>NC_134398.1:161583655-162228004 GCF_050003625.1 Haematobia irritans | reverse complement strand
ATTGCACGTTTTTATACCCTGCGCCACACTGTGGAACAGGGTATTATAAGTTAGTGCATATGTTTGCAAAACCCAGAAGGAGACGAGATAGACATATGGTGTCTTTGGCAATATTGCTCAGGGCCGGCCTCTGAGTCTTTCTAGTCATGTTAGTCTGTCTGTCTGTCTGTGAACACATTTTGTAATCAAAGTCTAGGTCGCAATTTTAGTCCAATCTACTTCAAATTTGGCACAAGTATATATTTAGGGTCAGAGTAGACCTTTTTTGATTTTGGCAGAAATCGGTTCAGATTTAGATATAGCTCCCATATATATATATTTCGCTCGATACACATATATGGCCCCAGAAGCCAGAATTTTGCCCTAATTGCTCCCACATATATCTTTCGGCCGATATGCAATTATATGACCCCAGAAGCCAGAGTTTTCACTTAATTTGCTTTAAATTTTGCATAGAGAGTAGAAATAATATTGTAGCTATGCATGCCAAATTTGGTTGAAATCAGTTCAGATTTAGATATTGCTCCCATCTATATCTTTCGACCGATATAGACTTATATGGCCATATACTAGGACAATGTACCAAATTTCAACTGACTCGGATGAAATTTGCTCCTCCAAGAGGCTCCAAAACCAAATCTGGGATCGGTTTATATGGGGGCTACATATGTAGAATGGATACACTCAAGTTGTTCTTAGTCGCAGTCGGCAGTGATGTATTTACTTTTTAAATTATTCTTTTAAGCATAGTTGGCCTTGATTTTGAATAAAGAAAGAACAGAGACATCAAAGAGGAAGTTGCTGTGTGAAAGTCGTTCAATTAAGAAGTGCCTGGAGTCGTTGACATTTTCTTGAATTTTCTGTTTTGCATCATTTTGTAATTACATTTTTATACGTCAATAAAGGATATTTAAATCCCATCTTTACATTTGGTTGCTCAACCGTTCCATAAAGGACACAAAAAAGAAGACAATTTGGAACTTTTTGGAGGTAATGTTCCTAAGAAGTATGACGGATCCTAGAAGAGACCCAGCATTAAACGAGGCTAATTCATCTACATCTACGACGTCGGATACAAAAAAGAATGAAGGGAAGAAGACTGCTAAAGGCGTTGGTACTATCGAAGTGCAAATGAATCAATTTTTACAGCTGTTATCTTGGAAATTCCAACAAGATGAGAATAGGGAAAATCCTATTACTGCGGACAATTTTGAAAAGGTGGTATGTTCTTTTCATGGATATTCGATGCCAGTATAGAAATGGTTTGATATATTTGAGAGTAGCACGGATGCATATGAATTAACCGGCAAACAGAAATATGTTATGTGCAAGCTAGAGGTAAAATGTGCGGAGCAGCACAGCTATTTCTGGAATCAGAGCTAGGGAGTACCTATGAAGAGCTAAAGAGTGCGCTTATGGCCGAATTCGAATCCAGTGCAAATAGTGCGGATATACATCAGCGATTAAGAGAACGGAAAATGAAAAATGGTGAGAGTTTCCATGAGAATATTTTGACTATGAAGAAGATTGCGAGCGTCGGAGGAATAGAAGAGGCTGCAGTTTTGAAGTATATTGTTGATGGACTGAACATTAAAAGTGAGTATAAGTATAGCATGTATGGATGTGCGAACTACAAGGATTTAAGGAAGCAATATGAAATTTATGAACATCTGTTGAAATCGGACAAAGAAGAGGCTTCGTCAACAGAACCTTTTTGTTGCGCAACCAAAACCAAAAAAAGAATACTGCCTCAATTGTGGATCTCCCGATCACAAGCGAAGAGACTGCGATTATGGTATGATTATTTCTCATAAAGTGAGTCCGGCAATATTACAAAAAATTGCCCAAAAAAATCTGTTGGAGATGTTCGTTTTGTTGCTAGAAATAATCGTGTGAAGGCAATTGCGGTTAATGGAAAAAATATTCAAAGTTTGGTAGATACAGGATCGGATGTTACATTGGTAAAAGAGTCAATTGTAAAGCAGATGAGTGATGTATATTTAAACAAATCGGTTGCTACTCTGCGGGGCTTTGGAATAGGCTTAAGTAAGCCTATTGGGTATTTTGTTGCCGAAATAAGATTGGATAATTTGACGACAACTCAAGAAGTTATGGTCATCGAAGATGGTTACATGGGTTTATATGGGGCCTATATATAATTATTGACCGATTTCGACCAATTTTTTCATGGGTTTTCGAGGCCATATATTAACACCACGTACCAAATTTCAACTGAATCAGACGAATTTTGGTCTTCCAAGAGGCTCCGGAGGTCAAATCTGATGATCGGGGGCTTTATATAATTACGGACCGATGTGGACCAATTTTTACGTGGTCATTAGAGACCATATACTAACACCATATACCAAAATTCAGCTGGATCGAAAGAAATTTGCTTCTCTTAGGGGCTCCGCAAGCCAAATCTGGGGATCGGTTTATATGGGGGCTATATATAATTATAGACCGATGTGGACCAATTTTTGCATGGTTGTTAGATACCATATACTAACACCACGCACCAAATTTCAGCCGGATCGGATGAAATTTGCTACTCTTAGAGGCTACGCAAGCCAAATCGAGAGATCGGTTTATATGGGGGCTATATGTAATTATATACCGATGTGGACCAATTTTTGCATGGTTGTTAGTATAATACCATGTACCAAATTTCAGCCAGATCGGATGAAATTTGCTTCTCTTAGAGCACTCGCAAGCCAATTTTGGGTCTCCGTTTATATGGGGGCTATACGTAAAAGTGGACCGATATGGCCCATTTGGAATACCATGCGACCTACGTCAATAACAACTACTTGTGCCAAGTTTCAAGTCAATAGCTTGTTTCGTTCGGAAGTTAGCGTGATTTCAACAGACGGACGGACGGGCATGCTCAAATCGACCCAGAATTTCACCATGATCCAGAATATCTATACTTTATGGGGTCTTAGAGCAATATTTCGATATATTACAAACGGAATGACAAAGTTAATATACCCCCATCCTATGGTGGAGGGTATAAAAAAAAAAAAATATATATATATATATATATATATATATATATATATATATATATATATATATATATATATATATATATATATATATATATATATATATATATATATATATATATATATATATATATATATATATATATATATATATATATATATATATATATATATATATATATATATATATATATATATATATATATATATATATATATATATATATATATATATATATATATATATATATATATATATATATATATATATATATATATATATATATTATCAAAAAATCTTGATCGTTAGTTCCGTTATTTCCTTGAATCTTTAAAACTGACATAGTACACAACAACATTGCATTAAAATTTTGGTTTTAATATTTTTATTTTCATTATAATTGCGATTTATTTTTAACAGTGAATGTGGTTGCAAATGTTTTGAACAGTACTGTATATGTTTTTCTTATTTCCTATTTATACCTTGCGCCACACTGTGGAACAATGTTCCATTGTGTTGCACCCCAGGGAATAAGCCGACTGAAATTTTAAGTCTACAGTTTATTTAGAAGTTTTACAAATTTTATCCAGATCGAGTCAGATTTGAATGTATGTATAAAGGGTGATACGGTCAAAATTTGGTCAATATAAACTTGACGTATTTCTTTCAATTTTGCACTTAAAAAACCTGAACACCCCTCATTTTGAAGGTGTGTGTAGAATGTTGCTCCTATTTTGATTTTGGAATTCACTCTTCAGTTGTCAAAATGCCTTCCAAGCAAGAAGAGCAGCGTATCAAAATTTTTCTCGCGCATCGCGAAAATCCGAGCTACTTCCACGCAAAGCTGGCAAAATCGCTAAAAGTTGCCAAATCAAACGTTACAAATGTAATTAAAGTGTTTGGGGAACGTTTGTCGACAGCCAGGAAGTCTGGATCGGGGGGAAATCGAAAACCGGAAGCCGCTGAGACGACAAAGAGAGTTGCCGGTAGTTTCAAGCGAAACCCTAACCTCTCTCTCCGAGATGCCGCAAATAAGCTGGGTGTATCGTCTACAACCGTGCATTGAGCCAAAAAACGAGCCGGGCTATCGACTTACAAGAAGGTAGTGACTCCAAATCGCGATGATAAACAAAATACGACGGCCAAAGCGCGATCCCGGAGGCTGTACACGACGATGCTGACAAAGTTTGACTGCGTGGTAATGGACGATGAAACCTATGTCAAAGCCGACTACAAGCAGCTTTCGGGACAGGAGTTTTATACGGCAAAAGGAAGGGGAAAGGTAGCAGATATTTTCAAGCACATAAAACTGTCAAAGTTCACAAAGAAATATCTGGTTTGGCAAGCCATCTGTACCTGTGGCTTGAAAAGCAGCATTTTCATAGCTTCCGGGACTGTCAACCAAGAAATTTACGTGAAAGAGTGTTTGAATAAACGTCTGCTGCCTTTCCTGAAGAAACACGGTTGTTCCGTACTGTTTTGGACGGATTTGGCATCTTGCCATTACGGTAAAAAGGCCATGGAGTGTTACGCCGCCAACAACGTGCAGGTGGTTCCCAAGGACAAGAACCCTCCCAACACGCCAGAGCTCCGCCCAATTGAGAAATACTGGGCTTTTGTCAATCGGAACCTAAAGAAGACCAAAAAAACTGCTAAGGACGAGCAGCAGTTCAAGGCAAACTGGCTTTCTGCGGCGAAGAAGGTGGACAAGGTGGCTGTACAAAATCTGATGGCAGGTGTCAAGCGTGAGGCCCGGCAATTCGGATTTGGAAAAGCGAAAGCCTAACTGAATATTTTTCCTGAATTTTATACTAATTGAACTTGAAAAAGAAATTTAATTTGATTTTTTAAATAAACGATTTCACCGATTTACACGCGTTTTCCCTTGACCAAATTTTGACCGTATCACCCTTTAGGGGAACAGAAACCTTTATATATAGCACCCAACACATTTGACGAATTTGATATGGTATCGAAAATGTGGATCTTCAAAGTGGTGCAGGATATAATATAGTCGGCTCCGCCGGACTTTAGACTTTCCTTACTTGTTGCTCATATTTTAACCCATAATTACTATGGTGGTGATACATTTTATTCTCTCTTACGCCCATTTTCATGAAGCTCCGTTAGTGCTCCGTTAACTAACGAATTTGTAAACCGTATTATGGACATAGCTGCCATCTAGCGTATATACTCCATATGCCAGTAAGGATCTTAACTGTCAAACAACTTTCAGTAAAAGTTAACCGGAGAGAAGATATTTGGAATGTACTTTCTGTTAACTGGCAGTTAAAGCTTAACGGAGCTACATGAAAATTGCCGTTATTGGTTTTTATTCCCACCACCATAGAATGGTGAAGTTTGTCATTCTTGATAAGTGAAAAATTCTAAGACGATATATCCATGTCCGCCTGTCTGTCTGTTGTTATCACGCTGCAGCCTTAAGTAATGGCGCTATCTTCCTGAAATTTGCAACAGATTCGTTTTTCTTACATGCCAGTTTCGGTCCATGTTTTGATATAGTCCCCATATAAAGCAAACTTCCGATTTGGGATCTTGGGCTTATAGAAACCGTACCTTTTATCCAATTCGTCTGAAATTAGAAATCTAGAGGTACTTTTGGACCATGTTTGAATATAGTCCCCATATAAACCGACATTCCGATTTGGGGTCTAGAGCTTTTAGAAATCGTGGTTTCTATCCAATTTGCATGAAATTAGAAATCTGGAAGAATTTTAGAATCTATCTGAATTGGAAATTTGAGTTAGATCTGGTAATAAATAAGGATATTATGATATAATTTCGACAAATCGAGTCATACATATATATGGAAGGTATATCTCAATCTGAACCCATGTCGATGATATTTTTCTGGATTAGTTAAAAAGGTTGGCTGATGAAAGAAGAATAATCCTTATAGGTCTAACAAAGAAAAACACATTTTTTTTGTCAAAATTCGTTTTTATTAACAACATAGTTCCCTTCAAGAGCGATATAACGATTATAACGACCTTCCAATTGTTTAATACCATTTTGGTAGTACTCCTTCGGGTTTGCCTCAAAATAGGCCTCAGTTTCGGCGATCACCTCTTCGTTGCAGCCAAATTTTTCCCTGCGAGTATCCTTTTGAGGTCTGAGAACAAGAAAAAGTCGCTGGGGGCCAGATCTGGAGAATATGGTGGGTGGGGAAGCAATTCGAAGCCCAATTCATGAATTTTTGCCATCGTTCTCAATGACAAGTGGCACGGTGCGTTGTCTTGGTGGAACAACACTTTTTTTCTTCTTCATATGGGGCCGTTTTGCCGCGATTTCGACATTCAAACGCTCCAATAACGCCATATAATAGTCACTGTTGATGGTTTTTTTCTTCTCAAGATAATCGAAAAAATTATTCCATGCGCATCCCAAAAACAGAGGCCATTACTTTGCCAGCGGACTTTTGAGTCTTTCCACGCTTCGGAGACGGTTCACCGGTCGCAGTCCACTCAGCCGACTGTCGATTGGACTCAGGAGTTTAGTGATGGAGCCACGTTTCATCCATTGTCACATATCGATGGAAAAACTCGGGTGTATTACGAGTTAGCAGCTGCAAACACCGCTCGTTGTTGTTTTTGGTCAAATGTGAGCTCGCGCAGCTCCCATTTTGCACATAGCTTCCGCATATCCAAATATTGATGAATGATATGACCAACACGTTCCTTTGCTATCTTTAAGGCCTCTGCTATCTCGATCAACTTCATTTTACGGTCACAAAATCATTTTGTGGATTTTTTAATGTTTTCGTCGCTAACCACCTCTTTCGGGCGCCCACTGCATTCACCGTCCTCCGTGCTCATTTCACCACGCTTGTATTTTGCATACCAATCATTTATTATTGATTTCCCTGGGGCAGAGTCCGGAAACTCATTATCAAGCAAAGTTTTTGCTTCCACCGTATTTTTTCCCTTCAGAAAACAGTATTTTATCAAAACACGAAATTCCTTTTTTCCATTTTTTTCACAATAAGAAAAGTTGCTTCACAAAAGACGCTCTATCTCACAAACTAATTGACTTACAGACGTCAAATTTTGACACAAATCAGTTGAAGGTTGGTACTATATAAAAACAAGTATATACAGCACTAAGTTCGGCCGGGCCGAATCTTAAATACCCACCACCATGAACCAAATATTAGGGTTTCCTTCGAAATTTCAGGAGGGCTTGAGGACACTTCCCAGAGATAAATTTAAAGATTTCACCTATTAGGACTATATCAGATTCTGGATTTATAAGAACCATTTTTGTTTGAGTTTTAGAGGAATCATTAACATCTCTTGTAAGTGTGCAAGAAAATTATAAAATAACGTCTTGATTTGAAATCTTAAATCTGTAGAAGTAAAATCTGGAAATTTTACATTGAGTTTCAAGCAATTTTCATGATCAGTGCGCCTCCTACACCCTCAAGAAGTGAAGTCGGTCTTTATGGAGGCATTACCAAATGGACCGATAAAAACTTAAACCGATACACGTTTTTGTGAGCCTAAAATACCAGAATATTTTCAATTTCAGGCAAATCGGATAAAAACTACGGTTTCTAGAAACCCAAGGAGTTAAATCGGGAGATCGTTCTTATGGGGGCTATACTAAAGTATGGACCGATACTCACCGTTTTCGGCACACTTCTTTATGACCCGAAAATACCTCTAGATTTCCAATTTCAAGCAAATAGGATAAAAACTTCGGATTCTAGAAGCCCAAGAAGTAAAATCGAGAAATCGGTCTATATGGGGGCTATACCAATATATAGACCGATACTCACCATTTTCGGCACACCTCTTTTTGGTCCTAAAATACCTCTAGATTTCAAATTTCAGGCAAATTGGATAAAAACTACGATTTATATAAGCCCAAGACCCTAAATCGGGAGATCGGTCTATATGGGTGCTATACCAAAATATGGACCGATACTCACAATTTTTGGCACACGTATTTGTGGTCCTACAATACCTCTAGATTTCCAATTTCAGGTAAATTGAATAAAAACTGAGGTTTCTATAAGCCCAAGAAGTAAAATCGGGAGATCGGTCTATATGGGGGCTATACCAAAACATGGACCGATACTCACCATTTTTGGCACACCTCTTTATGGTCGTAAAATACTTCTAGATTTCACATTTCAGGCAAATTGGATAAAAACTACGATTTCTATAAGCCCAAGACCCCGAATCGGGAGGTCGGTTTATATGGGGACTATATCAAAACCTGGACCGATATAGCCCATCTTCGAACTTGACCTGCATGCAGACAAAAGACGAGTTTGTGCAAAATTTCAGCACGATTTCTTCACTATTGAAGACTGTAGCGTGATTACAACAGACAGAGGGACAGACGGACATCGTTATATCGTCTTAGAATTTCTCCCTGATCAAGAATATATATACTTTATATAGTCGGAAATCGATATTTCGATGTGTTACAAACGCAATGACAAACTTATTATACCCCCGTCACCATTCTATGGTGGTGGGTATAATAATATGCATTTAATACTAGCGACGCTATCTATGTGTCAGACCAGGGACTTATCAGCCAACCTGTTATATATATGGGAGGTATATATCAATCTGTAGTGTTTTTCAGGCTGAAATATTAGCAATAAGAGAGGTGGCGAATTGGCTGAGAAGTAATGTTCCAAAAAATGTGGGCATTAATATATACTCAGACAGTCAATCTGCAATAAAATCCTTGGACTCTGTGTTCCTCAACTCGAAAACGGCCATCGACTGCCGCAAATCTCTCAATGAGATGGCTGAGCAGTACAATATTCACCTAATATGGGTGCCTGGCCATAGGAACATACCGGGGAACTGCGAAGCGGATGAGTTGGCAAGGCTAGGGACTACCTTACATATTCCAGGGGAACTAGAATTTGTTGGTATGCCCCTAGCTACCTGCAAGCTAATGCTGCGTGAGAAGGCTGTTATGATGGCAAATGTTCGATGGGAGAATTGCAAGGGTTGTAACGACACCAAGAAAATATGGCCCCATTTCAACTTAAAC
Organism: Haematobia irritans; assembly: GCF_050003625.1. Taxonomy (NCBI): domain Eukaryota; kingdom Metazoa; phylum Arthropoda; class Insecta; order Diptera; family Muscidae; genus Haematobia; species Haematobia irritans. Next base: position 162,218,957 of record NC_134398.1, on the reverse strand, counting down.
CGCACACTAGATATGCTAATGTTCTCGAGACGTCAGATATCACTCCTGATATCTGCTATAACGGGTCCCTGCCTGATAGGCGATTTTGCAAAAACTATTGGCGCGAAGTATAATGATTATTGTATGAGCTGTCATGATGCGGAGGAAAAAGAATCAATTAAACACCTCTTGTGTGAGTGTCCTGCATTTTGTGTAATGCGCAAGCAACTTTTAGGAGCATATAGCTTCAGATTACTGGCGGATCTGGAAAACGTTAACTTAAGCAGTCTGCTAATGTTTTTGGAACAATCTGGTTGGTTTAACAAAGAAAAATAATCAAGAAGGTTCAGCGGTTAAAACTAGAAGTGCCCATATGTAATAGGTACTTTTAGTTAATGTGGTATCACAATGGACTGAATAGTCTAAGTGAGCCTGAATCTTAATCGGGCTGCCACTTTAACCTAACCTAACCCATATATCAATCTCAACCCATGTCGATGATATATTTGATATTTCTGGATTAGTTAATACTATAGAGGACCAAATTGTGCCAAATTTGAATAAGATCGTGTACTAAATCAGGATATATTGGCAAATTTCGACCTATATGGACCAATCGGATTGTAATTAAGAGCAATATGACCCCATTTGTCGAAATCGGGCGATACAAATATATGGGAGCTATATCCAAGTTTGATCCGATTTTTCTCAAATTCAATAGCGTTTGTCCTTGTGCAAAAAAAAAAAACACATGCAGAATAGAAATAAATAAAAAGTCAGAAGCCATAGTGGAGCAGTATATTTTGAGTCGATGTAGCGAGATTAGTTTGCCAGTCTTTTCAACTCACACTAACTTCCTCAAAAATCAAGCTATCGGCTTGAAACTTTGCATAAGAAGTTGCTATTGATGTAGATCGGATAGTATTTGGCAAATGAGTTATATCGGACGAGTTCTAGGTATATTCTCCAAATAAACCCATCCCAAAATTCGACTTCCGCAGCCTTTTGGAAGAGCAAAATTTAACCTATTTTATCTGGCTAAAGTTTGGTATGTGATGTTTGTGTACGTCTTCTAACAACCAGGCAAAATTTGATCCATATCAGTTTATACTTATATATAGCCCCCATATAAATCGATCCACAGATTTGATTTCCGGAGCCTCTTTGGGGTCATCCCTAATCCGATTTGTTGATATGGGATTTATAACTAAATATGGCTCTACACTCAGAGAAGGAATATGATAACCCCAAACCTGTTTCAAGAACAACATTTTTAAAAATGTTGTTTTCTCCGCAAACATATAAATGCTTCCTGAAATCAGATACATAATTTTTAAGAAAATAATATGGCTGCTGCAAACATGTTACGTATTCTCCGTCCAAAAATAACATTTTTCTCTTGACACATGGTTGAGGTGATAATATTCGTTTTCTGGGTGTATACGCCCCTTTCATAATACAAGAGAAGCTATTAAAATAAAACTAAATATTAAAATAATATTTCAAGCATATTGGAAAAAACACTGCGACTTCAGGAAAGCAAGACATAAACTTGTGAGATCGGTCTACATGGTGTCTACTTGTTGATTATAATTTTTCTATTTCCAAAATACTGTGTCATACTACAACTTATGTCACCTACAAGCGAAGCAAATGCTGAGGGGCGTCATTTTTTTAGCTTTCCACATCAGCAATTGTAGATACATACGATATTCTACCTCCACCGGGTGTACCACTCAAAATTTTCACAATTCATGCATTTTCATTCTCAATTGCGTTCTGTTTTTTTTTTTTTTTGGCTATCCTTAGATTGTAGTTGAAGTTCACATTCATATATAAATGAGCGAAAAAGTATTCACTTCCGTTAGGGTTTTATCCTATGGTTAGCATGGTTATAAGTTGGCTGCTTCATCGACTCATAGCAAAAACTGTCGCTACCATGTTTCCATGTCATTGTAGAATTTGCGGGGACAATTTTATTTTTTGTAGACCGAGAATTATGGAGGCCCAACAGAGAAGAGGCAGCCAGTCAGTCATTTATCCATTTGATTTGCATCAAAAGGTAGTCTTGTTGTAGACAAGAGATCTCGTTTTTACAGACACCCATGTTGTATTGGCAGTACACAGGTACGAGAAGGTGTTGTGAAGTCTTTGTCAGCAATAAAAATCCATTTCATTCTTTACACATCAATATATCTGATCCCAAATGATTGTGAACCTTTGCTGACTTGTTGAAAAAAAAAACGATTGAAATTGAAATAAATGAATTTGAATATGTTAACATGTTTTATTGCATATTGGAAACAATTACTGTAATTTGTTTCATTTATTAAAGAGCTATATGGTACAGATTTAGAATTATGAAAAAATCAGTACAAAATAAGTTCCAAAAAAATTTCTATATGTCCAACTTATAATAGGAAGCAATCCAAATGAAGATAATTTCAAATCATTTCTTTATAGGTGCCTTCAGAGGGTTCTAGAAGCTCAACGAAACAAATTGGGATATATGTCTATATAGTGCTATTCCAAAACATGGACCGATATACACAAAATTCGACGCATGTACGAGGGTTGCCAAAAACAAATATTAATCATCGAAAATCGCTTTATTATTTTTCAAAATATTTCCCCATTAAGATCTATAAAAAGTTTTTCTTTTGCTACTCAGATTGAAGTATGTACAACATGCCGCTTCCTTTATCAGGTGTCCCAAAACGTAGACCTCTCATTTTATTATTTTTTTTTACGTACGGGAATAAAAAACTCATTCGGTGCCAAGTCATCGGTGAACAACCCACGGTGGATGACCCATCAAATCGTTGTTTTGAATATTCAAAAATGGACTTGTTTTTGCCAATGTGTGAGAGCTCGCAATGTCGTTATGAAGAGTGATCCCTTTTCGGCGGTTGGTTTTCCTGATCTTTTGTATGAAAATTGACAAAAAATGATTGTGTACTACTCAAAATTGATTGTTCTGAAATTTTCAAGTAGTACGATTGGGACATTGTCAGCTTTTCCGAAAAATTAGGCAATCATTTGTTTGGAAAAGTTTCGTATCCGAACAACTATTGTTGGACACAAAATACCTCTAAGTTTAAAAATTGCGGTGCCTCGAGGTCAGAAGCCCTAGAAGTTAAATCAGGAGATCGATACACACCATTTTCGACACACCTATTTGTAGTCCTAAAATATCTCCAGATTTCCAATTTCAGGGAAATCGAATAGAAAATATATATTTTAAAAGCCCAAGAATTGAACTCGGGAGATCGGTCTATATGGGGACTATACCAAAACAGGCACCGATATTAAAGGTCTGCACAAGTATGCTTGAAAGCGATTTCAAATGGCATGGATTTTTATAGAACCAAAGACAATACACGTAGGAAGATGGGAATTTGGCATGCGTCACACCAAATGTTGCATTGACTGTGTTAGTTCCACACATGTTTGTAATTTTTATACCCTCCACCATAGGATGGGGGGTATATTAACTTTGTCATTCCGTTTGTAACATATCGAAATATTGCTCTAAGACCCCATAAAGTATATATATTTTGAGTCGTGGTGAAATTCTGAGTCGGTCTAAGCATGTCCGTCCGTCCGTCAGTTGAAATCACTCTAACTTCCGAACGAAACAAGCTATCGACTTGAAACTTGGCACAAGTAGTTGTTATTGATGTAGGTCGGATGGTATTGCAAATGGGCTATATCGGCCCATTTTTACGTATAGACCCCATATAAACGGACCCTCATATTTGAATTGCGGAGCCTCTAAGAGAAGCAAATTTCATCCGATCCGGCTGAAATTTGGTACATGGTGTTGGTATATGGTCTCTAACAACCACGCAAAAATTGGTTCACATCGGTCCATAACTATATATATATATCCCCCATATAAACCGATCCTCAGATTTGGCTTGCGGAGCCTCAAAGAGAAGCAAATTTCATCCGATCCGGTTGAAATTTAGAACATGGTGTAAGTATATGCTCTCTAACAACCGTTCCAGGAGGAGCAAAATTCTTCCGATGTGGTTCAAATTTGGAACGTGGTGTTAGTATATGGCCGCAAACAAACATACCAAAATTGGTTCATATCGGTTTATAGTTATATATAGCCGATCCCCAATCACACAAAAATTGGTCCATATCGGTTCATAATCATGGTTGCCACTCGAGCCAAAAATAATCTACAAAAATTTTATCTATCAAAATTTTTTTTTTCTACAGAAAATTGTGTCAACATTTTATTTCTATAGAAAATTTAGTTAAAATTTCATTTCTATAGAAAGTTTTGTCAAAATTTTATTTCTATAGAAAAGTTTGTCAAACTGAATTATATACGTATTTAATCGGTCTTTTTATACCCACCACCATAGAATGGTGACGGGGGTATAATAAGTTTGTCATTCCGTTTGTAACACATCGAAATATCGACTACATAAAGTATATATATTCTTGATCAGGGAGAAATTCTAAGACGATATAACGATGTCCGTCTTTCTGTCTGTCTGTTGTAATCACATTTTTTTACTTCAGAAAATTTTGTCAACATTTTATTACGTTAGAAAATTTTTAAAAAATTTTATTTCTATGGAAAATTTTGTCAACATTTTATTTCTATAGAAAATGTTGTCTACATTTTATTTCTTTAGAAAATTTTGTCAACATTTTATTTCTATAGAAAATTTTGGCAAAATTTTATTTCTATAGACAATTTTGGCAAAATTTTTTTTTCTATAGAAAATTTTTGAAAATTTTGTTAAAAATTTATTTCTATAGAAAATTTTTCGAAAATTTTGTTAAAATTTTATTTCTATAGAAAATTTTATAAACATTTTATTTCTATAGAAAATTTTGTCAAAATTTTATTTCTATAGAAAATTGTCAAAATTTTATTTCTATCGTAAATTTTGTCAAAATTATGTGAACATTTTATTTCTATAGACAATTTTGTCAAAATATTATTTCTATAGAAAATTTTTTGAAAATTTTGTTAAAATTTTATTTCTATAGAAAATTTTGTTAAAATTGTATTTCTATAGAAAATGTCAAATTTTTAGTTTTTAATAGAAAATTTTGTCACAATTTTATATCTGTAGAAAATTTTATTATTATATTTCCAATAGAAAATAATTATTCAAGCTTGAAATCGTTTTATTGTCTATTGAATAAAAGAAAGATCGAATAAAATTAAAATTTCTAAGTTATTATATTTCTATAGAAATTTTTGTCAACCTTTTATTTCATTGAAAATTTTGTCAACATTTGATTTCGTTAGAAAATTTTGTAAAGATTTTACTTCTATGAACAATTTTGTGAAAACTTTATTTCTATAGAAAATTTTGTCAAAATTTTATTTCTATAGAAGCATTTTGTCAAAATTTTATTTCTATAGAAAATTTTATCAAAATTTTATTTCTATCGAAAATTTTATCAAAATTTTATTTCTATATACAATTTTGCCAAAAATTTTATTTCTATAGAAAATTTTTTGAAAATTTTGTTAAAATTTTATTTCTATAGAAAATTTTATCAACATTTTATTTCTATAGAAAATTTTGTCAAAATTTTATTTCTATTGAAAATTTTGTCAAAATTTTATTTCTATTGAAAATTTTGTCAAAATTTTATTTCTATCCCGGCAAAAATACTAGAGTGATAAAAAACCCGGTTTTTTGAAAATCGGGTTTTCTCAGTTCTAATAAACTGTACAATTTTTTAAAACCGGAGAGCGGTGGTCTCAAAATTAAATAACCGGTATAACCGTTCCACCCGGTTTTTCCCAAAAGGAACAAAAACATTTAATTTAATGTAAATGAAGGAAAAATATGTCAATGTTTTAATATAAAAATAAAATTCCTTGACTGTAGTTGCGGTAACAAATCCGTAGATAGACATTAAAATGTTGGATTTTTAAAATAGAAAATAATTATTCAAGCTTGAGATGGTTTTTTTTTGTATGTATTGGTTTCTTTATTCTTCATTATTTCACAATTACGTGGAATTACTTCATCAGGAGTAGATCTACAATACAATTGATTGATATTTTTAATCATGACATATAAATTATTTATCAAGAAATATCATAGATTTATTGCCAAAAAATACGCTCCTAATTGAACAAGCACGATTTGCTCATATTTCATTGAAATATCTATGGGATTTCTTTAGAAAACCAACGTATTTTATTTGACATCTTGGACGAATACTATGTTGGATGTATTCAGGAACGATTTGGAACAGCGCAGAAAATACATTCAGGATGTTTTCTTATTTCAGTTTACATTGAAAATAAAATACCGAAACCTTGTTGTTATGATATTAAAAAAACCGGTTCTACCGGAACACCGAAAATGGGATTTTCTACAAAACCGACAATCGGTGTGAAACGAAAAACCGGTCCACCGGTTTGCACCGACCGGTTTTGATCACTCTAGTCCATACCATAGCCACTACTTTTACTCACAACATTTTCAATGCAGAATACATATAAGACGAACAATGTACTTCAAATATGTTGGTTATACTGCTCTAAAGAAGAGTTGTTTGTTTTTATACAAACCACCATAGAATGGTGACGGGGGTATAATAAGTTTGTCATTCCGTTTGTTACACATCGAAATATCGATTTCCGACTATATAAAGTATATATATTCTTGATCTGGGAGAAATTCTAAGACGATATAACGTCTGGCTGTCTGCCTGTCTGCCTGGCTGTCTGCCTGTCTGTCTGTCTGTTGTAATCACGCTACAGTCTTCAATAATGAAGCAATCGTGCTGAAATTTTGCACAAACTCGTCCTTTGTCTGCAGGCAGGTCAAGTTCGAAGATGGGCTATATCGGTCCAGGTTTTGATATAGTCCCCATATAAACCGACCTCCCGATTTGGGGTCTTGGGCTTATAGAAATCGTAGTTTTTATCCAATTTGCCTGAAATTTGAAATCTAGAGGTATTTTATGACCATAAAGAGGTGTGCCAAAAATTGTGAGTATCGGTCCTTATTTTGGTATAGCCCCCATATAGACCGATCTCCCGATTTTACTTCTTGGGCTTATAGAAACCGCAGTTTTTATTCCATTTACCTGAAATTGGAAATCTAGAGGTATTGTAGGACCATAAAGAGGTGTGGTGAAAATGCTGAGTATCGGTCCAAGTTTTGGTATGGTCCCCATATAAAACGACCTCCCGATTTGGGGTCTTGGGCTTATAGAAACCGTAGTTTTTATCCAATTTGCCTGAAATTGAAAATCTAGAGGTATTTTAGGACCATAAAGAGGTGTGCCGAAAATGGTGAGTATCGGTCCATAATTTGGTATAGCCCCCATATAGACTGATTTCCCGATTTTACTTTTTGGGCTTCTAGAATCCGAAGTTTTTATCCTATTTGCCTGAAATTGGAAAGCTAGAGGTATTTTCGGGTCATAAAGAGGTGTGGCGAAAACGGTGAGTATCGGTCCATATTTTAGTATAGCCCCCATAAGAACGATCTCCCGATTTAACTCCTTGGGTTTCTAGAAGCCCTAGTTTCTTTTCTGATTTGCCTGAAATTGTACATATTCTGGAATTTTAGGATCACAAAAACGTGTATCGGATTATGTTTTTATCGGTCCATTTGGAAATGCCTCCATATAGACCGACTTCACTTCTTGAGGGTGTAGAAGGCGCACTCATCATGAAAATTGCTTGAAACTCAATGTAAAATTTCCAGATTTTACTTCTACAGATTTAAGATTTCAAATCAACACGTTATTTTATAATTTTCATGCACATTTACAAGAGATGTTAATGATTCCTCTAAAACTCAAACAAAAATAGTTCTTATAAATCCAAAATCTGATATAGTCCTCATAGGTGAAATCTTTAAATTTATCTTCGGGAAGTGTCCTCAAGTCCTCAAGCCCTCCAGAAATTTCAAAGGAAACCCTAATATTTGGTTCATGGTGGTGGGTATTTAAGATTCGGCCCGGCCGAACTTAGTGCTGTATATACTTGTTTTAATTTAACATATACCACTTATGGACTTACTTACAATTTAGAAGGCGGTGCTAGGAGGTTTTAAGATACCTTGCCATCGGCAAGCGTTACCGCAACCCAAGTAATTCGATTGTGGATAGCAGTGTTTAAAAGAAGTTTCTATGCAATCCATGATGGAGGGTACATTAGCTTCGGCCTGGCAGAACTTACGGCCTCACTCTTAAAAAAAAAATCGCTTCTGTAACATATACTCCAAACACATTTTGCTTCAAGCATAAATATTGTCAGGATTGGTTCAAACAAAATATTGTTTGTATTGTTCAAACATATTATGTTTCACCTTAGGGCATACCCTGGTAGTAAAAAATTAAATGAAATTTTCTTTGTGTGGACATATTTTTAAGGCGACAATTGGTTACTTCCATTATTCTACTTGAAGCATACTCTCTAGGTATCCTTTTCTAAACACATATATGTTTATAGGCTATTTCCAAATTAATATATGTTTGCATGTAAGCATATTATATTTATACACTTTTTATGTCCCAAACATAATATGTTTTAACATATTAACATATATGTCCCAAACATGTTGTGCTAGTTCATGAACATTATATGCTTGCACTTAAAAATATTATGTTAAAAAATTTGAGTTCCAAACTTATAATTTTTACACCCAAACATATGAAAAACAGCCTTTTTTGTCCGTGCGTATATACTTGTTTTATTTGTTTTTCGTTTTTATTTTTTAAATGAAAGACTTAATTTTTTTAATGAAACAATGTTAAATTTTAGGCAACAAAAAAAATAAATTTTCCCCTTTATGGAAATTTATTTCCTGCATTAATTTATTTTTATTTGCATTTTAATGCTATGTCAATACTTGTATGCGCGTTTGGTTCGATAAACGAAAAGTATGGACCTAACACCGTAAAATGTTTAATGTGCTCAGTAGCCAATTTCCCATCTTCCTACGTGTATTGTCCTTGTATGGGTGCAATTAAATGTTAGAAGGGATAAGGCCCCGGGCTTATTCATATTCATATTCGGTACGGTGTCTATATGCTCAAGAAACCAAATCGACTTGTGATTTCTATATGAGCTATATCGAAACCTGGAGCGATATATCCCATACCCAAACTTAACCTTCATGCAGCTATAAAAAATATATACCAAATTTAGAACCATATAACACAGACAGGCGATCTAAAAATGATCTAAGAAATTTACCAACATAAAGAATACACACTTTATATTGTCGGAGGTATATATTTCGATGTAATACAAACGGAATGACAAATTTATATCCCCATCACCATCCTATGGTGGTGGGCATAGTAAAATAAACGGAACCGCATTAACTAATATTTAGTGGAGTTCTCGGTGTGAGCATAAATAACCCAGTGAACCCAACATAAGCGTATTCAATATATTCAGTTTTTGATACATATTTTTGGTTTATATACTTCCAGCAATTCTATGAACACTTCTTTAAATTGTGAATTTTTATTTGAATGCGCAAAATGCATGAATTCTCTGCCAAATGTGCAGCTGATTTAGCTTTCGGTCTTTTTCATTGTGGAAATAATTGAAGTGCCACCATACTGTCACTCGTCTTCCGCTTTCACAACAATTGCAACATCAGCCGTTGAGTAACAGTAAAAATTCTGTAACATTTTGGGATAAATGAAAACTCATTTGTCAGTTGTCACATTGTCTTCGCCTTCGTCATCGTTCCAGCAGTTGATGATGCAATTGTGTAACCATCTTTTATGCTTTCGCTAACAGCAAATGCTACTGGCATTTGCATTTTATTTCATTTGAATCTGTTTTTTTTCATAACTTTGCCATTTCCCGGCTATTTTTTCTGTCTTTATTTTGGGTATATTTGTATGTGTTTGTTAGTTTTCATTTACTAACTTTTATGCCATAGTTTGAATAGTGATTTATTGAGGGTAAAGTTACTTAAAATTGCGTGTTAGTTGACATACAGTATTACTCTATTGAATGACATTTGCCAGAGGCAGAGATTTATTCTGGTATTTTCGTATCAAGATTAGTTTATAATAATGAATTAAAGCTAAAATTTGTGTGTGAGAAAAATGTATATTTGATGATTTTTTTTTTTTTTTTTGAAAATTGCAAACTTCGTTCACAAAAATATGCTGTTACTACCACCAACATAGATGTATATTTAAAATTTCCTGTAAGGTTGAAATACATGGAAACATCGATCTACCGATATCCGTCAATAATGGTGAAGAAAGTAGTATGAGACTTTATGTAAAAAAGGGAAAACTAACAAGTATAAACGGCCGTAAGTTCGGCCATGCCGAATCTTATGTACCCTCCACCATGGATTGCGTAGAAACTTCTACGAAAGACTGTCATCCACAATCGAATTACTTGGGTTGTGGTATCTTAAATCGTTTTCTAAATTGTAAGTTAGTCCATACGTGGTATACGTATATTAGACAAAAAGGTGTGTCAGTCTACAAATAATTACGAATCGATATGGACTTTTGCACGGTACGTAGGGAGCCAGAATTGAAATATGAGGGTCGCTTATATGGGGGCTATATATAATTATTGATATGGACCAATTTTTGTGTGATTGGGGATCGATTTATCTGAGGGCTATATATAACTATAGACCGATATGGACCTAGTTAGGCATGGTTGTTAACGGCCATATAACATACTAGCCCAATGTACCAAATTTCAACTGACCCGGATGAAATTTGCTCCTCCAAGAGGCTCCCAAACCAAATCTCGGGATCGGTTTATATGGGGGGTATATATGATTATGGACTGATATGGACCACTTTTGGCATGGTTGTTAAATATCATATACTACCACCACGTACAAAATTTCAACCAGATCGGATGAATTTTGCTTCTCCAAAAGGCACCGGAGGTCAAATCTGGGGATCGGTTTATATGGGTGCCATATATAATTATGGACTGATAGGAACCAATTCCTGCATGGTTGTTGGATACCATATACTAACATCACGTACCAAATTTCAACCGAATCGGATGGATTTTGGTCTTCCAAGGGGCTCCGGAGGTCAAATCTGTGGATCGGTTTATATGGGGCCTATATATAATTATTGACCGATTTCGACCAATTTTTGCATGGGTGTTCGAGGCCATATATTAACACCACGTACCAAATTTCAACTGAATCAGATGAATTTTGCTTCTCTTAGAGGCTTCGCAAGCCAAATCGGGGGATCGGTTTATATGGGGGCTATATATAATTATGGACCGATGTGGACCAATGTTGGCATAGTTGTTAGATACTTTATACTTACACCATGTACCAAATTTCAGCCGGATCGGACGAAACTTTTTTCTCTTAGAGGCTCCGCAAGCCAAATCTGGGGATCGGTTTATATGGGGGCTATATATAATTATGGACCGATGTGGACCAATGTTTGCATAGTTGTTAGAGACCATATACTAACACCATGTTTCAAAATTTCAACCGGATCGAATGAAATTTGTTTTTCTTTGAGCCTCCGCAAGCCAAATCTGAGGATCGGTTTCTATGGGGGCTATATATAATTATGGAGCGATGTGGACCAATTTTAGCATGGTTGTTAAAGACCATATACCAACACCGTGTACCAAATTTCAGCCGGATCGGATGAAAGTTGCTTCTCTTTGAGGTTCCGCAAGCCAAATCTGGGGATCGGTTTATATGGGGGCTATATATAATTTTGGACCGATGTAGACCAATTATTGCATATTTGTTAGAGACCATATACCAACACCATGTATCAAATTTCAGCCGGATCGGATGAAATATGCTTCTCTTAGAGGCTCCCCAAGCCAAATCTGAGGGTCCGTTTATATGGGGGCTACACGTAAAAGTAGACCGATATGGCACATTTGCAATACTATCCGACCTACATCAATAGCAACTAATTGTGCCACGTTTCAAGTCGATAGCTTGTTTCGTTCGGAAGTTAGCGTGATTTCAACAGACGGACGTACGGACATGCTTAGATCGACTCAGAATTTCACCACGACCCAGAATATATATACTTTATGGGATCTTAGAGCAATATTTCGATGTGTTACAAACGGAATGACAAAGTGAATATACCCCCCCATCCTATGGTGGAGGGTATAAAAATAGATACTATAAGATCTTAAACTAAATAAAGCTTATCGATTATTATTTTTAAACACGTTTTAGAAAATGGAGTTATCGTTATGAAATTTGGCACAGTTCGAAGTTGGCTATAACAGTACAGCCCCCTGATTTTATGTCATGAGTATCTAGACATAATATGTTAAGTTTTGCCTGAAATTGGAAATTTAAATATATTTTTTAGACCCGATATAGTAAATCTTCAAATTTGATCACTTGGGCATCTAGAAACTGAAACTATTCGACTATAGTGAAGTTGGAAATCTAGGGGTATTTTGGATATGTTTGCGAGAAATGTGGTGTGTACAGGTGTATGCTTTGTTATAGATCCCATATAACCGATCTCTCGATTTGACTTCGTGGGTTTCCAGACAACTCAATATTTCTCCGATTTAGTTGAAAAAAAAATATATGGAGGCAGATGCCGATTGGAATTCCTGAACTTATTTTATGCGATCCCGATAAAATTTGGGAGCTGATGTTAATATATGCTCTCGAATAATCGCGCCAAAATTTTTTCATGTCGATTCTTAATGGAATAGTCCCCATGTAAGCCGAAGCCGAAATTTGACTTCCGGAGCTTCTAGGAGTAGTAAATTTGATTCGATCCGTCCGTGTGTTGTTAGTATATGCACCTTAATTACCATGCAAAAATTGGTTCATATCAGTCCATCACAACCATATAAACCGAGTCCGGAATTTGGCCTCCAGAGGTTCTGAAATTTAGCTGACATTAAAGTATGGACTTTTTTAATAAATAATCATGAAAGGATAGGTTCACAATTCTCCATAGTGCCTATACTAACCAATCCCCATGGGTCTTGGCGTTATCGTTCAGCAAGATGAATTGGCCTTGTTTCTCGGATCTTTTCAGCCTCATTTACGAAACGCAGACCAAGATCCTTTATTTTTTTTTATTCGTTGAATTGGTGAGACACTCACACACAAAAAAATAATTTTTAGATTCAATTACGAAATTAATTGATCCAATTAATTTTTTATTGAACTGCCTTCAATCACAGAAATGATAGTATCATCCACCAAAGTCAATTAAAATATTAATTGATCCAATTAAAAAATTATTGGATAATATTATTTGTTGAATCAATTAAATTTTTAATTGCCTATTTTGGAAAATACAATAAAAATTAAAATTGGAAATATTTTTGACTATTATTTCTGTGCATGCTCCGAAATTTTGAGTCAAACCAAATGATTGAAGCAGAGGAAAGATTCTTGTTTTTTTTTTCTATTTAAGCACAAATATTGTATTATATGTTTATTATAATACTACAACTAGTCTATTTTACAGTTGTGTCTAACTAGTAGTTTATGTAAATGTGTTTTTAAATGTAAGAACTTAATTTAATAAAACAAAATTAAATTACGGTTAGAAAAAAAGAAGGATAATTTGTTATCCATTGGTAAATAATGTGACTTGTAACGATTCAGTCTTCTCGTTAGGTCTGATGTCAGTAAAAGCTTGGCAGCTTCCATATTTTGAAGTTCATGAAGTCGTTTTTGGTGTTTATGGAGTATGATGTTATTTCTTCCTTGACGTATTTGATGTTCAGATATCTATGAAGATCACTGTTTCGGATAAGCCATTGTGCATTAACCGCCTGTCGAATAACTTTTGAAATAAAGTTTCCCCCATATCTGGATTCCGAAGAGCCAGATTGATTTCGGGACTTGTTTGTAAATCATCAATTTATTATCCAACAATAAAATTGAGTTTCTGCCTACTAGCCAATGTAAGTTTCTATGCTTTATTTCCATCTCATCTCGCTTCTTTTTTACGTGTTCTTTCCAATTTAGTTTCTTAATGGTGCTATGGTATTTTTTTTTGCCATTTTACAATTTTCTCGCGACTTTTTTTATTCATTAATGCCTTCACGTGGTCTTCGTCGAATTCTGCAGCTTCGTGGCGTAGACACGCCAACAATATCTTCTCCTGTCCCGCTGCTTATGTTCCACATGTTTACCGTGAAAAAGTAAAATGGTCTATCCAGATCATATGCTTTGTCTTGATGTGGTTTACCGTATTGTGGAGGGTATAGAAGATTCTGCCTGGCCGAACTTATATACTTTCCTTTATTTGGATAGTTATATAAGAATACAGCATTTATCGCAAATCAATCAATCATAGCGAAGTAATCTGAAGACAATTAATTTATAATGATTTCCCATCATAATGTCAATCCCACTACCATTAAGATGCCATTCTAGGAAAAATGAAACTTTTTAAGACATGGTCAGACAATCAGACGAACTAGGAGAATCACCAGTACTTTTAAAATACAACATAGCATCCAATTGCATCTTGAATCATTGATAAACGTCAATGTTTCAGCAAAGACTAACATGAAGGCGAAACTCTAAAGAAGTTGACGAAGACGTAGAAAAAATAAATACAGAAACAAAAAGAATGCGAAGAAAATCAACTAAAACATTATTTTGTGCCAAAGTATGTTTATGAATTTTTTAAAAGGTACTCAGAGTTTTGCAGTAAGTGATGGAAATGGAAAGAAAAAGAATCAACGAAATAGCCAAACTTGACAGGATGGATGATGTACGCAGTGGAGTACACATGGAACAGTTGATGGAAGAAGTACGAGGTCAGTTTGACATGGATCTATGAGACAAGATAATAGGAAAATTTTTAACATAAGTAGAAGGAAAATGATTTCCAGAAGCTAAGGTACAGATAATGTGCTACCGTTCTGTATGTAACACTTTGACATATCGATTTCCGAGTATATAAATCATATATTATATATTAGGGTGAGATTCCAAGACGTCTGTCACAGAGGAAAATTTTGACAAAATTTTGTACAAAAAAAATTAACAAAATTTTCTATAGAAATAAAATTTTGACAAAATTTGTCTATAGAAATAAAAATTTGACAAAATTTTTCTATATAAATAAAATTTTGACAAAATTTACTATAGAAATAAAATTTTGACAAATTTTCGATAGAAACAAAATTTTGACAACATTTTCTATAGAAATACAATTTCGTTTTGTTTTTTTATTGTTGGTTTGTACTTCAATCATATTTGTTGTTTTGATCTCAGCTTAAAAACCATTGCGTTGACTAAACTACAATAGTAGCTTAATCAACAGAGGACAAGAATGTTTGTCAAATTTATGTGGGCAAAGCCCCATAGACTGCAAAATGTTTGGATGGACGCACGTTTCCGAATAACTACATTCCTCATCAGCATCCTCTACTTGCAGAAAAACTATCAACCAATTATCAGAATAAATTCGGGCAGTTCACTAAACCCAAAGTGAACCACACTTGAACCTTCTGAAAAATGGTTTATGATAGCCGACTTTTGCCGAAATAAATCTTTGTACAAACATCTCTCTTTTCCGAATGAAGTAAGAAGAAGCACGCTCAAAATAAACCCAGCCAACTGCACTCAAATCGATGATTGGACGGTGGCAAAGGATACAATTTTGACAAAATTTTCTATAGAAATACAATTTTGACAAAGTACATAAGTTCTGCTCATCCCCACTTTGGGTATTTTCAATACGAATGTTGGGAATGGTATATTCAGCAATGTTTACTAAAATAATTTTTCCAGCAAAACTCAATATGAACAAGTATATACGGCCGTAAGTTCGGTCAGGCCCAAGCTTATGTATGTTATCCTCCACCATGGATTGCGTAGAAACTTCTTCTAAGCACTGCCATCCACAACCGAATTACTTAAGTTGCGGTAACGCTTGTCGATGGCAAGGTATTTTAAAGCCTAAATTGTATGTAAGTCCGTACGTGGTATATATTAAATCAAACAAGATCGATTAAATACCTATATAATTCAATTTGACACAATTTTCTATAGAAATAAAATTTTGACAAAATTGTCTATAGAAATAAAATTTCTATAGAAATAAAATTTTAACAAAATTTTCTATAGAAATAAAATTTTAACAAAATTTTCTATAGAAATAAAATTTTAACAAAATTTTCTATAAAAATAAAATTTTAACAAAATTTTCTATAGAAATAAAATTTTGACAAAATAGAAATAAAGTTTTGACAAAATTTTCTATAGAAATAAAATTTGAACAAAATGTTCTATAGAAATAAAATTTGAACAAAATTTTCTATAGAAATAAAATTTTGACAAAATTTTCTACACAAATAAAGTGTTGAGAAAATTTTCTATAGAAATAAAATTTTAGTAGATTATTTTTGGCTCGAGTGGGAACCATGATTATGAACCGATATGGACCAATTTTTGTGTGATTGCAGATCGGCTATATATAACTATAGACCGATATGGACCAATTTTGGTATGGTTGTTAGCGGCCATATACTAACACCACGTTCGAAATTTGAACCGGATCGGATGACAAATGCTTCTGTTAGAGGCGCCGCAAGCCAAATCTGAGGGTCCGTTTATATCGGTTTATCGGATGAATTTTGCTCCTCCAAGAGGCTCCGGAGGTCAAATCTGAAGAACGATTTATATGGGGGCTATATATAATTATGCACCGATATGGACCAATTCTGGCACGGTTGTTAGAGACCATATACTACACCCTTTTTCCCAATTTCAACCGGATCGGATGACAAATGCTTCTCTTAGAGTCTCCGCAATCCAAATCTGGGGATCGGTTTATATGGGGGCTATATATAATTGTGAACCGATGTGAACCAATTTTGCATGGTTGTTAGAGACAATATACCAACACCATGTAGCAAATTTCAGCAAGATCGGATGAAATTTGCTTCTCTTTGAGGCTCCGCAAGTGAAGTCTGGGGATCGGTTTATATGGGGCTATATATAATTATAGACCGATGTAAACCAATTTTTGCATGGTTGTTAGAGATCTTATGCTAACACCATGCACCGAATTTCAGCCGAATCGGATGAAATTTTCTTCTCTTAGAGGCTCCGCAAGCCAAATCTGGGGATCGGTTTATATGGGGGCTATATTTAATTATGGACCGATGTCGACCAATTTTTGCATGGTTGTTAGAGACCTTGTACTAACACCATGCACCAAATTTCAGCCGAATCGGATGAAATTTGCTTCTCTTAGAGGCTCTACAAGCTAAATCTGGAGATCGGTTTATATGGGGGCTATATATAATTATGGACCGATGTGGACCAATTTTAGCACGATTGTTAGAGACCTTATACTAACACCATGTACCAAATTTCAGCCGAATCGGATGAAAGTTTCTTCTCTTAGAGGCTCCGCAAGCCAAATCTGGGGATCGGTTTATAGGGGGGCTATATACAATTATGAACCGCTTTGGACCAATTTTTGCATGATTGTTAGAGATCATATACTAACTCTATGTACCAAATTTGAACCGGATCGGATGAATTTTGCTCCTCCAAGAGGCTCCGCAAGCCAAATCTGAGCGTCGTAAAAGTGGTCCGATATGGCCCTTTTGCAATACCATCCGACCTACATCAATAACAACTACTTGTGCCAAGTTTCAAGTCGATAGCTTGTTTCGTTCGGAAGTTAGCGTGATTTCAACAGACGGACGGATGGACGGACGTGCTCAGATCGACACAGAATTTCACCACGAACCAGAATATATATATAGTTTATGGGGTCTTAGAGCAATATTTCGATGTGTTACAAACGGAATGGCAAAGTTAATATACCCCCCATCCAATGGTGGAAGGTATAGAAAATAAAACTATTTCTAAGGTGCTTTAAGTAAAATAAAATACAAAAATTTTTAATTGAAGTTCATCAATACAAAACCGTCGATAAAAATATTCCCAAATTTCTAACTCAGCCCCCGCTCAAAATTACACACTACCATCTGTGGAGACTAAAATGATTACCATGATGATGTTGGCGATAACGAGTGTCGAGAGTTTATTCCGTCTTTACGCACAGCACATACATTTTAAATCTCAGCAAACCTAGGAAAAAAGCCGCTGAGCTCAACATTACTCACTTTCATTCAACGAATAACTTGAAGTTCATTTATCAAAATACAACCCAAGAGCCCCATTTATGTTTGCATGTACATAGTCAATGTAGTACTTCAGCTCATACACCAGCTGCTAGTGTTTTATGTACTTCTAGTACGATATATTCAATAGAAAATTCATAGATTCTGTGTTTACAGTGAAAACTTTTGCAAAATATGTAGAAGTGCGAGAAGAATTAATTGGCCAAGCGATGTTGAATCAAGAACACCCTAAAAAGCAAATATAATCTATAAAATGAAAGGTAAGATTAAAGCAAATATACATTTTAAAGAGATCACCATGTGATTAATAAATAGATCGGTTTATATGGGTGCTATATATAATTATGGACTGATATGAACCAATTCCTGCATGGTTCATATCAGTCCATAATTATCACGTACCAAACTTCAACCGTATCAAATTTTGCTCTTCCAAGGGGCTCCGGAGGTCAAATCTGGGGATCGGTTTATATGGGGCCTATATATAATTATTGACCGATTTCAACCAATTTGTGCATGGGTATTTGAGGCCATATATCAACACCACATACCAAATATCAACTGAATCAAATGGATTTTGGTCTTCCAAGAGGCTTCGGAGGTCAAATCTGGTGATCGGTTTATATGGGGGCTATATATAATTATGGATCGATGTGGACCAATTTTTGCATGTTCATTAGAGACCATATACTAACACCATATACCAAATTTCAGCCGGATCGGATGAAATTTGCTTCTCTTAGAGGCTCCGGAAGCCAAATCGGGGGATCGGTTTATATGGGGGCTATATATAATTATGGACCGATGTGCACCAATTTGTGTAGTTGTTAGAGACCATGTACTAACACCATGTACCAAATTTCAGCCGGATCGGATGAAATTTGCTTGTGGATCAATTTGAAGTTGTTTAGTCATGCTCGCTATCGTAGGTAACATCCCTTATTTGATTTGACAACGAACGAAAAATGAGATAGTCGGTAGGTGCAATATCCGGAGAGTACGGAAGATGATGAAGAACCTCCTATTTGAGCTCTGGAGTATAACGACCTGGCGTTGCACGATACTTGATTATCGAGTCTTTTCAGCAAAGTAACTTTTCAAGCGTTGAAAAGTGTTTATGTTTTTCGGTCATATAGAATGAATCTGTGATCCAGTGTGGGCGCGATAAATATTGCACCCCTATATTTTTCTGATTCCAATTCCTTTTGAGTGATCGCCAATTCGATTGCCTTCAATCTGCCTGCAGGATTGTGCAATAGTCCAACAATACACACAAAATTTTTTTTTTCTGATTCAATCACGAAACTAATTGATCCAATTAATTTTTTAATTGAAATGTCTTCAATCACAGAAATGATAGTATCAATTAAAAAATTAATTAAATAATAAAAATAAATTAATTGATACTATTAATTTTTGTTTCAATTAAAAAATTTGTTGAGTCAATTAAATTTTTAATTGAACATTTTTTAAAACTCAATTACATTTTTAATTGGAAAAATTTTTGTGAAATTTTTTTCTGTATAGGAATACGATTTACTCACAAATATGCGATCCGTCGCTGTAACATTTATTTCCTCTGGTATCTCTTCCAACCGTTGTTTGCAAGGTTGGCCATGGGGATAGGTGGATGGACTAAGACGACATGCGGTGTATATTTTGAACATTCAGTGTTTGTCCCATCTTCCCAATTCCCAGGGGCTTGTCTATTAAAGTTTTCATTATATACAATTCAAAGTATACAACAGCGATCAGGAAGGGTTCCGGATAAACCTCCATCTGAGTCAGAAACAAACAGAACTTCTATCGAAGTCGAGAAAGGCACCAAAAATGCAGACCCGGACGAACATCGTCAGTGACAGGAATTTCTACAGCCTCAAAACTCATCAAAGTTGAACCGAGGGTTGTTGCGAAAGTGAAGAGGGCATCAGCGAAACGGCTGATATGACGGTGGTTAAAAAACTTATGGTTCTACAGTTCCTCCAAATAAATCTTCAACCTTGTAAGGCTGCTTGTGCTACCTTAAAAGTTCTCCTGATGTGGTTCTTATACAAGACGCATAAGAATGCAAAGCAAACCTCTCAACAAGATGGCTGACAATATTCACCTAATATGGGTGCCTGACCACAGGAACATACTATGGAACTATGAAGCGGATGAGTTTTTGCCCAGGACTTTAATGTCTTTATCCGGCATTTTTACACCCCACGGTCGATGCATAGCGGGGAGCGGCGGGCCACACTATGAACATCGGCACCACTTTAGTTCCGGTGGCCAATCGATAGTGTACATTTTTAGCTAACCTCTCTGCAAGTAAACTCGATAATTTTGTTTGTCCACAAACTGCTATATTTGGAATGGCTTGTAATGGGAGAAGACCAAATTCGGCAATTGGACAGTTTCGTGCTGTTTCCAGTCTTTCAATTATTGGAACTTCAATGACTTTAATATGCTCTGCACCCATTTTCACGATATTCTCAGCTCATAGGCAAATTTTCTTACACTACGACGTGGAATTCGATCAAATCTGGTCTTCACTTTTCGGAGAGTTTCTGGTGTTGTTACCGCTTTTTGTTGTTGTTGTCGAACATGGTACGAGAATCAAACGATTTTTTTCACATTTAAATATTGAAGGGCTCTAACGAAAGCCACTAGTGGTTTTCGAGCCAAATATAACAGGTTGGCTCATAAGTCCCCGTTCTGACACATAGATGGTGTCGCTAGTATTAAATGCATATTATTTTTATATAGTACCAACCTTCAAATGATTCGTGTCAAAATTTGACGTCTGTAAGTCAATTAGTTTGTGAGATAGAGCGTCTTTTGTGAAGCAACTTTTGTTTCCGGACTCTTCCCCAGGGAAATCAACAATAATTGACTGGTATGCAAAATTCAAGCGTGGTGAAATGAGCACGGAGGACGGTGAACGCAGTGGACGCTCGAAAGTGGTGGTTACCGACGAAAACATAAAAAAATCCACAAAATGATTTTGAATGACCGTAAAATGAAGTTGATCGAGATAGCAGAGGCCTTAAAGATATCAAAGGAACGTGTTGGTCATATCATTCATCAATATTTGGATATGCGGAAGCTCTGTGCAAAATGGGCGCCGCACGAGGTCACATTTGACTAAAAACAACAACGCTCAGAATCATCAAGAGCGGTGTTTGCAGCTTTTAACTCGTAATACACCCGAGTTTTTCCGTCGATATGTGACAATGGATGAAACATGGCTCCATCACTTCACTCCTGAGTCCAATCGACAGTCGGCTGAGTGGACAGCGACCGGTGAACCGTCTCCAAAGCGTGGAAACACTCAAAAGTCCGCTGGCAAAGTAATGGCCTCTGTTTTTTGGGATGCGCATGGAATAATTTTTATCGATTATCTTGAGAAGGGAAAACCCATCAACAGTCACTATTAAATGGCGTTATTGGAGCGTTTGAAGGACGAAATCGCGGCAAAACGGCCCCATATGAAGAAGAAAAAAGTATTGTTCCACCAAGACAACGCACCGTACCACAAGTCATTGAGAACGATGGCAAAAATTCATGAATTGGGCTTCGAATTGCTTCCCCACCCACCGTATTCTCCAGATCTGGTTGCCTGCGACTTTTTCTTGTTCTCAGACCTCAAAAGGATGCTCGCAGGGAAAAAATTTGGCTGCAATGAAGAGGTGATCGCTGAAACTGAGGCCTATTTTAAGGCAAAACCGAAGGAGTACTACCAAAATGGTATCAAAGAATTAGAAGGTCGTTATAATCGTTGTATCGCTCTTGAAGGGAACTATGTTGAATAAAAACGAATTTTGACAAAAAAATGTGTTTTTCTTTGTTATACCGAGGACTTATTCCCGATTATATGCATATGTATAGCTCAATGACAAGGTAAATCTATTTTATAGCCGAGTCGGAACGGCGTTTCCTATTGTGGTGAAATCACTTGGAGAAGATTTGAAATCACCGCTAAAAACTTTCTGATGTATTGGTCGAAATTGGGATTGAACCCATGTGGTTTGTATGCGAGACGGGCATGTAAACCATTGCACCACAGTGGCTCCCAACCTGAAATTATATGTAATACCTATCGGTCACACTCCATATGAGGTATCCAGGTATACAAACGATTTGCTGATCGAAAATGAAAATTTAGGCTCTGTGTTTAGTAGAGGGTGAAGAATAATTTCGCCTCAAGAATAAATTTTGAAAATAATATCCAAAATAACGATTTATTTATATATTCTCAGTTCAACATTTTGATACGTTACCAATGTAACGATAAAGTGTGTATATCGTCATCGTATGGTGGAGGGTAATCAAAAATCCTAAATATAGTACATCATCAATTCCAACCATTATGTATGTATGTATGTAAAGACAATAGCTTCAACAAAATATTGATAGAATACTCTTCTTTAAAAAAAAACAACTTTTCTAAAATCTTATGGACAGACTATGAAAACGGTAAATGGTATTCGTATATGACTTGGAAATGGGTAGTGGGTCATAATCTCATTCCTTCTTTTAACATTCCCCCCATGAAGGCCATGAATTTTTATGAAAAAATCACAAAAGTACCTTTTGGCAAAGTGCTGTTGTATACAAAACATTTGCCATTTGTTCGATGGCTGGTTGATAGACTCAAGATATTCACAATGCAATTTTCTAAATAAATGATGGCAACCGTAAAAGGGTTTTGTTGTTACCAAAATAACAGTTAGCCATCAATGCCAGGTCAACTTATTCTTAGCATTTGAGTGATACGACTTCTTGACGGGATGGGAAGCTCGGTATTCCTAAAATCAATGGATGAAGTAATTTAGCTATGAATAAATGCTTCAATTAAATGGAGAGGGGGAGTGGTATATGCCATAACATAATTGAAAACTTTTTAGATAAAAGTATTGTCAAACACGGTACGATGCAGCTTCCTTTTCTGTTGCTCTATTAAAATTTCAAAGATTTTGTCATAAATATTTGAAAATTCGAAAGGGAGCATTCATGTAGCTAACGAAAATCTGTTGTTCTATATTTTTATATAAGTCAATGAATATAAATATAAATGTTACTATAACTGAGCTGTGTATCAAGGCCATGAGTGATACCAAGAATCTTATAAGAAGAAACCAAAAATAATCACATACAAAAAGATAGAAGTAAGAGGAAACACGCTCCATATTTCGGAATGTTCGAGTATAATTTTAATTTAAATTTTAATACCTTCATTTGTATACTTCCACTATAGGATGTAGGTTAGGTTAGATGGCAACCCGATGTATCAGGCTCACTTAGACTATTCAGTCCATTGTGATACCACATTGGTGAACTTCTAACATATCTTATCACTGAGTGCTGCCCGATTCCATGTTAAGCTCAATGACAAGGGACCTCCTTTTTATAGCCGAGTCCGAACGGCGTTCCACATTGCAGTGAAACCATTTAAATCCTCAGAAATGTTACCAGCATCACAGAGGTGGGATAATCCGCCGCTGAAAAACTTTTTGGTGTTCGGTCGAAGCAGGAATCGAACCCACGACCTTGTGTATGCAAGGCGGGCATGCTAACCATTGCACCGCGGTGGTTCCCAAAGGATGTAGGATGTAACAACGGTTGTCACTCGTGCCAAAAAAAATTTACCAAAATTTAATGAAAAATTTAATAAAAATCTACCAAATTTTGAAAATGTTATTTTGAAGTGTTTGGTCGAATTTTTGTTGTTAGTATGAAAAAAATGTTTTCTTTGAAAAAAAAAATGTTTTATTGTTTTATTTTATTTAGTTTATTTATTATATATTTTGATATCTCCTAATAGCGACAATTGTTTGGGTGTATAAATATCCTTTGAATTGTAAATGTGTCGAATTTTAAATGAAATATTGATCTAACACGAAAATTAAAATTTTTAAAGGCACTGAATTTGTAGAAAATTTTGACAAAATTTATCTACTCCAAAAAATTTTGTCAAAATTTATCTTCTCCAGGAAATTTAGTCAAAATTTAACTTTTATAGAAAAATTTGTACATCCACAGAAAATTTTCTCAAAATTTTTGTTTTCACAGAAAATTTAGTGAAAATTTTATTTTTGTAGAAAATTTTCTCAAAATTTTATTTCTATTGAAAACTCTGTCAAAATTTTATTCATATAGATAATTGAAGTACCTTTTAGTTGGAGAGGAATATTTGGCAAAATCTACCAAAACTTCAAGAATTCTACCAATCTACCAAAAAAATCTACCATTTTTTGTAGAATTCTAACAACTGTGGCAACCATGTTTGAAACGCATCGAAATGTCGACTTCCAATTTTATTAAGTATATATATTATTGATAAGAGAAAAATTCTACAATGTCCGCCTATTCATCCCTCCGTCTATAGCCTTTAAAAATGCACCTGCATGCAAGTCAAATTCTAAGATGGGCTCAGTGTTGCCAGTAATTTTCTGGTTCCTATCCCCAAATTATGATGTTTTCGTCCCCAAAAATCCCCAATTTAAATTCCTCATAAAAATCCACAATACATTTTTTAAAAATTTTTTGAAAACAACAATGAAGCAAAAGGCTCTGCTGTAGAAAATCAGTAATATTAATTCAGCAAGCTGCAATAGTATCAAGATTTCGAACCACAACACCAAAAGTCTGGTGATCGTCTTCCCAAAGCTGGAGACATGAAAATGCGAGTATGGAGTTCCTTGTATTTATGAATGAATAAAGAATACAACATTTGAAAAAATTGTTTATATAAAAAATGTTTTTGACAAAATGTTCTATATAGAAATACAATTTTGACAAAATTTTCTATATAGAAATAAAATTTTGACATAACATTTTGACAAAATTTTCTATAGAAATAAAATTTTGACAAATCTTTCTATAGAAATAAAATTTTGACACAATTTTCTATAGAAGTAACATTTTGACAAAATTTTCTATAGAAATAACATTTTGACAATTTTTTTTATAGAAATAACATTTTGACAACATTTCCTATAGAAATAAAATGTTGACAAAACTTTCTATAGAAATAAAATTTTGACAAAATTTCCTATAGAAATAAAATTTTGACAACATTTTCTATAGAAATAAAATTTTGATAAAACTTTCTATAGAAATAAAATTTTGACAAAATTTCCTATAGAAATAAAATGTTGACAAAATTTTCTATAGAAATAACGCTATGACAAAATTTGCTATAGAAATAACATATTGACAAAATCTTCTATAAAATAAAATGTTGACAAAATTTTCTATAGAAATAAAATGTTCACAAAAATCTCTATAGAAATAACATTTTAACAAAACTTTCAGAAATTAAATTTAAATTAAGTTTTGTTGACAAAATCTTCTATAGAAATAAAATTTGGACAACATTTTCTACAGAAATAAAATTTTGACAGAATTTTCTATAGAAATAAACTTTTGACAAAATCTTCTATAAAAATAAAATTTTGACAAAATTTCTATAGAAATAAAATTCTGACAAAATTTTCTATATAAAAATAAAATTTTGGCAAAATTTTCTATAAAAATAAAATTGTGACAAATCTTTCTACAGAAAAAACATTACAAAATTTTCTATAGAAATAAAATTTTGACAAAATTTTCTATAGAAATAACATTTTGACAAAATTTTCTTAAGAAATAACATTTTGACAAAATTTTCTATAGAAATAAAATTTTGACAAAATTTTCTATAGAAATAAAATTTTGAAAAAACTTTCTATAGAAATAAATTTTGAAAAATTTTCTATTGAAATAACATTTTGACAAAATTTACCAAGAGTATGGTGACCGTCTTCCCAATTCTGGAGACATGAAAATGCGAGTTTGGAGTTCCTTGTGTTTATAAATGAATATAGAAAACAACATGTGGGAAAATTGCCTATATAAAAAAATGTTTTTGACAAAATGTTCTATACAGAAATACAATTTTGACAAACTTTTCTATATAGAAATAAAATTTGGTAAAATTTTCTATAAAAATAAAATTTTGACAAAATTTTCTGTAGAAATAAAATGTTGACAGAATTTTCTATAGAAATAAAATGTTGACAGAATTTTCTATAGAAATAAAATTTTGACGAAATTTTCTATAGAAATAAAATTTTGACAAAATTTTCTATAGAAATAAAATTTTGACAAAATTTTCTATAGAAATAAAATTTTGACAAAATTTTCTATAGAAATAAAATTTTGACAAAATTTTCTATAGAAATAAAATTTTGACAAAATTTTCTATAGAAATAAAATTTTGAGAAAATTTTCTATTGGAATAGAATTTTGATAAAATTTCCTATAGAAAAAATTTTTTTAACAAAGATTAAACCTATTTCTCGAAAAAATCCCCACAAAAATCCCCAAATATATGGAAATTCCCCATCAAATCCCCAAGTCCCCAACTCAAAAAATTCTTCCCCATTCACGAAAAAATATTCCAAATATGGGGAAAATCCCCAATACTGGCAACACTGGATGGGCTATATCGGTCCAGGTTTTGGACCCCATATTGATCTCTCGATTAGAATTTTTTGGGTTCTAGGCACCACAGGTTTTATTCGGTTTACCTGAAATTAAAAATGTTGAGGTACTTCGGGTTCACAAATTGTTATTCCGAATATGACGTGTGTATATTTTGGTATAGCTTCCATATAGACCGGTCTCCCAATTGGAGTTCTTTGCAAATCTAGAGGTATGTTAGGTCCACAAATATTTGTGTCAAATTTGATTTATTTCAGTGGATGTTTTGATATAGGCCTCGTATATAGACCCGAATTGAATTCTAGGTACCGTAATCTTAATCTGATTTGTTTGAAAATCTAGAAGCATTTTGGGTCCAGAAAGACCTATGTCGAATTTGGTTTATATCGGTTCATGTTTAGCATCAATATAAATTATACTCTCGATTTGATTTGTTGGATGTGGAGACAACAATTTTTTTATCCCATTTTGCTGAAATTGATAACATAGAGGACAGACATGTGTACCAAATATATTTTGTATAGGCCCACGTTTTGGTTCATAGTGCTTAATTGACTTATTCGTCTTCTATAACCCTGGAAAGTCATCCTTATTTTTTATACACTAATGTCATCCTTCGTCATTTTGACTACGGCTTATTTCAATACGCTATAATTTACATCGTAAGCAAAAAATGAGAACCAAAATTGAGTTTTTTTTTTCTTATTCAATTTGTTTTTAATTAGTATAAAACAAAAATTCGTAAAATGGTTGAATTAGTATAAGTTAAAGTTATGATTTCCAAAACGACTAAAATGCATTTTAAATCGAAAATGAAATTACGCGTCGTCATTTTGACGAAGGATGACTGTCCAGGGATAAACTGATTGTTTGTCCAACTTGCATGAAATTGGAAGTCAAGACCATTTTAGGTCCGAAATTATGTTTGACAAATAAGATTAATGTTTTGGTATAGCCACATATAGACCGATCTCTCGATTTCCTTTTTTTGAGCTCCTGGATTGGATGTCAATACTTTTATAATGCATAGAAATGCTGGTCTCAAACATCATAAAGTAGATATATTTTTCTTCGTGATGAAATTCACATTTGAATTCCGAAGACTTTTGGAAGAACAAATTTCATCCGATCCGGTTGAAATATGGTGCGTTAAGTCAGTATATAATCACGCAATAATCACGCAAAAGTTCATACTGGCCAATATTTATATATAACCTTCATATAAACCCATTCCCAGATTTGACTTCCTTTGATCATCCTCCCAAGTCTGTAATGGTTTTTTTTAAAAAATCAGTGATATTTGCCAATTGAAAAAATGCTATCTAAAATATAATATTTTTTTCGATGGAGTGTTATTTATCATATGTGGCAAAAACACATTTAGCACAGCCAAAATTGCCCTAAAAAGATAGAATTTTATGTGAACTTTATGTTTCAAACGGATTCTGGCGAAATATGTATCTCTATCGCTTCAATATTGTTTGCAAAACGGACCCAAATTTCCCCGGAACAAATATCCCGCTAGACTCTTTGAAAATTGAAATCCGGTTCTTCCTTTTCAAGTCTGTTGACTGTTGAACACAATTAACTGAATTCGCCCACGAATATGTTTAAATCTAAACTTGCATATTATTTTGCATTTTATTTGCAATCACTAAACGCAGTTTAAACATTTATTGAAAACTCAGTCATTCGAGTTGGAATTCCTCCATCAACCATTTCGCATTTGCACGCACACAGTCCATTAAATAATTTTAATTTTAACCACAAATCACGGCATGGCCATATGGTGGTTGTTACCACTGCAATTGGCGATTTTTCGTTGGCGATACCACATTATCAATTGACACCAAATAAAACAGAATCAAATCAATGTTCGACGAAAACAGCAGTCGGATTGCAATTGCAACTGCAATTCAATGGGCATACAAGCGACATTCGAAATTTCATAGTGATCATTGGGAGAAAAGGTCTACACGGCAAATTGTATCAGGGCCCGTACACATAGGGCCCCCTGATAACGGTTGCCGCTCGAGCCAAAAATAATCTACCAAAATTGGGAAAAATTTAACTTCAACATCATTATTTCCATAGTAAATTTTGTCAAAATTTTATTTCTATCAAAAATTTTGTCAAAATTTTATTTCTATAAAAATTTTTGTCAAAATTTGATTTCTATCACAAATTTTGCGGAAATTTTATTTCTATAGAAAATTTTGTGGAAATTTTATTCCTATCAAAAATTTTGTCAAAATTTTATTTCTATAGAAAATTTTTTCAAAATTTATTTTTTTTTTAGAAAAATTTGTCAAAATTTTATTTCTATGAAAAATTTTGTCAAAATTTTATTTCTATAGAAAATTATGTCAAAATTTTATTTCAATAGAAAATTTTGTCAAAATTTTATTTATATAGAAAATTTTGGCAAAATTTTATTTCTATAGAAAATTCTGTCAACATGTTATTTCTATAGAAAATTTTGAATTTTGTTAATATTTTATTACTATTTATAGAAAATGTTGGCAAAATTTTATTTCTATAGAAAATTTTTTCAAAATTGTATTTCAATTGAACCAAAAAATCTTAACATCATGCAAGTCAATCCTGCAGGTAAATTGCACCCCCCTGGTATCAAGGCCTAAAACAGGCCTTATTACGAATGATTCTGTCATTTGCTTTGCATGTAACATATTGACCGAGGTTATCGAATATGTTTGCATCCGAAAGCAGTTACATTTTCCACAAGGCTTGTATTCATGCCGTTGGTCATCCTCGTGCCCAACATTGTTGTTTGGTCCGTTGCCCCTTTGATGTATTCAACAATATTCGATTACCAATTTCAATTTTCTGCTCCAAATATTTTAATGTCGCTGTCAATGTGAAAACAGAGAATGTTGATTTTGTTTCTCCAAACGGGAATTGGAGGCTGTCATACTAGGTAGGTAGTAGTTTTGGAAGTGATGGTTCAGGAATTTCTCTGAAATCCAGGATATGAGCGTGAACCCAGAGAAAGAGTTGCCAAATAAATTGTCAATATGGAAAATAGCCTACGTCCTTTACTTGACTGCCTTTGACCATTGTGCATCGAAGAAGTGGATAGCTTTGAGTGGGCAATTCGATAACCATGACATTACGATATTCGGTTTTTGACTCCACCAAAAGTCATCATCCTGACCATGCTCTTGCTGTTTTGCATTGGCATCGTTCACTCTGTTGGTGGCCATAAATGCAGTTACCAAATGGCTTCATGGAACATTTGCAAAATGACACATACTTGAACTGAATAAATGGTATGGTTCATCGAAGAGCATTTGCTTTAGGTCTTGCTATGTAGATTTTTTTGTTATATTGCGGGCCATTTTCTACCCTAAGCTGGGGTTAATTTTATTTTTGTTAGTTCACATACAAATTCGCATACATTTGTGGCATTGTTGAAATTTAAATATAATTTGAATTTTATTGAAAATGTCTTGCTGTGTTTATTGCAAGTGGATTGGAAAATTGTTGTGACGTGTTGAAATCAAGTGAAAATTTGAAAATGCTAATCGATGCTACTTTTGTGAATGATTTTACTTTGAGCAGAAGATAAGTAAAAAATGCTCCTGTACTATGGATTAAATAACCAAATTTCAACGTAATAGTTCACGAACGCAAATCGCTCTTTTCACACTTTGGACTTGTACAAGATTTATGGATCCTTTTTGTCCTATAAAAAAATTATAACCCAGCAAAAAACTTGCTGAATTTTCAGCAGCTTTGTAAAGGAAGAAAAGTCAAGCAGCACTTACCCTTGCAAGGAATTCATCGATGAATTTATAAAGAAATGTCCCACTTAAATGCGCTTCTACTACGTATGAATTTCAACGCTTTCATCAGCACAAAATAAGGATGTGAAGAACATGCCACATAGTTCGCAAGAAATTGTGATACAATACACAAGCAAATCTTCTTTAAAGGAGTGCAACCTTGTAAGCGAGAGACGAAGCACCCGCTTACCCTAGTGCAACTCGGCTGCACTAATATCAGCACCACCATTATTTACATATTTTAAATACGTTGTTCGTCTTATATGTGTAGAATGAAACGCTGTATTCGGCACTAAAAATGTTGCGAGGAAAAGTAGTGACTACAGTATGGACACTATAATTTACTGCTTCCAAATTTACAATTACTTTTTGCTGGAAAAGATTTCGAATATGTGAAATAGTAGGAGTTATAATCTTCAAGATAAAATTTCAATTGTTGAGTTGTTGTTTGCAAATGAAATCCTGTGTCGCCTTGTGAGATATATTGACCGTTTAATGTTAATGTGCAATAGACTTGGCACGCTGTCTCCTTTAGTTCCAAAGACACCGGTTACGTAACCATTCGCTGTATGTTCGACTTGGCCACTTATAAAGGTTGCAGTCACCCCAAGGCTTCACGATCTCTGGTTTGTGTATTTACCAAGGTCACAGTCACCCTCGACCCTCACGATCCCAATGGTTGGTGAATCATGGACATCACCACATTTTACTACTGTTTGTCCCAACTCGTCCTAAAGTCGTAGAAAAGTACCGTTTTGCGGAAATGCGGCTTTTGTACTTACCAGAGGCACACTCACCTACGATCTTCATGATCCCGTTGACCAACGCTTTACATTTTGATTTGTATACTTATCATGGTCAATGTTACCACAGATCTTCACGATCCTGTTGAGGAACTCGTTGCATTTTGGTTTGTGTACTTACCAAGGGAGCCACCGTGGTGCAATGGTTAGCATGCCCGCCTTGCATACACAAGGTCGTGGGTTCGATTCCTGCTTCGGCCGAACACCAAAAAGTTTTCCAGCGGTGGATTATCCCACCTGAGTAATGCTGGTGACATTTCTGAGGGTTTCAAAGCTTCTCTAAGTGGTTTCACTGCAATGTGGAACGCCGTTCGGACTCGGCTATAAAAAGGAGGTCCCTTGTCATTGAGCTTAACATGGAATCGGGCAGCACTCAGTGATAAGAGAGAAGTTCACCAATGTGGTATCACAATGGACTGAATAGTCTAAGTGAGCCTGATACATCGGGCTGCCACCTAACCTAACCTAACCTAAGGTCACAGTCAGACTACATCTTTACAAGCCCGTAGAACGACGTGTTACATTTCGGTCTGTGGATTTAGCAAGGTCACAGTCACCCTAGATCTTCACTATCCCGTTTCGGTTTGTAGACCTACCATGGTCACAGTCAACGTAGATCTTCACGATTCTGCTGACCAACGCATTAAATTTCGGTTTGTGTTCTTACCAAGGTCACAGTCACTATAGATCTTTACGATTCCATTGCCCCTCAAAATCACCATCACACATTACCCTTGTAGGACGCCAACATCCGCCAAAGCCCCATTTCCGGCCGGTTCGCGTTACCTTCGGCTTTTGAATTTACCAAGGTCACAGTCCCTCCTGATTCTCCGTTTTTTCCCCTGACTTGTGCACCTATAGAGTCAAGAGTTCGTAAGTATAGTGTGACATAATCTCCAAGATAAAAAAACGTGTTGTGCTAAAATGAAATCATGTATCTCCGCGTTGTGTTCTTTCGGTCCAAAGACCCCGGTTACGTAACCTTTCGCCCTACATTTCGGTTTGTCCACTTACCAAGGTCACAGTCTCCCTCGATCTTTACGATCTCGTTAACCGACACGTTATACTTTGGCCTGTGCACTGACCAAAGCCACAGTCACCCTCGATCTCCACGATTCCTTTGAACAACGCATTACATTTCGCTTTGTGTACTTTTCAAAGTCAGAGTCACCCTAGATCTTCACGATCCCTTTAACCCATTTGCTACATTCGACTTGTGAACTTAGCCAGGTCGCAGTAGCCTAGGATCTTTACGATCCCGTTGCCCCTCCAAACACCTGGACCTAACCAACACGGGCCAAAGACCTATTTCTTGCTGATCCGCAGTACCTTCAGCGTGTGCACTAGAGTCTACTTGACTCGTGCACTTCAGTGGTTCCAACTATATTCACGTGCCGTCACACCATGGTATCTAGCCCATAGCTTGTCCCAACTCTTCCCAAAGACGTAAATAAATACATTGTTGCAGAATTGCGGCTTGTGCACTTACCGAGATCACAGTCACCAACGATAATCCCGTTGACCTACACGCTACATTCCGACGGTCTCGTTGACCCATATGCTAAAACACGCGCAAAAGCTGCACTTCTTGGCAGTTTGCAGTACTATCATCTTGGGCACTTATCAAAGTCATAGGCACTCTCGACTTTCTCTTTGACTTGTGAACTTACAGAAGTCACCTTTCTAACTATCTGCACGTGCCTCCACACCATGGTCCCTAACCTATAGCTTTGCCCATTTCATTGCCCAGTCTTTCCCCAATCATAGTCGTTCTGCGTTGTTCAAATTCATCCACAGGATTGCCACCATTGGCTCGTCATCTTCTCGACTAATCCCCAACGCTTCCATACGTCTCTTCCGAGACCCTGGTGCACTTAGCCGGTCCGCCGTTCAAGCCAACGCCCCCCCGACCCAGATCCTACCCACAGCCTTCGCAGAGAGCCAATTTGGCATCCAGTACTTCGCAGAGCCTAGAACGAAACCCGTGCAGAGCCATACCGTATGCTTAACATGCCCATCATCCACATCTTAGTCCAAACAAGCACCGTCCCTGAGTGAGCCCACTCTAAGGGACTACTTTTTTGCATCATATTCTATTTATTCATAGTGTAGCATGCTTCGACCCGCCTGAAATTAAACCCCTTTTCAAAGATTTTTGAAACTTACCAATGTAGGATTCAATTGCAAGTCAGCAAATTCCCAGCAATAATTTAAATTCATCCAGGAAGTAATAACTTAATCTTCTATGACGTGAAAATACTTTTCTTTTTTTTTAATACATTTTTGTTTTTCATAAATGCATATGTTATATCCTGTCATAATATTTAGGACATTTTAGTATAAAATTTCAATTTCGCAAGCAATAATTTAAAATGTTACACAAGATTTTACTTTCCATGTTAAATGTATTCGAATGACATAAAATCTCTTAGAATGGTATAAAAAATCGTTTACTATAAAAATTTTTATGATTACACATATGTTTATAGATATAAATTGCATACGTATATTTTATCGAAAAAGCAGGGTGGAAAGAGGGGAAGATAATTTCCTATATTCGGATAGAAAACATCACCCATTTGGGTGAAAAATATTTTATGAACACTCATAGATAAACAAATAAGTACACTATCAAGTGTAGTTGTTTCAAAAGTAGTTTCTATACTGACAATCTTTTGAATACCTATTATTCGGTATGGTTTTAAATTGTCGTCTTATACTACAGGAAACTCTAGAATTAATCAGGGAAACAAAATTCGATTCGTTGATTCAAATTATCTAGTACAGTTCGTGTGTATACCTATAGGATGGGGGATATACAAATATTGTTCTTCCACACGCAAAAAAATAATTCTTTCCTCCCAAACGAAATTTTAGACAAACAAAGTTCGTTTCTCATTTGCTTTTCGCTGTAAGGAAGTGTATTTGGAAGAAAAGTATATACTTTTTGTGATATACGTTTATTCTTTTCCAGGATGTAAAAACAATTTCATAAAGACTAGCTCAAAAAAAACATTATTTTCTTGCTAATTGCATTGTCCCTCACATCTTTCTCACATCCACGAGGATTTTTAGTTCTTAACACCTTTTCCTGTAATACCAACACTGTAGAAGAAATTATACGATTTTATAAATTTTTAAAATTTTTTTTACCTTTCGCCTGGACGGAGAATCGAACCGCGGACCATGCACATTGTAAGCCAACACACTAACCACTGAGCTATGTACCTGTTATGGTCATCAATAGATAAATATCCATATAAGTTATATTTATATAGCATAGCTTGCGGCGCCCACGAACCGAATAAACAAAGTTTATTTAACAGAAACAAACATTTAGTTTGGCACCGTGGAGCAGTGGTAGCTACGTCCGACTCTCATGCCAAGGGTCGTGGGTTCGATCCCTGCTTCGGCCAAAGTTTTTTTTTTGCTTTTGTTTTTTTTTTTTTTAATATATTCCAGATATATTCGGAAGATTCCGAAAAAATGTTCAACATTACATCGTACTATATTAAATTTTGAACTGTAAAATGTGTCTTATTAAAGACCTAAAGTCAGAAAAGAACAGTGTTTGATATAAACGAAATGACCTGTGTTGTTATTTCAAAAATAACTTTTTTATTGAAAAAATAAAAATTTTGTAACAAACGAATTTTTTTGGTGATAAAAGTTTAAAATTTTCGAAGCAATTCAAAAAACTCTAACAAAAGAAAAACGTTTTCGGTACACGTTTTCCAAACGTTTTTTTTCTTTGCGTGCATTAGTAATGTATCAACGTGTGTATTTATTGGTCGTCGACAAATTTTGAGTTGATCTGGCGATGTCCGTTTGGTGAAATCACGCAAATGTTCGAAATTTGGCACAAATAGTTTTTATTGATGTAGGTCTGATTCAGTTTCAAGGTGATTTCTTAAGCCTCATGGAGAAATGATATCCAAATATGCTCTCCAGCTAGCAAGCAAACATTTTGGCATAACGGTTCATTTTTATATGTTGACTCCTCTACATAAACCGATCAAGAAGTAAAGTGGCATATAAACCCCTTTTTAGCTAACATAGACCCCACAGCTTACCACTGGGGAACCACAATGGGCTGAATAGTCCTAATAGTCCCAACCTAGACCCCATAAGTAAGTTAGTATACTAACTTACATTTTTTCAGCACCTAGAATTTTCAATATTTTTGGATCCAGAAAGAAATGTGTCTTTGCAGTTTATACCAGCCCCTTGCTATATGGACCTTATGAAGAATTTTTTGAGCATATTGATTGGTCTGGTATTTACTTGATGATGTTTTCATACCCGTAAATAGAAAAATTTCTGAAATTTGTTGATATCAATCAGGGCATCAACATTTACTGAAACCCATACGATGTACAGGTCGACTGATATGTATTGCAACTAACATCGAGTTGCTATCATTTAACATATAACCCTATTCAACCGTCGAACGGAACGGACGTGTTTTTTCAATAGCGGATAAACTCATAGTAATAGGTACCTACTACGAATTTCAAGTGTGGTGGGATATTAAGCCACCATGCAGCGAAATTCCAAGTCATCCACTGGGTTGCTAACTTCAGGGCCCAGTGGACGGGTATCGACTGGAGTTATAAATCTGGGCAATGACCAAGAGTTAGGCCCAATTAGTCGACCTGTAGACGGGTCGACAGGTGGCGACACACTGACAAGTCGAACTTTTTCTAAGGTAACGACATCAAAAGGAGGTAATCCCTCACGAAAGAGATTCAAGGAACGCAGAAATGCTTTGTTTATCCTAAAGAAGTTAGGATCAGTCGACCCAAGCACGTTGTCGGCTAAACAAAGCGATTCCTTAAAATGGGCTCAAGGAATTCTTGAGACTGGAAAAAGGGAACGATCGCCGGATGAGCTGCCATCCTCCAAAAGGGATCAAAGATCGTTTGCCTCAGTTGCTAAATATAGCCTTGTGATGGCTATCATTAATAAAGGAGCATTGGACGGTATGGTTCCAAAGCAAAAATGGGGGGAAATTGAGAATGCTCTATCTGTCGTCTACTCACAGGTACTGGAAAAGTTTCCCGGCCCAGATCCTCGACACCAAGAGGCTGGTTGGTATCAAGGACGATTTAAGCTAGTCGCATTTGAGGACCAGAGGTCTATAGAATGTTTTAAAGCTGCTCTGATACTAATTGGTGAAGTTTGGGAAGGAGCTGCTCTAGAGTTAGTCGAGAAGAAAGACATACCGGCTAGACCTAGAGCACATGCCTGGATACCTGCAAACCCTTCTGACCCTGAATCTATTTTAAATAGACTGAAACGATGCAATCCAGATCTTCCAACAGCTGATTGGAAGGTTGGCCGTTTGGATGAAGTGGATGGACCAAGACGGCATGCAGTGTTTATATTGAACACTCAGTCTTTGCCACATCTGGCAAAGTCCCAGGGCCGTGTATGTTATGGCTTTCATTATATCCAAATGAAGGTGTATAAAAACGATCAGCTAAAGGATTCAGAAATGGACAAGCCTCTGTCTGAATCAGAAGTAAGCGGATCCTCTTGCGAAGTCGAGGGAGATACCAAAGTTGAAGACATGGATAGATACCGTATGCGTGAGGAGGCTTCTATTGCCTCAGAACTCACCAAAGTCGAACCTATGGTTATTGCGAGAGTCACCGATATCTCTGAAGAGGACATTCTTGATGACTCGATCGAAGCGGCTGATGTGACGGTTGTTGAAAATCTCGATGGTCCTACGGATCCTCCAGATAAATCTTCATCATTGTAAGGCTGCATGTGCTGCCTTAAAAGTTCTCCTGATGAAAGGGGACATAGATATAGTTCTTATTCAAGAACCATATGTTTACAAAAACAAAATATGTGAATTAAGTACTCCGGGGTTCAAACTATTGCAGTATACTGGTAATGATGTAAATCGAGCCTGTATAATTGCTAAAAACGAGCTCAATTTGTTTCTGCTTCCCTCAATGTGCAATACAGACACTGTCGTTGCAAGTTTAGAAATAGCCAAATGCAAATATTGGGTATCTTCGGTCTACATGGGACATGACAGGGAGATGCCTCCATATGCCGTTAAGACCTTAGTGGAGGAGTCACTGAAAACAAAGGCGAAACTCATTATGGGATGCGATGCGAATGCACATCATAGTATATGGGGAAGTAGTGATACTAATGCAAGGGGAGAGTCGCTAATAGAGTTTATTTTGCGTACTAATCTGGTAGTTTGCAACAAGGGAGATGTCCCAACCTTTGTCACTAAAAACAGGCAAGAGGTTTTGGACATCACCTTGGCCTCGCAAGAACTAAATGAAATGATATCTGAGTGGCAGGTTTTAAGTGAACACAGCTTCTCAGATCATCGCTACATCAGTTTCAAATTTGATGTTCATATCACCAAGATCATATTTCCGCCAAATGTTAGGAAAGCTGACTGGAATAGGTATAGGGAATCGTTCAATATGATGATACCGGAAATAACAGAGACAAATATGAGA
Source organism: Haematobia irritans (assembly GCF_050003625.1). Taxonomy (NCBI): domain Eukaryota; kingdom Metazoa; phylum Arthropoda; class Insecta; order Diptera; family Muscidae; genus Haematobia; species Haematobia irritans. The sequence goes on along the minus strand of NC_134398.1, from coordinate 162,181,297 downwards.
AATGTGCAAGATATCGAACACGCAGTGGAGCGGATTACTAAGGCCTTCAACATCTCACTGAAAGCTGCATGCCCTAGAGGAAAGCCAAGGGGGAAACATCGACCACCATGGTGGTCTACGGAATTAAGTAATATGAGGAAATCCTGCAGGAAGCTCTTTAACAAGGCAAAGTCCACCAGAGCCCCTGAGGACTGGGACGCTTACAAGAAGAATCTGAGAGGATACAAGCGAGAACTGAGAAAGGCTCAGCATAACTCTTGGAATGCTTACTGCAGCAGTATTGAGAATACGTCCGAGGCTTCCAGACTACGGAAGGTTCTAGCATCCACCAACTCCGCTCCAGGTTTCATTAAAACATCGGAGGGCAATTGGACAACGTCCAGTAAGGAGACGCTGGAGGTACTATTGGACACACATTTTCCTGGAAATCAGACGGTTGAACCATGTACTGGCGGTGCCACAGTTGCTCAGCGGTCGTTTCCTGTCGAGGAAATTGTATCGGAAACTAGAATAAGATGGGCGCTAAATAGCTTTGGACCATTCAAATCCCCTGGACCTGATGGAATTACTCCGGCGGAGTTACAAGCTGTAACTGACAAAATTATCCCCTGGTTGTCGGTGATATATAAAGGATGTATCAACTTATCATATATCCCAGGAAAGTGGAGGGAAACAAAAGTCGTTTTCATACCTAAAGCGGGAAAAGCCTCTCACTCGAGGGCGAAGGATTTCCGACCAATCAGCTTATCCTCATTCCTACTTAAGACTCTGGAGAGGATGATAGATATTTATCTTAGAACTAGCATCGATTCAAGTTTGTTCTCGAAACGACAGCATGCATACTCGAAGGGCAGGTCTACTGAGACCGCACTACATGAACTAGTCAGCTTTATTGAAAGCTCACTATCTGTCAAAGAATACACAATCGTGGCGTTTCTAGACATCGAAGGGGCGTTCAATAATGTCCATCCGAGCTCGATATTAAATGGACTGACAACTCTGAATGTTGATCCATGTATACTCAGGCTGTTAGACGAACTGCTAATGAAGAGACGTATTTCAGCCACACTAGGACAAGCAAACATACAAAGGTATGTGAACAGAGGCACTCCCCAAGGAGGAGTCCTATCACCTCTTCTTTGGAATGTTGCTATAAATAGCCTTCTGGTTACTCTAGAAAAAGAAAGGATAAAAGTGGTGGCATACGCAGATGATGTGGCTCTGGCAGTCAGGGGAAAATTCCCATCCACAATCAGAGATATTATTCAGAGGGCCCTCCGGATGACTGAGAAATGGGCGAAAGACAATGGTCTTGGGGTAAATCCTGCAAAGACAGAATTAGTCATGTACTGCAACGATCGCAAAACTCCCACGGTTAGGCCTATTTCCTTAGGGGGTATTGAAATTCCCTTTGGTGAATGTGCAAAATACCTTGGCGTTATTTTGGACAGGAAGCTGAACTTTAAGCTTAATATTGAAGAAAGGGCGAGAAAGGCAACTGTAGCTTTGTACTCGTGCAAAAAGGCAATAGGAAAAAAGTGGGGACTGAAACCAAAAATTGTGCATTGGCTATACACGGCAGTGGTTAGACCTATAATGCTATATGGTGTTGTAGTCTGGTGGCCGGCACTTCAGAAACCGACTTGTTTAGATAAAGTTCAGCGTATGGCGTGTTTGTGTATTTCAGGCGCATTCAGCAAGACAGGAACAAATTCCCTTAATGTCGTGCTGCATCTATTGCCTTTAGACATTTTGGCCAAACAGTCAGCTGCAACAACGGCTGTGCGGTTGCGCGAACTATCGCTGTGGTCGGAAAAAGGTTACGGTCACAGTTCTGTCCTCAAAACAATGCCAGATGTGCCTAACGTAGTGGATTACACTTTGGCGAGTCCACTTTTCGACAAAAAGTTTGAGACTCTAATCCCCAACAGTGAGGCGTGGTGCACACAGACCCCGGGGAATAAAGAATATATAGATTTCTACACTGATGGCTCCAAATTGGATGGACAAGTGGGGTTCGGAGTATATTCTAATGATCTGGAACTTCGAATAGCGAAAAGATTACCTAATCACTGTAGTGTTTTTCAGGCTGAAATATTAGCAATAAGAGAGGTGGCGAATTGGCTGAGAAGTAATGTTCCAAAAAATGTGGGCATTAATATATACTCAGACAGTCAACCTGCAATAAAATCCTTGGACTCTGTGTTCCTCAACTCGAAAACGGCCATCGACTGCCGCAAATCTCTCAATGAGATGGCTGAGCAGTACAATATTCACCTAATATGGGTGCCTGGCCATAGGAACATACCGGGGAACTGCGAAGCGGATGAGTTGGCAAGGCTAGGGACTACCTTACATATTCCAGGGGAACTAGAATTTGTTGGTATGCCCCTAGCTACCTGCAAGCTCATGCTGCGTGAGAAGGCTGTTATGATGGCAAATGTTCGATGGGAGAATTGTAAGGGTTGTAACGACACCAAGCAAATATGGCCCCATTTCAACTTAAACCGCACACTAGATATGCTAATGTTCTCGAGACGTCAGATATCACTCCTGATATCTGCTATAACGGGTCGCTGCCTGATAGGCGATTTTGCAAAAACTATTGGCGCGAAGTATAATGACTATTGTATGAGCTGTCATGATGCAGAGGAAAAAGAATCAATTAAACACCTCTTGTGTGAGTGTCCTGCATTTTGTGTAAAGCGCAAGCAACTTTTAGGAGCATATAGCTTCAGATTACTGGCGGATCTGGAAAACGTTAACTTAAGCAGTCTGCTACTGTTTTTGGAACAATCTGGTTGGTTCAACAAAGAAAAATAATCAAGAAGGTTCAGCGGTTAAAACTAGAAGTGCCCATATGTAATAGGTACTTTTAGTTAATGTGGTATCACAATGGACTGAATAGTCTAAGTGAGCCTGAATCTTAATCGGGCTGCCACTTTAACCTAACCTAACCTAACATATAACCCGCTCGTCCACCAGCAGACGGATTTATCACAGTGACATTTCGTTTAATTGTTTACAATCTTACAAAAACATTTTGATCAACTACTTTCAGAATAAAATTATTCGTGATGGATTTAAAGCGGCTGATGGCTTATATTTGTCTGGAATGTGAATGTGGGTCTCATAACATAGCTCGTTACCGTGATTGTGTATCGGTTTATCTAGGTGCTATATATAACCATAGAGCGATTTGAACCAAGTTTGGTATGGTTGCTAGCGTTCATATACTAGCACAATATACCGAATTTCAACCGAATCGGATGAATTGTTCTGCTCCAAAAGGGTCCGGAGGTCAAATCTGGGGATCGGTTTTTATGGGGGCTACATATAATTATGGAACGATATGGACTAATTTTTTCATGGTTGTTAGAGACTTATACTTACTTCACGCACCAAATTTCCACGGAATCGGATGAAATTTGCTCCTCCAAGAGGCTCAAATCTAGGATCAGGGGCTATATATAATTGTGGACCGATAGGGACCAATTTTTTGCATGGTTTTTGGAGACCATATACTAACAGCGCGTAACAAATTTCAACTGGATCGTATGAATTTGGCTCCTTCAATAGGCTCCGGAGGTCTAATCTGGGGTTCGGTTTATATGGGGGCTATATATAATTATGGACCGATATGGACCAATTTTTGCATAGTTGTTAGAGACTATATACTCACACCACATACCAAAAGCGGTTCGGATGAAATTTTCTCTTCCAAGAGGCTCCGGAGGTCAAAACTGGGGATCGATTTATATGGGGGGCTGTATATAATTATGGACCGATATGGACTAATTTTCTCAAGGTTGTTAGAGACTTTACTTATACCACGCACAAAATTTCAACGGGATCGGATTAATTTTGCTCCTCCAGAGGCTCCGGAGGTCAAATCTGGGGATCGGTTTTTATGGGGGCTACATATAATTATGGACCGATATGGACCAATTTTTGCATAGTTGTTAGAGACCATATACTAACACCACGTACCAAATTTCAACCGGATCAGATGAATTTGGCTACTTCAATAGGCTCCAGAGGTCAAATCTGGGGATAGGTTTATATGGGGGCTATATATAATTGTGGACCGATATAGACCAATTTTTGCATGGTTTTTAGAGACCATATACACACACCACGTACCAAATTTCAAGCGGATCGGATGAAATTTTCTCTTCCAAGAGGCTCCGGAGGACAAAACTGGGGATCGATTTATATGGGGGCTATACGAAATAGTGGGCCGATATTGCCCATTTGCAATAATATGTGACCTACATGAATAACAACTACTTATGCCGAGTTTCAAGTCGATAGCTTGTTTCGTTCAGAAGTTAGCGTGATTTCTACAGACGGACGGACGGACACGCTTAGATCGACTCAGAATTTCACCACGACCCAGACTATACACACTTTATGGGGTCTTAGAGCAAAATTTGGATGTGTTACAAACGGAATGACAAAGTTAGTATAACCTCATCCTATGGTGGAGGATATAAAAATGCAGGATTCGAATCCGGACCTCAAGATATGATTTTGGTTACTGGTATTAGTAAAAGGAATGGTCTACTCAGGCAAGTTAATATTTTTAAATCCCAGGTAACACAGCAAGTAGTAACTTTTTGATTACCGACGTTACTGAAAGAATCACTAGTGCTTATCCAGTTTTTGGTGGGTAAGCTAAAAAGTGTTCAAAAATAGGAGATGTCTTTCAATTTATAGTTGAAGTCGAGTTTTTATGTTGCCATTAACACGTTTTTAAAGGGCTTTGGGTCCAAGGATGAAAATACCAAAAAAACGAATTTGTTTCCTAATGTGAAAATCTCAAATTTAAAAGAAAATTGTATCTAAAAGTATACTTACTTCTATTCTGCGCTTCTTCAATATCAAAAATTTTATTGATTGACCGAAGAAAGCATTGCAGCCATGGGCGGGCAAGCATTTCGGTCATGGACATTCCACCAGGATTGAGCGTGATCGTACTCAGTACGCATCAACCAGGAATGGCTAAAAAAGACACAGACTTCATTTCTACCGTACAATGGCCACCAAAATCTCTGGATTTAAATTCGTTACTGATGTAAATGATTCACCTTGCCCTTCACACATCGTTTCATTTAATTTGAAGACATTTTGTAATAGTTCAAGAAGATATTTTATTTTGGTGATGCTGAATGGATTTTTACACAGCGTAGGAAAGTAATATCTCCTCAAAATCATTACACAACATAGAAATAACAGACGAGAAGGAATGAGCGCAATATTTGAGGATTTTATTAGGAATCTTACCAGGTTCCGGGTTTCAGTTCAATTTCATTCTCAATAGATTTGTTTCTATATAATTTTTTAATCCACAAGCTGTATTCTGAACATAAAATCGAATATTTTGCGTAGTCAGGAGCAGAGCCATTCTTTTTTTTGTACTTTTTTTATGTTCAAAAAAGGGCTTTTTTCCCGGACATTATTGAAACAGCTATAACTGAAAGTTGTCTTATTTATTCTATCTACAGTATATGTCTATGTGTATATGCAAAATGTAACAGAAGATGCAAATCATAGTCATTTTTACATGAAATGGCATCATTTATCATATGTCAACAATTTAGTCACACTGTCACAATTTAACTATAAATGCACAAAAGCAAGCACCCTCACTCAGAACAACCACATCACCCACATTTGATGATTTATCTGCGTATGTGAACATCCATGTGGGGGGCATTTTGGCTTCGTCCATTTGTTCGTAGCTTGTAAACGAGTATATGACGAAATAAAGATGTATTTTTCTAAGCAGCTTTTCTTTGCATAGTCGCTCATCTTCTCATTTGGAAAACATCACTACTAGTGATGCCAACAATCGAAGGACAAAAAGCACCAACAACTTCTAACATACTAATTCACAAAAAAAAATACACCATCCAGTTACAATTTAATGTAGTACTAAAAAAACTTCTATTTCTTGATAAGAATGGATTACTTCCAAGATCTGTTATAGAACTTTGAAAATGGGTATTGATTTGAAGCATTTTTAATTTTGTCAAATTATCAACCGCTATCCCAGTGTACAGCTTAAAGTTGTTTATTGCTTATTTTAGTTTCATTCAATTATAATATAATTATATTAAATTATAATATATAACTATATATAATTATGGACCGATATGGACCAATTTTTGCATGGTTGTTAAAGAACATATACCAACACCATGTACCAAATTTCTGGGGATCGGTTTATATGGGGGCTACATATAATTATGGACCGATATGGACCAATTTTTGCATGGTTATGAGAGACCATATATTAACAATATGTACCAAATTTCAACCGGATCGGATGAATTTTGCTTCCCTTAGAGGATCCGCAAACCAATTCTGGGGATCAGTTTATATGGGGGCTATATATAATTATGAACCGATAAGGACCAATTTTTGCATGGTTGCTAGAGACCATATACTTACACCATGTACCAAATTTCAGCCAGATCGGATGAAATATGCTACTCTTAGAGGCTCCGCAAGCCCAATCTGGGGTCCGTTTATATAGGGGCTATACATAAAAGTGGACCGATATGGCCCATTTGCAATACCATCCGACCTACATCAATAACAACTACTTGTGCCAAGTTTCAAGTCGATAGCTTATTTCGTTCGGAAGTTAGCGTGATTTCAACAGACGGACCGACGGACGGACATGCTTAGACCGAATCAGAATTTCACCACGACCCAGAATATATATACTTTATGGGGTCTTACAGCAATATTTCGATGTGTTACAAACGGAATGACAAAGTTAATATACCCCCCATCCTATGGTGGAGGGTATAAAAAAATGATGGTAAAATATATAAAATGATAGGAGCTAGACACATAAGAATCTAACATTGCATATATGCAATGCCATGCAACGAAGGGTTAATATATTCAGCATTTTTGTTGGCCGAGTCAAGAAAGACATCTTTGATGAATACCTTCAAAATGAATTCACAGCATTTTTCGAGCTAAATCTAATCGAATTTGACGACAAAACTTTAAAGGCTCATAACAGACGAACGGCTACCAATCTTGCAAGATCCTGACATTACCTTTCTTCTCTTATCGAGTACTTTAAGCAGGGATAAGTGATTTTTTTGTGTTGCACTGTGTTATGGCCTTTGTGAATGTAACACAAACATTTTTGATGACATCTTTATCAAGTTCAAAAATTTTGCCCTCGACGCTACTCTTTTCAGAAGAATACCCTAAATAACATTACTGATTAAAAAAAATGATCAACATCAGCTTCATAACAATCCAAATCTATATTTGGAAATGTAGTTCACTTTCTTAAGCGTTTCACAGTCTATTCCGAATTTATGTATGAAAACATGTCGTCAATCAAACTCAAAACGTTACGATTGAAAAAAGCACCAAAAGCACTAAATGAAAACGTCAGAAAGCATCAACTTGGTGCTTTTTTGATAAGGCACTAAAAAGCAATTCAGTGCTTTTTGGAAATCAAAAAACACTAAATTTGGTGCTAAGGACACCAAATTGGCATCACTGATCACTACCACACACTCATAGACATGCATACCATTCACCATTCACCATGAATATACAATATTATTTGCATACATTGAAATACAAAGATAATAATCATAGCTCATACAGCATACGCACAGTGATATCTCTGCGTTTAAGCACAAGAAGGATTTGCACATTATATAACAATAACACAGACTAACAATACGTATTTACTTAATGTATTGGTTTATACATGTATACAATATGAGGGTGTATGTTTCTTGAAGAAGCACAATAATAGAAATATTCGTCATTCTTATCATCATCGTCGTCAGACTAGTATTTGAAAGGATTATGGTGTATTAGTAGTGTAATAATGATGATGATATTGAAATTGTTTGAGACTATAGAAATGCCAGCAGACGTCCATTTCATTTGCTCTTCATGTATATTGTAAATATTTCAAACATAAACAAAATGTTTGCATTTAGATAACGTCAAAAGATTTTCGAGAAGAAAACAGTATCAGAAAAATACATAAAATGTGGAATAATATAGTTTTATACCCTTCACAACTACTGCGGTACAGGATATAATCAATTTGTGTATTTTAATGTAACTCCAAGACTGAGCAGTCGAGACCCATCGTTTAGTATACCGATCGTCTTAGAATTAAATTCTGAGTCGATTTAGCGATGTCAGTTTAAAACCGATTGTATTTAAATTTGGCACATGGTCTTTTTTCGAGTCAAAGACTGTTTATTTTGGAAAAATAGGTTCAGATTTAGATATAGGGAGCCACCGTGGTGCAATGGTTAGCATGCCCACATTCCATACACAAGGTCGTGGGTTCGATTCCTGCTTCGACCGAACACCAAAAAGTTTTTCAGCGGTGGATTATCCCACCTCAGTAATGCTGGTGACATTTCTGATTGTTTCAAAGCTTCTCTAAGTGGTTTCACTGCAATGTGGAACGTCGTTCGGATTCGGCTACAAAAAGGTGGTCTCTTGTCATTGAGCTTAACATGGAATCGGGCAGCACTAAGTGATAAGAGAGAAGTTCACCACTGTGATGTCACAATGGACTGAATAGTCTAAGTTAACCTTATATATCGGGATGCCACCTAACCTAGATATAGCTCCCATATACATATAGCAAAGTTTCATTTCAATTTACTTGAAATTTTTCACTGAGAGTAGAATCGATGTGTGCCCAATTTGGTTTAAATCGGTTAAGATTTAGATATAGCTCCCACAGACAATAGATTTAAAATTCTATTTAAGTTTGTCGAATTTGATCCAATTTGGTTCTGATTTAGATAAAGCATCCATATATTTGTTCTTCCGGTTTAGGCAAATATAAGCAAAATATACACATTTTACAAAAACTTCTGTGATAATTTCCCCATATTGTAGTTAATACTGTAATGCCAGACTTCCCACAAAACAGTTGAGATTTAGATAAGGGACCGACTTGTTTAAATATCGCTCGATTTGGCCAAATAATTTCTCACAAATGACCACCTACCCTGGTGAGATCTAGCCAATATCCTTGTTAAATCGCCATTTCTAAGTAGCAAAAATTGTAAAAATGCCTCAAATTGTCTTATTCCTCTAATACATATCCATCGCCCGATAAATCATAAATGCACTTTTGCCAAATTGTTTTAGATTTAATCATTCCCATATTTTTTAGCAAACGTTGTGTTCCTTCCCTGTGCGTCAGCCGATTTAAATTTTAATTGTAGAGTATTTGGAGAATAATAAACAATTTTGTCCAAATCGGTTCAAATTTACTGAGTAGTAAGCAATCATTTGTTTGCCAGTTTTCTTCCATGAAAAACAACTGCCGAGGACGAATCACTCTTCACCACGACAATGTGAAACAAACAACTGCATAATGTGAAACAAACAACTCAAACGACTGCATTTTTGAGCACTCAAAATATCGACTTGAGGGGTATCCGTCGTATTTTATTCATATACGTTAAAGGTAAAATGAGAGATCAACATATTTCGACATTTGAATAAGCGGTTGATACATTCAGACTGCATGTTTTGTAGATACCTTAATCAAAGTGGCAAAAGTGCCTAGATGCAAGCAAAAGTGTATAGAGTTTTAATCAAGAGCTCTCGACTTGACATATGGCATGGAAGGGCAGATGCAAATGCTTTCGGTGGTTGGTAAACTATATAATGACCAACTGACATGTAATTTTGAGTAGCAAATTCTTTTAGTCAATTGAGAGTTGTTGGTCCACTACTGTGAAAGTTAGTTTGCTTTTATACCCTCCACCATAGGATGGGGGGTATATTAACTTTGTCATTCCGTTTGTAACGCATCGAAATATTGCTCTAAGACCCCATAGAGCATAGACCCCAAATTTCATCCGGTCCGGCTGAAATTTGGTTCATAGTGTTAATATATGGTCTTTAACAAACATGCAAAAATTGGTCCACATCGATCCATAATTATATATGGCCCTCATATAAACCGATCTCCAGATTTGACCTCTGGAACCTCATGGATGAGCAAAATTCATCCGATTCGGTTGAAATTTGGTACGTGGTGTTAGTATGGTGTCTGACAACCATGCAGGAATTGGTTCATATCGGTCCATAATTATATGTAGCCCCTATACATGACACATGGCGAAATTTGGTACATTGCGCTAGTATATGGCCGCTAACAACCATGCCAAAATTGGTCCATACCGGTCTATAGTTATATATAGCCGATACCCAAAAATAATCTACCAAAATTTTATTTCTTTAGAAAATTTTGTCAAAATTTTATTACTACAGAAAATTTTGTCAACATTTTAGTACTATAGAAAATTTTGTTAAAATTTTATTACTATACAAATTTTTGTCAAAATTTTATTACTATACAAATTTTTTCAAGATTTTATTTTTATAGAAAATTTGGTAAAAATTTTATTTCTATAAAAATTTGGTCAACATTTTATTACTATACAAAATTTTGTCAAAATTTTAGTTCTATAGGAAATTTTGTCAAAATTTTATTTCTATAGAAAATTTTGTCAAACTGAATTATTTACGTTTTTAATCGGCCTTTTTTATACCCTACGCCACACTGTGGAACAGGGTATTATAAGTTAGTGCATATGTTTGTAACACCCAGAAGGAGACGAGATAGACACATGGTGTCTTTGGCAATAATGCTCATGGTGGGTCCCTTAGTCGATATAACCATGTCCGTCTGTCCGTCCGTCCGTCCGTCTGTCTGTGAACACATTTTTGTGATCAAAGTCTAGGTCGCAATTTAAGTCCAATCGCCTTCAAATTTGGCACATGTTTGGGTCAGAATAGAACCCTGTTGATTTTTCAGATTTAGATATAGCTCCCATATATATCTTTCGCCCGATATGCACTAATATGGACCCAGCAGCCAGAGTTTTATACCGATTTGTTTGAAATTTTGTACAAACATAACACTTAGTCGTATAGTCAAGTGTGCAAAATTTGATTGAAATCGGTTCAGATTTAGATATAGCTCCCATATATATCTTTCGCCCGATATGGACTTGTATGGCCCCAGAAGCCAGATTTTTGGTCGAATTTGGTTGAAATTTTGCACTAGGGGTACAATTAGTAGTATAGTCAAGTGTGCAAAATATGATTGAAATCGGTTCAGATTTAGATATAGCTCCCATATATATCTTTCGCCCGATATGGACTAATATGGTCCTAAAAGCCAAAGTTTTGGCCCAATTTGGTGGAAATTTTGCACAGGGTTTAGATTTAGCATTGTAGCTATGCGTGCCAAATTTGATTGAAATCGGTTCAGATTTAGATATAGCTTCCATATATATTTTTCGCCCGATATGGACTTATATGGCCCCAGAAACCAGAGTTTTGGCCCAATTTTGTTGAAATTTTGCACTAGGAGTACAATTAATAATATAGTCATGTGTGCCAAATTTGAAATCGGTTCAGATTTAGATATAGCTCCCATATACATGTTTTTCTGATTTCGACAAAAATGGTCAAAATGCCAACATTTTCCTTGTAAAATCGCCACAGCTTAGTCGAAAAGTTGTAAAAATGACTCTAATTTTCATAAACTTCTAATACATATATATCGAGCGATAAATCATAAATAAACTTTTGCGAAGTTTCCATAAATATGCTTCAGATTTAAATGTTTCCCATATTTTTATACCCACCACCATAGAATGGTGACGGGGGTATAATAAGTTTGTCATTCCGTTTGTAACACATCGAAATATCGATTTCCGACTATATAAAGTATATATATTCTTGATCAGGGAGAAATTCTAAGACGATATAACGATGTCCGTCTGTCCGTCTGTCTGTCTGTCTGTCTGTCTGTCTGTCTGTTGTAATCACGCTACAGTCTTCAATAATGAAGCAATCGTGCTGAAAGTTTGCACAAACTCGTCTTTTGTCTGCAGGCAGGTCAAGTTCGAAGATGGGCTATATAGGTCCAGGTTTTGATATAGTCCCCATATAAACCGACCTCCCGATTTGGGGTCTTGGGCTTATAGAAATCGTAGTTTTTATCCAATTTGCCTGAAATTTGAAATCTAGAGGTACTTTATGACCATAAAGAGGTGTGCCGAAAATGGTGAGTATCGGTCCATCTTTTGGTATAGTCCCCATATTGACCGATCTCCCGATTTTACTTCTTGGGCTTATAGAAACCGCAGTTTTTATTCAATTTAGCTGAAATTTGAAATCTAGAGGTATTTTATGACCATAAGGAGGTGTGCCAAAAATGGTGAGTATCGGTCCATGTTTTGGTATAGTCCCCATATAGACCGATCTCCCGATTTTACTTCTTGGGCTTATAGAAACCCCAGTTTTTATTCAATTTACCTGAAATTGGAAATCTAGAGGTACTGTGGGACCACAAATAAGTGTGCCAAAAATTGTGAGCATCCGTCCATATTTTGGTATAGCCCCCATATAGAGCGATCTCCCGATTTGGGGTCTTGGGCTTATAGAAACCGTAGTTTGTATCCAGTTTGTGTGAAATTGGAAATCTAGAGCTATTTTAGGACCATAAAGAGGTGTGCCGAAAATGGTGAGTATCGGTCCATATTTTGGTATAGCCCCCCATATAGACCGATTTCCCGATTTTACTTCTTGGGCTTCTAGAATCCGAAGTTTTTATCCTATTTGCCTGAAATTGGAAATCTAGAGGTATTTTCGGGTCATAAAGAGGTGTGCCGAAAACGGTGAGTATCGGTCCATATTTTAGTATAGCCCCCATAAGAACGATCTCCCGATTTAACTCCTTGGGTTTCTAGAAACCGTAGTTTTTATCTGATTTGCCTGAAATTGTAAATATTCTGGTATTTTAGGCTCACAAAAACGTGTATCGGATTAAGTTTTTATCGGCCCATTTGGTAATGCCTCCATATAGACCGACTTCACTTCTTGAGGGTGTAGAAGGCGCACTGATCATGAAAATTGCTTAAAACTCAATGTAAAATTTCCAGATTTTACTTCTACAGATTTAAGATTTCAAATCAAGACATTATTTTATAATTTTCTTGCACACTCACAAGAGATGTTGATGATTCCTCTAAAACTCAAACAAAAATGGTTCTTATAAATCCAGAATCTGATATAGTCCTCATAGGTGAAATCTTTAAATTTATCTTCGGGAAGTGTCCTCAAGCCCTCCTGAAATTTCAAAAGAACCCCTAATATTTGGTTCTTGGTGGTGGGTATTTAAGATTCGGCCCGGCCGAACTTAGTGCTGTATATACTTGTTTTTACTAAAATTGTGTTCCACCCTAGTGCATTAGCCAACTTAAATTTTGAGTCTATAGATTTTGTAAAAGTCTATCAAATTCTGTCCATATCGAGTGATATTTAAATGTATGTATTTGGGACAAATCTTTATATATAGCACCCAACACATTTGACGGATGTGATATGGTATCGAAAATTTAGATCTACGAAGTGGTAGAGGGTATAATATAGTCGGCCCCGCCCGACTTTAGACTTTCCTTACTTGTTTTGTTTAATATATACCCCGTATAGACTAACTTACAATTGAGAACTCGGTGTTAAGAAGTTTTAAGATACCTTGCAATCGGCAAGTGTTACCGCAACCCAAGTAATTCGATTGTGGATGACATTCTTTAGTACAAGTTTTTTGCAATCCATGGTGGAAGTTACATAAGATTCGGACTGGCCGAACTTACGGCCGTATATTCTTTTTTTTTGGAAATTATCACTGAATTGTGGAATCTTAAGCCGGTCGAGTAAATATAAGAATATATAGTTGTGGCTCATTTACTGTTATAGACAAATTGTCAAGTCTATTGTATATTTTCATATATTTCGTGGTGGAAGCACACATTTTGGTACACCCTTTTGGGAATTGAACTAAAAATAAATGTTGATGTGGTAAACAATCATTGCATATTTTATGGTATTCCACTTTCCCTCACTAGTGTCTCTATAAGAATGTAGAAGAAGTTGTTGAAAACAGTACTGCTGCTGCTACGGACTGCCATGATTTCTAGCCTCATAGAATGGGTTAAACAAATAAGAAGAAAGAGATGAAGAATTATGTTGCATCATCCCGGTGCTTAACTTAGTGACAGGATTCAAATGAATGTTTATGAAGATTAATTGTGGTTGCAGACACTCTCTTCATGACTCAATAACCCAACCACTCATATACAAATATATGTGACTACAAATGAAGATATTCGCTCATACACATGCTATAGCTGAAGGTCAAAGGATATCTGAGTACTATTGATATTTGGAAATGTAGGAGTGAACTGAGTATTGGTGAAAGTAAATGTTATCATGGAAATTATGTTCATTACTTAAGAGACCATTGGCTGGGAAAAGAAGATAATATGACAGGCATAATCGTAGGGCATGAAAAAAAATTTATGAAATTTCAAATAATATTGATACTATCGTGCAAAACAACAGTCAGAATGGATTATAGCCAAAGCTAGATTAGCTGAAATGAGAATTCTGGATGTCCAATTTGTGACCCGGAAGTAGTGCAAACTTGGATCATCTCCAATGAATTTTACCTGGGCTTGTCATAGGACGGAAGTACTCCATTTTTTGAACATTTGCGTTGCTTTCGGTTAGGTTAGGTTAAAGTGGCAGCCCGATTAATTTCAGGCTCACTTATGGCGATTTCGATTGGGAAAAAAGGTGCAACATTCTCGAAATTGATTGCAACATATCAAGAACACTGTCATAGATTTTGGATCCTTTATACCTCACAATATTATAAATTAACAATAACTTTAGAATTACACTATCATTTGGGCGAAATGTCAATTAGGGAAAAAGTAGTGTAACACCAAGGCAACATATTTTTTTGCGAATCGAAAACGCCCTTAGACTATTCAGTCCATTGTGATACCACATTTAACTAAAAGTACCTATTACATATGGGCACTTCTAGTTTTAGAAGTGCCCGTTGCTTTGGAAGTTCATTTGGATGGAGAAATCTAAAAAGTGATACGAACCTAATATGATACCACGGCATGACATGCTAACTACTTCCTGAGATGTTCTTTATTATTATGAATGAAAAAATAAAGAACGATGGTTCAAATCTCTCCAGCGGCAATTTTTTATAGCCTGCGCCACACTGTGGAACAGGGTATTATAAGTTAGTGCATATGTTTGCAACACACAGAAGGAGACGAGACAGACATATGGTGTCTTTGGCAACATTGTTCAGGGTCGGCCCCTGAGTCGATCTAGCCATGTCCGTCTGTCTGTGAACACATTTTTGTAATCAAAGTCTAGGTCACAATTTAAGTCCAATCGACTTCAAATTTTGCACAAGTATGTATTTTGGGTCAGAATAGAACCCTATTGATTTTGGAAGAAATCGGTTAAGTTTTATATATAGCTCCCATATATATCTTTCATCCGATATCTACTAATATGGCCCCAGAAGCCAGAATTTTGCCCTAATTTGCTTTAAATTGTGCACAGGGAGTGGAATTAATATTGTTGCTATACATGCCAAATTTGGTTGAAATCGGTTCAGATTTAGATATAGCTCCTATATATATCTTTCGACCGATATGCACTTATATGGCCCCAGAAGTCAGAGTTTTGCCCTAATTTGCTTTAAGTTTTGCTCAGGAAGTAGAATTAATATTGTAGATATACATGCCAAATTTGGTTGAAATCGGTTCAGATTAAGATATAGCTCCCATATATATCTTCCGCCCAATATGAACTCCTATGGCCCCAGAAGCCAGAATTTTGCACTAATTTGCTTTAAATTGTGCACAGGGAGTAGAATTAATATTGTTACAATGCATGCCAAATTTGGCTGAAATCGGTTCAGATTTAGATATAGCTCCTATATATATCTTTCGCCCGATATGCACTTATATGGCCCCAGAAGACAGAGTTTTGCCCTAATTTAAAGGGTGATACGGTCAAAATTTGGTCAAAGGAAGACGCGTGTAAATCGGTTAAATCGTTTATTTAAAAAATCAATTTAAATTTCTTTTTCAAGTTCAATTAGTATAAAATTCAGAAAAAATATTCAGGTAGGCTTTCGCTTTTCCACATCCGAATTGCCGGGCCTCACGCTTGACACCTGCCATCAGATTTTGTACGGCCACCTTGTCCACCTTTTTCGCCGCAGAAAGCCAGTTTGCCTTGAACTGCTGCTCGTCCTTAGCAGTTTTTTTGGTCTTCTTTAGGTTCCGCTTGACAATATCCCAGTATTTCTCAATTGGGCGGAGCTCTGGCGTGTTGGGAGGGTTCTTGTCCTTGGGAACCACCTGCACCTTGTTGGCGGCGTACCACTCCATGGCCTTTTTACCGTAATGGCAAGATGCCAAATCCGCCCAAAACAGTACGGAACAACCGTGTTTCTTCAGGAAAGGCAGCAGACGTTTATTCAAACACTCTTTCACGTAAATTTCTTGGTTGACAGTCCCGGAAGCTATGAAAATGCTGCTTTTCAAGCCACAGGTACAGATGGCTTGCCAAACCAGATATTTATTTGCGAACTTTGACAGTTTTATGTGCTTGAAAATATCTGCTACCTTTCCCCTTCCTTTTGCCGTATAAAACTTCTGTCCCGGAAGCTGCTTGTAGTCGGCTTTGACGTAGGCTTCGTCGTACATTACCACGCAGTCAAACTTCGTCAGCATCGTTGTGTACAGCCTCCGGGATCGCGCTTTGGCCGTCGTATTTTGTTTATCATCGCGATTTGGAGTCACTACCTTCCTGTAAGTCGATAGTCCGGCTCGTTTTTTCGCTCGATGCACGGTACACCCAGCTTATTTGCGGCATCTCGGAGAGAGAGGTTAGGGCTTGAAACTACCGGCAACTCTCTTTGTCGTCTCAGCGGCTTCCGGTTTTCGATTTCCCCCCGATCCAGACTTCCTGGCTGTCGACAAACGTTCCCCAAACACTTTAATTTCATTTGTAACGGTTGATTTGGCAACTTTTAGCGATTTTGCCAGCTTTGCGTGCGAGTAGCTCGGATTTTCGCGATGCGCGAGCACAATTTTGATACGCTGCTCTTCTTGCTTGGACGGCATTTTGACAACTGAAGAGTGAATTCCAAAATCAAAATAAGATCAACATTCTACACACACATACCTTCAAAATGAGGTGTGTTCAGGTTTTTTAAATGCAAAATTTAAAGAAATACGTCAAGTTTATATTGACCAAATATTGACCGTATCACCCTTTATTTTAAATTTTGCACAGGAAGTAGAATTAATATTGTATTGTAGGGTCAGATTTATATATAGCTCCCATATATATATCTTTCCCCCGATTTTCACCCATATAACAACAGAGGTCAAAGTTGTAATCCGATTTAAGTGAAATTTTGCACAGGGAGTAGAATTAACATTGTAGCTTTGCACGCCAAATTTCGTTGAAATCGGTTCAGATTTAGATATAACTCCCATATATATGTTTTTTTGTGATTTCGACAAAATTTGCCAAAATACCCACATTTTCCTTTTAAAAACGACAATGGTAAGTCGAAAACTTCAATTTGATTCAACTGCAGTTATTCCCTACAAAAATCGAAATTTTGAAAACACGAGACATTCCTGCTTATCCATTTTTAAAGCCTCCACTATAGGATGGGGTCTATATGTCATTCCGTTTGTAACACATCGAAATCTTGGTCTAAAATATATACCATATATTCTGGGTCGTGGTGAATTCTGAATCGATCTAGCGATGTCCGTCCCTCCGTCTATTGATATCACGCGATGTCCGAACGAAACAATCTATCGACTTGAAACTGGACACAAGTAGCTACTATTGATTTAGTTCGGATGGTATTGCAAATGGATGATATCGGACATATAAACCGACCTTCACAATTTGCTTACGGAGGCTTGTATTTGAACTAATTAAATCCGATCCGGTACATGCCCTCAGATAACGATAGTAAAATTGATCCATATAAACCTATCCGCAGATTCAACTTTCGGAGCTTATTGGAGTAATACATTTCCAAATGGCCAAAAAAAGCAAACAAATATCAGAAAAAATGTCAAAAATAGAATAGAATCAGTTTGGATTTGTTCAAATTTGTTACGTTTTGCACGATTTATGGCCTTCAAACGGACGAGATGATCGTGGTCTTGAGGTGCTTGACTCATTGGTATATTTAGTACCAAACTTACTTCAGGCGCGCAAAAGTCCAATGGATTTATATCCGGAGATTTTGGTGAACGTTGTGTGGTGGAAATGAAACGGAAACGGAATGAAAGGAACCTTCTTTTTATGCAATTCTCGGTTGATGTATGCTGAGGGCAATGACGCAGAGTCTTGTTGAAATGTCCATTATCTACGGCCGAAATGTTTATCTGGATTCAGTACTGTCTTTAGCACATTTTCCGTTAATATTCGCCATTTATTTTGAACCTACGTTCTATGTAGCAGGGAGCGCCTATTGGCTGGTACGCCAAATACACCATTCCTCACGCGGCGGCGCTTGAGTTATGGTGTAAATTACAAGCTTGCTTCTTTGGTAAGTAAATCCGATCGCTTTATGTGTTAAAAAATTTTTAGATATTTGACAACTTTCGTGAACGCAAAGCAATGGCTTGGCGTTTTCCAGTCCAATTATGTTTGATCATCGGTGAGCTCTTGCACTTTTTGGAACTTCAATGGCTTTAGTCCAAGCTTATTGAAAAATAATAAATGTGTTTCATGTCTTTTCGCAATATGTTCAGCTCACAAGCAAGTTGTCTACCACTGTGGCGTGGATTTCGATCAAATCTTGTCTTCACTTTTCGGATCATTTCCTGTGTTACCGTTTTTATTTCATCCAAGTTATTCGTAATGGAATTATGGAATTACAACTTCATTTTTTAATGCAATATATGTAAACGGTTTTATATGCTTGTAACAATTCTCTGTCATTGGAATAAAGATGTAAACTGTTAGTGCCAGTTTAGAAATGGTAACAATTTGAAGTTGTTTGCAATACATACCAGCCACCCTGTATAGAGTAAGTCCTCCCCAACACTTGGAATTATATTAGGAGAATGGTATAGATATATCCTGAAAAGGCAAAAAGAGTTATATAAGATTCCCAAGAATTATGTAAGAAGTCTTTGTGTAGTTCAGTCGCTTTTAGTGTACTTTGTACAGATGTCAAAAGAAAATACACTGGAACAGTGCGGTTCTCAGAATAGTGCCAGCATCTTCTTCTTACATTGTTATAATTTCTTTCATAGAACTCATATTCCCTTATATATTTTTTGCTTTCGAAACCTATTATTTTCTAATCAATCATTTCCTGATAATAATTTTCCCATAATAGTTACTATAGACATTTAAATATTTGCTTAATTTCCTTAAAAAGGATATACAATTTTCATATTATCTCACCAACTACTACTTACCTTATAGCCATGTCATCAGCACTCAATGAGTCGTCTAGGAAATGGGGCAGGATCTTTACAATTACCACCAATTAATCTTAAATAACTATTCAATTAGTTGACAAATTACAACGAACACCAACCACACTGACATCCCTCACCTCCGGCAACCCATACCAAGCCACTATCAAACTATCCTTGGAAAATGATGACACAGCAAACTATGACTTGTATTGCTGCTGCAGCAGTAAGAGCAGCAGGCATCATCAGTAATATCAACAACAGCAATTACGACAAATAAAATAGGAGTGAAAAAACCCCAACGACGGAGGCTATAAAAAAAAAAAACTATGAGTAAAATGTGCGACATGAGATGAGGAAATGACATGGAACCTGCCAAAAGAGCGTGAGCTGCAAAAGTTATTATCATCGTTAAACAGCAGGAAATGAAGTGCCGCCATTTAATGTGGAAAGGGACTTAATTGAAATAAACTTAAATATATCGCCGATCTATGTGATTGAAACTATCACTACAACTAAAGTATGAAGCAAGCCTATATGGAACATGATTCGGATGAGTTGGATGGGGTATCTAATTCTCATGGTTTCTCGAATATAAAGTGCAATAATATCAATGAAAAAATGTAAAAATTATCAATAAGATAATAATTTGGCAACCCTAGTCTAAGATAGTAGTGTTTTATATAGTGCTCTGAATGGGTCAATATTCAGAATCATATATGTTATGGAGATTTTTTGGAACGTATGACGGCCAAGTTGAGAACTGACCCGAAGAGGTTTTATGACTTTGTCAACACTAGACATAAGGTCACGGGCTTTCCGGTTTTTATGAGATACGGTGGTATAGAGTCATCAATCCGCGAGGTCATATCGGATATGTTTGCGAATTTTTTCCAAGCTTCTTATGTTTCTGGCTCAGTTCCAGTTTTGGATTATCCTTATTCAATTATTCCATCTAATTTTATTGATGATATTCAATTCTCATATGAGGAAGTTTATGAGGGTTTGTTGAAGCCGAGTTTTTCCCCTGGTCCAGATGGTGTACCTTCTGCTATTCTTCGGAAGTGTGCAGATGCGATTTATATTCCTCTCACTGACCTCTTCAATATTTCTTTATCGATTGATGTCTTTCCGGAATTGTGGAAGGAGAGTTATATTCTACCTTTACATAAA
Organism: Haematobia irritans; assembly: GCF_050003625.1. Classification (NCBI taxonomy): domain Eukaryota; kingdom Metazoa; phylum Arthropoda; class Insecta; order Diptera; family Muscidae; genus Haematobia; species Haematobia irritans. Next base: position 162,160,730 of record NC_134398.1, on the reverse strand, counting down.
AGTGGTAGATCTGCTGTTAAGAATTATAGATGTGTAGCTAAGTTGAGTGCTGTCCCAAAACTTTTTGAACAGTTGATTACGACGCGTCTGACTCATTACGTGAGTTCTGTTATTTCCTCCTGCCAACATGGTTTTGTTAGGGGAAGGTCCACTGTGACGAATTTCGTTACGAAGGTTTATAGATCTTTTACGGATAGATGACAGACGGACGTACTACGGATTTCAGTAAGGCTTTTGATACCATTGATCATGATCTTCTGGTTTTTAAATTGAACAGAGTTGGATTCCCATCGGTTCTTTTGGAATGGTTGAATTCTTACTTGTTCGATAAGACCCAGCGGGTCAATTTGGCAACCCAGCAAAAAAAAAGTAATGAAAATGTTCTTTTTCGATCCGGAAGAGGTGCAGAATTGACGCAGAAGCGATGAATTGAACATGGGCTTGTCACAGGACGGAAGTCCTCCATTTCAACAACCGTTGCTCTGAATTTACATCACTTCTTTAGGTGTGATCCGAATTCAATGCTTTGGATAAATCCACTGTGACGAATTTCGTTACGAAGATTTATAGATCTTTTACGGATAGATGCCAGACGGACGTACTACGGATTTCAGTAAGGCTTTTGATACCATTGATCATGATCTTCTGGTTTTTAAATTGAACAGAGTTGGATTCCCATCGGTCCTTTTGGAATGGTTGAATTCTTACTTGTTCGATAAGACCCAGCGGGTCAATTTGGCAACCCAGCAAAAAAATGTAATGAAAATGTTCTTTTTCGATCCGGAAGAGGTGCAGAATTGACGCAGAAGCGATGAATTGAACATGGGCTTGTCACAGGACGGAAGTCCTCCATTTCAACAACCGTTGCACTGAATTTACATCACTTCTTTAGGTGTGATCCGAATTCAATGCTTTGGATGTAAATTAAAAAATTCTGCGATATTTTGTCGAATAAATAATTTTTATAATTTTTTATAATTTTTTATAATGTTTTTTGGATTTTAATGCTTGTCGGGAACGTTTGACCCCAAATATTTTCAAAAATTCACAATTTTCCTAGATTGGATTTAGCATTTTTGTGGACAAAATTTAAATGATTTGTACCATTTTATGAATTCTTACTATGTTTCTAACCTATTTGAAACAAAAAAGTTAAAATTATCCATTAAAAGTATGAAAAACCCAAGTTATAAAAAATTGAATTAAAAGAACTTCCTGTGTAGTAAAAATAAAGAATATCATTGGGAGAGCATCTTCTGAAAGTGCTTTTAAAGTTGAGCCCTTGGAAGAACTTCCAAATTTTTTTGCTGGGAGGTTATTATTCTAGAAAGATTTCGGTGACATCTGGTGTACCTCAGGGAAGCCACCTTGGTCCCCTACTATTTGTTCTTTATCTTAACGATCTCCCTTCTGTTGTCCGTTATTCCGATATATTGATGTTTGCAGATGACGTAAAAAAAATTGCAGGAAGACGTTGAGAGGCTTGTTAGATGGTGTACCTTTAATTCTAAAAGACTCAACCTTAAAAAGTGTAGGAAAACGTCGTTCTTGTGGACAACTTTAATTCCGACCAATTACTGTGTAGGACATTATATTTTGGAGAATGTTACCTCTTTTAAGGACTTTGGAGTTTTGGTGGATAGTAAGCTGACATTCAATCTGCATGTAGACTCTTGTGTTGGGAGGGCATCTGCACTATTGGGATCCATCAAGAGGTGGTCTAAGGAGTTCAATGATCCATATGTTATTTATGTAAGAGCTTATTCGTTTCCCTTGTAAGACCCATACTGGAATATGCGTCGATTGTGTGGTCCCCGAGCTATGAGTGCCATAAAGGGTGATACGGTCAAAATTTGGTCAATATAAACTTGACGTATTTCTTTCAATTTTGCATTTAAAAAACCTGAACACCCTTCATTTTGAAGGTGTGTGTGTAGAATGTTGCTCCTATTTTGATTTTGGAATTCACTCTTCAGTTGTAAAAAATGCCGTCCAAGCAAGAAGAGCAGCGTATCAAAATTTTGCTCGCGCATCGCAAAAATCCGAGCTACTCGCACGCAAAGCTGGCAAAATCGTTAAAAGTTTCCACATCAACCGTTACAAATGTAATTAAAGTGTTTGGGGAACGTTTGTCGACAGCCAGGAAGTCTGGATCGGGGGGAAATCGAAAACCGGAAGCCGCTGAGACGACAAGGAGAGTTGCCGGTAGTTTCAAGCGAAACCCTAACTTCTCTCTCCGAGATGCCACAAATAAGCTGGGTGTATCGTCTACAACCGTGCATCGAGCCAAAAAACGAGCCGGACTATCGACTTACAAGAAGGTTCACTACCTTCAAATCGCGATGATATACAAAATACGACGGCCAAAGCGCGATCCCGGAGGCTGTACACGACGATGCTGACGAAGTTTGACTGCGTGGTAATGGACGACGAAACCTACGTCAAAGCCAACTACAAGCAGCTTCCAGGAGTTTTATACGGCAAAAGGAAGGGGAAAGTTATCAGATATTTTCAAGCACATAAAACTGTCAAAGTTCGCAAAGAAATATCTGGTTTGGCAAGCCATCTGTACCTGTGGCTTGAAAAGCAGCATTTTCATAGCTTCCGGGACTGTCAACCAAGAAATTTACGTGAAAGAGTGTTTGAATAAACGTCTGTTTTGGCCGGATTTAGCATCTTGCCATTACGGCAAATAGGCCATGGAGTGGTACGCCGCCAACAACGTGCAGGTGGTTCCCAAGGACAAGAACCATCCCAACACGCCAGAGCTCCGCCCAATTGAGAAATACTGGGCTATTGTCAAGCGGAACCTAAAGAAGACCAAAAAAAAAACTGCTAAGGACGAGCAGCAGTTCAAGGCAAACTGGCTTTCTGCGGCGAAGAAGATGGACAAGGTGGCTGTACAAAATCTGATGGCAGGTGTCAAGCGTGAGGCCCGGCAATTCGAATTTGGAAAAGCGGAAGCCTATCTGAATATTTTTCCTGAATTTTGTACTAATTGAACTTGAAAAAGAAATTTAATTTGATTTTTTAAATAAACGATTTCACCGATTTACGCGCGTTTTTCCTTGACCAAATTTTGACCGTATCACCCTTTATTAATAGACTCGAGTCCGTACAGAACTAATTTCTGTTATTTGCCCTACGATATATAGTTCTCAGGATTTACCTCCCTATGTTGATAGACTTAGACTCATCGACCTACCTACTTTGCGACGCAGGAGACTTATGTTGGATAATTTATTCTTCGAAAAATTGTTGAAAAGGGGAAATAGACTCATCATTTTTAATAAATACTTTACAGATTAATGTTCCTGTGCGTCAATTAAGATACTTGACCCTGTTATTGCTTCCTGTCTTTAAGCATAACTATGAGTCACATAATCCCTTTTATAGGATTTCAAGAGAGTACAACGAATTATGTTATTTATTTTCTATCTCTGATTCAATTGTATAAATTAAACGCTCTATTGTAAATGCTAGAGTAGGGTTTGCCTGATTCGCCTGTATATTCATCCATAATAAATCTCATCTGTACTCAACTTTCGCTGCAAATTGTCCTATCCTGTCATCAACCATTCCTGACCACCTGTTCATGTAAATTTCTTCAATCAACTACACCATAAAACTTTGACTTCTATTTTCGTCCATCTTAACCCTTTGTTCCTGTCCACTACCTCTTCTTACCTTTCGATTCTGATCAGGAACGTATCCTGATCATCGCATTTGTTTCTACAACTGCTTGCTTGCTTCATCGTCTCTGTTCCTGTCCATCCAACTATTTGTTCCTGCTGTTAACAAGTCCTTGTTCCTGTTTGTCTCCGTTACTGTTGTTTCCTGCTCCTTTTTTCCTGTCTGTTATCTTGCTCCTAATTATTAACTATATGCTTCAACATCTATTTCCTCACAATTAAATCTTTTACTGCTATATATACATTATATTTATCCTTATCCATTTTTCCTACCACTTTGCACGATTTTATTACTTTAATTTATTTATATTTTGTTGAAATTTAAATATAGCTCCCATTTATATTTATTTCCGATTTGATTATAATTCACGTATTTATCAACCGATCTTATTCAATTTTCGTGCGTCCGGATATTTTGTGCTCCCGTAATACCTGAAAATGTCGGCTATATTGGTTTAGATTAAGATATAATGGCCCCATAACACGGTTACCACTTGGTTACCAAAAAAATTTACTAAAATTTTGTGGGGCACCCACATACTACTTGGGTTAAATCGAGTAGGCTTCGAAATAATAATTGTGACAACTAAAAAATAAAATGTTCCTTTTGTACATATTTCTCAATCATAGAAGTTTAATAAAAAAAAATAAATTTTTCTTATCAGATAATGTTATAATTGGTGACCCCGAACGTTTTCAAATGTCACGGAGAACAACGAGATCGTCATCTGGACCCACGGTCAGTACAAAACGCGTATGTTAACCAAAACTCAAATTTATAATTTTAAGACAATTGTACCAAAAATCTACCAAACAAACAAATTTTATTTCTATAAAAACTTCTCTCAATTTTTATACCCTCCACCATAGGATATACCCCCATCCTAACTTTGTCATTCCGTTTGTAACACAAATATTGCTCTATTTAAGACCCCATAAAGTATATATATTCTGGGTCGTGGTGAAATTCTGAGTCGATCTAAGCATGTCCGTCCGTTCGTCCGTCCGTCTGTTGAAATCACGCTAACTTCCGAACGAAACAAGCTATCGACTTGAAACTTGACACAAGTAGTTGTTATAAATGTAGGTCGGATGGTATTGAAAATGGGCCATATCGGTCCACTTTTACGTATAGCACCCATATAAACGGACCCCCAAATTTGGCTTTCGATTGCTCTAAGAGAAGCAAATTTCAACCGATCCGGCCATGCAAAAATTGGTCCATATCGGTCCACTTTTACGTATAGCCCCCACATAAACGTACCCCCAAATTTGGCTTGCGATTGCTCTAAGAGAAGCAAATTTCATCCAATCTGGCTGAAATTTGGTATATGGTGTTAGTATATGGTCTCTAACGACCATGGAGAAATTGGTCCATATCGGTCCACTTTTACGTATAGCCCCCATATAAACGGACCCCCAAATTTGGCTTGCGATCGCTCTAAGAGAAGCAAATTTCATCCCATCCGGCTGAAACTTGGTATATGGTATTAGTATATGGTCTCTAACAACCATGCAAAAATTGGTCCATATCGGTCCATAGTTACATATAGCCCCATATAAACCGATCCCCCGATTTGGCTCGCGGAGCCTCTAAGAGAAGCAAATTTCATCCGATCCGGCTGAAATTTGGTATATTGTATTGGTATAAGTTCTCTAATGACCATGCAAAAATTGGTCCACATCGGTCCATAATTATATATAGCCCCCATATAAAACGATCCCCCGATCTGGCTTGCGGAGCCTCTAAGAAACGAAAATTTCATCCGATCCGGCTGAAATTTGGTACATGGTGGTGGTATATGTTCTCTAATGACCCTGCAAAAATTGGTCCATATCGGTCCATAAATATATATGGTCCCCATATAAATCGATTCCCAGATTTGTCCTCCGGAGCCTCTTGGAGGAGCAAAATTCATCCGATCCGGTTGAAATTTGGAACATGGTGTTAGAATGTGGTCTCTAACAAACACGAAAGAATTGGTCCATATCGGTCCATAATTATATATAGCCCCCATATAAACCGTTCCCCAGATTTGATCTCCTGAGTCTCTTGGAGGAATTCATCCGATCCGGTTGAAATTTGCAACGTGGTGTTAGTATAAGGCCGCTAATAACCATGCCAAAATTGGTCTATATCGGTCTATAGTTATATATAGGCGATCCCCAATCACACAAAAATTGGTCCTTATCGGTTAATAATCATGGTTGCCACTCGAGTCAAAAATAATCTACCAAAATTTTATTTTTATAGAAAACATTGTCAAAATGTTATTTCTATAGAAAATTTTGTAAAAATTTTATTTCTATAGAATATTTTGTAAAAATTGTATTTCTATAGAACATTTTGTCAACATTTTATTTCTATAGAAAATTTTGTCAAAATTTTATTTCTATAGAAAATTTTGTCAGAATTTTATTTCTATAGAAATTTGATTTTATTTCTATAGAATTTTTTTTTCCAAATTTTACTTCTATAGAAAATGTTGTCAAAATTTTATTTTGTCAAAATTTTATTTCTATAGAAACTTTAAACTTAATAATAATCGGCCTTTTTTAGATTAATATATACACGTATGGACTATGTGGTATATATTACGGTGTTAGGAAGTTTTAAGATACCTTGCCATCGGCAAGTGTTACCGCAACCCAAGTAATTCGATTGTGGATGACAGTCTTCAGTAGAAGAGTCTACGCAATCCATGGTGGAGGGTACATAAGCTTCGGCCTGGCCGAACTTACGGCCGTATATACTTGTTTTTCTACAGACAATTTTGTCAAAATGTTATTTCTATAAAAAATTTTCAACATTTTATTTCTATGAAGAATTTTGTCAAAATTTAATTTTTATAGAAAATTTTGTCACCATTTTATTTCATTAAAAATTTTGTAAAATTTTTTTCCTATAGAAGTTTTTTTGTCTAAATTTTATTTCGTTTTGTTTTGTTTTTGTTGGTTTATTTTTCAATTATTTTTCTGTTTCTGATTTCAGCTTAAAACCAAGTAGAGGATGCCGATGAGGAATCTGGTAGTTCCGAAACGTGCGTCCGTCCAAACATCTTTAAATCCATAGGGCTTTGCCCAAATAAATTTGACAAACATTATTTTCCTTTGTTGGTTAAGCTACGAGTACACGTGAAGTTTAGTCAATGCATGGTTTTAAGCTGAAATCAAAAACAACAAACTAAATTATATTTCTATAGAAAGTTTTGTCAAAATTTTATATAAATAATATTTCTATAGAAAGTTTTGTCAAAATTTTAATTCTCTAGAAAATTTTGTCAACATTTTTTTCTGTAGAAACTTTTGTCAAAATTTTACTTCTATAGAAAATTTCGTAAAAGTTAACATCTACAGAAAATTATGTCAACATTTTAATTCTCTAGGAAGCTTTGTCAAAATTTTATTTCTCTGGAAAAAAATTGTCAAAATTTTATTTCTCTAGGATGTTTTGATAAAATTTTATTTTTCTAGAAAATATATCAAAATTGAATTACTTCTGAAAAATTTGCCAAAATCTTATTTCTGTAGAAAAAAAATATTTTTATAGAAATTTTTGTCAAAATTGTATATCATAAAAAATTAAGTACATCTTTGTCGGAGAGGAATTGTTTTGCAAAATCTACCAAATTATCAATAATTTTACCAATCTACCGAGCAATAAAAAATCTACCATTTTTGGTAGAAATCTACCAACAGTGGCAACCGTGCCCCCAGAGTGACATCAAATGGCGTCAAATATTAAAATGATTTTTTTTTGCATATACCAATAAAGAAGATAATTTATATCGATCCCTACACAATATAATTACAATATATTGGTGTTAAAATTCAGGTATATTAACCGGAATCGGAGTCAAGGCTGATGAAAAATGCAGAGGGTGGAGTCTGAGCCGAGCAAAATTGGCTCGACTCCGGCCTTGCCGAATTTTCGCCCGTATATACTAGTTAAAAATAATCCGGTTAAATCGAAACTCATTCCTTCAACTTCAATTCCAATTTTTTTTTAACCCAAAAATGCCATGGAAGTCATTCAAAAGCAAATACCCATATTTTATCCGCAGGGTCTTGCAATCTTCCTATTTAACTGTTCCATTGAAGTTGAAGTTATGTTAGATTTACTTGTTTTCCTGCATTATTTTCGACATTTATTGATTGTCGAACATAAGTCTGATCAAAGGCATGGTTTAATGGAATATGCTTAGAATTCATGGACAAACCACAAACGAGTATGCCGATGATCATAAATGAATGGAATAAATCAGGATATTGCTTTGGGGCTGTTGCTATTATTGTATTTATTTTTCTTATTTTTAATTTCTTTCAGAAAGCCCTGCATTCATAATTGCCGCGCATCCCCAATAACTACATTGTCTACAATAGCCACCACCATCGCTATTGCCACAGTTTCTAAGAACAGCACAATTATGAATCCTATGGAGTATGGGTATTTGCGGGTGACCACATCCCGTATTTGTTAGTGTTTGTAATTTCAGTTTTATGTTATTCACCATGCAATATGGGTATTTCCATAGACAACAACATAGCTCGAAGTGGTGACAGTGTATGTAATGAAATAATGTAAAGCGCTATATTTTTTTTTTAAGAAAACATTTTGACAATAACATAACATTTTAGAATCAGTTTAGATTTGTTCGTATTGACCCCCTTTGGTACGACTTTTGGCATCCGACAAAGCCATCACACGCTGCTCGAATGTGACTCTGTGGTATTATGGCGCATACCCAGCGAAGCACCGTCTTTAGCCTCAGACGCAAAAGCTACACGGCCTGAGATCCGTACATTTTGGTGTCCATAAGATAGGTAGGTTAGGTATAGTATTTCAAGTTTACCACAGTGGTAAACTTCCCTCTTATCACTTAGTGCCGTGTGCCAACTCAATACCCTTGTCATTGAGTTTTCTGTAGACGAGACTGAATGGAGTTTCATATTGCGGTGAAACGACTTAGAGAAACTTCGGAACACTCTGAAATGTGTGCGGTGGAAATGAAACGAGCTACCACCTTTTTAAGTCATTCTTAGTTGACTGCCACCGAAATGTTTGTCTGCCCAGGGCCACGATACTGTCTTTAAGCCTTTTTCACGATGTCGATGAATATGAGAGGTGGCCATCACTTGTATTCGTGGCCCACACCATTACCATCGGCTACGCCTGAGTTCTGAGTGGCCAATTGAAGGCGTTTAATTTCAGCATAAGTCCTTGTCAAGTAAACCCGATAATTTTTTTTACACATGGTATGACTTCTCATAGGAGAAAATCAAATTAGTTAACTGACCACTTTCGTGCAAGCGAATCATCAGTGACTTCAGTCCAAGCAAATTTTCAACATGAGTTGTATCTATTCTTACGATATATGTTATTTATCTAATTGACAAGTTTTCTACTACTGCAGCGTGCATTGCTATCAAATCTTGCCTACAATCATTTCTGGTGACGGGTAAGGTTAGGTTGTAGAAGATCACAACAATTCTTGAAATGAATTGATGTCCATTTTGACAACTACCTCGAATATTACCTCGAGGTAATTTTCTCAACTTCTTCTGCATATGGTGGACTCCTTCAAAGTCGGTAGCTAAAAACATTCAACCGGAGACGCTGATGAGGACAAGTATATTCCTTAATTTACACTCACGCAGATCGATGAAAGCCTGAAAGAAACAGGAGTCCAATATCTTGTGTCTGCTTAAGGATAATGTTGGGCAATGGCAAAGAAAATAGTACGAGTCTTCCGTAACTTCCGGGTCCACACACTATCGGTAAATGTCATCATCTTTATTCTTACCATATGTTTTGCAAGTGCATTATGCCCAGTTATAATGCCAATTAGAGGTCTGAATTCTTGTCTGATCATCGCCATCATATTTTCCCAATGTCTTTTCGTCCCTTCAGCAAACTTCCGAACAGACCCAACATCCTCGCCATAGTTCATCATATTTAACATGGTTTCTGTAAAGATATGAAGACAGCGGAGGAGAAACTTCCGCAAGAACATTACGAGTATTACCCTTCCACAAGCGCCTGCTTCTGCATTTACCATTATTACACAGTGCTCAGATACCGAAACAGAATTACTGATTACCTTAGACCATGTCTGCCATTCTTGTGTTGGAGGGCTCTAACGATATCCACTTGTAGTTTTCATCTCAAATATAAAGCAATCACGCTATTACGCTTGAATTTCATCATGAATAACATTATTTTTGACTTCAGTAGATCAAAATGGTAGATTTTTTACTCTTTGGAGAATTGGTAGAATTCTACATATTGTGGTAGATTTTGCCAAATATTCCTCTTTTTACAAAATTTTCTATAGAAATAACATTTTGACAAAACTTTCAGAAATGAAATTTTAATTAAATTTTCTATAGACATAAAATTTTGACAAAATTTTCTATAAAAATAAAATGATGACAAACTTTTTTATAGAAATAAAATGTTGTAAAAAAATTTCTATAGAAATAAAATTTTGACAAAAATTTCTATAGAATTAAAATTTTTACAAAATTTTCAGAAATTTTTTTGACAAAATTTTCATTAGAAATAAAATTTTGACAAAATTTTCTACAGAAATAAAATTTTGACAGAATTTTCTATAGAAATAAAATTTTGACAAAATTTTCTATAGAAATAAAATTTTGACAAAATTTTCTATAGAAATAAAATTTTGACAAAATTTTCTATAGAAATAAAATGTTGAAAAAAATTTTCAATAGAAATAACATTTTGACAAAACTTTCAGAAATTAAATTTAAATTAATTTTTGTTGACAAAATTTTCTATAGAAATAAAATTTTGACAAAATTTTCTATAGAAATAAAATTTTGACAAAATTTTCTATAGAAATAAAATTTTGACAAAATTTTCTATAGAAATGAAATGTTGACAAAAATTTCTATAAAAATAAAATGCTGACATAAAATTTTTACAAAATTGTCTATAGAAATAAAATTTCGACAAAATTTTCTGTAGCAATAAAATTTTGACAAAATATTCTATAGAAAAAAAAATTAGCAAAAATATTGAAATTTTCTAAAATAAAATTTTGACAAAATTTCCTATAGAAATAAACTTTCGACAAAATCTTCTATAAAATAAAATGATGATAACATTTTCTATAGAAATAGAATGTCGAAAAAAAATTCTATAGAATTAAAATTTTTACAAAATTTTCTATAGAAATAACATTTTGACAAAACTTTCAGAAATGAAATTTGAATTAAATTTTTTTTGACAAAATTTTCTATAGAAATAAAGTTTTGACTAAATTTTCTATAGAAATAAAATTTTGACAAAATTTTCTACAGAAATAAAATTTTGACAGAATTTTCTGTAGAAATAAAATTTTGACCAAATTTCCTATGAAAATAAAATTTTGACAAAATTTCGTATGAAAATAAAATTTTGACAAAATTTCCAATGAAAATAAAATTTTGACAAAATTTCCTATGAAAATAAAATTTTGATAAACTTTTCTATAGGAGTAAAATTTTTGTTTCTCGGTGTTGGCATTTATGAAATAAAAATTTGACAAAATTTTCCATAGAAATAAAATTTTGACAAAATTTTCTATAGAAATGAAATGTTGACAAAAATTTCTATAAAAATAAAATGCTGACATAAAATTTTTACAAAATTGTCTATAGAAATAAAATTTCGACAAAATTTTCTGTAGCAATAAAATTTTGACAAAATATTCTATAGAAAAAAAAATTAGCAAAAATATTGAAATTTTCTATAGGAAAAAAATATTTCACGAAATTTTTAACAGAAATAATATTTTGACATTTTCTATAGAAGTCAAGTTAAAACAAGTATATACGGCCGTAAGTTCGGCCAGGCCGAAGCTTATGTACCCTCCGCCATGGATTGCGTAGAAACTTCTACTGAAGAATGTCATCAACAATCGAATTATTTGGGTTGCGGTAACACTTGCCGATGGTAAGGTATCTTAAATCTTCCTAACACCGTAATTTGTACCACATAGTCCATACGTGGAATATATTAAACTAAAAAAGGCCGTTTAAATCCGTATATAAATAAGTTTAAAGTTTCTATAGAAATAAAATTTTTACAACATTTTCTTTAGAAGTAAAATTTGGAAAAAAATTTCAAATTTGGAAAAAATTCCTATAGAAATACAATTTTGACAAAATTTTCGATAGAAGTAAAATTTTGACAAAATTTTCTGTAGAAATAAAATTTTGACAAAATTTTCTATAGAAATACAATTTTGACAAAATTTTCTACAGGAATAACATTTTGACAATGTTTTCTATAAAAATAAAATTTTGGTAGATTATTTTTGGCTCGAGTGGCAATCATGATTATGAACCGATATTGACCAATTTTTGTGTGATTGGGGATCGGCTATATATAACTATAGACCGATATGGACCAATTTTGGCATGGAAATTTGCTAACACCACTTAGCAAATTTCAACCGGATCGGATCGTTTTTGCTCCTCCAAGAGGCTACGGAGGACAAATCTGGGGATCGATTTATATGGGGGATATATATAATTATGGACCGATATGGACCAATTCTTGCATGGTTGTTAGAGTCCATATACTAATACCACGTACCAAATTTCAACCGTATGGGATGAATTTTGCTCCTCTAAGAGGCTCCGGAGGATCAGCCGTATCGGATGAAATTTGCTTCTCTTAGAGCAATCGCAAGCCAAATTTGGGGGTCCGTTTATATGGGGGCTATACGTAAAAGTGGACCGATATGGCCCATTTGAAATACTATCCGACCTACATCAACAACAACAACATGTGCCAAGTTTCAAGTCGATAGATTGTTTCGTTCGGAAGTTAGCGTGATTTCAACAGACGGACCGACGGACATGCTCAGATCGACTCAGAATTTCACCATGACCCAGAATATATATACTTTATGGGGTCTTAGAGCAATATTTCGATATGTTACAAACGGAATGACAAAGTTAATATACCCCCATCCTATGGTGGAGGGTATAAAAAAAATCTTTATGAATAAAATGTTGACAAAATATAATATAGAAATAAATGTTTGGGAAAATTACTATAGAAATAAATTTATATAGAAATAAAATATTGACAAATGTTTTATAGAAATAACATTTGAACAAAATAAGACTTTTTTGTTTCGTATATTTTGGTAAAATTTGCTCCAAATTTTGGTACACTATTTTTGGCGTGAGTGGCAATAGTGAACAGATCACATATTCAGCGATCGATTTATGCTGGAGTAGAACCAAAGAAAGTTGATTTGTTGCTACCTAAAGTTCACATAATATTTTAAAATACGCATCATTCATTCATATACAATTTAAACTAATTAATTTAACATTCTATAATTCTACACTCAAAAAATATGCCCGGTTCCAAAGATTTTGTTGTTACACACTTTTTGTATTCATTTAGAGCCAAAGAAGTGGACAAAACGACTTCATTGAAAAGTTTATCGACTTTTGGGCAAGGAAAAAAATTTTATATCAGAGAAATTCGTTGCTAACACAATTCGGATTCGTATTTTATGGAAATGAAATCTTTGGCCTCAGGACAATATTTTGTCAGTGTATAATTATTATCACACTTACTCTGTTACTTTCACACCTAGTGTACCTATTGTACATGTACACCAATTTTAATTTATTGCATATAAATCTAAATTTAATATGAACTGCTAATTTACTACCTTTTTTTGATGAAATTTATGTGTTGAACTATGCAAACGTTCTCGCTAGTCCTGCTTATCTCTTAATCCCAGATCCTATAATTTCCTGTACTATCATTCTTCAAATTTTGTGTAGTTGACCAACCAAAGATACCGCCACTATATCGGAACAAGGCCGGAAACTTCTATGATGGTATCCGTTGGAGCTTTGGTAACATTTGGATAGATCTTCAAAACTCTAGGAATTTGTATAGGTGTCAGTGGCCATTTCATTTTAGGTCACCTCTGGACATCTTGGGGGATGTATTTACATTTCACACAAATCGTTTTAATTTTTTCAACATTCTTAAGAAATAAACATTTAGTAACCCATATCATTGATATTGCTCTAAAACTAGTTCAGTAAAGCCATTCTTTTTCATTTCTTATTCCACCTCCCACAAAATGTCTATCATTATCTAATTTTCTACTGATAGCGGACATCATGCATTGCCACATTGTCATCAATTTAGTTGTGGTTTTCATGCTGTAATGCTCGACAATTTTCTATCCATAAACAATTTTAGGGTGGCTTGTTCGAAGGACGAACTCTAATTCGGAACGATTGTAGCAATTCTAACCACTATTGCATAAAAATATCCAATTTGTGGAACGATTTATAGTTCTGTCTTTTAGGAACAAGTGGGCTAGTAAGCGATGGAGGGGGAAATCAACCCCTGACAGATTGTGATTCCAACAACGGGGATTAACATAACTTACTTTTCACATATGACATCAATTGTAGTTGGAATAAAACTAGGAGGAGCACAAATATTACTGCGTGTTGTGAAGCATCCATTTTTACGATAATTTTGGTAATTGTATCTTTCCCTGGGTGAAGATGATGACGAAGGATTTTTAAGACGAATGACTATTATTTCCATGGAGTCGTTTCAGTTGTTAGCTTGATTGCTTTAATATCGCAGCTTGCTACTTCTGTGTCGTCGTTTGTCCTACATTTTTCACTTGGGCTTTGCTTCATCGTCCGTTTTGCGTGAGATCTTGTGACGCAGGATTTCCGCCCATTTCAAGTTTCTCCGTTTAAAATTAGTTCCGCCCACTCGATTTATTTTGCCAATTTTATACACTATCCTCATTTCATGCTATGTAAATTGCATTGCAAAAACAGTGGAAATTTATGAAAGAGAAAACCCCGTAAATAAGGCCAATAACCATGGGAATGTTCCTTTCGTGTTAACAATGGTGATATTTGAGAAGGCATGGGCAAGAAAGTTTTTTGTTTAAAAATTAAGTTTTTCTATATTTTGATGGACTTTACGAGTATTTAGAATTCTTGAGTTATTCCCGAAATACGATTCAATTTCATTCTAGGGCACATTTACTTCCCTCAATTTTGCTTAGTAGTCAATCTTGTTTGACTTCTGGCTTCAGGATTTACCTCCTTATTAAGTTTCTTCAAAATAAATGTTCCTCGTTTTATAGTACTTTCCTCGTTTTATAGTAATGAGGAAACATTGAGTAATTTCCGTTTTCGAAACCTCAAGACAAAGAAAATAAGCAAAAGAATGTTCACTTCATGCAAACAATTGTGGAAATATATCATTAGGGTGAATGTGAAGAAAAAGTGTCCATTATTGAAATAAGTACAGTGATAGATTTTTTAGTAATTTTAAAAGAAATAACTATAGTATAGTAGTGGTATCTGCAAAATATTTTCACCAATTTCACTTTTTATTCCCTCCGCCACAGGATTTCTAATACTGGTCTCAGACTCCTCAAAGTATATGTAGTCTGGGTCGTGGATAAATTTTGAGACGAATTAGCTTTGTCCGTCCGTCCGTATGTTGAAATCACCCTAACTTACGAAAGAAACAAAGTATCGACTTGAAACTTTGTACAAGTAGGTGTTATTTATGTAGGCCATATGGTTTTACAAACGGGCCATATCGGACTACTTCTAAGTATATCCCCCATATAAACTGACTCCCAGATTTATTTTCCGTAGCCTCTTGGAGGAGTTGATTTCATAAATACCCTCTAACAACCATGAACAAATTTTTCCATATCGGTTTATAATTATATATACACGCAAAAAAATAATTCTTTCCTCCCAAACGAAATTTTAGACAAACAAAGTTCATTTCTCGTTTGCTATATACTTTTTGTGATAAACGTTTATTCTTTTTCAGATTGTAAAAACAATTTCATAAAGACTAAATCTTTTCTGGCTACACCCTCAAAAAAAATCGCTTCTCTAACATATGTTCCAAACATATTTTGCAGGAAGCACATATATTATTGGATACCGACGAAACATTAATATGTTTGTTTTATGTGACCATATTATATGTTTGGAAGCATTTTGAGTCCAAGAATAGTATATGCTTGGAAGAATTCCCCAAAGAAGATTATGTTCATTCCCTCATATAATTTTCACTTCCACGAAATTTTTGAGTTCTTCGCATCTTTTTCTGTAATACAAATATGCTGTTTTTTTTCAAATGTCTATTCTCTTGGTTCCGAATATCTATTCTCTTTATTCCGAATACTCATTCTACTATTCAAATTAAATAATATTTAGACATAAGCATACCAAATTTTTGGCCTTATTATAAAACAGTTTTCCGAAACAACATACATTCACAGAAATTGCTCTCATTTCATTCTCTCGCTGTGTTATGTTGATATTTTTTATTCAACCCTCCCGGTTTCCATATCTATTTCTTTCTCTATACTAACTCTCTCTCTGAATAAAGTATCACAACATATATATGTTTACTCGAAATTTGTAAATATATATATGTTTACATTCACACATATTATTTTTATGAAACATTCATGCCCCAAACATAATATATTCTAACATATTAACATATGTGTCCCAAACATTTTGTGTTAGTTTAGGAACATTACATGTTTGCACTTAAATATATTGTGTTTAAAAATTGTGCCCGAAACACATTTTGTTTATATCGGAACATATGAAAAACATATTTTTCTAACAGTGTAATTGTATTTTCCCTCACATCTTTCTCACTTCCCAGAGGTTTTTTAGTTCTTAGCACCTCTTTCTGTATTACAAACAATGTAGAAGAAATTATCCGATTTTGTAAATTTTTTAAAATTTACCTTTCGCCTAGACGGAGAATCGAACCGCGGACCATGCAATTTGTTAGCCAACACACTATCCACTGAGCTATGTAGCTGTTATTGTCATGAATAGACAATTATCCATATAAGTTATATTTACATAGCATAGCTTGCGGCGCCCACGAGCCGATTAAACAAACTTTATTTAACAAAAACATACATTTAGTTGGGCACCGTGGAGCAGTGGTTTCTACGTCCGCCTTGCATGCCAAGGGTCGTGGGTTCGATCCCTGATTCGACCGAACACCAAAAAGTTTTTTTTTTTACATACATTCCAGATATGTTCGGAAGGTTCCGAAAAGTTGTTCAACATTACATACTACTATATTAAATTTTTACTATGAACTGTAAAATTTGTGTTATTAAAGATTTAAAGTCAGAAAGGAACATATGCACTAACAAGTGGCCTCAGATGCTGGAGTTTTACACTGATTAGTTTTAAATTGTGCGCGAGGAGTTCAATTGAGATTTCCGTTCGGATTTATATATTTTTATACCCATCACCATAGGATGGAGGGTATATTAACTTTTTCATTCCGTTTGTAACACATCGAAATATTGATCTAAGACCCCATAAAGTATATATATTCTGGGTCGTGGTGAAATTCTGAGTCGATCTGAGCATGTCCGTCCGTCTGTTGAAATCACGCTAACTTCCGAACGAAACAAGCTATCGACTTGAAAATTTGCACAAGTAGTTGTAATTGATGTAGGTCGGATGGTGTTGCAAATGGGCCATATCGGTCCACTTTTACATATAGCCCCCATATAAACGGACCCCCAAATTTGGCTTGCGAGGCCACTAAGAGAAGCAAATTTCATCCGATCCGGCTATAATTTAGTAGATGGTGTTAGTATATTATCTCTAACAACCATGCAAAAATTGGTCCACATCGGTCAATAATTATATATATAGCCCCCATATAAACCGATCCCCCGATATCAGTTGAAATTTGGTACGTAATGCTATTTTATGGCCTCAAACACCTATGCGAAAATTGGTCGATATCGGTCCATAATTATATATAGGCCCCATATAAACCGATCCCCAGATTTGACCTCCGGAGCATATTGGAAGAGCAAAATTCTTCCTATTCGGTTGAAATTTGGTACGTGAAGTTAGTATGTGGTATCCAACAACCATGCAGGAATTGGTTCCTATCAGTCCATAATTATATATAGCTCCCATATAAACCGATCGCCAGATTTGACCTCCGGTAGTATATGATATTTATTAATCATGCCAAAAGTGGTCCATATCAGTCCATAATCATTTATAGCCCCCATGTAAACCGATCCCGAGATTTGGTTTTGGAGCCTCCTGGAGGAGCAAATTTCATCCGAGTGAGTTGAAATTTGGTACATTGTGCTAGTATATGGCCGTTAACAACCATGCCTAACTAGATCCATATCGGTCCATAGTTATATATATCCCTCAGATAAATCGATCCCCAATCGCACAAAAATTGGTCCATATCAAGTGCATAATTGTATATAGCCCCCATATAAGCGAGCCCCATAAACGGTGATACGGTCAAAATTTGGTCAAGGGAAAACGCGTGTAAATCGGTGAAATCGTTTATTTAAAAAATCAAATTAAATTTCTTTTTCAAGTTCAATTAGTATACAATTCAGGAAAAATATTCAGTTAGGCTTTCGCTTTTCCAAATCCGAATTGCCGGGCTTCACGCTTGACACCTGCCATCAAATTTTGTACAGCCACCTTGTCCACCTTCTTCGCCGCAGAAAGCCAGTTTGCCTTGAACTGCTGCTCGTCCTTAGCAGTTTTTTTGGTCTTCTTTAGGTTCCGCTTGACAATAGCCCAGTATTTCTCAATTGGGCGGAGCTCTGGCGTGTTCTTGTCCTTGGGAGGGTTCTATTCCTTGGGAACCACCTGCATGTTGTTGGCGGCGTACCACTCCATGGCCTTTTTACCGTAATGGCAAGATGCCAAATCCGGCCAAAACAGTACGGAACAACCGTGTTTCTTCAGGAAAGGCAGCAGACGTTTATTCAAACACTCTTTCACGTAAATTTCTTGGTTGACAGTCCCGGAAGCTATGGCTTGCCAAACCAGATATTTCTTTGCGAACTTTGACAGTTTTATGTGCTTGAAAATATCTGCTACCTTTCCCCTTCCTTTTGCCGTATAAAACTCCTGTCCCGGAAGCTACTTGTAGTCGGCTTTGACGTAGGTTTCGTCGCCCATTACCACGCAGTCAAACTTCGTCAGCATCGTCGTGTACAGCCTCCGGGATCGCGCTTTGGCCGTCGTATTTTGTTTATCATCGCGATTTGGAGTCACTACCTTCTTGTAAGTCGATAGTCCGGCTCGTTTTTTGGCTCGATGCACGGTTGTAGACGATACACCCAGCTTATTTGCGGCATCTCGGAGAGAGAGGTTAGGGTTTCGCTTGAAACTACCGGCAACTCTCTTTTTCGTCTCAGCGGCTTCCGGTTTTCGATTTCCCCCCGATCCAGACTTCCTGGCTGTCGACAAACGTTCCCCAAACACTTTAATTACATTTGTAACGGTTGATTTGGCAACTTTTAGCGATTTTGCCAGCTTTGCGTGCGAGTAGCTCGGATTTTCGCGATGTGCGATCAAAATTTTGAAACGCTGCTCTTCTTGCTTGGACGGCATTTTGACAACTGAAGAGTGAATTCCAAAATCAAAATAGGAGCAACATTCTACACACACACACCTTCAAAATGACGGGTGTTCAGGTTTTTTAAATGCAAAATTGAAAGAAATACGTAAAGTTTATATTGACCAAATGTTGACCGTATCACCCTTTATACACATACTCGTATATAGACATTATAGGATCCGAGACCAATACTTCGATTCGTTACAAGCGGAATGACAATGTTAACAACGGAAATGAGCCAGAACGCAGGCAGAGTATTTTCGTGCAGCTGGTTGAACTCCTGTTGTGTCCCAATCCAAGTAAAACTCTAATATCGAGAGAAATTGAATGTATTGTACACATTTTTGGTCAATCGTATCAATAAAAAATTATTGCACAAAAAAGATATGGATACAGTGTATGTCACTTACCCTGTACAAATTCGAAATATGTATTTGATAGTTATTGCTTGAATTGTAAAGAAATTCATGATCCACGTGGTCTAGAATCCTCGGATCCTCGTCTACAAAACCATGCAAATCTCACCATATTCAATTATCGTGCAGTGTAGTCTCACGTTTTTATGTGGATGGAGTTGGGAAGCTCTTCATTGAAAATTGATGCAAAATATAGCACAGTGGAAATGCAAATAATTTTTGTACGATTCATTGTGTTTATTCGGTAGCATACAATCCTTTTTGTTGTCAATCGCCCGCCCCCGCTCTCACCATTTGAATTGTGGATAACATTTTCTTTTCCGTTTATTTTATTTCACTTTTTCGAATATTCGACTTTATATCGTTTCAATGATGAGAGTGGGTGTTTTGGAACGAACAACCACTATTATGTTGATGTAGAACCCATATATCCTAGATAGAATTTTGTACAGTTGGCAGTCTTGTCTCTTTGCTGACATATGACAATTGCATTTAAGTTAAATTAACATGAACGTTCTTGTTTCTGTTGACGTTGTTGTTATTTTAACTTCAGCAATTGTTTGTAGTTCAATGGTTGCATTAAAAATTCATGAAGATGGTATGAAAAGCCTCAAATGTATTTAAAGACGTGAAAGGTAAGGAATTTGGTTTTTCGACTATCGTTAAAAATTGTTTTCTTAACTACATATTTTTTTGGAGGTTAGTCCGTACAGGGTTTATGAAAAGACATTCAGTGTGGATGATATGTATTGCAACCAGTTTCATGCTGCTACTATTTCTAACCCGCTCATCTGACTGCTCACAGATTTATTCCAGTGACAGTTCGTTTTATTCCTTACAACATACATAGTTATACATACTGGAATTCAAGCGTGATATTGTGATTGGGTTATATTTGTCTGGAAAGCCCAGGTGACTATCGTTAGATTTAAACGTAAAAACCATTGCTTGTTACCGTGATACTGGTGGTATTCCTTGGTGTTGTAACAACACCAAAATTGATCCGAAAAGTGAAGACCAGATTTGATCGAAATCCAAACGCAGAGACGGAATGTGTTCAACTAGAACAAGTTTTAAGACCAAAATGTTACTTTTGGACGGTGAACATGGTATATTTTTGTAGCAAAAATGTTTGCTCTTGAAACATATTTGGGGTGATCATATTTGCTTCCACGCTTACCATAGTTGGTAGAATTCTACCAAAATATATATACATACTAAAATCTTCTTTTGCTCATATCTTTTAAACTAAGAGTCCTAGAGCGAAAAGAATGTTAATTGGTGATTATTACCAAATATTTTAAAATGTTTGCTCTTGAAACAGGTTTGGGGTGATCATATTTCTTCTTTGTTGTATTTCTCCTCAGTTGTAGAAAACATAATTGTGAGCTGAACATATCGCGAGAACGGATGCATATTGAAATATGGAATAAAAACCATTGAAGTTCCAAAAATTGCAAGAGCTTACCAGTGAGCAAACAATAGTTGCTTCCACGCTTGCCATAGTTGGTAGAATTCTACCAAAATATATATACATACGAAAATCTTCTTTTGCTCATATCTCCTAAAGTAAGCGTCCTAGAGCGAAAAGAATGTTAATTGTTGATTATTCCCAAATATTTTAAATTCCATTAAAAAATTGGTTAGATGGCAGCCTGATGTATCAGGCTCACTTAGACTTTTCAGTCCATTGTGATACCACATTGGTGAACTTCTCTCTTATCACTGAGTGCTGCCCGATTCCATGTTAAGCTCAATGACAAGGGACCTCCTTTTTATAGCCAAGTCCGAACGGCGTTGCACATTGCAGTGAAACCAATTAGAGAAGCTTTGAAACCCTCAGAAATATCACCAGCATTACTGAGGTGGAATAATCCACCGCTGAAAAACATTTTGTTGTTCGGTCGAAGCAGGAATCGAAACCACGATCTTGTGTATGCAAGGCGGGCATGCTAACCATTGCACCACGGTGGTGTTATTATGTTTGGGACGTAAATTTTTTGTAAATATAATATGTTTGGATGCAAGCATATATTAATTTAGAAATAGCCTATAAACATAGACATATGTGTTTAGGAAGAGATAACTAGAGAGTATGCTGCAAGTAAAAGAATGGAAGTAACCAATTGCCGCCTTAAAATTATATATTCACAAAGAAAATTTTATTAATTTTTTTTCTACCAGTTTATGCCTAATAATATGTTTCAACAATACAAACAATATTTTGTTTGGACAAATTCTGAAAATATATATGTTTGAAGCAAAATGTGTTTGGGGTATATGTTAGAGAAGCGATTTTTTTTTGAGGGTGTAAACGAACTCAATAAACATATGAAATAATAACTAGATTATTGGGGCTATTAAGGCTGCCTTGTATTCATGAAATGCTTCAGGTGGGCGCTTTCGTATTATCGAATTATTAAGTTATTATTAAAAAAAAAATAATTTTCGTATAGGGTCATTTTTATACAGCCACAGACTATTGAAGTCTATTTGTTGATGTATTAATTTCCCTTAATGATGGAAGCTAAACTCAAGATTTGAAATTTCGACAATTCAAGGGATATCAAAACTCACAAAAAGTATATACGGCCGTAAGTTCGGCCAGGCCGAATCTTATGTACCCTCCACCATGGATTGCATAGAAACTTGCACTAAAGACTGTCATCCACAATCGAATTACTACTTATGTTGCGGTAACACTTGCCGATGACAAGGTATCTTAATACTTCTTAACACCGTCTTCTCAACTGTAAGTTACTCCATACGGGGTATATATTAACCGAAAAAGGCCGATATATAATTCAGTTTGACAAAATTTTCTATAGAAATAAAATTTTGTTGTTGTTTTTATTGCAGCTTAAAAACCATACATTGACTAAACTACAAGTGTAGCTTAACCAACAGAGGAAAAGAATGTTTGTCAAATTTATTTGGGCAAAGCCCTATAGACTGCAAGATGGTTTGATGGACGCACGTTTCGGAATTACCACATTCCTCATCAGCATCCTCTACTTGCAGCAAAACTATCAACCAATTATCAGAATAAATTCAGGCAGTTCATTAAACCTAACAATGAACCACACTTGAACCTCCCGAAAAAAGGTTTTGTATGATAGTCGGCTTATGCCGAAATAAATTCAAAACAAATATATCTCTTTACCTATGCCACTGTCAAATCATCGATTTGAATTCAGTTGACTGGGTTTATTTGAGCGTGCTTCCTCTTCTTTTTCCAATAAAAACAACAACAATGCTTAAAGAACATAACCAACAATAACAAAACAAAAAGAATGGACATAAAATTTTGACAAAATTTTCTATAGAAATAAAATTTTGACAAAATTTTCTATAGCAATAAAATTTTGACAAAATTTTCTATAAAAATAAAATGTTGACAAAATTTTCTATATAAAAAAAATCTTAAAAAAAATTTGTATTGTAATAAAATTTTGACAAAAAAAAATTCTATAAAAATAAAATGTTGACAAAATTTTCTGTAGAAATAAAATCTGGAAAAAAATTGTATTGTAATAAAATTTTGACAAAATTTTCTATAGAAATAAAATCTTGATCGGGTAAATTTTGCTCTTCCAAGGGGCTCCGAAGGTCAAATCTTGGGATCGGTTTATATGGGGCTACATAGAATTATTGACCGATATGGACCAATTTTTGCATGGCTGTTAAAGACCATATACACGCAAAGAAAAAAAACGTTTGGGAAACGTGTACCGAAAACGTTTTTCTTTTGTTAGAGTTTTTTGAATTTCTTCGAAAATTTTAAACTTTTATCACCGAAAAAATTCGTTTGTTACAAAATTTTTATTTTTTCAATAAAAAAAGTTATTTTTGAAATAACAACACAGTCCATTTCGTTTATATCAAACACTGTTCTTTTCTGACTTTAGGTCTTTAATAAGACACATTTTACAGTTCAAAATTTAATAAGTACAATGTAATGTTGAACATTTTTTCGGAATCTTCCGAATATATCTGGAATATATGTAAAAAAAAAACAAAAGCAAAAAAAAACTTTGGCCGAAGCAGGGATCGAACCCACGACCCCGCGGTTCGATTCTCCGTCCAGGCGAAAGGTAAAAAAAAAAATTAAAAATTTATAAAATCGTATAATTTCTTCTACATTGTTGGTATTACAGGAAAAGGTGTTAAGAACTAAAAATCCTCGTGGATGTGAGAAAGATGTGAGGGACAATGCAATTAGCAAGAAAATAATGTTTTTTTTTTGAGCTAGTCTTTATGAAATTGTTTTTACATCCTGGAAAAGAATAAACGTTTATCACAAAAAGTATATACTTTTCTTCCAAATACACTTCCTTACAGCGAAAAGCAAATGAGAAACGAACTTTGTTTGTCTAAAATTTCGTTTGGGAGGAAAGAATTATTTTTTTGCGTGTACTAACACTACGTACCAAATTTCAATCGGATCGGGTAAATTTTGCTCTTCCAAGGGGCTCCGAAGGTCAAATCTGAAGATCGGTTTATATGGGTGCTACACACAATTATGGTCCGATATGGACCAATTCCTGCATGGTTGTTAGAAACCATATACTAACACCACGTACCAAATTTCAACAGAATCGGATGAATTTTTCTCATTCACGAGGCTCCGGAGTTCAAATCTGGGGATCGGTTTATATGTGGGCTCTATGGGCCGATGTGTACCAATTTTTGCATAGTTGTTAAAGACCATATACTTACACCATGTACCAAATTTCAGCCAAAACGGATGAAATTTGCTTCTCATAGAGGCTCCGCAAGCTAAATGTGGGGATCGGTTTATATGGGAGCTATATATAATTATGGACCGATGTGGACCAATTTTTGTATGGTTGTTAGAGACCATATACTAACACCATGTACAAAATTTTAGACGGTTCGGATGAAATTTGCTCCCCCAAGAGGCTCCGCAAGCCAAATCTGAACGTCGGATTATATGGGGGCTCTACGTAAAAGTGATCTGATATGGCCCATTTGCAATACCGTCCGACGTACATCAACAACAACTACTTGGGCCAAGTTTCAAGTCGATAGCTTGTTTCGTTCGGAAGTTAGCGTGATTTCAACAGACGGACGGACGGACATGCTTAGATCGACACAGAATTTCACCACGACCCAGAATATATATATATATACTTTATGGGGTCTTAGAGCAATATTTCGATGTGTTACAAACGGAATGACGAAGTTAATGTAATGGAAGCATTTTGCACCCAAAAATATTATATGCTTAAAAAAATTCTCCCAAACAATATTGTGCTCAAAATTTTATTTATTTATTTATATATTTACAATCATAACGAATTATGAAAATAAACAGGTAATATAGGTGCTAACAACATAGGTTTTCGACCTGAATGCTCAAAATTTTGTTTCTGCCCAATTGTATATTCCCCCACATCTTTCTCACTTCAACGAGATTTTTTAGTTCTTAGCACCTTTTTCTGTAATACAAACATTGTAGAAGAAATTATTCAATTGTATGATTTTTTATACCCTCCACCATAGGATGGGGGTATATTAACTTTGTCATTCCGTTTGTAACACATCGAAATATTGCTCTAAGACCCCATAAAGTATATATATTCTGGGTCGTGGTGAAATTCTGAGTCGATCTAAGCATGTCCGTCCGTCCGTCCGTCTGTCCGTCTGTCCGTCTGTCCGGCTGTCCGTCCGTCTGTGGAAATCACGCTAACTTCCGAACGAAACAAGCTATCGACTTGAAACTTGGCACAAGTAGTTGTTATTGATGTAGGTCGGATGGTATTGAAAATCGGCCATATCGGACCACGTTTACGTATAGCCCCCATATAAACCGATCCCCAAATTTGGCTTGGGGAGCCTCCCGGAGCAGCAAAATTCATCCGATCCGGTTGAAATTTGGTACCTGATGTTAGTATACCACATCTAACAACCATGCAAAAATTGGTCCATATCGGTCCATAATTATATATAGCTCCCATATAAACCGATCCCCAGATTTGACCTCCGGACCCTCTTGGAGGAGCAAAATTCATCCGATCCGGTTGAAATTTAGTACGTGGTCTTAGTATATGGTCTCTAACACCCATGCAAAAATTGGTCCATGTCGGTCCATAATTATATATAGCCCCCATATAAACCGATCCCCAGATTTGACCTCCGGAGCCTCTTGGAGGGGAAAAATTCATCCGATCCGGTTGAAATGTGGTACCTGATGTTAGTATACGGTCTCTAACAACCATGCAAAAATTAGTCCATATCGGTCCATAATTATATATAGCCCCCATATAAACCGATCCCCAGATTTGACCTCCGGAGCCTCTTGGAGGGGCAAAATTCATCCGATCCTGCTGAAATTTGGTACCTGATGTTAGTATACGGCCTCTAACAACCATGCAAAAATTGGTCCATATCGGTTCATAATTATATATAGCTCCCATATAAACCGATCCCCAGATTTGAACTCCGGAGCCTCTTGGAGGAGCAAAATTCATCCGATCCAATTGAAATTTAGTACGTGGTGTTAGTATATAGTCTCTAACAACCATGCAAAAATTGGTCCATATCGGTTCATAATTATATATAGCTCCCATATAAACCGATCCCCAGATTTGACCTCAGGAGCCTCTTGGAGGAGCGAAATTCATCCGATCCAGTTGAAATTTGGTACATGGTGTTAGTATATGGTATCTAACAACCATGCAAAAATTGGTCCATATCGGTCCATAATTATATATAGCAAAAGTCATCCGATGCGGTTGAAATTTGGTACATTTTGTCAATATATGGCCTCTAACAGCCATGTAAAAATTGGTCAATATCGGTCTTTAGTTATATATAGCCGATGACTTATTACACAAAAATTGGTCCATATCGCCAAAAATAATCTACCAAAACTTTATTTCCATAGAAAATTTTGTCAAATTTTATTACTATAGAAAGTTGTGTCAAAATTTCATTTCTATAGAAAGTTTTGTCAAACGTTTATTTCTATAGAAATGTTTGTCAAAATTTTATTTCCATAGAAAGTTTTGTTAAAATTTTATTTTTATAGAAAATTTTGTAAAAAATTTATTTCTGTAGAAAATTTTGTCAACATTTTATTTCTATACAAAAATTTTTCAACATTTTACTTCCATAGAAAATTTTGTCAACATTTTATTTCTATAGAAAATTTTGTCAAGTTTTTATTTCTATAGAAAATTTTGTCAAAATTTTATTTCTATAGAAAATTTTGTCAAGTTTTCATTTCTATAGAAAATTTTGTCAAACTATATTATATACGTATTTAATCGGCCTTTTTTTGTTTAATATATACCCCGTATGGGCTAACTTACAATTTAGAAGACAGTGTTAAAAAGTTTTACGATACCTTGCCATCGGCAAGTGTTATCCCAACCCAAGTGGATGACAGCCTTTAGTAGAAGTTCCTACGCAATCCATGGTGGAGGGTACATAAGATTCGGCCTGGCCGAACTTACGGCCGTATATACTTGTTTTATTTTAATTTTACCTTTTGCCGGACGGGGATTCGAACAGTTTGTAAGGATCAAAGAAGTAGCTGATCAATTGCCCAAGGAAAAATAAAATGTTAATTTTGTAATAACAAGCAACAACCACCAACATAATTCAATATCGCTCCCTGTTAAATAGCGCTCCAAGCTACTAAACACATATATGTTTATAGGCTATTTCTAAATTAATATATGTTTGCATTCAAGCATATTATATTTACAAACATTTTATGTCCCAAACATAATATGTTCTAACATATTAACATATATGTCCCAAACATGTTATGCTAGTTTATGAACATTATATGCTTGCACTCAAAAATATTGTGTTTAAAAATTTGTGTTCCAAACATGTAATGTTTATAGCCAAACATATGAAAACAGCCTTTTTCATCCGTGCAGTTATTTGTTCTATTCGATCCAATTACAAGGACCCCTAAAATAGATAGCATTAGGTTAAGTAGGGTATATTAAAACTCCACGTTTCTAGTCGACCTATATACACAGGCTGAATTGAATGATCTGGAATATATCACAAGTGAAACACATGCATTGAGCATCATCAATGCCTGAGAATGAAAAATCCACAAAAAGGATCTGTCAAAACAATTGATGGAATGGGTGAAATTATACCAATTGTAAGGTGGTTGGAAAATGTATTTGTATGAACCAACGACTGGTTGTCTATTTAATCCATCCAAGATGGGTGGTATTTCGTATGCTTCGATGCACTTAACAGTTCTTTACATGGGTAACGGACAGAGGTCGGTCATTTCCAAAAAAATTGTAGTTGCGTATGTAAGGAGTTTTTCATTTCGTTTTCCATAATTCAAAGCATTTGTACCAAAAAACTCTGAAGTTGAAGTGTTGTGCTGGTGCTGATAATGATAAGCTTTGCTTGGCTTGCTTCCTTGTTGTAAATGTTGTTGTCAATGTCCTTCCACCATCAGACAAATAGACACACACACACATTCGTAGACAACTGACACTCCCACTGGTGCTTTTCAATTTTTAAGTAGACATTGACATCCGTCTTTGCTTGTACCCATTTTAATGGGGAGAATGGAAGGAGGTATTATTGTAATACAAATGAAAAAACACACACACACATACAGGCACGCACCAAAATGTAACGTACACTGAGGAAATAAAAATGTTGGCTTTGCAAATGTGAATGTTCACACAGTTGTGGTTTTTTAAACATTTTGCTTTATGAAAAGACGATTTTTGGGAATGGTCACATTAATGTCCTTGCAAAGATCAGGCGGCAAAATTCTGCTGTATTTTCGGTAGCCGTTGGTCATGTATGCCAAATAACTGCTCTTTAGTAAGGCTTGTCATTTCTGAGGTCAATTCAGAACGTTTTGACATACGAGTGATATGTGTGTTGTTTACAGCAACTTAAAAACAAGTATATACGGCCGTAAGTTCGGCCAGGCCGAATCTTATGTATCCTCCACCATGGATTGCGTAGAAACTTCTGCGAAAGACTGCCATCCACAATCGAATTACTTGGGTTGTGGTATCTTAAAACTTCTTAACATCGGTTTCTAAATTGTGAGTTAGTCCATACTTGGTATATATTAGACAAAAAAGGTATGTATAGGTAAGTCTAAAAATAATTACGAATCGATATGGACCTTTGCACGGTACGTAGAGAGCCAGAATTGAAATATGGGGGTCGCTTATATGGGGGCTATATACAATTATGAACTTGAGCTATATATAACTATAGACCGACATGGACCTAATTAGGCATGGTTGTTAACGGCCATATACTAGCAAAATGTACCAAATTTCAACTGACTCGAATGAAATTTGCTCTTCCAAGATTTCAACCAGATCGGATGAATTTTGCTTCTCCAAAAGGCACCGGAGATCACATCTGGGGATGGGTTTATATGGGAGCTATATATACTTATGGACTGATATGAACCAGTGACATTTTTATGTGCTTGAAAATATCTGCTACCTTTCCCCTTCCTTTTGCCGTATAAAACTCCTGTCTCGGAAGCTGCTTGTAGTCGGCTTTGACGTAGGTTTCGTCGTCCATTACCACGCAGTCAAACTTCGTCAGAATCGTCGTGTACAGCCTCCGGCATCGCGCTTTGGCCGTCGTATTTTGTTTATCATCGCGATTTGGAGTCACTACCTTCTTGTAAGTCGATAGTCCGGCTCGTTTTTTGGCTCGATGCACGGTTGTAGACGATACACCCAGCTTATTTGCAGCATCTCGGAGAGAGAGGTTAGGGTTTCGCTTGAAACTACAGGCAACTATCTTTGTCGTCTCAGCGGCTTCCGGTTTTCGATTTCCCCCCGATCCAGACTTCCTGGCTGTCGACAAACGTTCCCCAAACACTTTTATTACATTTGTAACGGTCGATTTGGCAACTTTTAGTGAGCACTTTTATGCGCGAGCACAATTTTGATACGCTGCTCTTCTTGCTTGGATGGCATTTTGACAACTGAAGAGTGAATTCCAAAATCAAAATAGGATCAACATTCTACACACACACACACCGTCAAAATAAAGGGTGTTCAGGTTTTTTAAATGCAAAATTGAAAGAAATACGTCAAGTTTATATTGACCAAATGTTGACCGTATCACCCTTTATATACTTTATGGGGTCTTAGAGCAATATTTCGGTGTGTTACAAACGGAATGACAAAGTTAATATACCCCCGTCCTATGGTGGGGGGTATAAAAATAAAGATCCTTTATGAAGGATTTCGCAAATGCAAGGGCGCTTTAATAGCCCCAAAAAATTCTAATTTTGAACTTACCCTACGGGAAATTGGTGCAAATTGCCACTGACGGACCTATCACAGGACTGGTACTGGATATAAAAACAGGACTCACTGGATATAAAAATTTGATTGGATCTACACATTTAGTGAAGTAGAATTGCCAATAACCTATTGTTCAATATATTTCAAAAGTTTTTCATTTCTGGTGCGATTCGGATAACCAAACTGAAAAAGATTCTTAAGAGTTTGTCAGAGACTGGTTCATGAGGACCTGTCTATTAGAGTGCTACTACTAAAATGTCCCAGGACGTGTCCTTAGGAACGAGTCCAAGACGTGTCCTAAAGTGTAAATTTACCCCGTCAATGACAAACCCATGTTAAAGTGACCGGTCCCTTCCATACGTCTTGACCAGAACTAGGACTGGTCCATGCACACCACACGGATGAAAAAGACTGTTTTTCATATGTTTGGCTATAAACATTATATGTTGGGAACACAAATTTTTAAACACAATATTTGTGAGTGCAAGCATATAATGTTCATAAACTAGCATAACATGTTTGGGACATATATGTTAATATGTTAGAACATATTATGTTTGGGACATAAAATGTTTGTAAATATAATATGCTTGGATGCAAACATATATTAATTTAGAAATAGCCTATAAACATATATGTGTTTAGTAGCTTGGAGCGCTATTTAACAGGGAGCGATATTGAATTAAGTTGGTGTTTGTTGCTTGTTATTACAAAATTAACATTTTATTTTTCCTTGGGCAATTGATCAGCTACTTCTTTGATCCTTACAAACTGTTCGAATCCCCGTCCGGCAAAAGGTAAAATTAAAATAAAAAAAATCATACAATTGAATAATTTCTTCTACAATGTTTGTATTACAGAAAAAGGTGCTAAGAACTAAAAAATCTCGTGGAAGTGAGAAAGATGTGGGGGAATATACAATTGGGCAGAAACAAAATTTTGAGCATTCAGGTCGAAAACCTATGTTGTTAGCACCTATATTACCTGTTTATTTTCATAATTCATTATGATAGTAAATATATAAATAAATAAATAAAATTTTGAGCACAATATTGTTTGGGAGAATTTTTTTTAAGCATATAATATTTTTGGGTGCAAAATGCTTCCAAACATATTATATGTTCACATAATAACATATTGTTTTTTGGAAGACAACATTATTGAATTTGGATGCAAAAATACAAAATGTTTGGAACTTAGACTACCCAAACATATATTGTTTAGACCAATATGCTTTCAAACATATTATATATTGGAAGAGATCGAACATATAAATGTTTGGGCAATACCCAAAAATGTATATGCTTGAAGCAAAATATGTTTGGGAGTATATGTTACAGAAGCGATTTTTTATGAGCGTGCAGGGACTAGTCCTGTACCGGTCCTGTGGTTGATCCATTTCCCGTAGGGTAGTTATTATTCCATATGCGTACTTCGAAAATAAAAGAATAAAAACAAATAGAATAGTGTACCTTCTCGTTGGAGGATATTTTGCAACGTTTACCAAAACACCAAGAATTCTACCAACTGTGTCAATCGTGGTTGGCTCGCACACCATTTTTCAATAGCTAAAAAAATACTTGTATCGATGCTCCAAAAATACGATTGCGGTGCTTCAAAACATGTATATAACTTCGTGATGGTTTATTAATTGGTGGATTTACCTGTGTGAGCCCAAAAGTAAACAGCAGACGAATGTGTGGGTGTTTCAAAATGAGCAAAATCCTGTAAAAGTTGCTTGTTCTTGAAACATTTTCAAGAAAATTACCGCCTGTGTTTTTTTTTTCGACAGATCACAGATCAAGACAGATCACTATTCACCAAGACAAGGCGAACTCACACACATCGGCTCAAACAACTGCATTTTTGAGCACTCAATAGATCGATTTTATAGGCCGTCCGCCGTAGAGTCATGATTTGGCACTAAATGACTTCTTCCTATTCCCGTACTTAAAACAAGTAAGGAAAGTCTAAAGTCGGGCGGGGCCGACTATATTATACCCTGCACCACTTTGTAGATCTAAATTTTCGATACCATATCACATCCGTCAAATGTGTTGGGGTCTATATATAAAGGTTTGTCCCAAATACATGCATTTAAATATCACTCGATCTGGACAGAATTTGATAGACTTCTACAAAATCTATAGACTCAAAATTTAAGTCAGCTAATGCACTAGGGTGGAACACAATGTTAGTAATAAATATGGGAAACATTTAAATCTGAAGCAATTTTAAGGAAACTTCGCAAAAGTTTATTTATGATTTATCGCTCGATATATATGTATTAGAAGTTTAGGAAAA
Source organism: Haematobia irritans (assembly GCF_050003625.1). NCBI lineage: Eukaryota > Metazoa > Arthropoda > Insecta > Diptera > Muscidae > Haematobia > Haematobia irritans. The sequence continues at coordinate 162,128,530 of NC_134398.1, read as the reverse complement.
TTAGAGTCATTTTTACAACTTTTCGACTAAGCAGTGGCGATTTTACAAGGAAAATGTTGGTATTTTGACCATTTTTGTCGAAATCAGAAAAACATATATATGGGAGCTATATCTAAATCTGAACCGATTTCAACCAAATTTGGCACGCATAGCAACAATGGTAATTCTACTCCCTGTGCAAAATTTCAACTAAATCGGAGTTAAAAATTGGCCTCTGTGGTCAAAAGAGTATAAATCGGGCGAAAGCTATATATGGGAGATATATCTAAATCTGAACCGATTTCAACCAAATTTGGCACGAAGAGCTACAATGCTAATTCTACTCTCTGTGCACAATTTCAATTAAATCGGAGCAAAAAATTGGCCTCTGTGGTCATATGAGTGTAAATCGGCCGAAAGCTATATATTGGAGCTATATCTAAATCTGAACCGATTTCAACCAAATTAGGCACGCATAGCTACAATGCAAATTTTACTCCCTGTGCACAATTTCAACCAAATTGGGGTAAAACTCTGGCTTCTGGGACCGTATTAGTCCATATCGGGCGAAAGATATATATGGGAGCTATATCTAAATCTGAACCGATTTCAATAAAATTTGGCACACTAGACTATAGTACTAATTGTTCTTCTTGTGCAAAATTTAGGGTAAATTAGGGTAAAACTCTGGCTTCTGGGGCTATATAAGTCCATATCGGGCGAAATATATATGTGGGAGCTATATCTAAATCTGAACCGATTTCTTCCAAAATTAATAGGGATCTTTTCTGAGCCACAACACATACCTGTGCCAAATTTGAAGTCGATTGGACTAAAACTGCGACGTAGACTTTGATTACAAAAATGTGTTCACGGACAGACGGACATCGCTATATCGACTCAAGAGCCCACCCTGAGCATTTTTGCCAAAGACACCATGTGTCTATCTCGTCTCCTTCTGGGTGTAGCAAACATATGCACTAACGTATAATACCCTGTTCCACAGTGTGGCGCAGGGTATAAAAATAAAATGAGAGGTCAATGTTTTTCGATTGCAGAAGAAGCGGTTTATGCGTTCAGAATGCATATTTTGGAGGTACCTCAATCAAAATGGCAATCGACAATTGGTTCAAACGCAATGGGGAATATTTTGATTTGAATATTTAATATGTGTTTTTATCTAATATCGGAATATAAGAGGGAACCCTCGTATTGGCAGTATATGGTTAATTGGGTAAATTTCTGCCACTAACCATATGTCTTTACTGTTTGTGGTAGCAACAGTGTTTCGAAAAATGTAAAATATCAGGAAGGCGACAAATTACACATGGCCAGGAAAACGATGACCACCGTTTTCTAGGACTTACAAGGTATGATCCACATCGCAGCTTTCCGAAGGAGGTTAATACAATCACACAGCTGTATTAACTGGTCTGTCATACTTAAGTTTTGACATTCAACATTTATATGTAGAAACAAGGTTTTCTTTCAGTGCATAATGGACCATTGCCAGAACTCTAAAATATTTAAAGCATATTGAAAGTTGTATGCCTTAATTCGAGAAAACGTATTGTCAAATTTATTTTCCATAAATGAATGAATGAGCGGACGAACCAACAAAGTCGAACAAATGGATGAATGAATGCAAAACGCAATCGTTGAACGGACCTGAGGCAAGCATTCACAAATTGGAAAATAAGCAGAAAAGTGGTGATTTGTGGACTCTGTTATCGACCCACAGGCAGACTGTAGAAAGAAAATGTCGCTAGAGCTGTTGATGGCAGTGTTATTCCAATGATAACTTGGCTATTTACAACAACAACACGAACAACATAAAACTGAAATGGTAAGCGGCTTATAATTTCCACATTCATGGACGATTTTCTCGTTGTCCCATGCCCTGGCATTCTTTTCATTAATCAGGACATTGTTTGATTGTTGTCACTGCTTTTTCGTGGTACATTTTACAAAATGACAAGGACCAAAAACAAAAAAACAAAGAGGAAACTAAGTACATTACTAATGTTTTAGAGGGAATCCTTCGTATCTGTTTCAGGTTGAGTTTTTTCTCTGGGTTTTTGTTTGGTATTTGATGCTTTTGTTGTTATCATTAAAAATGAATCATGAATAAGTTGTAGTAATTGTTCCTTAATTGTCTCTTATTTGCATAATTATTCGAAAATCTTTACCAGAGGAGACGATTTTGTTTCAAAAAATTTAATTGGGGTCCAATTTGAGTGCCTCTAAACCTATTGGCATATTAAGCTGTTCTAGTATCACTGAAATACATATACAATTAGAAGAAGAAATTTGCATAAAATATAATTTATAATGGTCCCAAAACATATAAAGCTTCATGAGAATAGCGAATGATACGGAAATATAGATAAAAGCATATCATATACAAAATACATGTAATAAAAAAATACAAATCGTGATTTGAGACAATTTTCATATCATTTACCAGAATATTGAAGGCATACAAAGATTGTATTATTTCTTCTGATTAGAAGACGCATTTCTCTGATTTTTTTCTTTTCTTTGTCAAAAAGTCGATAAACTTTTCATGAATTCGCTTTTTCCCTATAATTAAGTGATTCGACTTAAAAATTGTTATTTTTACTAGTTATGAAAAATTCGTCAAAATTATTGATATCGTCTTGAATTTCCATGACTTCTTGTATCTTGACTAGAATTTTTTGTACTTCTACAAAATCTCTAGAATTAAAATTTAAATCCGCTAACGTCCTGAGATGAAACACAATGTTAGTAATAAACACAAATATATACCGCCGTAAGTTCAGCCTGACCAAATCTTATGTACCCTCCACCATGGATTATATAGAAACTTATGCTACAGACTGTCATCCACACTGAAAAAAAAATATTTATGTAATATTAAAGATTACACAATCTAAATTTTAGGATGCGTAATTTACATATTACTAAGGACAAAATTCTTGAAAATAATGAAATTTTAATTAAGATAAAGTTTATAATCTTTGCTTCAATTTTTTTTATTAAATTTAGGACACAAATTTTGAAAATTTGCGTCCCTCCATTAAAGTTGTATATCTTTGAACTAAGGCAAATTTTCCTTAAAGTAAAGAAACACATTTTTTATTTAATGAAATAATCCTTAAATTGAGTGAAATATTGAATCTTTAAATTTAAGATAAAAGAATTTCAAATATAGTCTAAGACTTATTTTGAGGATTAAGCATCTTTGGTTTAAAGTTTTTGTTGGAATTGAGAAAACACTTTGTACGTTGATGTATCCGCTATAATTTGGATTTTTAAAGTGTCATTTGTTTGTACGTGAATACCTTTCTGAATATGCCGCGATTCGATAAATGGAATCTCTATCTTAATTTAATTTTAGTGATCCTAGATTTTAAGCAACATAGGTCGGTAAAAAATGTCTTGATTTTAAAGAATAAAATTTTGAAAATTTTCTATAGAAATAAAATTTTGACAGAATTTTCTATAGAAATAAAATTTTCTATAGAAATAAAATCTTGACAACATTTAGTATAGAATTAAAATTTTGACAAAATTTTCCATAGAAATAAAATGTTGGTAGATTATTTTTGGCGATATGGATCAATTTTTGTGTGATTGGGGATCGGCTGTATATAATTATAGACCGATATAGACCAATTTTGTCATGGTTGTAAGCAGCCATATACTAGCGTAATGTACCAAATTTCAACCGAATCGGATGAATTTTGCTCCTTCAAGAGGTTCTTGACCTACGGATTGGGGATAGACTTATATGGGGGCTAAATATAATTATAAAACGATATGGACCAATTTGTGCATGTTGTTAGAGACCATATACTAACACCACGTACCAAATTTCAACCGGATCGGATGAATTTTGTTCCTCCAATAGGGTCCGGAGGCCAAATCTAGAGATTGGTTTATATACGAGGGCGGTTCGAAAACTTCTTAGTCTATCAATAAAAGAGAATAGTTAGTTTTTCAAAAATATTTTTATTTTTCAATATAATCTCATAGAAATAGAAAAACATTTTTGACGGAATTTTCTATAGAAATAAGATTTTCTATAGAAATAAAATCTTCACAAAATGTTGTATAGAATTAAAATTTTGATAAAACTTTCAATAGAAATAAAATGTTGGTGATATGGATCAATTTTTGTGTAATTGGGGATCGGCTATATATAATTATAGACCGATATAGACCACTTTTGTCATGGTTGTTAGCGGCCATATACTAGCGTAATGTACCAAATTTCAACCGAATCGGATGAATTTTGCTCCTCCAAGAGGTTCTTGACCTACGGATTGGGGATAGACTTATATGGGGGCTATATATAATTATAAAACGATATGGACCAATTTGTGCATGGTTGTTAGATACCATATACTAACACCACGTACCAAATTTCAACCGGATCGGATGAATTTTGTTCCTCCAAAAGGCTTCGGAGGTCGAATCTGGGGATCGGTTTAAATGGGGTTTATATATGGACCGATGTGTACTAATTTTTGCATGATTATGGACCGATATGGACCAATTTTCGCTTGATTGTTAGAGACCATATATTGACACCACGAAATGGCAAGGTATCTTAAAACTTCTTAAAATTGTCTTCTAAATTCTTCCGGAGGTCAAATCTGGGGATAGGTTTATATGGGGACTATATATAATTATGGACTAATATAGACCAATTTTTGCATGGTTCTTAGAGACCATATACTTACACCACATACCAAATTTCAACCGGATCGGGTGAATTTTGCTCCTCCAAGAGGCTCCGGAGTTCAAATCATGTCGGACCACTTTTACGTATAGCCCCCATATAAACTGACCATTAGATTTATTTGCGGAGCCTTTTAGAGGGGCAAATTTCATCCGATCCGGTTGAAATTGGGTACGTGCTGTTAGTATATGGTCTCTCATAACCATGCAAAAATTGGTCCATATCGGTCCATAATTATATATGGCCCCCAAAAAATTGCTAGAAAAGCGTTGGACTAAGTGTATTGAAGTTTTAGGAGATTATATTGAAACATAAAAATATTTTTGAAAAACTAACTATTCTCTTTCATTGATAGGCTAAGAAGTTTCCGAAGCGCCCTCGTATATAAACCAATCTCAAGATTTGGCCTCCGGACCCTATCGGAGGAGCAAAATTCATCCGATCCATTTGAAATTTGGTATGTGGTGTTAGTATATGGTCTCTAAGGACCATGGAAAAATTGGTCTATATTAGTCCATAATAATATATAGTCCCCATATAAACCGATCCCCAGATTTGACCTCCGGAAGAAATTAGAAGACAATGTTAAGAAGTTTTAAGATACCTTGCCATCGGCATGTATTACCACAACCCAAGAAATTCGATTGTGGATGACAGTATTTAACATAGTAGAAGTTTCTACGCAATCCATGGCACATACACCGAAAAAAGTGAACTGTTTTATAGGAAGAATAAACTACCACACACGAAAATTTAACTAAATTTTACTCCACATTTTGAGATATCCACAAAGCGTTGTTAAAACCAGGAAATTTGAATGCCCTGTTGTACTTTTTAACTGCAGTTCACGAAATTATATCAGCTCATAAAAAAAAAAAAACTAACTAAAAGTAAAGAAGAAAATCATTGGCGCCAAACCATGACCATTTTAATACAGTAGTTCATTCTTACTAAAGGGTGATTTGTTAAGAGCTTGATAACTTTTTTTAAAAAAAAAACGCATAAAATTTGCAAAATCTCATCGGTTCTTTATTTGAAACGTTAGATTGGTCCATGACATTTACTTTTTGAAGATAATTTCATTTAAATGTTGACCGCGGCTGCGTCTTAGGTGGTCCATTCGGAAAGTCCAATTTTGGGCAACTTTTTCGAGCATTTCGGCCGGAATAGCCCGAATTTCTTCGGAAATGTTGTCTTCCAAAGCTGGAATAGTTGCTGGCTTATTTCTGTAGACTTTAGACTTGACGTAGCCCCACAAAAAATAGTCTAAAGGCGTCAAATCGCATGATCTTGGTGGCCAACTTACCGGTCCATTTCTTGAGATGAATTGTTCTCCGAAGTTTTCCCTCAAAATGGCCATAGAATCGCGAGCTGTGTGGCATGTAGCGCCATCTTGTTGAAACCACATGTCAACCAAGTTCAGTTCTTTAATTTTTGGCAACAAAAAGTTTGTTAACATCGAACGATAGCGATCGCCATTCACCGTAACGTTGCGTCCAACAGCATCTTTGAAAAAATACGGTCCAATGATTCCACCAGCGTACAAACCACACCAAACAGTGCATTTTTCGGGATGCATGGGCAGTTCTTGAACGTCTTCTGGTTGCTCTTCACTCCAAATGCGGCAATTTTGCTTATTTACGTAGCCATTCAACCAGAAATGAGCCTCATCGCTGAACAAAATTTGTCGATAAAAAAGCGGATTTTCTGCCAACTTTTCTAGGGCCCATTCACTGAAAATTCGACGTTGTGGCAGATCGTTCGGCTATTCATGATGAAATGTCAAAGCATACTGAGCATCTTTCTCTTTGACACCATGTCTGAAATCCCACGTGATCTGTCAAATACTAATGCATGAAAATCCTAACCTCAAAAGAATCACCCTTTATTTTTGGGAATCGTACGAAAATTTTCATTTACTTTAGTTCATATTGAACTTATGTGTACGGTCATTGAACTTTATACTAACGTTTAGTTCATAAAAATTTTGAGACATACTTAAAAAACTAAGATTTCATTAAACTGTGGAAAATTTCGATACAAATAATAAAATTTAACGACAAGCAAATAATTTTTTTTGCAGTAAAAATAAGTTAAATTTAGCGCTAGTTTAACTGCGGCAATTTTTTCTGTGTAAGATTCGGCCTGGCCGAACTTACGGCTGTACATACTTGTATCGATTATAGTTATGTTATATCATTTATAGAATTCATGATTTAACGGACCACTGTGGTATCACAATGGACTGAATAGTCTAAGTGAGCCTGATACTGCCCGGCTGCCACATAATCTAACCTAACCTAACCTATGATTTAACGGACGATACATCTGAACCGATTTTGGTATACATAGCTAGAATGGTAATTCTACTCTCTGTGCAAATTTTCAAGTAAATTGAAGTAAAACTATGGCCCCTGTGGTTATATGAATGAAAATCGGACTATTTCTAATTCTGAACCGATTGACTTTACGATACTATCATTTGTAGTCGTTGTGCCCAATGTAAAACAAATCAGGGCAAAACTCTGGCTTCTGGGTCAAATAGGTTAGGTGTAAGTCCGATATTTCCCGATTCCATGTTTGGGTCAATGGCAAGGGACCTTCATTTTATAGCTCCGTCCGAACGTCGTTACATATTACTGTTAAACCATTAAAAGCTTCTCTATTAAATGTCACCAGATTTCTGAGAGGGGATAATCCCGCTGGAAAACTTTCTGGTGTTCCGTCGATGTGGGAATCGAACCCACGATACTTTGTATGTAAGGCTGGCATGCTAACCATTGCACTACGGTGTTGGGGTCATATGTTATAAGAGCATATGAGACATAAGAGCTATATCTAAATCTCAATCCATCAAAAATCTATAGAGTTATATTTTATCCCAAAGAACATACTTATGCCAAATTTGAAGTCGGTTGGACTAAAACTCCGACCTAGATATTGATCACAAAAATGTGTTCACAGATAGATGGACCGATAGGCGGACATGGCCAGATCGACTCATTGGCCGGCCCTGAGCATAATTTCCGAAGACAACATATGCCGATTACGTCTTCTTCTGGGTGTTGCAACCATATGCACTAACTTATAATACCCTTTTTCACAGTGTGAGGCAGGGTATAAGCACCGTGTACCAAATCACGGTTAATAAATGTGACCGGAATGGGGTCTAAAATTAATATTTCTGGTAGACACATATTTTGGCACATAAAAGTTATTATACCCAGACCACTATGTGGTTTAGGGTATACAAATTTCAGAGCCGCGGGAATTACAAACTGTGTCATTTAGTTATTTCACATCTTAAGTTTTTGCAAATTAGATAATTTAGTTAATTTCTTTAACATAGAATAAAATAAAAAATATTTGATACAAAATTCCACTGGTGATAATATTTGAACATGCGTCATATTACGGAAATCTCCCAAAATTTTGATTTCAGTGGACTAAGGCATTCTGTTATGGCGTCAACAGACCCAGTTTTTTTTGTAAGCTCTTTTTTTACTGGGCTTCAAACTTCTCTGCATGAAAAACCTTAGCTGTTGCATCTCGGAATTTGAGAACACCATGGTTCGGTGAGATACTTTTGAATTTCTCTCACATGCATGCATTCTTGTATTTCCAGGAAAAATAAGTTTTTAATGTCTACACACTTTTGTTATTTTGTGTTATTATACCCTCCACCATTGGATAGGGGGTATATTAACTTTGCCATTCCGTTTGTAACACATAGAAATATTGCTCTAAGACCCCATAAGGTATATATAGTCTGGGTCGTGGTGAAATTCTGAGTCGATCTAAGCATGTCCGTTCGTCCGTCCGTCTGTTGAAATCACGCTAACTTCCGAAAGAAACAAGCTATCGAATTGAAACTTGGTACAATAGTTGTTATTGATGTAGGTCGGATGGTATTGCAAATGGGCCATATCGGTCCACTTTTACGTATAGCCCCCATATAAACGGACCCCCAAATTTGGCTTGCGATTGCTCTAAGAGAACCAAATTTCATCCGATCCGGCTGAAATTTGGTACATGGTGTTAGTACATTGTCTCTAACAACCACGCCCCCATATAAACCGATCCCCAGATTTGACCTCCGGAGCCTCTTAGAGGAGCAAAAGTTATCCGATCCGATTGAAATTTGGTACGTGGTGTTAGTATATTGTCTCTAACAACCATGCCAAAAGTGGTCCATATCGGTCCATAATTATATATAGCCCCCATATAAGCCGATCCCCAGATTTGACCTCCGGAGCCTCTTAGAGGAGCAAAATGTATCCGTTCCGGTTGAAATTTGGTACGTGGTGTTAGTATATGGTCTCTAACAACCATGCAAGAATTGGTCCATATCGGTCCATAATTATATATAGCCCCCATATAAATCGATCTCCATATTTGGCCTGCGGAGCCTCTTGGAGGAGCTAAATTCATCCGATCCGGTTGAAATTTGCAACATGGTGTTAGTATAAGGCCGCTTATAACCATGTCATAATTGGTCCATATCGATCTATAGTTATATATAGCCGATCCTCAATCACACAAAAATTGGTCCATATCGGTTCATAATCATGGTTGCCACTCGAGCCAAAAATAATCTACCAAAATTTTATTTTTATAGAAAACATTGTCAAAATGTTATTTCTATAGAAAAATTTGTCAAAATTTTATTTTTATAGAAAATTTTGTCAAAATTTCATTTCTATAAAAAATTTTGCCAAAATTTTATTTCTATAGAAAATTTTTTCCAAATTTTAATTCTATAGAAAATTTTTTCCAAATTTTACTTCTATAGAAAATGTTATCAAAATTGTATTCTGTCAAAATTTTATTTTTATTGAAACTTTAAACTTAATTATATACGTATTTAATTGGCCTTTTTTAGTTTAATATATACAACGTATGGACTATGTGGTATATATTACGGTGTTAGGAAGTTTTAAGATACCTTGCCATCGGCAAGTGTTACCGCAACCCAAGTAATTCGATTGTGGATGAAAGTCTTCAGTAGAAGTTTCTACGCAATCCATGGTGGAGGGTACATAAGCTTCGGCCTGTCCGAACTTACGGCCGTATATACTTGTTTTTTTTTTTCTCACTCTCACAGCTTCTCACAAGAGGTCACATATTGTTGCCAAATTACCCTGGAGGCCAATGATGACCCAATACAATTAATCTTGTAAATATTGCCAAAGTTATGAAATAGACAACTCAAACCCATGGATATTGGGTCATCCATCAAATGTCTGCTTTGAATCAATGCTCTTGAATAATTAAATTTGCTATTACCACAGTTGCCAAAGTGAAGACCTCAGGCGGCATACGACATAAGGCAACTACCAAATGCCTTTGGGTAACAAATGACTTATTTTAATTATATCTATTCATTCCACGAGATGGGAAGGGGAGCGTTAGTCACAAAAGTAGGTCACATGGAAAAAGAGCGAACAGATGTAAAGCACCCCAGCAAAAAAGAACTACATTCTATGTCCTCGGCCTCTTCTCTCAATGGACTTTGTGAAGGAAAAATATTTGCTTTACAAATAAATACAAAAATGTAGAAACGCAAATCCAGAGTATATCTCTTCAAGCCACATAGACCTTACGGCTGTCAATCATTTTGTATTTGCACGAATTAATAACACAACCGACATTGACAGCTCCAACGATGAATGACTGCCATGGCAGCATATCCCCAGCAGAAGGGCCAAGGATTAATAGTTTGTTGTTGTGGCGCAGGCAAATGGGGGGGCAAGAGGGATCATTGGGGGCCAAATGGCAAAGATACACGGGCGTTAGGAGAATTAGCTTAAAGTCTAGAAAGCAATTAATATTAATCAAATTTATTTATGATACTTAACCTAATTTGTTCATCGATATAAACAGTTCGAAGTTATGAACTTTTCTTTCAGATAAAAAGGTATAAAGAGGATAGAGTTGAATATAGACTTAGTTTAGATTTCATAAGGGAGATAAGGTCGTAGATATAACGGGAATATCGAAATTATCAAAAGGGAAGGCATAGGAAATACCAAATATTCATACATGGATATATACAGCTCCACAAAAATGCACTCGAAAAACAATTTTTTTGTTCTCAAGCGAAATTTTAGATAATTAAAAATCATTTGAAAAATTCCATTCGTCTTAATTAAAAGTTTGTTTGAGCTAAATTATATTAAGTTTGGGATAATAGTGATCCTACTCACAAACGATTCTCAAATAGAGAAATCACAAAGAGGGCTCATCAGTGTGGAAAATGGGCGAGGGAGAATATTCTAAGGGTCGTGTAAAGATGGTTATACAGCGTGGATGATAATTCCTGCAGCAAATTAAAGCTCTATTTTTTTTTTAAGTCGGAAATAACATAAAAATTTTTAATCAGTTTGGATTTGTTCGAATTGGTTACTATTGGCACGAATTATGGCCTTCAAACGTCCAAAAAAGAACTCATATGCTGCTCGAAAATGTCTCTGAGGTATTTTGGCCAATCTACCGCGAAAGCGCCATCTTGAAATGATCGACACGTTGGTAACTTAGTCTCAACAAGTATATACGGCCGTAAGTTCGGCCAGGCCGAAGCTTATGTACCCTCCACCATGGATTACGTAGAAACTTCTACTGAAGACTGTCATCCACAATCGAATTACTTGGGTTGCGGTAACACTTGCCGATGGCAAGGTATCTTAACACATCCTACTACCGTAATATATACAACGTAGTCCATACGTGGTATATAACATATTAAACTTAAAATGGCCGATTAAATACGTATATAATTAAGTTTTACAAAATTTTCTATAGAAATAAAATTTTGACAAAAGTTTCTATAGAAATAAAATGTTGACAACATTTTCTATAGAAGTAAAATTTGGACAAAATTTTCTATAGAAATACGATTTTAACTAAATTTTTATAGAAATAACATTATGACAAAATTTTCTATAGAAATAAAATGTTTACAAAATTTTCAAAAGATTTAAAATTTTGACGACATTCTCTATAGAATTAAAATTTTGACAAAATTTTCTGTAGAAATAAAATTTTGCCAAAATTTTCTATAGAAATAAAATTTGACAAAATTTTCTATAGGAATAAAATTTTGACAAAATGAATGGTTCTTAGAGACTATATACTAATACCATGTACCAAATTTCAACCGGATCGGATGAAATGTGCTTATCTTAGAGGATCCGCAAACCAAATCTGGGAATCGGTTTATATGGGGGTTATATATAATTATGGACCGATATGGACCAATTTTTGCATGGTTGTTAGATACCATGTACTAACACCACGTACCAAATTTCAACCGGATCGGATGAATTCTGCTCCTCTAAGAGGCTCCGGAGTTCAAATCTGGGTATCGGTTTATATGGGGGCTATATATAATTATGAACCGATATGGACCAATTTTTGCATGGTTGATAGAGACCATATACTGATACCATGAACCAAATTTAAGCCGTATCGGATGAAATTTGCTTCTCTTTGAGGCTCCGCAAGCCAAATCGGGGGATCGGTTTGTATGGGAGCTATATATAATTATTGACCGATATGGACCAATTTTTGCATTGGTGTTAGAGACCATATACCAAAACCATTTACTAAATTTTAGCCAGATCGGAGGAACTATGCTTCTCTTATAGGCTCTGCAAGCCAAATTTGGGGGTCCGCGTATATGGTTGCTATACGTAAAAGTGGAGCGATATGGCCCATTTGCAATGCCATTCGACCTACATTAATAACAACTACTTGTGCCAAGTTTCAAGTCGATAGCTTGTTTCGTTCAGAAGTTAGCGTTATTTCAACAGACGGACATGTTCAGATCGACTCAGAATTTCACCACGACCCAGAATATATATACTTTATGGGGTCTTAGAGCAATATTTCGATGTGTTACAAACGGAATGACAAAGTTAATAAACCCCACATCCTTATTTTGACCCACGGTAAATTAATACCAACGGGGAGTGATCATCGGTCGTTATGACGGCTCACAGCTTTGTCATTGGCGGAGCTTGAGTTCTGGTGTCCAATCCAAGGCTTAAATTTATAGCTGACAAGTAAATTTCTTCACAAACCTTTCAGTTTTGAAAGCGTTCTTCTCGGAGAAAACTAAATTCGATAACTGGTCACTTTCGTTCAAGCGAAGCAGCTCCTTGGTTTTTTCCAGTCTAACATTTGCTTGGGCATTGATGAGCTCTTGCACTTTTCAGGACTTGAATGGCTTAAGTCCAAGCACATTTTTGAACATGTGTTGCATCCATTTCTCACGATATGTTCAGCTCATGAGCAAGGATTCAGCTCATGAGCAAGGATGAGGCAAGAATTCTACCAAGCGACGTGGATTTTGATCAAATCTGGCCTTCACTTTTCTTTTGATTTCGGAGGAAAATTACAGTTGGTTGGTTGGTTGTTAGAGGGCATATAAAAACTTTGCGTACCAAATTTCAAGCGGATCGGATAAGTGTTTTTCCTCCATGTGACTCCAAAAGACAATTTTGGGGATGGGTTTATATGGGGGCTATATATAATTATGGACAGATATGCACCAATTTTCGCATAGTTGTTAAAGGCTATACACTAACACTACGTACCAAATTAATTAAATTTGCTCCACCAAGAAGATTTGCAAGAACAAACTGGGAATTGGTTTATATGGGAGCTATATACTATTAATGACCGATATGGACCAATTTTCGTATGGTTATTAGAGGTCGTAGGCTTAAATTACGTACCGCATTTCAACTGGATCTGATGAAATTTCCTCCTCGAAGAGCCTCCGCATGGCAAATCTGGAGTTCGGTTTGTCGATATGTTATCGATCGATATGAACCAATTGTGGCATGGTTGTTAGGAGGAATAAACTAACATTGCGTACCGAATTTTAATCGGATTATTTGAATTTTGCTCTTCCAGGAGGCTCAGCAAGACAAATCTGGTTGCTGGTTTATATGGGGCCATAACTAATAGTAGGCCGATATGGTTCATTTTCAATACCATCTGACCTACATCAATTACAACTAAAGGGTGATTCTTTTGAGGTTAGGATTTTCATGCATTAGTATTTGACAGATCACGTGGGATTTCAGACATGGTGTCAAAGAGAAAGATGCTCAGTATGCTTTGACATTTCATCATGAATAGACGAACGATCTGCCACAACGTCGAATTTTCAGTGAATGGGCCCTAGAAAAGTTGGCAGAAAATCCGCTTTTTTATCGACAAATTTTGTTCAGCGATGAGGCTCATTTCTGGTTGAATGGCTACGTAAATAAGCAAAATTGCCGCATTTGGAGTGAAGAGCAACCAGAAGCCGTTCAAGAACTGCCCATGCATCCCGAAAAATGCACTGTTTGGTGTGGTTTGTACGCTGGTGGAATCATTGGACCGTATTTTTTCAAAGATGCTGTTGGACGCAACGTTACGGTGAATGGCGATCGCTATCGTTCGATGCTAACAAACTTTTTGTTGCCAAAAATGGAAGAACTGAACTTGGTTGACATGTGGTTTCAACAAGATGGCGCTACATGCCACACAGCTCGCGATTCTATGGCCATTTTGAGGGAAAACTTCGGAGAACAATTCATCTCAAGAAATGGACCGGTAAGTTGGCCACCAAGATCATGCGATTTGACGCCTTTAGACTATTTTTTGTGGGGCTACGTCAAGTCTAAAGTCTACAGAAATAAGCCAGCAACTATTCCAGCTTTGGAAGACAACATTTCCGAAGAAATTCGGGCTATTCCGGCCGAAATGCTCGAAAAAGTTGCCCAAAATTGGACTTTCCGAATGGACCACCTAAGACGCAGCCGCGGTCAACATTTAAATGAAATTATCTTTAAAAAGTAAATGTCATGGACCAATCTAACGTTTCAAATAAAGAACCGATGAGATTTTGCAAATTTTATGCGTTTTTTTTTTAAAAAGTTATCAAGCTCTTAACAAATCACCCTTTACTTGTACCAAGTTTCAGGTCGATAGTTTGGTTTAATTGGATAGTTAGCGTGATTTCAACAGATGGACAACCGGACGGGCATCGCTAGATCGATTCAGAATTTCTCCACGACCCAGAATATGTATATACCTTATGGGATCTAAGACCAATATTTCGATGTGTTACAAACGGAATGACAAAGTTAGTATAACTCCCCATGGAAAGAATCTTCAGATTGGGCTATATACCGCCATTTTTATGCGATTTTAGGCAAATATGATGAAATGTTTAAAATTGTTAATCTAGAGGTGTTTTAGGTCAACAAAGACCTGGTTTTATGTAGCTTGACCATACATCTGAAACGAATTTAATAATATGATTTACTTTACTTTTTTCCTCAAATATGACATAATTCATACCAGAAGTCAAATTTGTAGTTAGAAATTTAAATTACAGGACTTTAATATTACATGAGAAAAAAATTGAAAAAAAACAATACGTTGAAAAACTCAAATTTAAAAGCAAATTATGGCTTGGACTAAGGATGCATTCTTAGTGCTAAAGGGTGATTTGTTAAGAGCTTGATAACTTTTTTTTTAAAAAAAACGCATAAAATTTGCAAAATCTCATCGGTTCTTTATTTGAAACGTTAGATTGGTCCATGACATTTACTTTTTGAAGATAATTTCATTTAAATGTTGACCGCGGCTGCGTCTTAGGTGGTCCATTCGGAAAGTCCAATTTTGGGCAACTTTTTCGAGCATTTCGGCCGGAATAGCCCGAATTTCTTCGGAAATGTTGTCTTCCAAAGCTGGAATAGTTGCTGGCTTATTTCTGTAGACTTTAGACTTGACGTAGCCCCACAAAAAATAGTCTAAAGGCGTCAAAATGATCTTGGTGGCCAACTTACCGGTCCATTTCTTGAGATGAATTGTTCTCCGAAGTTTTCCCTCAAAATGGCCATAGAATCGCGAGCTGTGTGGCATGTAGCGCCATCTTGTTGAAACCACATGTCAACCAAGTTCAGTTCTTCCATTTTTGGCAACAAAAAGTTTGTTAGCATCGAACGATAGCGATCGCCATTCACCGTAACGTTGCGTCCAACAGCATCTTTGAAAAAATACGGTCCAATGATTCCACCAGCGTACAAACCACACCAAACAGTGCATTTTTCGGGATGCATGGGCAGTTCTTGAACTGCTTCTGGTTGCTCTTCACTCCAAATGCGGCAATTTTGCTTATTTACGTAGCCATTCAACCAGAAATAAGCCTCATCGCTGAACAAAATTTGTCGATAAAAAAGCGGATTTTCTGCCACTGAATTTGGTAATAAAATTCAATGATTTGCAAGCGTTACTCGTTAGTAAGTCTATTCATGATGAAATGTCAAAGCATACTGAGCATCTTTCTCTTTGACACCATGTCTGAAATCCCACGTGATCTGTAAAATACTAATGCATGAAAATCCTAACCTCAAAAGAATCACCCTTTAGTTTCCGCTTGTTTGGTTCGAAATCAATACCAAAATCATTAGTGTAAAGACGAAGTCTTAGGAGTCGAACTAGTTTTTTCAGTGTACTTAAATGACCACTGTGTTGGACTTAAAGTTGAGAAATTGGCTATAAAAAGGTTGGAAATAAATTTCTTGAACTCCTGTATCTCTCAAAGAGGTGGTTAACAAGTCAATATTGCATCACAATGATCCGAATTTTCAAAACGAGGGTCATACACCCACGGATCAATATTTTATACAAATTAAATTTTTTATCGGTAAAGTTGCCTCTTTAAATCTTTATTTATGAGACTCCTCGTTTGTCCCCAACTTTGTTTAGCCTGAATAAACAATTTTAACATCAAATGAAAACTTCGTTGGTATAAAATTTCGTTTTGCAGGAAAAAAAATTATGTTTGCGTGAATAATCGAATCATGGAGCAATTTTCCAATTTCTGAAAATATATTTACTCTGTATTAGTAATGAAAATCCTTTTAATAATTTAATTTATATTTTTTTTAATTTTTTCAATTAAATTTTGTATTATTTATTTCGCCATAACTTTTAATGGTCTGTGATTAATTTTGCAACAGTGACAGCAATGATTACGATGAGATGAGATAGTAACACTAGCCGATTAAAACAAATGATATCACTGTTGACCAACTACCACTGCTGCTGTTTTTGGTGCAGATGACGATGATGGATCCATTATAAATCTTTTCAAGATTTATAACCACTGAATCGCAAATGAGAACATCGAAAGATTAATGAAAACTCATGAGGAATGAAAGATTGTATTGTCCACAGGCGGTGCAAAACCATTGGTCCTTTTACTTGGATTCACGATTACTGTAATATGAATTATGTCTCATTGTAGATTTACTTGAGTAATTAATTTGGCAAAATGATAAATTGTTTTAAGTTTGTACAATTAATTGTACGTAGATATCTTATTGTATCTATACTAAAATTTGTTTTGATAGTGGAAAAAAAATAAGTAAGGTATGAAACAAGTAAGGAAAGTCTAAAGTCGGGCGGGGCCGACTATATTATACCCTTCACCACTATGTAGACCAAAATTTGTGTTACCATCTCAACTCCTTCAAATTTGTTGAGAGTTATTATGAAGGTTTATATTCCCAAATATTTTAATTCGAATCTATTTGGACAACATTTTTTAAACTTTCACAAAATGTCTAGAATCAAAATTTCAATTGGTTTATCACCGGCACGGACCACCATGTTAATAAAAAAACAAGTATATACGGCCGCAAGTTCGGCCAGGCCGAATCTTATGTACCCACCACCATGGATTGCGTAGAAACTTCTACGAAAGACTGTCATCCATAATCGAAATACGAAATACTTAACATCGTTTTCTAAATTGTGATTTAGTCCATACATGGTATATATTAGACAAAAAAGTTATGTATAGTTAAGTCTACAAATAATTACGAATCGATATGGACTTTTTGTACGTAGAGAGCCAGAATTGAAATATGGGGGTCGCTTATATGGGGGCTATATACAATTATGAACTTGATATGGACCAATTTTTGTGTGATTGGGGATCGATTTATCTGAGGGCCATATATAACTATAGACCGATATGGACCTATATAGGCATGGTTGTTAACGACCATATACTAGCACAATGTACCAAATTTCAACTCACTCGTATGAAATTTCTAAAACCAAAATCTAGGGATCGGTTTATATGGGGCTATGTACGATTATGGACTGATATGGACCACATTTGGCATGGTTGTTAAATATCATATACTACCACCACGTACCAAATTTCAAGCAGATCGGATGAATTTTGCTTCTCCAAAAGGCACCGGAGGTCAAATCTGGGGATCGGTTTATATGGGAGCTATATATAATTATGGACTGATAGGAACCAATTCCTGCATGGTTGTTGGATACCATATACTAACATCACGTACCAAATTTCAAACGAATGGGAAGAATTTTGCTCTTCCAAGGGGCTCTGGATGTCAAATCTGGGGATCGGTTTATATATAATTATGGGCCGATATCGACCAATTTTTGCATGGGAGTTTGAGGCCATATATTAACACCACGTACCAAATTTCAGCTGAATCAGATGAATTTTGGTCTTCCAAGAGGTTCCGGAGGTCAAATCTGGTGATCGGTTTATATGGGGGCTATATATAATTATGAACGGATGTGGACCAATTTTTGCATGGTTGTTAGAGACCATATACTAACATCACGTACAAAATTTCAGCCGGAACGGATGAAATTTGCTTCTCTTAGCGGCCTCGCAAGCCAAATCTGGTGATCGGTTTATATGGGGGCTATATATAATTATGGACCGATGTCGACCAATTTTTGCATGGTTGTTAGAGACCATATACTAACACCATGTACCAAATTTCAGCCGGATCGGATGAAATTTGCTTCTCTTAGGGGCCTCGCAAGCCAAATCGGGGGATCGGTTTATATGGGGGCTATAAATAATTATGGACCTATGTGGACCAATTTTTGCACGGTTGTTAGAGATCATATACTAACACCATGTACCAAATTTCAGCCGGATCGAATGAAATTTGCTTCTCTTAGAGGCCTCGCAAGCCAAATTTTGGGGTCCGTTTATATGGGGGCTATACGTAAAAGTGGACCGATATGGCCCATTTGCAATACCATCCGACCTACATCAATAACAACTACTTGTGCCAAGTTTCAAGTCGATAGCATGTTTCGTTCGGAAGTTAGCGTGATTTCAACAGACGGACGGACGGACGGACATGCTCAGATCGACTCAGAATTTCACCACGACCCAGAATATATATACTTTATGGGGTCTTAGAGCAATATTTCGATGTGTTACAAACGGAATGACAAAGTTAATATACCCCCCATCCTATGGTGGTGGGTATAAAAATATTGGATATATTTAAATTGCAAAAATTTCGCAAATCTGCATTTGTGATAATAGGTCGATATATACGAATTAGAGTATAGATAAATTTTGAATTGAAAATGGTGAAAATTTGAATAATTTTTGTGAGTTTTCGACTTAACAGTGCTTTTGGGTGCTTTGTCTACTTGTGAGACGGTTGGTTTGTCTAATTGTGAGACGATTTTAATACAATTTGGCAAACATTGCTAAAATTTTAATTGAACTCTCAGTGCAAAACTTCAAAATGTTCGAAATGAGACTTTGGCTTCCGTGGTCATATGAATCTAAATCGGGCGAAAGATATATGGGAGTTATATCTAAATCTGAACCGATTTCAAACAAATGCGGTATGCATATTTATCATGTTATGCATATTTATCATGTTAGTCCTTTGGGAGCCACCGTGGTGCAATGGTTAGCATGTCCGCCTTGCATACACAAGGTCGTGGGTTCGATTCCTGCTTCGACCGAACACCAAAAAGTTTTTCATCGGTGGATTATCCCACCTCAGTAATGCTGGTAACAAAGCTTCTCTAAGTGGTTTCACTGCAAAGCTTTTCTAAGTGGTTTCACTGCAATATGTAACGCCGTTCGGACTCGGCTATAAAACGGAGGTCCCTTATCATTGAGCTTAACATATATTGTTAACTTCACGACGGTTAGAGTGAAACTGTAAAGCTATTCATTGCAAGCTTTCATTCAAATATGCGGTAGCTGTAATTTCACAAGTCTACGAGTTCAGTGAAAAATGAAATAGACCCCCAAAAACAAATCGTTGGGGCTTATTTTCATCAATAAAATAGGGTGTTCTTTAATAATGAAACAACACCCTAAATTTTATTATGAAACAACACCCCAAAATGCGAAACGATACCCAAATACGTTGCTTTTGTTTTCAATATAAAGGTTTGGGGTTTTGTTTTATTTCTGTTTTGGCGCCTTATTTCCCGTAGCCCTATACCATAACTTGAACAGATTCACACCGCACTCGCCACGCCTATTTGCAAACCTAAAATATGTAAAAATTTTGAATTAGGATAAGAAATCAAATTGGGACATCGGTCTATAGGTGACTATGCACACCATATTCGCCATTCGTACGTGTGGACCAAACTACCTTTAGATTTTCAAATTCAGATAAATCGGATAAAAATTATAGGACTAGCGGTGGATTATCCCACCTCAGTAATGCTGGTGACATTTCTAAGTGTTTCAAAGCTTCTCTAAATGGTTTCACTGCAATGTGGAACGCCGTTCGGACTCGGCTATAAAAAGGAGATGCCTTGTCATTGAACTTAACATAGAATCGCGCAGCACTCAATGATAAGAGAGAAGTTCACCACTGTGGTATCACAATGGACTGAATAGTCTAAGTGAGCCTGAAATATCGGACTGCCACTATACCTAGCCTAATCTAACCAGTGTAATAATTGTACTCCTCGTGAAAAATTTTAAGCAAATCGGGGTAAAATTCTGGCTTCTTGAGTCATATAAGTGCAAATTGGGCGAAAGATATATATGGGAGCTTTATATAAATCTGAACCGACTTCTGACCAATACAAAAACTTGTGTTAAATTTGAAGTCGATTGGACTATAACTGCGACCTGGACTTTGATTACAACAATATGTTCACAGACAAACGGACGGACGGACATGCATATGTCGACTTAGGGACTGTTCCTGAGCAATATTACCAAAGACACCATGTGTCTATGTCATCTCCTTCTGGGTGTTGCAAACATATGCACTAACTCATATACCCTGTTCCACAGTGTTGCGCAGGGTATGGTTAGGTTAGGTTAGATTGCAGCCCGATGTATAAGGCTCACTTAGACTATTCAGTCCATTGTGATACCACATTGGTGAACTTCTCTCTTATCACTAAGTGCTGCCCGATTCCATGTTAATCTCTTATCTATATACATTTCAACTTCTGTTTAAGATGTGCTAGCCTTAAATGCTGCTTCCATAGCCTTGGTTATTAAGTAAATATTGAAATAGTTTAAGGATTTGTAATCAATTTGTTCTTTAGATTTATCAGATATGCTCACCCACAATTAATCCTGGCCTATTAGATTTCTCCTACAAAATAACTATAAATATTGTAAAATAACTAAACTACTTTGGTTGCCACATTCATAATTCATAATATAACCTCATCAGCTTATGGCAAACAAATTCCTCTCCCACAAAAAGTAAATTACATTGAGAAGGTCACCGAAAATGTCAAAGATTGTGATTTCGTGTGGCTTTAAGTTTTGATTAAATAAAAATATCCACAAGAATGAGTGACTATTATTTCAAATTCCTTATCAATTTCGTCACCCTCAACTTGCAAATTTGAGAATTTTTGTACGAATGTTTGAATGTGCAAATAAAAATATTTTCGTTAGAATTAAGAAGATTAAGTGGGTATTTTTCGTCCATAGAAAACCTTGTCGTTGCGACAGTTACTCTATCCTTCTATCCATTTGAGTGTTTGTATGTGTCTCCGTTCTACATCCAATTGTCGTCTCTCTCTCTCTCTCTCTCATCTGCTGTTGATGATGACTTTATGCTGGGAAATATTTGCCATAGAATTATGGAATTTTCATTTTCATTCACAACTTCAATTTTCATCTTCATTTCAATATGATGAAAATGCGACATTGGCAGCTTTCTACTTTAGTTTTACGGTGTTGAACAGTGGAAGAATATGAACAAGTAAAATCATAATTTAATTCCCCATGTTCCGATATTCGGAATCGCAAATCGCAAGAATTTATTTCTCTTGTAACGAAAATTAGAGATACTTTCGAACACCAATACAAATTTAATTTGAACTACTCATTAAAGAGAACTATATTACCAAGGTTTAAGTTTAAAAGCTGAAGGGTTATGAAATTATGACCAAGCGAAAATTTTGCAATTTTGTGATTCCGAATTTCGGAACATGGGGTAAGAAAGTGCTAAACACGGACATTGATTTGAATTACACCCACACTAAAAAAAATGAAACCATAGGGCACTAAAGCCAATTTAATTCTATTTTAATTCCCACAAAATATATACCGATCAACTCCCATAAGATATATATGTTATCTTTTAGATAGGTATTCATATGACCACGGAGGCCTAAGTTCATTTCGAAAATGTTGACGTTTTGCACAGAATGTGTAAGTAAAATTGTAGCTAAATGTCCCAAATTTAAGCAAAATCGGCTCAGATTTAGACAAAGCCCCATTATATATGGTCTTCTGATTTTAGCAAATATGACAAAATACCCACATTTCCTTGTAAAATCGCCACTGATAAGTCGTAAAATGATTCAAATTTACCTATACTCTTATTCGTATGTACTCGTATAGACCGATAAATCATAAATGCAAATTTGCGATCCAATTGTTATACCCTCCACCATAGGATGGGGTATATAACTTTGTCATTCCGTTTGTAACACATCTAAGACCCCATAAAGTATATATATTCTGGGTCGTGGTGAAATTCTGAGTCGATCTGAGCATGTCAGTCCGTCCGTCCGTCTGTTGAAATCACGCTAACTTCTGAACGAAACAAGCTATCGACTTGAAACTTGGCACAAGTAGTTGTTATTGATGTAGGTCTGATGGTATTGCAAATGGGCCATATCGGTCCACTTTTACGTATAGCCCCCATATTAACGGGCCCCCAAATTTGGCTTGCAGACCCTCTAAGAGAAGCAAATTTCATCCGATCCGTCTGAAATTTGGTACAAGGTGTTAGTATATGGTCTCTAACAACCATGCAAAAATTGGTCAGCATCGGTCCATAATTATATTATATATAAACCGATCTCCAGATTTGGCTTGCGAAGCCTCTAAGAGAAGAAAGTTTCGTCCGATACGGCTGAAATTTGGTACATGGTGTTAGTATATGGTCTCTAACAACTATGCAAAAATTGGTCCACATCGGTTCATAATTATATATAGCCCCCCTATAAAAACAGATCCCCCGATTTGGCTTGCGGAGCCTCTAAGAGAAGCAAATTTCATCCGATCCGGCTGAAATTTGGTACATGGTGTAAGTATATGGTCTCTAATGGCCATGCAAAAATTGGTCGAAATCGGTCCATAATTATATATAGCCCCCATATAAACCGATCCCCAGATTTAATCTCCGGAGCCCCTTGCAAGAGAAAAATTCATCCGATTCGGTTGAAATTTGGTACGTGATGTGAGTATATGGTATCCAACAACTGTGCAGGAATTGGTTCATATCAGTCTGTAATTATATATAGCACACATATAAACCGATCCCCAGATTTGACCTCCGGTGCCGTTTGGAGAAGCAAAATTCATCCGATCTGGTTGAAATTTTGTACGTAGTGGTAGTATATGATATTTAACAACCATGCCAAAAGTGGTCCATATCAGTCCATAATCATATATAGCCCCCATATAAAGCGATCCCGAGATTTGGTTTTGGAGCCTCTTGGAGGAGCCAATTTCATCCGAGTCAGTTGAAATTTGGTACATTGTGCTAGTAAAGGGTGATTTGTTAAGAGCTTGATAACTTTTAAAAAAAAAAAAACGCATAAAATTTGCAAAATCTCATCGGTTCTTTATTTGAAACGTTAGATTGGTCCATGACATTTACTTTTTGAAGCTAATTTCATTTAAATGTTGACCGCGGCTGCGTCTTAGGTGGTCCATTCGGAAAGTCCAATTTTGGGCAACTTTTTCGAGCATTTCGGCCGGAATAGCCCGAATTTCTTCGGAAATGTTGTCTTCCAAAGCTGGAATAGTTGCTGGCTTATTTCTGTAGACTTTAGACTTGACGTAGCACCACAAAAAATAGTCTAAAGGCGTCAAATCGCATGATCTTGGTGGCCAACTTACCGGTCCATTTCTTGAGATGAATTGTTCTCCGAAGTTTTCCCTCAAAATGGCCATAGAATCGCGAGCTGTGTGGCATGTAGCGCCATCTTGTTGAAACCACATGTCAACCAAGTTCAGTTCTTCCATTTTTGGCAACAAAAAGTTTGTTAGCATCGAACGATAGCGATCGCCATTCACCGTAACGTTGCGTCCAACAGCATCTTTGAAAAAATACGGTCCAATGATTCCACCAGCGTACAAACCACACCAAACAGTGCATTTTTCGGGATGCATGGGCAGTTCTTGAACGGCTTCTGGTTGCTCTTCACTCCAAATGCGGCAATTTTGCTTATTTACGTAGCCATTCAACCAGAAATGAGCCTCATCGCTGAACAAAATTTGTCGATAAAAAAGCGGATTTTCTGCCAACTTTTCTAGGGCCCATTCACTGAAAATTCGACGTTGTGGCAGATCGTTCGGCTTCAGTTCTTGCACGAGCTGTATTTTATACGGTTTTACACCAAGATCTTTGCGTAAAATCTTCCATGTGGTCGAATAACACAAACCCAATTGCTGCGAACGGCGACGAATCGACATTTCACGGTCTTCAGCAACACTCTCAGAAACAGACGCAATATTCTCTTCTGTACGCACTGTACGCATTCGTGTGGTTGGTTTAATGTCCAATAAAGTAAACTGAGTGCGAAACTTGGTCACAATCGCATTAATTGTTTGCTCACTTGGTCGATTATGTAGACCATAAATCGGACGTAAAGCGCGAAACACATTTCGAACCGAACACTGATTTTGGTAATAAAATTCAATGATTTGCAAGCGTTGCTCGTTAGTAAGTCTATTCATGATGAAATGTCAAAGCATACTGAGCATCTTTCTCTTTGACACCATGTCTGAAATCCCACGTGATCTGTCAAATACTAATGCATGAAAATCCTAACCTCAAAAGAATCACCCTTTATATGGCCGTTAACAACCATGCCTAACTAGGTCCATATCGGTCTATAGTTATATATAGCCCTCAGCATTAGCGTAGCTAGACAATTTTCCTAGGGGGGGGCTATAGCCCCCCCCTAGCTAAAACTTTATAGACTGAACTTATAGGTTCAACTAATGTTTTATTTCATAAAATTGAATAAAAAATAGATATCAAAATAACTCGACAATCAATTTATAATAAAGCAACTAAAAGTACACTACGGAAAATTGGTGCAAATTGCCACTGACGTACCTTTCACAGAACTGGTACCTGAGCTCCAGTTAGTTCCAATTCTCACATTTAGTGAAATAAAATTATCAGAATAACCCTTTGTTCGACATATTTCAAAAGTTTTTTTTTTATTTCGGGTTCGATTGGAGCCCAAATTGAAAGAGATTTCTAAGAGTTTGTCCGAGACTGGTTCCTGAGGACCTGTTTATGGGTTGCTCCTGCTAAATTGTCCCAGGACGTGTCCTTTGGGATGAGTCCAAGACGCGTCTTAAAATGAAAGTTTACTCCGTCAATGACAAACCTATGTTAAAGTGGACGGTCCCTTTCATACTTTTTGACCAGAACTGGGACTGGTCCATACACAGTTCTGTGGTTGATCCATTTCCCGTAGGGTAGTTCCACACTTTTCCCAGCAAAAAATGGGAGTTGTTCTAAAGGCACAACTTTAAAAGCACTTCCAAAAATGTCCTCAAAAAAGAAGTTAACTATTTCAACTACACAGGAAGTTTTTTACTTCACTTTTTTATATTTTAATGCGTAATTTTTTGTTTTCTTTTTTCAAATAGTTTAAAAAAAGAGTAAGAATAAATAAAATGGTACAAATTATTCAAATTTTGCCACAAAAATGCTAAATCCATTATAGAAAAATCGATAATATTTGAAAATAGTCGAGGAAAAACGTTTCAAACAAGCGTTAGAATGCATTAAAAATCATAAAAAGTATAAAAATTATTTATTTGGGAAAATATCACAAAATTTTTAATTCACATTCAAAACACTAAATTCGGATCACACCTTAAGAAGTGATGCAAATTCATTGCATATTACATTCATCGCTTCTCCGCCAATTTTGTACCACTTTCAGACCCAAAAAGAACATTTTCACTTCTTTTTTGGCAACGCTTTTTTGCAGCATTATTAAGATATTAATTTATGAAAGAATAGTTTTAATATCAATTACTATTTTTTATTCAACTAAATCATAAGTTAAACCACACCTTTATTTCATAATAAGTTAAACCACACCTTATTTCATTTCAGACTTCTACCACAACCACAGTAATTCGATTGTGCATGAAAGTCTTTAGTGGAACTTTGTGCGTTGTACGAGTATATACTTGTTTAATTTTTATAAAAATGTAAAATCGTAAATAGGTTTTCAAATTCTGGGGGGGGCTAAAATTTTTCTGGGGGGGTCTAAGCCCCCTCCCCAGAGGCCTTCCTACGCTTATGGCCCTCAGATAATTCGATCCCCAATCACACAAAAATTGGTCCATATCAATAATTGTATATAGCCCCCATATAAGCGACCCCCATATTTCAATTCTGGCTCCCTACACACAAAGAAAACAAACGTTTGGAAAACGTGTACCGAAAACGTTTTTCTTTTGTTAGAGTTTTTTGAATTGCTTCGAAAATTTTAAACTTTTATCACCAAAAAAATTGTTTGTTACAAAATTTTTATTGTTTCAATAAAAAAAGTTATTTTTGAAACAACAACACAGTCCATTTCGTTTATATCAAACACTTTTCTTTTCTGACTTTAGGTCTTTAATAAGACACATTTTACAGTTCAACATTTAATATACTACAATGTAATGTTGAACATTTTTTCGGAATCTTCCGAACATATATGTAAAAAAAAATATGGAATATATGTAAAAAAAAAAAGCCGAAGCAGGGATCGAACCCACGACCCTTGGCATGCAAGTCGGACGTAGCAACCACTGCTCCACCGTGCCAAACTAAATGTTTGTTTCTGTTAAATAAACTTTGTTTATTCGGTTCGTGGGCGCCGCAAGCTATGCTATATAAATATAACTTATATGGATTGGCTTACAACTTATACGGATTGTTGGCTTACAAAGTGCATGGTCCGCGGTTCGATTCTCCGTCCAGGCGAAAGGTAAAAAAATTTTAAAAATTTATAAAATCGTATAATTTCTTCTACATTGTTGGTATTAAAGGAAAAGGTGTTAAGAACTAAAAACATCGTGGATGTGAGAAAGATGTGAGGGAAAATGCAATTAGCAAGAAAACAATGTTTTTTTTTGGTTTTTGTTTGTCCTTATGAAATTGTTTTTACATCCTGGAAAAGAATAAACGTTTATCACAAAAAGTATATACTTTTCTCCCAAATACACTTCCTTACAGCGAAAAGCAAATGAGAAACGAACTTTGTTTGTCTAAAATTTCGTTTGGGAGGAAAGAATTATTTTTTTGCGTGTACGTACCGTGCAAAAGTCCATATCGATTCGTAATTATTTGAGGACTTACATACCTTTTTGTCTAATATATACGATTTAAGATACCACAACCCAAGTAATTCGATTGTGGATGAAAGTCTTTCGTAGAAGTTTCTACGCAATCCATGGTGGAGGGTACATAAGATTCG
Source organism: Haematobia irritans (assembly GCF_050003625.1). Lineage (NCBI taxonomy): Eukaryota > Metazoa > Arthropoda > Insecta > Diptera > Muscidae > Haematobia > Haematobia irritans. The sequence goes on along the minus strand of NC_134398.1, from coordinate 162,101,004 downwards.
GCCTGGCCGAACTTACGGCCGTTTATACTTGTTATACCCTGCGCCACACTGTGGAACAGGGTATTATAAGTTAGTGCATATGTTTGCAACACCCAGAAGGAGACGAGATAGTCACATGGTGTCTTTGGCAAAAATGCTCAGGGTGAGCTCCTGAGTCGATATAGCCATGTCCGTCTGTCCGTGAACACATTTTGTAATCAAAGTCTAGGTCGCAGTTTTAGTCCATTCGACTTCAAATTTGGCACAAGTATGTGTTTTGGCTCAGAATAAATCCCTATTGATTTTGGAAGAAATCGGTTCAGGTTTAGATATAGCTCCCATATATATATTTCGCCCGGTATGGACTTATATGGCCCCAGAAGCCAGAGTTTTACACTAATTTGCTTAAAATTTTGCACAAGATGAACAATTAGTACTAGAGTCAAGTGTGCCAAATTTTATTGAAATCGGTTCAGGTTTAGATATAGCTCCCATATATATCTTTTGTCCGATATGGACTAATACGGTCCCAGAAGCTAGAGTTTTACCCCAATTTGGTTGAAATTTTGCACTAGGAGTACAATTAATTAGTGTAGTCAAGTATGCCAAATTTTATTGAAATCGGTTCAGATTTAGATGTAGCTCCCATATATAACTTTCGCCCGATTTACACTCATATGACAACAGAGGCCAATTTTTCGCTCCGATTTTGTAGAAATTTAGCACAGGGGGTAGAATTAGCATTGTAGCTATGCGTGCCAAATATGGTTGAAATCGATTCAGATTTAGATATAGCTCCCATATATAGCTTTCGCCCGATTTATATATCGAGCGATAAATCATAAATAAACTTTTGCGAAGTTGCCTTAAAATTACTTCAGATTTAAATGTTTCCCATATTTTTTTACCAACACTGTGTTCCACCCTAGTGCATTAGCCGACTTAAATTTTGAGTCTATAGATTTTGTAGAGGTCTATCAAATTCTGTCCAGATCGAGTGATATTTAAATGTATGTATTTGGGACAAACCTTTATATATAGCCCCCAACACATTTGACAGATGTGATATGGTATCGAAGATTTAGATCTACAAAGTGGTGCAGGGTATAATATAGTCACCCCCGCCCGACTTTAGACTTTCTTTACTTGTTTTTTAGTAACATAGTTTTCCATCCCGGTCATTAACCAATTTCAATTTTTAGTCTAGAGATTTTGTGAAAGTTATATTGAAGAACTTCTCATTTAAATCCTATCTTCAATTTACTTCCTAGTTTGACTAAATCTAACCATCAAGAACCAAAATTTCTGGTGCTGGTGTAGAATAACCACTTAGCCACCACTGTGTCGTAAGCCACAGTCTTAAAGCTCCCTGATATTGTTGGCTCTTGCAACCACAATGACTGTAATTGTCCGGTCCGAGGTCTGTCGCATCAAAAGTTGATTTCAATTGTCATTTGGTATTATTTTGGGGTTTCTCAGTTGGCTTTGTGGCATTGTGGAGTATGAAATACAAACTTTATGAATTCGGTTCTTTTCTCCTCCTCTCATTCGCATTTCGTTGAAAGAAATTCATATTTGGCAAAATGAAGATAAGAATTTTAAGTATTTTATGAATTGCTGCTGCTGCTGCTGCTACTTCTGATTCTGTTGTTTGTGTTGTTGATTTGTTTGTCTTGGGGAACTTTTATGGAATCCAAAAACAATGCCATTTCGAGTGTTATTGTTTTTAATTTGTCTGATATTAAAAGATAAAATGTTCTAATTACAGCAAATATCATCATAAGAATTATCATTGGCATAATGCAAATGCCTTTGTAATTGGAATGTTTTTTGCTTTATTCACAAATATCCTACTTAGTAAAGGAAATACTCTTAATTCCTTCTAATGTCATAGGATTGAGGACATATTGGACGATGTCAAATGGAATTATGATAAAGATCTATGTAAATAGTTTCGTTTATTATATTAATTATTTAAATTATTTTGAAGAAACTATATATATGTATAACATACATATAGCGAATGAGATGATTGCACTATGCGAAAAATATTCCATCATTGTATTAAAGAATCAGTTAAAAACAAGTAAGGAAAGTCTAAGGTCGGGCGGGGCCGACTATATTATACCCTGCACCACTTTGTAGATCTAAATTTTCGATACCATATATAAAGGTTTGTCCCAAATACATACATTTAAATATCACTCGATCTGGACAGAATTTAATAGACTTCGACAAAATCTATAGTGCTCTACTCGGGTGGAGCACAATGTTAGTTAAAAAATTTGAGGAATCATTTAAATCTGAACCAATTTTGGGGCAACTTCGCAAAAGTGTATTTATGGATGTATGTGTATTTATGGAAACGAAAATTTGAGTCACTTTTAAGCAGGCGATTTTACAAGGAAAATGTTGGTATTTTTGCTCAAATCGGAAAAAAAATATATATGGAAGCTATATCGAAATCTGAACCGATTTCCACCAAATTTGGCACGCATACACAACAAAAAAAGCATCGCCAAAAAAGTAATGAAAATGTTCTTTTTGGATCCGGAAGTGGTGCAAAATTGACACAGAACGATGAATTTAAAATGGGCTTGTCATAGGACGGAAGTCCTCCATTTCAACAGCCGTTGCACTGAATTTGCTTCGCTTTTTTATGGGTGATCCGAATTCAATGTTTTGTATATAAATTAAAAAATTCTGTGATATTTTGTCAAATAAATAATTTAATAATTTTTTATAATTTTTAATGGATTCTAACGCTTGTCGGAAACGTTTGACCTCAAATATTTTCAAAAATTCACAATTTTTTCAGATTGGATTTAGCATTTTTTCGACAAAATTTAAATGATTTGTACCATTTTATGAATTCTTACTCTGTTTTTAACCTATTTGAAACAAAAAAAGTTAAAATTACCAATTAAAACTATGAAAAAACCAAGTTATAAAAAATTGAATTAAAAGAACTTTCTGGGTAGTTAAAATAAAGAACATAATTGGTAGAGCATCTGGAAGTGCTTTTAAAGTAGTGCCTTTGGAACAACTTAAAAATTTTTTGGCTAATGCTAATTCTACTCCCTGTGCAAAATTTTAAGTAAATCGGAATAAAAATTGGCCTCTGTCGTCATATGAGTGTAAATCGGGCTAACGATATATATGTGAGCTATATCTAAATCTAAACCGATTTCAATAAAATTTGACGTACTTGATAATAGTACTAATTGCTTTCCTTTTGCAAATTTTCAAGCAAATTAGGATAAAACTCTGGCTTCAGAGGCCATATATGTGCATATCGGGCGAAAGATATATATGAAAGCTATGTCTAAATCTGAACGGATTTCAATCAAATTTCGTACACTTGACTATGGTACTAATAGTTCTCCTTGTGCAAAATTTCAAGCATATCAGGGTAAAACTCTGGCTTCTGGGCCCATATAAGTGCATATCGGGCGAAAGATATATATGGGAGCTATATCTTAATCTGAGCCGATTTCTTCCAAAAACAATAGTTCTATTGTGACCCAAAACAAAAACTTGTGCCAAATTTGAAGTTGATTGGACTAAAACTGCGACCTAGACTTTGATCACAAAAATGTGTTCACAGACAGACGGACGGACAGACGGACATGGCTATATCGACTCAGGAGCCCACCCTGAGCATTTTTGCCAAACACAGTACGTCTCTATCTCGTCTCATTCTGGGTGTTGCAAACATATGAACTAACTTATAATACCCTGTTCCACAGTGTGGCGCAGGTTATAAGAAACGAGAGCAAAACGGTATGTGATAATTTTGGTGTTATTTCATACGATCCATTGTGAGTAAATTCCCCATTTTTGTAGATGTAATCCTGTTATTGATGCAAACTAAAATCGTTAAAACATTTAAAATTCGACACATTTACAATTAAAGCATATTTATACACCCAAGAAACTATCGATAATAGCAATGATAATTCAATCATTAGAAGAAAAACATTCAAAAACTTCAAAAAAGATTGTGGTAAAATTTTCTTCAAATTTTGGTACATTATTTATCACATAACGTTTTGCTCTCGTTTTTTATACCCTGCGCCACACTGTGGAACAGGGTATTATAAGTTAGTGCATATGTTTGCAACACCCAGAATGAGACGAGATAGAGACATAGTGTCTTTGGCAAAAATGCTCAGGGTGGGCTCCTGGGTCGATATAGCCATGTCCGTGATCAAAGTCTAGGTCGCAGTTTTAGTCCAATCAACTTCAAATTTGGCACAAGTTTCTGTTTTGGGTCACAATAGAACCCTATTGATTTTGGAAGAATTAGTACCATTGTCAAGTGTACGAACTTTTATTGATTTAGATATAGCTCAGATTTAGATATAGCTCACATATATATCGTTTGCCCGATTTACACTCATATGACCACAGTGCCCAATCTTTTACTCCGATTTACTTGAAATTTTGCACAGGAAGTACAATTAACATTCCAACTGTCTGTACCAAATTTGGTTGAAATCGGTTCAGATTTAGATATAGCTTCCATATATAGGGTGAGTGCAGCAAATGTGGTACAGGGTGGTAATGTGGTATAGTAGCTTTTTTCTCTATCTAACAACATACGAATAACTAAAATTTTATTTCCATAGAAAATTTTGTCATAATTTTATTTCTATAAAAAATTTTGTAAAAATTTTATTTGTATAGAAATTTTTTTCAAAATTTTATGTCTATAGAAATTTTTTTCAAAATTTCATTTCTGTAGAAAATTTTGTAAAAATTTTATTCCTACAAAAACATTGTCATAATTTTATTTCAATAGAAAATGTTGTCAAAATTTTATTTCTATAGAAAATTTTGTAAAAATGTTATTTCTATAGTAAATTTTGTCAAATAGTTATTTCTATAGTGAATTTTGTCAAAATTTTATTTCTATAGAAAATTTTGTCAAATTTTTATTTCTATAGAAAATTTTGTCAAATTTTTATTTCTATAGAAAATTTTGTCAAATTTTTATTTCTATAGTAAATTTTGTCAAAATGTTATTTCTATAGAAAATTTTGGCAAAGTTTTATTCCTACAAAAAACATTGTCAAAATTTTATTTCAATCGAAAATGTTGTCAAAATTTTATTTCTATAGAAAATTTTGTAAAAATGTTATTTCTATAGTAATTTTTGTCAAATAGTTATCTCTATAGTGAATTTTGTCAACATTTTATTTCTATCGAAAATTTTGTCAAAAATTTATTTCTATAGAAAATTTTGTCAAAATTTTATTTCTATCGAAAATTTTGTCAAAATTTTATTTCTATAGAAAATTTTGTCCAATTTTTATTTCAATAGAAAATGTTGTCAAAATTTTATTTCTATAGAAAATTTTGGAAAAATGTTATTTCTATAGTAAATTTTGTCAAATAGTTATTTCTATAGTGAATTTTGTCAACATTTTATTTCTATCGAAAATTTTGTCAAAATTTTATTTCTATAGTAAATATTGTCAAAATGTTATTTCTATAGTAAATTTTGTCAAAATTGTGTTTCTATAGAAAATTGTGTCACAATTTTATTTCAATAGAATACTTTGTAAAAATGTTATTTCTATAGAAAATTTTGTCAAAATTTTATTCCTACAAAAAACATTGTCAAAATTTTATTTCAATAGAAAATGTTGTCGAAATTTTATTTCTATAGAAAATTTTGTAAAAATTTTATTTCTATAGTAAATTTTGTCAAATAGTTATTTCTATAGTGAATTTTGTCAACATTTTATTTCTATCGAAAATTTTGTCAAAATTTTATTTCTATAGAAAATTTTGTCAAAATTTTATTTCTATCGAAAATTTTGTCAAAATTTTATTTCTATAGAAAATTTTGTCCAATTTTTATTTCTATAGAAAATTTTGTCAAATTTTTATTTCAATAGAATACTTTGTAAAAATGTTATTTCTATAGAAAATTTGGTCAAAATTTTATTCCTACAAAAAACATTGTCAAAATTTTATTTCAATAGAAAATGTTGTCAACATTTTATTTCTATCGAAAATTTTGTCAAAATTTTATTTCTATCGAAAATTTTGTCAAAATTTTATTTCTATAGAAAATGTTGTCCAATTTTTATTTCAATAGAAAATGTTGTCAAAATTTTATTTCTATAGAAAATTTTGTAAAAATGTTATTTCTATAGTAAATTTTGTCAAATAGTTATTTCTATAGTGAATTTGTCAACATTTTATTTTTATCGAAAATTTTGTCCAAATTTTATTTCTATAGAAAATTTTGTCAAAATTTTATTTCTATCGAAAATTTTGTCAAAATTTTATTTCTATAGAAAATGTTGTCCAATTTTTATTTCAATAGAAAATGTTGTCAAAATTTTATTTCTATAGAACATTTTGTCAAATTTTTATTTCTATAGAAAATTTAGTAAAATTTTTATTTGTATCGAAAATTTGGTCAAAATGTTATTTTTATAGAGAATTTTGTCAAATTTTTTTTTATAGAAAATTTTGTCAAATTTTTATTTCTGTAGATAATTATATAAAAATTTTGTTTCTATAGACAATTTTGTCAAAATGTTATTTCTATAGTAAATTTTGTCAAAATTATTTTTCTATAGTAAATTTTGTCAAAATTATTTTTTTATAGAAAATTTTGTCAAAATATTATTTCTATCGAAAATTTTGTCAAAATTTTATTTCTATAGAAAATTTTGTCAAAATTTTATTTCTATCGAAAATTTTGTCAAAATTTTATTTCTATAGAAAATGTTGTCCAATTTTTATTTCAATAGAAAATGTTGTCAAAATTTTATTTCTATAGAAAATGTTGTAAAAATGTTATTTCTATAGTAAATTTTGTCAAATAGTTATTTCTATAGTGAATTTTGTCAACATTTTATTTCTATCGAAAATTTTGTCAAAATTTTATTTCTATCGAAAATTTTGTCAAAATTTTATTTCTATAGAAAATGTTGTCCAATTTTTATTTCAATAGAAAATGTTGTCAAAATTTTATTTCTATAGAAAATTTTGTCAAATTTTTATTTCTATAGAAAATTTAGTAAAATTTTTATTTGTAACGAAATTTTGGTCAAAATGTTATTTTTATAGAGAATTTTGTCAATTTTTTTTTTATAGAAAATTTTGTCAAAATTTTATTTCTGTAGATAATTATATAAAAATTTTGTTTCTATAGACAATTTTGTCAAAATGTTATTTCTATAGTAAATTTTGTCAAAATTATTTTTCTATAGTAAATTTTGTCAAAATTATTTTTCTATAGAAAATTTTGTCAAAATATTATTTCTATAGAAAATTTTGTCAAATTTTTATTTCTATAAAAAATTTAGTAAAATTTTTATTTGTATCGAAATTTTGGTCAAAATGTTATTTTTATAGAGAATTTTGTCAATTTTTTTTTATAGAAAATTTTGTCAAAATTTTATTTCTGTAGATAATTATATAAAAATTTTGTTTCTATAGACAATTTTGTCAAAATGTTATTTCTATAGTAAATTTTGTCAAAATTATTTTTCTATAGTAAATTTTGTCAAAATTATTTTTCTATAGAAAATTTTGTCAAAATATTATTTCTATAGAAAATTTTGTCAAATTTTTATTTCTATAGAAAATGTTGTGAAAATTTTATTTCTATAAAAAATTTTGTTCAAATTTTATTTCTATAAAAAATTTTGTTGAAATTTTATTTCTATATACAATTTATAAAGTACCACTTAGTTGTAAGTAAGAAAGTAGTTTTAGTTGGGAATTTTGGAGGTCAAACACTTCACAATTTAGCGACAAGATTTCGAAAAATACTGACAATTTCTCAATACTATTTCGAAATTTCACTACGATTAGAACTATATATGTTTCCAATGATGGAATGAAAATTTTCACGAAACGATATACACAAAAAATGTCGATATCACAATAAATCATAAAATTTATTTATGTAGCATACAAAATATATCTCTTATAAAATCTTAAAAGAAATATGAATATAAAAAATATAGATCGTTACAAAATAAAATTTAACCAAGAATACCTAGACCGCCACCATTCAATGAAGAACCAAATAATCCACCATTCTGAGGTCTAGCCTTAGAACCTTCAGCAGAGGTGGGCTGACCACTTAAGAGACCACCAACCACACGATTATTTGTTTGATTACCACTTAATTTATTGCTCAGGCCTTGGGTAATACCTCCCAGAGAACCCGTTAAAGAACCCAAAACATTACTCAATCCTGAACAAGTGGTTGAAGTCAATGGACTCAAAGAGGCTCCAAAAAGAGAAAGTTCACAAAAACGAAAATCTGATGCAGCTTGCAAAGATGTATCAAGTTTTATGAAGGGAACACCTTTACCCGTTACACTCTTGAATAGGTTGTCAGTGATAGAGCCTTGTTTTGTATCTTCCTTAAAAGTTTTGGAAAATTTCACTATCATATTCAAGAGATTATCGCGAACTTTTAAATCCTCCTTAGATTGTAGACGGGTGTCGGGTAAGGGATTACCATAGATGTCATTGCAATCGAACATATAGCCCAATTCATCACCATGACCAACTTTTTCATTATCGGAATTTTTCGTATCAGCCACTAAGGGTAAGCCACGAAGAAAATTTATACCCTTAGAAGTGGTGCCATTATACTCAAAACTATACATAAAGGCAGGAGCTATTTGAGACCAAACTTGGGTAGTTAAAACAGCGGGTAGATTGAAAAGAACATCGGTGGTTGATTCAATGACCTGCATAACAAAGAAAATGAGCTTAATTTCCACTCTTAAACAAATTCAGGAAATACCACTTACCTTGGACAAAACCTCATTTAAATTTAAGGTGTCAGGGACTTTCAATACCTGTTCCAATGTGGGAGTAAGAGCACTTGTTAATCCCGGCAGCTGAGGCTTTGCAATTCCTCCCGTAACTGAATCAATGCGCAAGAACGTTGACAATTCCATTAGAGTATCGGTTAATGTACCCAAAAACTGTTCAGCTGAGCCATATACTTTGTTGATATTGTCCAGGGTAAAGGCATTAGCAGTCTCATGTTTTACAACTCCCGTTAACAGGGGAATTGGGGAAAATTTTCCACTCTTTAATTGCTGATCCGGTTCACTCTCTATGAGGCTGGGTAAAGCTCGGCCATCGTTTTCCCCTTCAATATGGGGTTGAAAACCCATACTTCCACCCAGACCTTTTATCATAGCCCGACCAGCTAAACGCTCTGTTTGTATTTTTCCATCATTGGCTATAATATCGGCTGCTGGTTTCTGGAAAGAGAAAAAGCTTTTTGTATTTGGCATTCTCACAGCTAAGCTTTCTCATCTACAAACCTGGCGTAAACAATTCACAATTTCCCTTTCATTGCCAGCAGGGCATCCATTGATTTCCGCCACTTCCTGTACACTTTGCACTGGTTCCTTATCGGTGGCATATTGTGAAAGAGCAGTACCGGACATAGCTACAACACCAGTAATATCACCTCCGCTACGGGCTGACCTTGACATTGACAAATACATGGCACTGGCCGCCCCCGAGCCATGACCTACGGCCTTAATCTTCTTGGGATCACCACCAAAATATGAGATGTAGTCATTTACCCAACGCAAAGCAGCAGCCATATCAAACATGGCCAAATTGCCATCGAATTCTTTTGTTCCATCTCCAATAATACCCAACGATCCCAGACGATATTGTGGAGCCACTACAATAACACCTCGTTGAGCCATTGGGGTGGCATCATATTGTGAAGCTGATCCGTAACGAAAACCACCCGGATGTATCCATACAATAACCTCTAGGCCAGAAGTCTCATCGGGCATTTGGGGTGTGTAGATATTTAGCAGCAAACAATTTTCATCTCCTATCACACGATTGGGATTATATGGATCTGGTTGGATACAGGGTGGACCATGTCTTGTGGCATTAATATCACCCCCTAATCTCTTATAGACAGGTCTTGCATAACGATTTGTTCCAATTGGTGGTTCTGCATAATACAAACCCAAGAAACTGTAAATTCCCGTTCGGGGATTCCGGAATCCCTCTACGCGAGCATCACGGTTATAGGTTCGCGTAAATACAACTGGATCATCTGGTGGAGGGGCCTTGGCCACATGACCACCCACTACACGTTTTACCCGTACTCCGGCTTCCGTAAATGTCACAACACTTGCCACCACCAGTACTACCGGCAAAATTAAAAATTCCCATCGTATCATCGTCATGATTACTCTTTCTTTACGTTTCCTCCAGTGTGTAAATCGATACAAAGTGTTTGTGGTGACGGACGATGATCGACTGAAGTACTCTGTGTTATCCAAGCATGCAATTTTCGGAATCCATATTATTGGGAATAGACCCCCCCCCCATGTACAAATGTGCGCTTTTATCTGTTTCCATTGTAGAGAGGGGTTTCACGTCCATTACTTTGACTCAGTCTTGTTTCGTGTTTGTTTCATCTTCCCCTTCTCAAAGCTCTGTTTAGAATTTTGATAAAGCTTCATGTTCTTTTAATTCAATTCTGATATTAAACAATTGCTTGCATTGTAAGTACCCTACAATTATATGAAATGGAATGGTTGTGCTTATATGAAATGATGTGTCATTGAGCATAGTGTTGTGTTTTAAATTCCAATTAGTTTAGAATGATTTACTAACCTGCGTGGAAAGCAAAGTGGCTGCCTATAAATCCGATAAATTTTGGCGATATTCAAAAATCAACAACAAACTAATCTTCGGAAAATGTATGCCTTTCTCTTGGTGACTATATTTGATATAAGTTCCTTGTGCGTGTTGCCCAAACTCCTTCCAGAGTACAATACAGTACTTAGTCATCCAAACCAAACAAATCAACCGGATAGGATGAACTTTGTGCCCCCATGAGGCTCCAGAAATCAAATTTGGGGGTCTGTTTATACGGGGGCTATATATAAAGGGTGATTCTTTTGAGGTTAGGATTTTCATGCATTAGTATTTGACAGATCACGTGGGATTTCAGACATGGTGTCAAAGAGAAAGATGCTCAGTATGCTTTGACATTTCATCATGAATAGACTTACTAACGAGCCACAACGTCGAATTTTCAGTGAATGGGCCCTAGAAAAGTTGGCAGAAAATCCGCTTTTTTATCGACAAATTTTGTTCAGCGATGAGGCTCATTTCTGGTTGAATGGCTACGTAAATAAGCAAAATTGCCGCATTTGGAGTGAAGAGCAACCAGAAGCCGTTCAAGAACTGCCCATGCATCCCGAAAAATGCACTGTTTGTTGTGGTTTGTACGCTGGTGGAATCATTGGACCGTATTTTTTCAAAGATGCTGTTGGACGCAACGTTACGGTGAATGGCGATCGCTATCGTTCGATGCTAACAAACTTTTTGTTGCCAAAAATGGAAGAACTGAACTTGGTTGACATGTGGTTTCAACAAGATGGCGCTACATGCCACACAGCTCGCGATTCTATGGCCATTTTGAGGGAAAACTTCGGAGAACAATTCATCTCAAGAAATGGACCGGTAAGTTGGCCACCAAGATCATGCGATTTGACGCCTTTAGACTATTTTTTGTGGGGCTACGTCAAGTCTAAAGTCTACAGAAATAAGCCAGCAACTATTCCAGCTTTGGAAGACAACATTTCCGAAGAAATTCGGGCTATTCCGGCCGAAATGCTCGAAAAAGTTGCCCAAAATTGGACTTTCCGAATGGACCACCTAAGACGCAGCCGCGGTCAACATTTAAATGAAATTATCTTCAAAAAGTAAATGTCATGGACCAATCTAACGTTTCAAATAAAGAACCGATGAGATTTTGCAAATTTTATGCGTTTTAAAAAAAAAAAAGTTATCAAGCTCTTAACAAATCACCCTTTATTTATGGACCGATATGGACCAATTTTCGCATGATTACTAGAAGACATATACAGGGATCTGCATGGAGAGTACATCAGATTTTGTATTTGTACACTAATAGAAAAAGTTTCGTTATATTAACGAAATGTGTAGTTAAAAGTCGGCCAATGAAACTAATACGTTAATACAACGAATTTTTCGTTAATATAACGAATTTTCGGCAAATCAATGTACTATTAACGAATATTTTCATTGTATTAATGAAAATAATGAAATAACGCCTTGATTTGAAATCTAAAATTTTTGGATTTTTAACCCATTATTCAAATGATTGGAAGAAGTAAAATCTTTCAGTCTCAAGCAATTTTCATGACGAGGGCGCCTTCTATACCCACAAGAAGTGAAATCGGTCTATAGGAGGACTTACCAAATGAACCGATAAAAACTAAATCCACTACAATTTCTGGCAAATTGGATAAAAACTGCGGTTTACATAAGCCCAAGGAGTTAAATACGGAGATCAGTCTATACGGGTGCTATACCAGGAACATGCACCGATTCACACCAAATTCAACAATTGTGGTTCTGACAAATCTACAGAATCTAGACCCCAATTCGGATGATGGGTTTATAAGGACGATATATGTGTATTTGAACACTTATTTCTGGTCCTAAAAACCTCCAGATTTAAAATTTCAGGCAAATTGGATAAAAAATTCAGTTTCTATAAGCCCAAGAAGTAAAATCGGGATATCGTTCTATATTGGAGCTATGGTTAGGTTAGGTGGCAGCCCGATGTATCAGGCTCACTTAGACTATTCAGTCCATTGGTGAACTTCTCTCTTATCACTGAGTGCTGCCCGATTCCATGTTAAGCTCAATGACAAGGGACCTCCTTTTTATAGCCGAGTCTGAACGGCGTTCCACATTGTGGTGAAACCACATAGAGAAGCTTTGAAACCCTCAGAAATGTCACCAGCATTACTGAGGTGGGATAATCCACCGCTGAAAAACTTTTTGGTGTTCGGTTGAAGCAGGAATCGAACCCACGACCTTGTGTATGCAAGGCGGGCATGCTAACCATTGCACCACGGTGGCTCCCATATTGGAGCTATACCAAACCATCAACCGATTCTCACAATTTTCACCACACCTATTTGTGGTCCTAAAATACCTCTAGATTTCCAATTTCAGGGAAATCGGATAGAAACTATAGTTTCTAGAAGCCCAAGAAGTAAAATCGGGAGATCGGTTAATATGGAGGCTACACAGAAAAAAAATTCGCGAAAATTTTTCCAATTAAAATTTTAATTGAGTTTTAAAAAATATTCAATTAAAAATTTAATTGATTCAACAAATCTTTTAATTGAAACAAAAATCAATCACAAAAATTAATAGTATCAATTAATTTTTTAATTGGATCAATTAATCTTTTAATTGACCTTCAATTAATTGTTTAATTGATACTATCATTTCTGTGATTGAAGACATTTCAATTAAAAAATTAATTGGATCAATTAATTTCATGATTGAATCAGAAAATTTTTTTTTGTGTGTATATCAAGCATGGACCGGTACTCACCACCTATTTGTGGCTCTAAAATACATTCAGATTTCCAATTTCAGGCAAATCGGATAGCAAATAAAGTTTCTAGACGCCCAAAAAATAAAATCAGGGGAAGGGTATATATGGGGGCTATGCCAAAACATGGAACGATATATGAGGTAACAAAGACTGGACGGTAGCGTTATATCGACTTAGAATTTCTCCCTGACCAAGAATATATAAAATTTGTGTAGTCAGAAATCGATATTTCGATGTTTACAAACGGAATGACAAGCTTATTATACCACCATCACCATATTATGGTGATGGGTATAAAAAACGGTACCAACACTAGAAATTATCCGACAAGTGAGAGCAAGATTTCATCAAAATCCCTGCCGCAGTGATAGGAAACTTGCACATAGCCACAACGGATCCAACACATATTGATAAATTATCTCGGACTTAAACCATTAAAGTTTCAAAAAGTGCAAGAGCTCACTGGTGCACAAAGAACGTTTGACTGGGAGATGTCAAGGAGTTGCAACTCTTGCACGAAATTGGCAAATTACAGAATTTAGTTTTTTTCCGATGAGAAGCCATTCACAAGTGAGCAGTTTGTGAACAAACAAAATCTACACCTTTGATTGTCTACCAGAATTCAAGCCCAGACAATGGTAATGGTATCGGTCGACGTAACGCCCAATGGTCGCTTCCCCATCATATTTATCGACCGTAGGATCAAAATACATGTCGAATATTATAGGGAGAATGTCTTAAAGAAAGTTTTGAAGCCCTTGGCAGACAAAAGATTCGGCCGCAGACCATGGTGTGAGGAGGAACATACCTTTCCCTCCATATAGGAAAACATATTTTCGCAGAAACGAAATAGCACTAACCAATTCTGGAGACATCTTTAAGCGGTTTCACCGCAATTTGAAACGCCGTTCGGACTCGGCTATAAAATGAACGATCTTGACTATTAAAACGTACAGCACTCAATGGCAAGAGAGAAGTTTACCAGCTGTGGTATCACAGTGGACTGAATAATCTTCAAACCCATCCTAGCCAATCTTCATAATTGAAACAAGTATATACAGTAGTAAGTTCAGCCAGGCCGAAGCTTATGTACCCTTCAACATGGATTGCGTAGAAACTTCTACTGAAGACTGTCATCCACAATCGAATTACTTGGGTTGCGGTAACGCTTACCATTGGCAAGGTATCTTATAACTTCCTAACACCGTCTTCTAAATTGCAAGGTAGTACATACGTGGTATATATTAAACTAAATAAACAAGTATATACGGCCGTAAGTTCGGCCAGGCCGAAGCTTATGTACCCTCCACCATGGATTGCGTTGAAACTTCTTATAACCACTGCCATCCACAATCGAATTACATGGGTTGCGGTACCGTTTCCCCATGGCAAGGTACCTTAAAACTTCCTAACACCGTCTTCTAAATTACAAGGTAGTCCATACGTAGTATATATTAAACTAAAAAAGGCCCATTAAATACGTATATAATTAAGTTTAAAGTTTCTATAGAAATAAAATTTTAACTAAATAAAATTTTGACAACATTTTCTATAGAAGTAAAATTTGGAAAAAATTTTCTATAGAAATAAAATTTGGAAAAAATTTTCTATAGAAATAAAATTTTGACAATATTTTCTATAGAAATAAAATTTTGACAAAATTTTCTATAGAAATAAAATTTTTACAAAATTGTCTATAGAAATAAAATTTTGACAAAATTTTCTATAGAAATAACATTCTGACAATGTTTTCCAAAAAAATAAAATTTTGGTAGATTATTTTTGGCTCGAGTGGCAACCATGAATATAAACCGATATGGACCAATTTTTGTGTGATTGGGGATCGGCAATATATAACTATAGACCGATATGGACCAATTTTGGCATGGATATTAGCGGCCTTATACTAACACCACGTTGCAAATTTCAACCGGATCGGATGAATTTTGCTCCTCCAAGAGGCTCCGGAGATCAAATCTGGGGGGGCGGGGTGGGCGATATGTAATTATGGACCGATATGGACCAATTCTTGCGTGTTTGTTAGAGACCACATTCTAACACCATGTTCCAAATTTCAACCGGATCGGATGAATTTTGCTCCTCCAAGAGGCTCCGGAGGACAAATCTGGGAATCGATTTATATGGGGGCTATATATAATTATGGACCGATATGGACCAATTTTTTCATTGTCATTAGAGAACATATACCAACACCATGTAACAAATTTCAGCCGGATCGGGCGAAATTTTCGTTTCTTAGAGCCAAATCGGGGGATCGATTTATATGGGGGCTATATATAATTATGGACCGATATGGACCAATTTTTGCATGGTCATTAGAGAACATATACCAATACCATGTACCAAATTTCAGCCGGATCGGATGAAATTTGCTTCTCTTAGAGGCTCCGCAAGCCAAATCGGGGGATCGGTTTATATGGGGGTTATATATAATTATGGACCGATGTGGACCAATTTTTGCATGGTTGTTAGAGATCATATACTAACACCATGTACCAAATTTCAGCCGGATCGGATGAAATTTGCGTCTCTTAGAGCAATCGCAAGACAAATTTGGGCGTCCGTTTATATGGGGGCTATACGTAAAAGTGGACCGATATGGCCCATTTGCAATACCATCCGACCTACATCAATAACAACTGCTTGTGCCAAGTTTCAAGTCGATAGCTTGTTTCGTTCGGAAGATAGCGTGATTTCAACAGACGGACGAACGGACATGCTCAAATCGACTCAGAATTTCACCGCGACCCAGAATATATATACTTTATTGGGTCTTAGAGCAATATTTCGATGTGTTACAAACGGAATGACAAAGTTAATGTACCCCCATCATATGGTGGAGGGTATAAAAAGGCCGATTAAATACGTATATAATTAAGTTTGACAAAATTTTCATTAGAAATAAAATTTTGACAAAATTTTCTATAGAAATAAAATTTTGACAAAATTTTCTATAGAAATAAAATTTTGACAAATTTTTCTATAGAAATTAAATTTTGACAAAATTTTCAATAGAAATACAATTTTGACAAAATTTTTTATAGAAATAAAATTTCTACAAAATGTTCTATATAATTTCTTTATAATTTCTTTATAATTTCTATATAATTTCTATATAATTAAGTTTGACAAAATTTTCTATAGAAATAAAATTTTGACATTTCCTACAGAAGTAAAAGAAGTAAAATTTGGCCAAAATTTTCAATAGAATTAAAATTTTGACCACATTCTCTATAGAAATAAAATTTTGATTAAATTTTCTATAGAAATAAACTTTTTCCATATTTTCTATAGAAATAAAATTTGACAAAATTTTCTATAGAAATAAAATTTTGACAAAATTTTCTATAGAAATAAAATTTTGACAACATTTTCTATAGAAATAAAATTTTGACAAAATTTTCTATAGAAATAAAATTTTGGTAGATTATTTTTGGCTCGAGTAAACCGATATGGACCAATTTTTGTGTGATTGGGGATACAGACCGATATGGATCAATTTTGACATGGTTATTAGCGGCCACATACTAACACCACGTTCCAAATTTTAACCGGAGGTCAAATCTGGGGATCGACTTATATGGGGACTATTATGGATCGATATGGACCAATTCTTGCGTGTTTGATAGAGACCACATATTAACACCACGTTCCAAATTTCAGACGGATCGGATGAAATTTGCTTCTCTTAGAGGCTCCGCAAGCCAAATCTGGGGGTCCGTTTATACTTTATTTATTTATTTATGTCTATGGGCATTGACCCTTACAGACTTGCTTAACCTAAAAGTAATATAAATCTAAAATATTTACAAACATATTCAAAGGAAATGAAAAATCAATTTCACATTTAGAATTCAAAACATTAAATTCCTTTAAAGATCTAATCAATGGTTCATTACATGCATAGTTACATCTATGAAGACAAATTTTAAAGTAATCATGACAACGCAGTTGTCTGACTGGGACATTAAAAGCAATTTTACTTAGAAGAAGAGGGCAATCTATTTTTCCATTGACCAAGTTATATAAGAACATTACAGAACTTTTAGCTCGTCTATTCGCCAACGTTTCCAAATGTATAAGTCTACAACGTGCCTCATATATTGGAAGAGGATCTGCAAATCTGGGGGCTATACGTAAAAGTGGACCGATATGGCCCATTTTCAATACCATCTGACCTGCATCAATAACAACTACGTGTGCAAAGTTTCCCGTCGATAGCTTGTTTCGTTCGGAAGTTAGCGTGATTTCATCAGACGGACGGACGGACATGCTTAGATCGACTCAGAATTTCACCACGACCCAGAATATATATACTTTGTGGGGTCTTAGAGCAATATTTCGATGTGTTACAAGCGGAACGACAAAGTTAATATAACCCCCCCCCCCCTCTATGGTGGTGGGTATAAAAATATGCTGGTACAAGTTTTACTTTGCGGGTCTATTATGGATCACGGATATGATTCGGTGTGATAATTTGTTTTAAATAATTTTGAGTGTGTGTCAACTCAAATTTACACAAAAATAACTCTCGTAAGCCAGATATCAAAACAAAAGATTTAAGTGCAAAATAAATGATTTTATTTATTATTAATATATGAGCTTTATGGAGGAAAGAAGATTAAGGAACATGATCAATTGAGTCATTGAAATAAATATGTTAAACTCAAATCTGTTTCAGTCCGGAGAGGTGGACATTTCATAGACTTCAATGAAAAGAAAAATATTTTTACATCAACTTACATTTCTTGAAGTTGTAAAAAATTTTACATTATACATGTTTTATCCATGATAACCAAATCCACCTCCATTTTGGGGTCTTGATTGAGCATATCCCACACCAAACCGATTTCCTTGATAGCCACTAGATATTTCGTCATAGCCTTGGGTAACTCCTCCCCAGGATTCACTTGGAATATCTGAATCCGTAGCCAAACTGGAACAACTTGTAGAGGTTAGAGGACTCAAAGAGGCTCCATAAAGAGAAAGCTCACAAAAACGGAAATCTGACGAAGGCTCCAAAGTGCTTCCCACCTTTATGAAAGGGTTACCCCTTTCTTTCACATTTTTGAAAAGGCGACCCTTACTAGTAGACTGCTGTTCAGAATTTTTGCAAAATCCCACTATCATATCTATAAGATTATCGCGTACCTTAAAATCTTCATCGGAGCTTAAACGAGTTTCAGGTAAAGGATTACCATAAAGATCATTACAATCAAAAATATAACCCAATTCATCACCATGACCAACCATTTCAGGATTGGAGTTCTCCGAAGCAGCAACTAAGGGTAGACCACGAAGAAATTGATACCTTTGGACGATGTACCATTATACTCAAAACTGTACATAAAAGCTGGAGCTATCTGAGACCAAGCTTGGGTAGTTAAAACGGCGGGTAAATTAAATAGAACATCAGTGGTAGAATCAATGACCTTTAATTCCAGGAAAAGGAAAATTTAAATTTATGGTAAGAAAAATGTCAATCATTTTCCAACCTACCTTAGACAAAACTTTTTTGTAACTCTTATGATGAGGTATCTTCCACATTTTAGCCAAGCTGGGTGTTAGTGTTTGGGATAAACCTGGTAAATTGGGTTTTGTGATTGTTCCAGTAGCTGTATCAACATTTAAAAATGTTGATAAATCCATTAAGGGTTGAGTTAGGGAGCTTAAAAATTCCTCTGTAGAACCAAATACCTTTTGGACATTATCCAGACTAATGCCATTAGCTGTTTCATGTTTAACCACGCCGGCCAATAGAGGTATAGCTGTAAAGTTACCACTTTGCAGATGTTGATCTGGCTCATTTTCTATAAGACCGGGTAAACCTCGGCCATCATCTTTTTCCTCAGTGTGAAGTTGGAAACCCATACTACCACCAAGACCTTTAATCAAGGCTCTACCAGCCAATCGCTCAATTTGAATTCTACCATCATTAGCTATAATTAATTTAGGATGTTTCTGTGAAAAGAGGAAGGAACTGAGTCATTATCAGGAATTCTATACTCAAAGCTTCTACCAACCCATCTCAGACAATTGATAATTTCTCTTTCATTGCCAGCAGGACATCCATTGATTTTCGCCATTTCCTGAACACTTTGCACTGGATCTTTATCTCGGGCATATTGCGATAGCGATGTACCCGACATAGCTACAACACCAGTAATATCACCTGTACTACGAGCTGATCGTGACATTGCCAGATACATGGCACTAGCTGCCCCAGAACCATGACCCACTGCTTTAATCTTTTTGGGATCACCACCGAAATATGCAATGTAGTCATTAATCCAACGAAGAGCTGTAGCCATATCAAAAACAGCCAAGTTTCCATCAAATTCCTTGGTACCATCACCTATGATGCCCAATGAACCCAAACTATATTGAGGGGTAACAACAATGACACCCCTTTGAGCCAATGGTGTAGCATCATATTGGGATGCGGAACCATAACGAAAACCTCCTGGATGTATCCACATTATAACCTCCAAACCGGTAGTCTCATCTGGCATTTGTGGTGTATAGACGTTGAGAAGCAAACAGTCTTCATCACCCAAAATACGATTACGATTGTAGGGATCTGGTTGTATACAGGGTGGTCCATGTCTGGTGGCATTAATATCACCTGCAAGTCTCTTGAAAACCGGACGAGCATAACGATTTGTTTGCGTTG
Source organism: Haematobia irritans (assembly GCF_050003625.1). Classification (NCBI taxonomy): domain Eukaryota; kingdom Metazoa; phylum Arthropoda; class Insecta; order Diptera; family Muscidae; genus Haematobia; species Haematobia irritans. The sequence goes on along the minus strand of NC_134398.1, from coordinate 162,080,908 downwards.
GTGGTTCAGCATAATACAATCCTAAGAAACTATATACGCCAGTATCAGGATTACGGAAACCTTCCACTCGTGCATCTCTATCGTAGGCTCTTGTAAACACTACCGGGTCATCTGGTAGAGGGGCTTTGGCCTCACGACCTCCAACAACACGTTTCACTCGCATGGCTTGGCTCAATGTTAGTAACATTGTCAGGGAAACAATGGCTAGTTTCCATTGTAATCTCCTCATAGTTTGATTTAATTTTTTTCAATATTTTGTATTCACACTTCTTTTAACGTGTCCGTTCATACAACGACCTTTATTAGCTGACGATGAGCAACTAAAGCACTGATCAACAGGATTTCTCATTTCTTGAAGGTTTCTGATATAAATATCCTGTTTGTTTTATATAACATATCTATATGTCCATCACTGTTGAAGGAATTTTATATTCATTACATTGATTATTACTCAAACTGGTTTACTCTTTGCTCCATTTACCCAGAATCATTTATTTAGAATGCAAGTAAAGCTTCTTTATGAAGCTTTTCGTGAAGGATATTTGACTCAGGCAAGAAACGTGTCAATGACTTTAGGCTTTTTACATATAACATGGGGGATACGAAAGAAGTATGATAGCAATTTTGGACAGATCCGCTCACTGGCTTATGAAAGGTTTATCTCATATTTACCATTTTAACATATATCGATATTTTATTTTAATATCATACAAAGGGTCAAAAAGTTTATCAGCGGTAGATTATCGCAATTCTGGTAACATTTCTGTTCTAAAGCTTCTCTATGTAGTTTCGCCGCAATGTGAAACGCTTTTCGGAGGTCCCTTGTCACCGAGCTAAACATATAATCGGGTAGCACTCATTGATAAGAGAGAAGTTCAACACTTGTGTTATCACAATGTACTGAATAGTTTAAGAGAGCGACCTTAAGTTCGGTCAGGTCGAACCTTATATAGCCTCCACCATGGATTGTGTATCCCACTGACGGCTGTAGACCACAATAGAATTACTTGAGTTGTAATAACACTTGCCGATAGAACCTTAATAATTCTTAACATTGTCTTCTAAATTGTAAGTTAGTCCAAAAGGCAGATTAAATATCTGTATAAGCCACTTCAGGTGTTGACAGATATATATAGGCGAGTCTTAATAATTACGAACCGATATGAACCAATTTTTGCGCGATTTTTATAGAGCCCAATGTGAAGTCTTGGGGTCGGTTTATATGGGGCTACATATCCCAGCAAAAAAAAATTGGAAGTTCTTCCAAAGGCACTACTTCCAAAAGATATACCCCAAAGATGTTCTTTATTTAACTACACAGGACATTCTTTTATTTCAATTATCTATAACTCGCTTTTTTCTTATTATACCCTTAACCACATAGTGGTCAGGGTATAATAACTTTGATCTGCCAAAAAAGGTGCCTACCAGATATATTGATTTTAGATCCCATAAAATAAATACCGATCGACTCAGAATCACCTCCTGAGTCGATCTAGCGCGAATGGTGTCCGTCCGTTCATGTATTTGTTGTCCGCAGGATTCCGATCGCAATTATTGACCGATTTTGATGAAATTTGGTATGTGGCGTTTGTTTGGTACAAGGACGAACGCTATTGAATTTGGAAAAAATCGGATCAAATTTAGATATAGCTCCCATATATATGTAACGCCCAATTCGACAAATGGGGTCAGATTGCGTTCATTTACTAACCGATCCGCGTCATATTTGCTACAAAGTAATCCAAGTGACCACCCTTTAAGTATGCCAAATTTCATCGAAAGTGGTTCAGATTTAGATATAGCTCCCATATCTATGTATCGCCCGATTTTCCCAAATTTGCCCAAAAAGTCCCTTATATATCAACCGATCTTTCTCAAAGTTGGCCAAATCTAATTTGTTTATAGCACTTACTATATGTGCAAAAATTGGTCCAGATTTAGCTAAAGCTCCCATATATATGTATCGCCCGATTTTCATATATCCTATTTCCTATATCCTTATTTATTAACCGATCTTACTCAAATTTGGCACACAGTAACCTCCTGAGATATCTACCAAACCTGCCAAATATCCAAATCGGTTCAGATTTAGATATAGCTCTCATATATATGCAGGCCCGATTTTGAAAATTTTGTCCCCAATAACTTTATTTTTGACTATAGTAACCTCATATAAATATTAACCGATCTTACTCCTCAAATTCAGCACAAGATAATATGCTGTAATATCAACCAAACCTTTTTTTCCCTTCAGAAAACAGTATTATATCAAAATACGAAATTCCTTTTTTTCACAATAACAAAAGTTGCTTCACAAAAGACGATCTATCTCACAAACTAATTGACATACAGATGTCAAATTTTGACACGAATCATTTGAAGGTTGGTACTATATAAAAATAATATGCATTTAATACTAGCGACGCCATCTATGTGCTTATCCTGGCAATAAGCATTTAAATGGTTCTCAATTGCCGCAAACATGTTCTATTATTTACATGTTAGAATTTGAGACCATTAGATGGTCGCGTAAATCATGTACCTGACTATTCTATTCTAGAACCATTAAATGGCCAAAAAGGCCCATTCGTGACCATTTAATTTTAATTTAAATTTTTTGCAGCGAAAAGAATTTTATAAAAACATTGACCAGGTACACACGATTTTTATTTTGCGTGTCAGTCGTGTGTTGATTGTTTCTTGGAATGGACGGAGAATAGCGAATTATTGTGTTTTGATTTAATTTATTTATGCAGAAGTTCCACGTGGTTTTATGTGAACACAAAAGGGAAGTGTAATTGAAAAAATGTACCTGTTTTTTGGTATCATTTATTTTTATTTGTATTTACATGATGTCTGCGTTTGTACATTTGATAAGCACGAAGTAAATATGGAATGATTACTTATTGTTGAAATTAAACCAAATAGAGTGAGTAAAAAAAGTGATGTTTGCTTGTACGACATTATAAATATAAATAAACATTGATTTAATTTATAAATAAATAAAAACCAATAAATAAAGTTTATTTTGTGTTTTTTTTTTAAGTGGCGTCTTTTTTTGAACGGCGACCATGTTGTTTTAACTGAATGAAAACCATTTTTGGCGAATACCACAACATTTTAGATCGTGACCATTGTCTTTTGATTCACACAAAATTCTTTTTATTAATATAATAACATTTTAGATGAGGAAAATTTAATTTTTTTATAACCATATTCACTGAGCCAACATGGTTGCAGGTGAAAATGTTACCTTATCGCCGCAAAAATAGCTCCTATCATATTGTTTTGCTGTTCGAATATGATTGTGGCAATCATGTTTCTCCTCTGCGTATCTATAGTCCGAAGTTCGATTCTCCCTCCGTAAAATTTTAAAAATTTATAAAATCAAATAATTTATTCTACATTGTTTGTATTTAGGGTTTTCTTTTTCCCGGACTTTTTCCATTCCCGGGAAAGCGAGAATTTTTTTCTACAGTTCAATAAATTAGACAGTTGAATAAATTAGAAATCGCCTTAAGTTACGATTATAAGGCGCTGTCAGGACAATTGACAATATATAATGTTGATCTTTTACATGAGCCATAAATCATACTAAAATACAAAATATTTTGTAATACAAAAAAATTTTTACAATGGTTTCTTTCGGTATAGTTTTCGGAAGAACACTATTAATATATATTCGGATTTTTTATAACATTAAAAAACTATTTGGAAATGAAAGAAACTTATTTCGATTTCACTATCATGTAATACCTCATTCACATTACACTTCCAATATCCACTTTCACTAGATTTCAACTGTCATTTGCCTTATAAATAAGGAATTTGGAAATGAAAGAAACTTATTTCGATTTCACTATCATGTAATACCTCACTCACATTACACTTCCAAAATTCACTTTCACTAGATTTCTGTCATTTGCCTTATATATAAGGAATTTAAAATCTACTTCTAATTGATTTCGCGCCTAATGTGAATGAGGTATAATTGAAGAAATTATCTTAATAAAGATTGGAATTTTCATATTTAAAAAAAAAAAAAAAAAAAACTTTGTAATAATTATGAAATTATGCAATTACAAACGTGTGTCACATAAGTTAAAATGTTTCTCTGTTTATAAAGGTTTACTCAGTCTATCAGAATGGTTAGAAATATCGGATGACAATCATAAATTGGGAAGCGCAATCTTCTTTTTAACAATTGGAGCCCGTTAGAATGTGGGCTAGAACCAACGACTATGTGTATATCCCATAAGGCAACTACACGCAAAAAAATAATTCTTTCCTCCCAAACGAAATTTTAGACAAACAAAGTTTGTTTCTCATTTGCTTTTCGTTGAAAGGAAGTGTATTTGGAAGAAAAGTATATAGTTTTTGTGATAAACGTTTATTCTTTTCCAGGATGTAACAACAATTTCATAAAGATTAACTCAAAAAAAAATTTTTTTCTGGCTAATTGCATTTTCCCTCCCATCTTTCTCACTTCCACGATTTTTTTTAGTTCTTAGCACCTTTTTCTGTACTACAAACAATGTAGAAGAAATTATACAATTTTATAAATTTTTAAAATTTTCGCCTGGACGGAGAATCGAACCGCGGACCATGCAATTTGTAAGCCAACACACTATCCACTGGGCTATGTAGCCGTTATTGTCATCAATAGATAATTACCCATATAAGTTATATTTATATAGCATAGCTTGCGGCGCCCACGAGCCGATTAAACAAAGTTTATTTCACAGAAAAATACATTTAGTTGGGCACCATGGAGCAGTGGTTGCTACGTCTGACTTGCACACCAAGGGTCGCGGGTTCGATCCCTGCTTCGACCAAAGTTTTTTTTGTTTTTTTTTTTTTTACATATATTCCAGATATGTTAGGAAGATTCCGAAAAAATGTTCAACATTACATTGTGGTATATTAAATTTTGAACTGTAAAATGTGTCTTATTAAAGACCTAAAGTCAGAAAAGAACAGTGTTTGATATAAACGAAATGGACTGTGTTGTTGATTCAAAAATAACTTTTTTTATTAAAAAAATTAAGATTTTGTAACAAACGAATTTTTTTTGGTGATAAAAGTGTATTCTTTTCGAAGCAATTCAAAAAACTCTAGCAAAAGAAAAACGTTTTCCGTACACGTTTTCCAAACGTTTTTTTTTCTTTGCGTGTACTACTGCTTGTTACCGTAGTCATTCACATTACACTTCCAAAATTCACTTTACCTAGATTTCAACTGTCATGTGCCATATAAAACCCTCTATTATATAAAATATAGTAAAGAAAATTTCCCGGGAATTCCCGCACTTCATTCCCGGGAAAGCGGGTGCGAAAAATAGCAAATTCCCGGGAATTCCCGGGAACCCTATTTGTATTACATAAAAAGGTGCTAAGACCTAAATAAACCTCGTGGAAGTGAGAAATATGTGAGGAACTAGCTAGATTTTTTTGAGTTAGTATTTATGAAATTGTTTTTAGATCAACGTTTAGTATATAAACTTCATTACAGTGAAAAGAAAATGGGGAAACAATATTTGTTGTCTTAAAATTTGGGAGGATAGATAGAAGTATCAAGTATGCAAAATGCATCCTAAGTGCAATTCCTCGCTTCTTTAACTTGTAATCAGTACCCCAGTTATTAGAATTCAGTGTATAAAGAAAGCGTTCTGTTAGGATATCAATAATTGACCTTTACGCTACTCGTATTTAGTGTACCACGTAGTCGGCGGCACCCGACTACTTTTATTTCCAGTTTTACATAATTTAATGATTGTTATTTTTTTTAAGTAACCGGCAAACATTTTAATATAAAATTCATTGCATGTTTCAGTGATAAAGCTTTAGATTTAAGCTCTTTAAGTTTGCCAACTGATTTTGTATTTATTTAGTTTTACTTTTGTTTTTTATTACGTTGCCTTTGTTTCATTTTCGAATTTAATTTTATCGCTACAAAAACACCAGCAATCGTGTTTAGGGAATTTGTTTTTGTTTATTTTTATTTTCATTTAAGTTCTGACATTGACGTTGGTCAATCTTAAAGATGCACAACACAAGTTGAAATCGTTGAAGCGCTGCTTTAAGCAACCGGTATTTCATTCAGCGGCTCAAATGTTGATTAAGCGGCAAGCCTCTCTGGTGTGTGCTAGTGAATAGCGAGCATATGGGGATAGACAGACCTCATTAGACACGGGTAGTTTGCTGTAATGCTATAAATGTTGACGTTTACATGTTATAATTGTACATGTATCACGAGTTTAATGAGAGAGACCTGTAATTTGAAGATGTTTACCTGTTTGTTAGTTATCATTGTGCAATTGTTTATTATGGCTATGGGATTTCTACTTTACTCATACTATGAATTCTCAATGTGGTTTCCACCGAACTTCATTATAACAATGACAATATTTTGAAATAATTTAATTTAATATTGGGCATAAATTACAACAAGGAAGTAAATTTATGTTTTCGACAATATATCGAATGTAACAAGTTTTCTTGTTTTATTTGCGAAATGTGAAGCCTTTCTTAAAATCAATATATTTAACATTTCGATGACAAACATAGTACGAAATAAAAAATAACAGAAAAATTGAAAATTATTTACCCTGATGCGAACATAGAACTATTAGCATTAAATTCATATGAATTTTAGATATATCTACCCAGCAAAAAAACAATGGAAGTTCTTCTCAAGGCACAACTTTAAAATAACTTCAAAAAATGCTCTACCAAAGATGTTCTTTATTTTAACTGCACAGGAAGTTCATTTGAGTCAATTTCTTTATAACACGCTTTTTTCATATTTTTAATGGGAGATTTATTTTTTTGTGTTTCAAATAGGTTTAAAACAGATTAAGAATAAAAAAAATGGTACAAATTATTTAAATTTATCCGAAAAAAAATGCTAAATCCTTTGTAGAAAAATTTCGAATTTTTTAAAACGTTTGATCACAAAAGTTCCAGACAAGCGTTATAATGCATTAAAAATCATAAAAAATTTTAAAAATTATTTATTTGTCAAAATATCACAAAATTTCTTAATTCACATCCAAAACACTGAATTCGCCTCACACCATAAGAAGTGATGCAAATTCAGTGCAGCGGCTATTGAAATGGTGGACATCCGTCCTATGACAAGCACATGATAAATTCATCGCTTCTTCGTCAATTTGGCACTACTTCCGGATCCAAAAGGAACATTTTCACTACTTTTTTGGCGACGCTTTTTTTGCTGGGTAACCCTCAAAAGCCGCTTACGAACGAAAGCAGTTTGAGTGGAGTACATTGTTGTGTAAAAATTAATAATGGAGAGAACATATTAATTAAATTTCGATTGGGCTGACTCTAATGAATTTCTGCTGAAGAAAAGAAAAAGCCCGGTTAAATACGTATAAAATTCAGTTTGACAAAATTTTCTATAGAAATAAAATTTTGACAAAATTTTCTATAGAAATGAAATTTTAACAAAATTTTCTATAAAAATACAATTTTAACAAAATTTTCTATAGAAATAAAATTTTGACAAAATTTTCTATAGAAATAAAAATTTGACAAAATTTTCTATAGAAATAAAATTTTGAAAAAAATTTTCCATAGAAATAAAATTTAAAAAAAAAATTTTCTATAGAAATAAAATTTTTAAAAAAATTTCTATAGAAATAAAATTTTTAAAAAAAAATTCTATAGAAATAAAATTTGACAAAATTGTCTATAGAAATAAAATTTTGACAAAATTTTCTATAGAATTAAAATTTTGACAAAATTTTCTATAGAAATAAAATTTTGAAAAGAATTTTTTAGATTATTTTTTTTTTACCTTCTGTTTTCTTTTTTTTATTTTGGTAGATTATTTTTGGCTCGAGTGGCAACCATGATTATAAACCGATATGGACCAATTTTTGTGTGATTGGGGATCGGCTATATATACCTATAGGCCGGAATGGACCAATTTTTGTATGGTTGATAGCGGCCATATACTAACACCACGTTCCAAATTTCAACTGGATCGGTTGAATTTTGCTCCTCCAAGAGGCTTCGGAGGTAAATTCTAGGGAACGATTTATATGGGCGCCATATATATGGACTGATATGGACATGGTTATTAGAGACCATATACTTACACGACGTACCAAATTTCAACCGGATCGGGTGAATTTTGCTCTTCCAAGAGGCTCCGGAATTCAAATCTGGGGATCGGTTTATATGGAGGGCTATATATAATTATGCGCTGATATGGACCAATTTTTGCATGGTTTTCAACCGGATCGGGTGAAGTTTGCTCCTCCAAGAAGCTCCGGAGTTCACATATGGGTATCGATTTTTATGGGGGATATATACAATTGTGGACCGATATGGACCAATTTTTGCATGGTTATTAGAGACCATAACTTACACGACGTACCAAATTTCAACCGGATCGGATTAATTTTACTCTTACAAGAGGCCCCGGAGTTCAAATCTGGTGATCGGTTTATATGGGGCTATATACTCGTATAATAAAGACCAATAAGGACCGATTCCCAAAAATAGTAAGAATGAACTACAGTATGGTAAATATGATCATGATTTGATGACCCTTTTTTTCTGGGATAGTGGCCAAACCGTCAATAGTAACTGCGACAGCAATTTCTTAACCATTGCGTTTTCAGATCATGAACGAACATGCGTTGTTTTGACATCGCATGGTGCCGTTTTATCGTTGTTAGATTGACACCGTTTGTTCTCCGTTCTCCATGTGTATTGATGCACTTTCATGAACAATTGCATTTAGTTTTCCCTCAACATCTAACATATTGGGCAGAATTTAGACCCATAATAGGATTTCAGGATTTTTTTTTCGTTTCATTAAACAATACCAATTTTTCATATTAGGTTTCCAATATTCATCATTAGTTTTGTGGATGTTTGGCACTCTCTAAAAATTTCAATTATTCCAAAAAGTCACTAGATAATTACTTTACTCTTTACAAATCCAAATATGTACCCATATAACTCACATTGTTAAGACCGCAAGTCAGTCGTACAACCCACAATTAAAGACTTAGCAAACGAGTCATAATGCGGAACTTATCGTTCAAACCATCAAGGACAAACAATAAAGCGGTTTTTTTTTGTGTCAGTCCATAATCCAGACATGCAAGTAGGGTATTGACTTTTTTCGATTTTTATCCCAGTCTAAGTACATATTTGCAAAACTGACAAAGTTTGTAGAAAATTAAACAAAGGGCTACAATATAAGGATTCTTAAATTCAACATAAACCAATACCACCCTGTTTCCTAGAGAGGAATCAGGGGGAGGTAATGGCATTGACAACAATCGAAATCACAGCATCAAAACTGAAAACGAAAAATTAAGAACGTCTATAAAAACATATCACCCGCCAGAATAACAAGAGCAGGAGCAACCTAGAGAATCGCAGGCCAGTTGAAGCTCGAGCTGGTAGTGTCGCCCAATATCAACAGTGGGGCGGGCAATCCGTAAGTAAACGAAATGAAACCTCTGAACTGAAGCCAATTTTTAAAGCCCACAAAATCCATAATGCAAACAATGCCAGGGTAATGTATACAAATACATCACCCTCTACAGCCTCTCCATGGTTGGAATAGGAAGCATGATGAAAGGATGAATGTTGGCAACCAAAATAACAACGGCAATAGGAAAATTATAAAGTCAAAGTAAAAATAGCACCCATCCTCCCCTGCCATTTGTCACAAAGGGTAAGGAGGGGGGCTTTGCTGTCGAAGATTTTGTTGCTTGGCATTCGATGACTTAGCAAAGATTGACTGACAGTCTGTCAACCACCAAGAACAGCAACAACAACAAGTGAAGCAGGAGATGGAGAAAGCATAACATTTTGCTTTCTATGACAATGCCTGTCTATCTGTCTGTCGGTTTCCCAATTCGTTACCTAAAAGCCAAACAAGATAGAAAGACAACATCTCTCCAACATTTGGATCCTTTTGCCATGCCATTGTTGAGTAAAATTAGAATCTCTCTAAACAAACTCAGTTTCAATTGTAATCGATACACTAAGTACATAAACATTAAAGTTTATCGCTTTCAATTTTAGGCAACAGTCAAATTTCAAATTGTCTCCTTCCCCTGTCTCTGACAGGAATTCTGGTTGATCTGTTTACTTTTAAGATATTGATGTGAAATTTGTAGATGGATGTAACACTGAGAAATTCCATATGAACGTTAATTCAAAAATTTTTACTGAATAATATCTTAAGGGCAAATCAAATGCTCTTTTGATTAATCTGGTAAAAGTGCAGGGTGTATCAGGGTTTTAAAGAATTTTAGGTTAATTTGGATTTTTAGTTGATAAGCAAAATAGGCAACAACTAGCTATGCTAGAGGCATATTCAATATGATACCTAATACCTTATCAGCAATCCCACCTCGTGAGTGATTTATACAAGGTCACGACGACATGCAAATGAGACACAAAATCTAAATGAAGTAGGATCCTCAATATTTGAGATCAAATTTTCCATTTTAAGATTGTGTTTCGTTTCAAGTGCGACCTATTTTCGCTTTTTGGAAGTATATTTCTATAGACAACTTTGTAAAAATTTTATTTCCATGGAAAATGTTGTCAAAATTTTATTCCTATCGAAGATTTTTTTTATTCTATAGAAGATTTTATTTCTATACATATTTTTTTTTTTAATTTTATTTCTATATAAAATTATCTCAAAATTTTATTTCTATAGAAAATTTTGTCAAAATTGTATTTCGATAGAAAATTTTTCACAATTTTATTTCTATAGAAATTTTTTTCAAAATTTTATTTCTATAGAAAATGTTGTAAAATTTTTATTTCTATAGAAAATTTTGTCAAAATTTAATTTCTATAGAAAATTTTGCAAAAATTTTATTTCCATAGAAAATTTTATCAAAATTTCATTTCTATAGAAAATTTTGTCAAAATTTCATTTTTATAGAAAATTTTGTAAAATTTTTATTTCTATAAAAAATTTATTTTATTTCCATAGAAAATTTTTTTAAAAGTTTATTTCTATAGAAAATTTTGTCAAAAGTTTATTTATATAGAAAATTTTGTCAAAATTTTATTTATATAGAAAATTTTGTCAAAATTTTATTTATATAGAAAATTTTGTCAATATTTTATTTATATAGAAAATTTTGTCAAAATTTTATTTCTATAGACATTTTTTTTTTTTTAAATTTTATTTCAATATAAAATTTTGTAAAAATTTTATTTCCATAGAAACTTTTGTCAAAATTTTATATCTGTAGAAAATGTTGTCAAAATTTTTTTCTATAGACACTTTTTCGAAATTTTTATTTCTATAGAAAATTTTGTCAAAATTTTATATCTTTAGAAAATTTTGTCAAAATTTTATTTCTATAGAAAATCTTGTCAAAATATTATTTCTATAGAAAATTTTGTCAACATTTTATTTCTATAGAAAATTTTGTCAAAATTTTATTTCTAAAGAAAAATTTTTCAAAATTTTATTCCTATAGAATTTTTTTCAAAATTTTATTGCTATAGAAAATTTTGTGAAAATTTTATTTTCATAGAAAATTTTGTCAATATTTTATTTCTATAGAAAATTTAGTCAAAATGTTATTTCTATAGAAAATTTTGTCAACATTTTATTTCTAATGAAAATTTTTTCACAATTTTATTGCTATGGAAAATTTTTTCAAAATTTTACTGCTATAGAATTTTTTTTTTTGAAAATTGTATTGCTATATTTTGCCAATATTTTATTTCCATAGAAAATTTTTCAACATTTTATTTCTATAGAAAGTTTTGTCAAAATTTTATTTGTATAGAAAATTTTGTTAAATTTTTGTTTCTATAGAAAATTTTGTCAACATTTTATTTCTGTATGTTGACTTTTTAATTCGATAGAAAATTTTGTCCAAAATTTTATTTCGATAAAAAAATTTTGTCCAAAATTTTATTTCGTTAGAAAATTTTGTCCAAAATTTCATTTCCATGGAAAATTTTGTCAAATTTTTATTTCTATAGAAAATTTTGTCAAATTTATATTTCTGTAGAAATTTTTTTCAAAATTTTATTTCTATAGAAAATGTTGTAAAATTTTTATTTCTATAGAAAATTTTGTCAAAATTTAATTTCTATAGAAAATTTTGCAAAAATTTTATTTCCATAGAAAATTTTGTCAAAATTTCATTTCTATAGAAAATTTTGTCAAAATTTCATTTTTATAGAAAATTTTGTAAAATTTTTATTTCTATAAAAAATTTATTTTATTTCCATAGAAATTTTTTTTAAAATTTTATTTCTATAGAAAATTTTGTCAAAAGTTTATTTATATAGAAAATTTTGTCAAAATTTTATTTATATAGAAAATTTTGTCAAAATTTTATTTATATAGAAAATTTTGTCAATATTTTATTTATATAGAAAATTTTGTCAAAATTTTATTTCTATAGACATTTTTTTTTTAATTTTATTTCAATATAAAATTTTGTAAAAGTTTTATTTCCATAGAAACTTTTGTCAAAATTTTATATCTGTAGATAATGTTGTCAAAATTTTTTGTCTATAGACACTTTTTCGAAATTTTTATTTCTATAGAAAATTTTGTCAAAATTTTATATCTTTAGAAAATTTTGTCAAAATTTTATTTCTATAGAAAATCTTGTCAAAATATTATTTCTATAGAAAATTTTGTCAACATTTTATTTCTATAGAAAATTTTGTCAAAATTTTATTTCTAAAGAAAAAATTTTCAAAATTTTATTCCTATAGAAATTTTTTTCAAAATTTTATTGCTATAGAAAATTTTGTGAAAATTTTATTTTCATAGAAAATTTTGTCAATATTTTATTTCTATAGAAAATTTAGTCAAAATTTTATTTCTATAGAAAATTTTGTCAACATTTTATTTCTAATGAAAATTTCTTCACAATTTTATTGCTACGGAAAATGTTTTCAAAATTTTACTGCTATAGATTTTTTTTTGAAAATTGTATTGCTATAGAAAATTTTGTGAAAATTTTATTTTTATAGAAAATGTGGCCAATATTTTATTTCTATAGAAAATTTTTCAACATTTTATTTCTATAGAAAGTTTCGTCAAAATTTTATTTCTATAGAAAATTTTGTTAAATTTTTGTTTCTATAGACAATTTTGTCAACATTTTGTTTCTGTATGTTGACTTTTTATTTCGAAAGAAAACTTTGTCCAAAATTTTATTTCGATAAAAAAATTTTGTCCAAAATTTTATTTCGTTAGAAAATTTTGTCCAAAATTTCGTTTCCATGGAAAATTTTGTCAAATTTTTATTTCTATAGAAAATTTTGTTCAAATTTATATTTTGGTAGAAATTTTTTTCAAAATTTTATTTCTATAGAAAATTTTGTAAAATTTTTACTTCTATAGAAAATTTTTTCAAAATTTTATTTCTATAGATATTTTTACAATATTTTGTTTCTATAGAAAATTTCTTCAAAATTTTACTTCTATCGAAAAATTTTTCAAAATTTTATTTCTATAGAAAATTTTGTCAAAGTTTTATCTCTTTAGAATATTTTGTCAAATTGTTCACTATATATATAGCTACTATATAAACCGATCCCGGTTTGGCTCCTTCTCGTGGAGCAAATTTCATCCGAGCCGGATGAACTTTGTTTAGCATAGACTACTTATGGGCTAAGTTACAGTTTAGAAGACAATGTTAAAAGTAATTCGTGATTCTGTGTATGAATCATTCGTAGAACTTTCTACGCAAACCATGGTGGAGAGTACATAAGATTCGGCCTGACCAAACTTACGGCCATATATGTATATAATTGTTTTAATTTACCGGATAATGAATATTTGTTTCACTTGATTCAAATATGACGATTTAATATTTTCCTTTGAACTATTAAATTTTATTATCTTCATTTGTTGTTTTTTGTTATATGGGATGTTTACCGTCCAGCAGATCCAAAATAGTTTTATTCCTTAAAAGAATACTTGTGATATTTTTTCACATTTTTATTTCTATATAAATTTTTTTCAAAATTTTATTTCTATAGAAATTTTGGTGAAATTTTTATTTCTATAGAAATTTTGGTGAAAATTTTATTTCTATACAAAATGTTGTCAACATTTTATTTCTATAGAAAATGTTGTCAAAATTATATTTCTATAGAAAATTGTTTCAAATTTGTATTTCTATAGAATTTTTTTTTTTTCAAAATTGTATTTCTATAGAAAATTTGGTCATTATTTTATTTCTATAGAAAATTTTGTAAAAATTTTATTTCTATAGAAAATTTTATCAAAATTGTATTTCTATAAAAAATTTTGTGAAAATTTTACGCTATATAACATATATATGTAGCTCCTAAATAAACCGATCCCCAGAGTTGGTTTGCAGAGCTATATAACAGGAGGAGGAGGAGGAAATTTCATCAGATCCGGTTGAAATTTGGTAAGTGATGTTAGTAAATAGTATCTAACAATCATGAAAAAATTAGTTTATATCGGTTCATAATTATATATAGAACCCATATAAACCGATTCCAACATTTGATTTCTTGAGCTTCCTGGAGATGAAAATTTTATCCAATCCGATTGAAATTTGGTGTGGTGGTGGTGTTAGTAGATAGTATTTTACAACCATGGAAAAATTGGTTCATAATTATATGTAGCCCCCATATAAACCGAGCCCCAGGTTTGGCTCCTTTTCGTGGAGCAAATTTCATCCGAGCCGGATGAACTTTGTTTAGCATAGACCACTTATGGACTAAGTTACAGTTTAGAAGACAATGTTAAAAGTAATTCGTGATTCTGTGTATGAATCATTCGTAGAACTTTCTACGCAAACCATGGTGGAGAGTACATAATATTCGGCCTGACCAAACTTACGGCCATAGAACATATGTATATAATTGTTTTAATTTACCGGATAATGAATATTTGTTTCACTTGATTCAAATATGACTTTTTAATATTTTCCTTTGAACTACGGAATTTTACTATCTTCATTTGTTGTTTTTCTTATATGGCATTTATGTTTACCATCTAGCAGATCCAAAATAGTTTTATTCCTTAAAAGAATATTTGTGATATATGCATAAAGTTTAAATAAATATTTATTGAAGTATATTTGTATATTTATATCTTATTGTGACAAAAGCACAGCATTTTTGTCTGAAAAGGATGAATAAATGGGAACGACAAACATACGGCTTTATTTGTATATCTGTTGCAGCTGTGTGGTTTCATTTGTTCCGAGATTCTTAAATATCCTGACTTATCGGTTTTTATAGTTCACTTTTTGTCTGGCTGCCTGTCTGTCTGTCCATATCAATAGAATAAATGTTCGACTATTGTTGTCTTCACATGAATACCAAAGAATATTGCAGTGACACTTCTGTATTTGTCATTTAAAAAAGTTGGATTTACTTTTTGCTGCAAAATAAAAATCATTTGTTGACATTTTCAATTTCGTTATAACATTCTTTAAATATTTTATAGAATTTACTTGTGCTTAATTCTATTGAAAGTGCTTTGATTTACGATATTTTAATTAACTTTATTGAAGAGAAATAATAGGCAATTTACAATGATTCATTGTGGCTACACTGAAACAAATATAGTAGCAAGCGCAAAGATTTCATGTCCTCAAGATACACATGCCATTTTTGCGTAGCATAGAAGACGCAGTTCTCTAAAACAATAACTTTTTACCGGACCTAAGTTGAAGAACTTTTTGTTGAAGTTGTTTTGTCTTTAAAGTTAGGCGTTTCGATTGCGTATATAGAAAATAGCGTTGAGCTGAGCCAGCATAGCCGTTCTATGGCGATGATAGAGGTATACTAGTTCATCACTCCATTTGTAACACATCGAAACAGCGATTTTCGACTATATAAAGATTTTATACAATATATTCTTGATCAGGGAGAATTTCTAACACGATATAACGATGTCCGTCACCGCCACCTTGGTGCAGTGATTAGCATGGGTCATGGTTTCAACCCAAGTTTCGATCGAACATGTTTTTAAGCTATGTACTCATATTATCCCTTCTTAGTAATGCTGGTGACATTTTTGAGTGTTTAAAAGCTTCCCTAAACGGTTTCGCCGCAATGTGAAACGCCGTTTGGACTTGGCTATCAAAAGTAGGCCCGTTGTCATTGAGCTTAACATAGAATCGGGCAGCACTTAAAAATACTAAAGAAGTTCACCACTGTGGTATCACAATGGACTGGATAGTCCCAAAATTGGGGACTTATTTCATTATGAAATAAATCCCCAAAATATATTATGAAATTTACCCCAAAAAAATAATAATAAATTTATGAATAAAATTGTAACCAATTTTTAACTAAAGTACGACAATCAGCCAGGAGTTTCATAAGACATTCGCTATAAACTTATAAATATCTGCAAGGCCTCATCACGAGATTAGGAGTATTATCCCTACACACTACACATTCGTTAACCGAGTTTGGATACACGCTCACTTCGTTAGCCTCTTCATCATCGGATGATGCATCCTGCGTGAATACTTCTGGAATCATAACAATAATATTTTAGGGCATTGTGCCATTTTTATACCCTTCACCACTACTGTGGTACAGGGTATAATAAGTTTGTGCATTTGTATGTAACGCCAAGAAGGAAAAGTCTGAGACCCATCGTTTAGTATACCTATCATCTTAGAATTAAATTCTGAGTCGATTTAGCGATGTCCGTCTGTCTGTCTGTTGATGTATTTTTGTGTGCAAAGTACAGCTTGCAGTTTTACTCCGATTGTTCTAAAATTTGGCTCAAAGACGATCCCTATTGATTTTGGAAAAAATCGGTTCAGATTTAGATATAGCTGCCATATATATTTTTCACCGATCTGGTCATAATTGGCGTGTATCTCAACCGATCTTCCTCAAATTCCGTACATCCGAATATTTTATGAGTCTCGAAAAACTTGCAAAATGTCAGCTAAATCGGTTCAGATTTAGATATAGCTCCCATATATAGCTTTCGTCCGATTTACACTCATGTGCCCACAGAGGCCAATTTTTTGCTCCGATTTAATTGAAATTTTGCACAGGGAGTAGAATTAGCATTGTAGCTATGCGTGTCAAATTTGGTTGAAATCGGTTCAAATTTAGATATAGCTCCCATATATAGCTTTCGCCCGATTTACACTCATATGACCACAGACGCCAATTTTTAACTCCGATTTAGTTGAAATTTTTTTTCGTCCGATTTGGACTTATATGGCCCCAAAAGCGAGAGTTTTGGACTGATTTGATTAAAATTTTGTACAAGGAGTACGTTTAATAGTATCGTTAATTGTGCCAAATTTAGTTGAAATCGGTTCAGATTTAGATATAGCTCCCATATATATCATTCGCCCGATTTGGACTAATATGCCCACAGAGGCAAAAGTGCTACTCTGATTTACGTGAAACTTGGCACAGGCAGTAGAATTAAGGTTCTGCATATGCGTGTTTATTTTGGTTGAAATCGGTTCAGATTTTGATATAGCTCCCATACATATGTTTCGCCCGATTTTCGGTCATATGACCACAGAGGTCAATGTTGTTGTCCGATTTACGTGAAATTTTGCACAAGGAGTACATTCAACATAGTAACTATGCATGTGAAATTTGATTGCAATCGGTTCAGATTTCGATATAGATTCCATATATATGTTTTTCCTAATTAGGCAAAACTGGCCGAAATACCTACATTTTCCTTATCAAATCGCCACTGCTAAGTCGAAAACTTATCAAAGTGACTCAAATTTTCCTATTACTCTATTACACATCTATCGACCGATAAATCATAAATACACTTTTGCGAAGTTGCCTCAAAATTGTTTCATATTTTAATGTTTCTTACATTTTTTAATAACATTGTGTTCCACCTCAGCGCATTAGCCGACTTAAATGTAAAATCTATAAGTATTGCAGAACTCTGTACAGATCTGCTCAGATATACAGAATATATGTGTATGGATTCATATAGCATCCAACACATGGACGAATTTGATATGGTATCGAAAATGTGGACTTACAAAGTGGTGAATGGTATAATATAGTCGGCCCCGCCCGACTTTAGACTTTCCTTACTTGTTTTTTATTAACATTGTGTTTCATTCCAGGGCGTAAGCCGATTTCAATTTTAATTCTAGAGATTTTATAGAAGTACAAAAAATTGTCTCCATTATAAGTATTTGCATCTGGAAATGCAAACCTTTATATAGCTCCCAGCAAATCTGAAGTAGTTGAGATAGTAACACAAATGTTGGTCTACATAGTGGTGAAGGGTATAATATAGTCGGCCCCGCCCGATTTAGACTTTACTTACTTGTTAGAGGTACGTTGTACTGCAAAAGATCCCTACGCTTAGTCATATTTCAGCTTACAGCCTGCAAGAAATTAAACCGTATTAAGAATCAAACAGAAATTTCAATAACAGATAAGAGAATAAAATTATATATTATTTAAATTAATTATACTCCATTATAATCAAACTACAAAGAAATGAAACACTATATAATTTGATGAACGCAAAAGCAAAAGAAGAAATGGAAGACATACAATTCGGTGAATGCAAAAGCAAAATATATTTTAGTTTTTGTGCGTACGAGAAACAGAAATTAAAAAATTCGCTCGAATTTTTTAATTGTATTTCTTCCACTTTTCTGTAGTTTGCTTATATTGGATTGTAATCAATTTAAATCAAATGACATTTTGTTTTCTTTTAGTATATACGTGCGTCCAAAAATGACTCAATATACTACCGTAACATATTAGCCATCTGCAAATACGGTCATACTCGCTTTACACGACTTAATCCTGCACTCACCATTGTTTAGATTTCTTTTGAGAAATCATTTTTATACCCATCATCACTACTGTGGAACAGGGTATAATAAGTTTGTGCATTTGTATGTAACGCCAAGAAATAGTGGTCATAGACCCATCTTTTAGTATACCGATCGGCTTAGAATTAAATTCTGAGTCGATTTAGCGATGACCGTCTGTCTGTATATGTAATTTTGTGCACAAAGTACAGCTCGCAATTTAAATCCGATCGTCCTCAAATTTAGCATTGGGCCGTTTCTTGGGACAGAGACAATCGCTATTGATTTTGGAAAAATCGGTTCAGATTTAGATATAGCTGCCATATATATTTATCCCCGATTTGGTCATAGTTAGCGTGTTTATCAACCGATTTTTTTGAAATACCGTACATCCAAATATTTCATGATTCTCGCAAATCTTGCAAAATATCAGCCAAATCGGTTCAGATTTAGATATAGCTCCCATATATATCTTTCGTCCGATTTAGACTCATATGACCACAGAGGCCAGAGTTTCCTACGGATTTCGTGAAATTTTGCACAGAGGGTAGAATTGACATTCTACCAATGCCTGGTAAATTTGATTGAAATCGGTTCAAATTTAGATATAGCTCCCATATATATCTTTCGTCCGATTTGAACTTATATGGCCACAAAAGCCAGAGTTTTGCCGCGATTTGCTTCAAATTTTGCACAAGGGGTACGTTTAATAGTATCGTTAAGTGTGTCAAATTTTGTTAAAATCGGTTCAGATTTAGATATAGCTCACATATATATCTTTCGCCCGATTTGGACTTATATGGTCTCAAAAGCCAGAGTTTTGCCCTGACTTACTTCAAATTTTGCACAAGCGGCACTTTTAGCGATACTATTGTATGTGCCAAATATGGTCAACATCGATTCAGATTTAGATATAGCTCCCATATATATCTTTCGTCCGATTTGAACTTATATGGAGTCAAAATCCAGGGTTTTGCCGTGATTTGCTTCAAATTACGCACAAGAAGTACGTTTAGTAGTATCGGTAATTGTGCCAAATTTGGTTGAAATCGGTTCAGATTTAGATATGGCTCCCATATATATCTTCCGTCTGATTAGCACTCATATGACCAGGGGGGCCAAAGCTATACTCATATTTACGTGAAATTTCGATAGACAGCAGAATTATTATTCTAACTATACATGCCAAATTTAGTCAAAATCGGTTCAGATTATATATAGCTCCCATATATACGTACACCTGAGTTTGGGAAATATGGTAGAATGTTACACATTTTACACCCATTTTCAATGGAAATTTCCTCCAATTAACTGGATAGCGGTAGCCGATTTAAATTTTAATTCTAGAGATTTTGTAGAAATAAAAGATTGTCTCCTTTATGTTATATAGCTTCCAGCAAATGTGAAGTAGTTGAGATGGTAACACAAATTTTGGCCTACATAGGGGTGAAGGGTATAATATAGTAGACCCGCCCGACTTTAGACTTTACTTACTTGTTTTTTACTAACATTGTGTTTCATTCCAAGGCGTTAGCCGATTTCAATTTTAATTCTAGAGATTTTGGAGAAAAACAATCACAGAAAATATGTGAAATCTTGCATTTTTAATGTATGAAATACTCCAAATAGTAAAAAATATTCACTGCTGCGATTATTTATGACACTGTACCACTTTGAATTACATGATTTTTTGATAAATTGGTCACAATAAATTGCTATTGTGAATCGAAGAAGCGTCACTTTATCAAAATACAATCTGGTGCAACGATGTTCTGGATAACCCATGTTGCATCCAGTGCTAAAAGAAAATAGCCCTATATTAAAATATCGATATTCGACCCTACATAACATATATACGTATATATACTCTTGATTCTGGTACAATTTTGAGGCGATATAGCGCTATTCAAAACCTATAGTTCTGAATTCTAGGCAGGAATGTCAAGTTCTATGATTGGTCATATAGGGTAATTATGTCATATATCACCTACATACATATAAATCCGTCTTCCCATTTGGTTTAGGGGGCTTTATCACAAATTTTCATACGATCACCTTACTCTGTTGCTAGTTTAGTCAATACATGGTTTTAAGCTGAAATCAAAACAATAATAATAAAATTTTGAATTTAGATTAAATTGAAATCTATGAAGAAATACGCAAAATATTGATCCTATCGGTCTACTTTTTGAGATAGCCCTACATAAACCCAACAATATTTCCATAAAAATGATCCATATTGATCCATAACATAGGTTAACCTTCCTTGAAAATTTCAAAGAAATCAAACAACTTAATTCTAAACCTGATTCTCAAACAGGCGAGTTATATTGCTTACTTAAGTTGGTAAAATTTGACGATTTAAATTTGTTTTTCAAACGCATACACGTCTTATATTTTACCTCCTATTAGTTTAGCAATTGGAGCGTTTGCAATTAAAATAACAAGCAATAATAATCGCATGACCAACGAACTCTATGGGGGGTCATAACAGCATGTCAAATACGAACATACTCGAATGTTATTTCACCTCCTTGGGAATCTCATATGTCCTCAGTACATAACCTCAACACAGATAAACTTCTAAACTGGACAGAATGTAACAAAATATTTTCGAGTAAACATTTTTCTAACATCAAAATATTTTCCAAAATTCTACAGAGGATGCATAACCTCAATTTTGCACTATGTTTTGATGAAATTGTGGCTAAATAATAAGATTACTTTGGCCAAAAGATTATGGGCAAAGGGCAAAGTTCCTATATGTGAAATATAATCCATGGCAAAAATTTTTAGCATATGGCAAAGTTTTAGCTGCTCCATTGCCCATATGTAGGGATAATGATTGCGCCCTCAAACTCTTCAATATGGATGATGGCAACCTAGAGAGATGGCGACTGTCCATGGATACTTGAACATGTGGGCTAAATACTCCTTAATTGATATTTCATTGGCATCAATGAGTGGGAGGGTAGATGACAGCATTGCGTGCTTTTTCTTTTCTCTTCAGTGCCAAATTTAGTGGGAAGTTGTGCGTGTTAAACTTAGGTGTTCCTTAGATAGCAATTTTTCTTCTTTTTTTCTTCTGTCCAACTATCTTATCATAACAGCAGGAATTTGAAGATAATGAGATTTTGATGTGGAAAATATTAATTAATACAAAATTGTATATTTATTTTATTCTCAGCTGTGAGTCCTGGAGGAGGTGAACGCAGAACAGGAAACAACAGCATCAAAAATATATGCTGTGCTGTTATATTCCAATGAAGTGTTAATCATAATCGTTAATTAATCCAAATCACGCAAAATATACATCACTTTCACAATAGAAATTTTCCACATTGGGAGTCGTAAGGAAAATATAAATTTGGGAGAAGTGGATTTAATTAAATGGTACATCACTCAAGGCGTCAATAGTTACATCTCGTAGTTTATAACCACCACTCGGGTTAAATATGCCAAGTTTAGGCCGATATGTAGAAATTGTACATATGAGTCGGTTCAACCAAAGCTGGCATATAGTTTACATTAGGAACACATATGAACCAATTTGGAATTTCCAAAAAATACCAAATTTTGGCCAATTGTTTCGGAAAAGGTCCTGTCGCAACATTTGTTTCTAGAAGTCTTTTTTCTAGAATTCTATTTTTATTCCCTCCACTTTAGGATTGGGGGTATCTTTGGCATTCCGTTTGTAACACATCGAAATATTGGTCTAAGACCCCATAAAGTATATATTTATTATGGGTTGTGGTGAAATTCTGAGCCGATCTAGCGATGTTTCTGAACGAAACAGGCTATCGACTTGAAACTTGCTACAATTAGTTGTTATTGATGTAGGTTGGATGGTATTGCATATGGGCCATATTGGACCACTTTTACGTATAGCCCCACATAATTTGGCCCCAAGATTTAACTTGCGGAGCTCCAGAAAAAGTAAATTTCATCAGATTCGGTTGAAATTTGGTGTTATTATATGGCTTCTAACAGTCAGGCAAAAATTGGTCCACATTGGTCCATAACTATACAGCCTCCATATAAACCGATCGCCAGATTTGGATTGTTGAGTCTCTGGGAGGAACAAATTTCATGTGACCCGTTATGTTGTGTTCGTATATGGTCAAAATCGGTTCAGATTTAGATATAACCATATATATCTTTGGCCTTATTTAGATTCATATGACCACGAAGGCCGAAGTTTCATTTAGACAATTTTGAAATTCTGCACAGGGAGTGCAATTAAAATTTTAGCAATGTGTGCCAAATTTTATCAATACCACCTCAGAATTAGACAAACCCAGCGGCGGAAATCGCTCTTCATAAGGCCTTTTAAAAGGCATTTATTTGCAGACACAAGGCATTGACTTCCCATTACATATTCATTGTATTTTTACACAGGGTGTCATAGCCGACCAAGGGCTCCGACTTCAACTTACAGCATAGGGGCTAATATAAGGTCATTATTTTAAGGCCTTTTAGGAAGTGCCTCAAATAAGTTCTTTATAATGTGTGATAAAATAAGGCCTTTTATAATGTATACATCAAAAGGCTTTATGAAGCATATATAAATAGAGGCCTTGTAACGATCCACCTTCACGGGCCCTGCTTCCTCCGAGATTGGCTACCTCCTTGCCGCCGGCCGTGCTCAGTCTTGGGCGGTTCTTGCTCTTTAGAAGCAGACACGGAATCATTATCATATAAGTAAAATAAGGTAGCTCTTTTGATAGGACACAGATGAGCAAAGAAGGGATATTAGAGAAAAATAGAAACTAAAAATTTTGAATGATGTTTGTTTAAAAGGGCTGCATTAGATGTCGACTTGCCGCCTATTCTTAAACCTCCCACTCAACCATGTCAACATTTGTCTGTTGACCTGCATTGCCATCTTCTACAATGAGTTTTTCACCTTTCGTAAGGAAAACTAAAACTTAAAAATTCATTTCAATAGATTATATTTACATAAATATAGGGTAACAAATATTGCAAGAAAAATCCTGACTAAATAAAATTTATTAATAAAAGTTACTAAACGTACTAAAAATGACTTAGGAGAAATGTTTTAAATTTGACCGAAAGATAAAATTGATTTTTGAATTAGAACAAAATTAATCGTATATAATTAAAATCTGGCTAACATTTTATAGGTGTGATATAGTAAAATATTTAAATATTAAAGTGTAATTTTGAGCATATACAAAAATGAAATAAATAAATTTTGACTCACCAATTTAATCCTTAGTTGTCTCCAGGCCTGATGACTTCGGATCTATTGTTTTTTTTTTTTTTTTTTTTTTTTTTTTAAGGGTATAAAATCTATATTATATATATTTCAAAATTGCATAGCTCACGAGAAAGGTAAATTTTTATAAAAAAAATTATCTGATTAGTGGATAAGTGAAGTGAATTCTAATTTTTAGGTATACATTAACATTGATAAATGAAATAAAATCTTAAATGAAAATTGACTCAAATAAATTTAAAACATAAAAAATTGTTAATTATATCGTTAAAGAAAAGTTATAATGTATTTAACTGAAATAATTCGGAAATAAAAAAAAAAATGTATTTTTATGAAAAAACAAATAAAATTTTTCTAGGAATTCTCACATGGAGACAAACGTCTTCGTAAGTTTTGTTAATGAAATAATTTTTCCTATTTCTCTTTTGCAATTAATGAAATAAATCCCTCTATATGATAACGTATCCATGGTAATTAAATGTTCTCGCAATGTAGATGAAATATCTTGATATTCAAAAATCTGGGGTTTCCACAAATGAACTGATTAGGAATCTTCACCAATATCAGCCCAATAGCCGGGAATCAAAAATATGTTTCACATAAATCCTTTGCAGCGTTCGTGAGAAACTATCTACCCACAAGGATATTGAAAATCCAAAATTTGTGATTGTCCTTCTTATTCGTTGTATTCTTGAAAACTGGCAATATATCGAACGAAAATCATCAGCTTTCTCTGCCTTAATGGTCAGCAAGACAAAATTGGCAAACCCAAATGGAGTTTTCTAGTCCAGAATATTAGAACTAATTCAAAACGGCAGGAAATAATATTATCGATGATTTCACAGAATAAGTTCCTCAATAATTGTTTATATAATCAATCACTCGCGGTCACCAAGCTCTCTATAATTTATAAAATTTTTACTTTTGTTACAGAGTCTATTATCACACAAAAGCGACCGAACTATTCAAGTATCAAATATCTTTTTCTTTTCTTTTCTCATTTTATTTTGTCACAACCAAAATTCTCCAAACCAAAATCCAAAGCTTGCTATGGTTAGAAACAAAATTCTCAAGGCAAGTACAGGAGAACCAAATATATTCAAGAAAGTATTTTAAATTAGTAGTTGGCATAATGAAAGAAAAACTGATTTTTAAGAAAATCATGGCCTGCCTAGTTTTCTAAAATTATTTGGTATGAATTAAAAGCAAGTTGAAATTTCCAAAAATTTTTCAAAAAAAACATGGCCTTCTTAAATTGTCCAAAAGCATATATCGAACGTAAATCTCATAATGAGGCAACTTAGCAACCACCAACTGAAATTTCGAATTATTAATTTGGAAACAACTAAAGTAGCAGTGCTACAAACTACACAATGCCAAAAAAAAAAAAAAAAAAAAAAAAAAAAAAAAAAAAAAAAACAGTATTATTCCCAAATGTCCTTTAAATGGTAGGTGCCAATTTTTCCATTATCTACGTCTCTCAACTCATACTGAACATTGCCTACTTTTCTCACAACCACTGCTCTTATCCCCGTTGGAGCTAATTTTGCATTAAAATGTTTAATTTGCGAGCTCTGGGGAAAGTTTCGGCGTATCACCTCTTGTCCAATATCTAGATGTCGATTCTTAGAACGCAAATTATATGTCCTTTCGTTTTTCTTATAAGCGGCATTCATCTTTGCCAGTATTGAATCCCTGAGTATTGTAAATTTATCCATTCGTTCAATTTGTGCATCGTTCTCATTTAACAACTTCAACTTCCTTAAGAGTTGAAAGTCCTTCCCATGCTTAATCATATTCTGACCAAAAATTACCTGATAAGGTGTCATTCCTATTGTCTGATGAACTGTATTGCGCAAGGCACAATTTACACTTGGCAAAAATCTGTCCCATAGTCGATGGTCCTCCTTTACATAAGACCTCAAAGCAGCATTTACACTTCTGTTTACCCTTTCGCTAGCATTAGCTTGCGGGTTGTGTACAGCCGTATATTGATGCCTTATTCCAAATTCCAAAAGAAGATCTTCGAATTCTTTGCTCTTAAATTGAGTACCATTATCCGTAACTATAACCTCAGGCACACCATAGCAAGTAAATATTTCCTCCTTCAAGTAAGTAGAAATTGGTTTGGCTAATAATTTGCGCAATGGCTTTAGAAATGAAAATTTAGAAAAATGATCCAAAACAATTAGTATACCAGTATGTCCATTTCGAGTTCGGGGAAAAGGCCCCAGAATGTCAACGTATAATCGTTGAAATGGTCTTTCACTTTGCACCATCTGCCCCATAGGTGGTCTTAAAACAGTTGTAGGTATTTTACTCGTTCTGCAAATTTCACATTTTCCTATAAAATTTCTCACATCTATTACTAGACCTGGCCAATAGAAATGTCTTCTTAATAACTCGATTGTTTTAGCAATGCCACAATGCGAAGACGATGGTATACTATGAGCTGCATAAATAACTTGTTTACGCAATTCCGTAGGTATTAATAGTTTCCATGCCCCAATGTCATAGTCATTTTCCGATGAAAATTTGGTCCTTTTGAAAATATATTTTCCTTCCACTTTGAAATCGGGGAAGGGAGACCTAAGCAGTTCCTCGCGCAATCTGCTATATTCCACTCCGAGAAAAGCAGATGATTCCAAATCCACTGATGGTACTACCTCAATTTCCACAGCACTAACTTCATTCTCAAACATGCGAGACAGTGCGTCCGGAACGACATTATCCTTACCACGCCTGTGCTCAATAGTAAAATTGAAGCCCTGTAGCCGCAAAGACCACCTTGCCAAACGTCCTGACAAGTCGGTCTGTCGCATCAACCATTTAAGGCTGGCGTGATCCGTCACAACCTTAAACTCATGGCCCTCAATGTAAGACCGGAATTTCTTCACAGCCAGCACAACGGCTAAACATTCCAATTCTGTAATTGTATAGTTTCGTTGAGCTTTGTTGAGTTTCTGAGACATGTAGGCAATTGGTCTCTCAACCCCATCCTTATCCTCCTGTGCCAACACCGCCCCAATACCAACGGTGCTTGCATCACATTGCAACACGAACGGTCTAGAAAAATCAGCATGTGCCAAAATAGGAGCACTACACAGCCGTGATTTAAGACTCTCGAATGATACTTGAGCCTCTTTTGACCAATTAAATTTCTTTTTCTTTGATAAAAGTTCCGTCAGTGGAAACGTGCAAGTCGAAAAGTCGCTAATAAAACGTCGGTACCATCCGATCATACCTAAGAACTGGCGAAGGGATCGGATGTTAGTTGGAGTAGGGAATTCTGAGATAGCTTTTACCTTATCAGGATCGACCTTTAAAGCTCCATCTCCAACAATATATCCCAAATAACGTACATTTGCGATAGCAAAACAACTTTTTTTCACATTTATTGTGAGACCTGCCTTCCTAAGTTGCATGGCAACTTGTTGAAGATGTTGTAGGTGGTCCTCAAAGCTTTCAGACATAATCAATAGATCGTCTAAATAGACGAAAACATGAGATTTCATGTTGTAGGGAATTACAATGTCCATTAGGCGGCACATTGTTTGGGGTGCATTGCACAACCCAAATGGCATTCTTTTGAATTGATATAGTGGTCTGTTAGGAATTGTGAAAGCAGTTTTAGGTCTTGAAGAATCATCCAATTTTATCTGCCAAAAGGCATCTTTAAGATCCACTTTGGAGATAAAATTTACAGATGGTAGTCGCGAAAGAATACCCTCAATATTGGGTATCGGGTACGAATCTTTAACTGTGACAGAGTTAAGTTTCCTGCTATCGACGCAAAATCTAACCTTGTCCGGTTTAACGATTAAAACCCCTGGTGATGACCAAGGCGACTGTGGACATTCCTCTATAACCCCCAAAGAAAGCATGCGATCGATTTCAGCACAGAGAATTTTTTCTCTGGCTGGAGATATCGGGTAATACCTCTGCTTAATTGGTTTTGAGTCACCAGTATCAATATGGTGCTCCACCAAATGTGTACAACCAAGACCTTCTTTTTCGGAATTGGGAAATAGTCCGATGATAGCGTCCAATTTTCGCTTCTCTTCTTGGGACAGATCTATAAAAACAGAGTCAGTCCTTTCACAGTAAAGCTCGTCAACTTCCTTACCTATAGATATGGAAATATTAAACTTACTCCAAAAATCTATGCCACATATCAAGTCCTGCTTTATTGTATTAATGACTAAGAATTCGAATCTACACTGTCGACTATCCATCGTAAATTCAAGATTCACGACTCCTGACACTTGTTAAATCTGTCCGTCAGCAGTTTTAACATTCCCACGACATTTCCTAAAATTCGCAGAATTCTGAACCTGTCTTGCCAAACTACCCCCAATGACGCTCTTATTAGCGCCGCTGTCTAGTAGAGCTAAATATAACTTACCTTCAATATTTAAAGGTAAAAAAGGTCGTGAATCCAAATTCTTGCTCACTATAGCCGCTATTTTGTATTTCTTAAATTTCTTCAATTCCTTCCAATAATTATGCATTCTAATAGCACTTCTAGTAGCTTTGGCATTGATAACGCTCGTCACATCGGGTAAATAAGTATATCCTAATTTAGCAATATTAATTGATTTGTTACTATCCGGGTATACTGTCTCATTCGGTACTAATCCTAACTCCTCCTTTAATGATTCTTTCCTTGTGCTCGTCACATCGGGTAAATAAGTATATCCTAATTTAGCAATATTAATTGAATGGTTACTATCCTGGTATACTGTCTCATTTGGTACTAATCCTAACTCCTCCTTTAATGATTCTTTCCTTGTGATCTCGGATGTCCTTTTCGGAGGACATCCTTTCGCACGTTTCCCGAACCCTGACACTTTGGACAAGACGGTTTATATGCATCCCTTAGTCCACAACCATAACAGAAGACAGTTTTATCTTTTAAGCAGTCTTTGTATAAATGCCCATTCGTATCACAGTTCCAACAAACTACATTCTGGTGTATTTCTAAGATATCCCCATCAAAGAATTCATTGTCGTCTTCTAAATCCCCATCAATCTCAGCTATATGATTTCTTTGACGTACCTGTCTACTGCCGTGTTGAAACTGAGTATCGCGTACAAATTTCTCGTGTCTCCGAACTGCCTTACGTAAATCTGATATGTGAAATATATCGAGATGTAATAATTCGTGTCTGATCTCAGTCCGAAGATTACGTATTAATGTCTCGCAGAGTTCACTATCTGTCAAAGGAGTCTGTAGTTTGTCGGCTAAGGAAACTATCGCCTCATAATATTCGTCAAAGGATTCATCTGCCCTCTGCTTTCGGCGTCGAATGTCATCCTTTATGTCGAAGTCATTGTAAAAATCCTTAAATTGGGCCCTTAAAGACTCGGAAAAGCTTCTCCAAGTGAAATTACTGTTTCGACGATGGTACCTCCAGTACCATTCTAAAGCCCTGTTCTCAAACAAAATGTGTACATTTCTACATAAAACTTCAAAGTCTCCACCAAGTGTATTGTTAGTCATTATCCGTACTCGATATATAAATTCGTCTATCGGCATATCCCGATTACCGCCAGAAAAAGACAGTTTCCAATTCCGAATAATATTCAATGCTTTCTCTGGATTGTCCCATATAAATGAAAGTCTGTCATGACGTTCCGTTGTTCCAGACACATGGGAACGTAAATTCCTGGCCCCTCCATCTGTGTTGAAATTCATATTCCGTAACATCTCTCCTACTTCCCTAACAATTGACGCCGTGAGATCTCCTCGTACTTCCGAAATAGAATTGGATATCATCCTACGAACACTCCCTTCATCTATCCTCAAAGGGGATCCTGTACGTTCACTTGCTCTATCCTCCTGTGTTCGAGATGCCACATTATCTACAGTATTAGGACAATCCCTGACCGACCCATCAACATTCCTAGGCGGGATTCTCAAATTCATATCATGTGTATCTCCATCCGGAGATGGTGAAGCTATTTCTCGATTCCTTCTGTTACCGCGAGTCATAGATCTAGTTCTGTG
The DNA here is from genome assembly GCF_050003625.1 of Haematobia irritans. Classification (NCBI taxonomy): domain Eukaryota; kingdom Metazoa; phylum Arthropoda; class Insecta; order Diptera; family Muscidae; genus Haematobia; species Haematobia irritans. The sequence goes on along the minus strand of NC_134398.1, from coordinate 162,050,836 downwards.
TCCAATAGGACTACCATTTCCATCGCCTCCTGCCCCGTGAGTAGGATTTCGATTTCTTGTTCTGTCCAAACTATGTACCACACTCATCTTTTGCAAACACTAGCAATCAACTAATTACGTATGGAAATAAATCGCGAAGAAAATAAACCAAAATTATAAATCACACAATTATAAAATACACAGGAAACAAATTATTTCACCCAAATCCGTAAATTTGAAAAAGAAAAAAAAAATCTTTAAAGGGAAAAAACTAGCTATTATTCTAATAAATATAACGAATTAAATTATTTCACAAAATTTTCAAAATTTATTACTACTCAGTGTAAAAACCCAAAAAGTAGAAGATGGCTGAAACATCATTGTACATTACAAAAACCGTAGAAGTGAAAGTGAAACCTATTTTATGGTATACTAACCAGACTACATACTCCAAATAGTACAATTCCATTAAATACGGACCACTTTACGAAAATTGTATATCCCAACACCAGTATCAGAGTAAACATTCGACAATAGATCAAAATTTAAATCTCAATGACACCAGACTCGAAAGTATAGATAGCGAAAGGTACAAGAAAATGAAAAGAAAGTAGTATAAAGAAAGATGTATTACTATTGGTCAAAATGGTATGAAAACCGCACATGCTATACTCAAAAATCCGATAATGGCCTATAGAACACTAAGAAAGAAAAGAAAAATAATTTTGAGGACCAGCATTTAGGTGTCATGATACTGAAATCTCGAATTCCTACGATACGTAAGAATACGACCAGTTGCTGGGCCCCACGTTGGGCGCCATTTAATATATGTAACGATCCACCTTCACGGGCCCTGCTTCCTCCGAGATTGGCTACCTCCTTGCCGCCGGCCGTGCTCAGTCTTGGGCGGTTCTTGCTCTTTAGAAGCAGACACGGAATCATTATCATATAAGTAAAATAAGGTAGCTCTTTTGATAGGACACAGATGAGCAAAGAAGGGATATTAGAGAAAAATAGAAACTAAAAATTTTGAATGATGTTTGTTTAAAAGGGCTGCATTAGATGTCGACTTGCCGCCTATTCTTAAACCTCCCACTCAACCATGTCAACATTTGTCTGTTGACCTGCATTGCCATCTTCTACAATGAGTTTTTCACCTTTCGTAAGGAAAACTAAAACTTAAAAATTCATTTCAATAGATTATATTTACATAAATATAGGGTAACAAATATTGCAAGAAAAATCCTGACTAAATAAAATTTATTAATAAAAGTTACTAAACGTACTAAAAATGACTTAGGAGAAATGTTTTAAATTTGACCGAAAGATAAAATTGATTTTTGAATTAGAACAAAATTAATCGTATATAATTAAAATCTGGCTAACATTTTATAGGTGTGATATAGTAAAATATTTAAATATTAAAGTGTAATTTTGAGCATATACAAAAATGAAATAAATAAATTTTGACTCACCAATTTAATCCTTAGTTGTCTCCAGGCCTGATGACTTCGGATCTATTGTTTTTTTTTTTTTTTTTTTTTTTTTTTTTAAGGGTATAAAATCTATATTATATATATTTCAAAATTGCATAGCTCACGAGAAAGGTAAATTTTTATAAAAAAAATTATCTGATTAGTGGATAAGTGAAGTGAATTCTAATTTTTAGGTATACATTAACATTGATAAATGAAATAAAATCTTAAATGAAAATTGACTCAAATAAATTTAAAACATAAAAAATTGTTAATTATATCGTTAAAGAAAAGTTATAATGTATTTAACTGAAATAATTCGGAAATAAAAAAAAAAATGTATTTTTATGAAAAAACAAATAAAATTTTTCTAGGAATTCTCACATGGAGACAAACGTCTTCGTAAGTTTTGTTAATGAAATAATTTTTCCTATTTCTCTTTTGCAATTAATGAAATAAATCCCTCTATATGATAACGTATCCATGGTAATTAAATGTTCTCGCAATGTAGATGAAATATCTTGATATTCAAAAATCTGGGGTTTCCACAAATGAACTGATTAGGAATCTTCACCAATATCAGCCCAATAGCCGGGAATCAAAAATATGTTTCACATAAATCCTTTGCAGCGTTCGTGAGAAACTATCTACCCACAAGGATATTGAAAATCCAAAATTTGTGATTGTCCTTCTTATTCGTTGTATTCTTGAAAACTGGCAATATATCGAACGAAAATCATCAGCTTTCTCTGCCTTAATGGTCAGCAAGACAAAATTGGCAAACCCAAATGGAGTTTTCTAGTCCAGAATATTAGAACTAATTCAAAACGGCAGGAAATAATATTATCGATGATTTCACAGAATAAGTTCCTCAATAATTGTTTATATAATCAATCACTCGCGGTCACCAAGCTCTCTATAATTTATAAAATTTTTACTTTTGTTACAGAGTCTATTATCACACAAAAGCGACCGAACTATTCAAGTATCAAATATCTTTTTCTTTTCTTTTCTCATTTTATTTTGTCACAACCAAAATTCTCCAAACCAAAATCCAAAGCTTGCTATGGTTAGAAACAAAATTCTCAAGGCAAGTACAGGAGAACCAAATATATTCAAGAAAGTATTTTAAATTAGTAGTTGGCATAATGAAAGAAAAACTGATTTTTAAGAAAATCATGGCCTGCCTAGTTTTCTAAAATTATTTGGTATGAATTAAAAGCAAGTTGAAATTTCCAAAAATTTTTCAAAAAAAACATGGCCTTCTTAAATTGTCCAAAAGCATATATCGAACGTAAATCTCATAATGAGGCAACTTAGCAACCACCAACTGAAATTTCGAATTATTAATTTGGAAACAACTAAAGTAGCAGTGCTACAGCCTCTTAATAGGAGTTTAAAATAATGCCAATTTAATGCCTTTTTATGAAGGCTGTTTAAAAGGCATTGTTTACATACCTTATAAAGAGCCTACTCCAAATTTCATATATAAACAAGAACCCCAAAATTTGTGCAGAATTCTTTTTATTTTATTTTGTACTATATAAAATTGTACTATAAACAAGTATATACGGCCGTAAGTTCGGCCAGGCCGAAGCTTATGTACCCTCCATCATGGATTGCGTAGAAACTTCTTCTAAACACTGCCATCCACAATCGAATTACTTAAGTTGCGGTAACGCTTGCCGATGGCAAGGTATCTTAAAACCTCCTAACACCATCTTCTAAATTGTATGGAAGTCCATACGTGGTATAAATTAAATCAAAAAAGATCGATCCAATACGTATAGAATTCAGTTTGACAAAGTAGACATACAATTTTGACAAAATTTTCTACAGAAATAAAATTTTAACAACATTTTCTATAGAAATAAAATTTTCACAAAATTTTCTATAGAAATAAAAATTTTGACAAATTTTGACAGAAATAAAATTTTAACAAAATTTTCTATAGAAATAAACTTTTGACAAAATTTTCTATAGAAATAAAATCTTGGTAGATTATTTGTGGCTCGAGTGGCAACCATGATTATGAACCGAATAAAATTTGAACAAAATTTTCTATAGAAATAAAATTTTGACAAAATTTTCTATAGAAATAAAATTTTGAAAATGATGAAAACTTTATTATGAACCGAATAAAATTTTAACAAAATTTTCTCTAGAAATAAAATTTTGACAAAATTTTCTATAGAAATAAAATTTTGGTAGATTATTTTTGGCTCTAGTGGCAACCATGATTATGAACCGATATGGACCAATTTTTGTGTGATTGGACCAATTTTGGTATGGTTGTTATCGACCATATACTAACACCACGTTCCTAATTTGAACCGGATCGGATGAATTTTGCTCCTCCAAGAGGCTCCGGAGGTCAAATCTGGAGAACGTTTTATATGGGGGCTATATATAATTATGGACCGATATGACCAATTCTGGCACGGTTGTTAAAGATCATATACTAACACCATGTTCCAAATTACAACCGGCTTGGATGAAATTTGCTTCTCTTGGAGACTTCGCAAGCCAAATCTGGTGATCGGTTTATATGGGGGCTATATATAATTATGAAGCGATGTGGACCAATTTTTGCATGGTTGTTAGAGACCATATACCAACATCATGTACCAAATTTCAGCCGGATCGGATGAAATTTGCTTCTCTTTGAGGCTCCGCAAGCCAAATCTGGGGATCGGTTTATATGGGCGACATATATAATTATGGACCGATGTGGACCAATTTTTGCACAGTTGTTAGAGACCATATACCAATACCATGTACCAAATTTCAGCCGGATCGGATGCAATTTGCTCCTCTTTTGGGCTTCGCAAGCCAAATCTGGAGATCGGTTTATATGGGGGCTATATATAATTATGGAACGATGTGGACCAATTTTTGCATGATTGTTAGATACCATATACCAACATAATGTACCAAATTTCAGCCGGATTGGATGCAATTTGCTCCTCTTTTAGGCTTCGCATGCCAAATCTGGAGATCGGTTTATATGGGGTCTATATATAATTATGGACCGATGTGGACCAATTTTTGCATGGTTGTTAGAGACCATATACCAACATCATGTACCAAATTTCAGCCGGATCGGATGAAATTTGCTTCTCTTTGAGGCTCCGCAAGCCAAATCTGGGGATCGGTTTATATGGGGGCTATATATAATTATGGACCGATGTGGACCAATTTTTGCGTGGTTGTTAGAGACCATATACCAACACCATATACCAAATTTCAGCCGGATCGGATGAAATATGCTTCTGTTAGAGGCTCCACAAGCCAAATCTGAGGGTCCCTTTATATGGGGGCTATACGTAAAAGTCGACCGATATGGCCCATTTTCAATACCATCCGACCTACATCGATAACAACTACTTGTGCCAAGTTTAAAGTCGATAGCTTGTTTCGTTCGGAAGTTGGCGTGATTTCAACAGACGGACGGACGGACCTTTTTTAAGGCCTTTTTTAAGGCCTGTTTTTTGCAATGAATGAGTATCAACTTTTTTTGTAAAGAAGGAAGAGGTCTTACAAAAGGGATTATTTTATAAGACCTAATCGTATGAGTATTGCCTCTAAAATAAGGGCTCCGTGAATGTTTTAAATCGAAAGTGCTCTCGATTTACGCCGCTGGGAAGTTCACGATTTTAACAAATATGGCCGAAATACCCATATTTTCCTAATAAAATCGTCACTGCTTAATAGAAAACTCGCAAAAATGATATAATTATACCCTGCGCCACACTGTGGAACAGGGTATTATAAGTTAGTGCATATGTTTGCACCACCCAAAAGGAGACGAGATAGACACATGGTGTCTTTGGCAAAAATGCTCAGGGTGGGCTCCTGAGTCGATGTAGCCATGTCCGTCTGTCCGTGAACACATTTTTGTAATCAAAGTCTACGTCGCAGTTTTAGTCCAATCGACCAATCCAACCAAATTTGGCACAAGTACGTGCTTTGGCTCAGAATAGAACCCTATTGATTTTGGAAGAAATCGGTTCAGATTTAGATATAGCTCCCATATATATCTTTCGCCCGATATGCACTAATTTGGACCCAGCAGCCAGAGTTTTATACCCATTTGCTTGAAATTTTGTACAAACATAACACTTAGTCGTATAGTCAAGTGTGCAAAATTTTATTGACATCGGTTCAGATTTAGATATAGCTCCCATATATATCTTTCGCCCGATATGGACTTATATGGCCCCAGAAGCCAGGTTTTTGGCCGAATTTGGTTGAAATTTTGCACTAGGAGTACAATTAGTAGTATAGTCAAGTGTGCAAAATTTGGTTGAAATCGATTCAGATTTAGATATAGCTCCCATATATATCTTTCGCCCGATATGGACTAATATGGTCCTAAAAGCCAGAGTTTTGGCCCAATTTGGTTTAAATTTTGCACAGAGAGTAGATTTAACATTGTAGCTATGCGTGCCAAATTTGGTTGAAATCGATTCAGATTTAGATATAGCTCCCATATATATATCTTTCGCCCGATATGGACTAATATGGTTCTAATAGCCAGAGTTTTGGCCCAATTTGGTTGAAATTTTGCACAGGGAGTAGATTTAGCATTGTAGCTATGCGTGCCGAATTTGATTGAAATCGGTTCAGATTTATATATAACTCCCATATATATCTTTCGCCCGATATGGACTAATATGGTTCTAATAGCCAGATTTTTGGCCGAATTTGCTTGAAATTTTGCACAGGGAGTAGATTTAGCATTGTAGCTATGCGTGCCAAATTCGGTTGAAATCGATTCAGATTTAGATATAGCTCCCATATATATATCTTTCGCCCGATATGGACTAATATGGTTCTAATAGCCAGAGTTTTGGCCCAATTTGGTTGAAATTTTGCACAGGGAGTAGATTTGGCATTGTAGCTATGCGTGCCGAATTTGATTGAAATCGGTTCAGATTTATATATAGCTCCCATATATATCTTTCGCCCGATATGGACTAATATGGTTCTAATAGCCAGATTTTTGGCCGAATTTGCTTGAAATTGTGCAGTAGGAGTACAATTAGTAGTGCAGTTGAGTGCGCAAAATTTGATTGAAATCGGTTCAGATTTAGATATAGCTCCCATATATACCTTTCGCCCGATATGGACTAATATGGTTCTAATAGCCAGAGTTTTGGCCCAATTTGGTTGAAATTTTGCACAGGGAGTAGATTTAGCATTGTAGCTATGCGTGCCGAATTTGATTGAAATCGATTCAGATTTATATATAACTCCCATATATAGCTTTCGCCCGATTTACACTCATATGACCATAGAGGCCAATTTTTTACTCCGATTTAGTTGAAATTTTGCACAGGCAGTAAAATTAGCATTGTAGCTATGCGTGCCAAATTTGGTTGAAATCGGTTAAGATTTAGATATAGCTCCCACATATATGATTTTCTGATTTCGACAAAAATGGTCAAAATACCAAAATTTTCCTTGTAAAATCACCACTGCTTAGTCGAAAAGTTGTAAAAATGACTCTAATTTTCCTAAACTTCTAATACATATATATCGAGCGATAAATCATAAATAAACTTTTGCGAAGTTTCCTTAAAATTGCTTCAGATTTAAAAGTTTCCATATGTTTTTACTAACATTGTGTTCCACCCTAGTGCATTAGCCGCCTTAAATTTTGAGTCTATAGATTTTGTAGAAGTCTATCAAATTCTGTCCAGATCGAGTGATATTTAAATGTATGTATTTGGGACAAACCTTTATATATAGCCCCCAACACATTTGACGGATGTGATATGGTATCGAAAATTTAGATCTACAAAGTAGTGCAGGGTATAATATAGTCGGCCCCCCGACTTTCCTTACTATTTTAGTTTAATATATACCACGTATAAACTACCTTGCAATTTAGAAGACGGTGTTAGAAAGTTTTAAGATACCTTGCCATTAGCAAGTGTTACCGCAACCCAAGTAATTCGATTGTGGATGACAGTCTTCAGTAGAGGTTTGTATGCAATCCATGGTGGAGGGTACATAAGCTTCGGCCTGGCCGAACTTACGGCCGTATATACTTGTTTTTACTAACTTTGTGGTCCGTCTCGTTCATTAACCAATTTAAATTTTGAGTCTAGAGATTTGTGAAAGTTTAAGTATTTGTGTATGGGAATATAAACTTTTATATAGCTTCCAACAAAATTAGAGGGTGTTAAGATGGCATCAAAAATTTGGTATACATAGTGGTATAATATAGTCAGCCCCGTCCGACTTTAGACTTTCCTAACTTGATTTTTACTAACATTGTGTTCCACCCCTGGGAATTAGCCGCCTTAAATTTTAAGTAATATAGATTTTGTAGAAGTCGAACAAATTTTGTCCAGATCGAGTCTGATTTTAATATATGTTTTTGGGACAAACCTTTATATATAGCACCCAATATATTTGACCGATTTGATATGACATCGAAAATGTGGATCTACAAAGTGATATAGTCGGGCGGGGCAGACTTATCTTACTTGCGTTTAAGTGTAGTTTCTAGTCGTGAAGAGTCATCTTCTTTGCCGAAAACTGGGTGTCGGCTAAATATGTAAAGACCACACTTTACATATTCTTCGTGTATTAGGATACAATATGTAGTTGAATCCATAAAAACCAACCCAAATATTCTACCATCATATAAACTTCTAAACAAATCTCCCACCCCTCATTGTTAGAATCCCATTCTATTCATTATCATATTCTATTCATTACCATCACTTTTGCTATATTTTAATTAAACCTTAAATACTGAACATATACATTTAAAGTTTCTCGTCTTCAGATGAAAATCCATTCTTGGCATTTCAATGGCAATATTGCGATAGTTTATTAATGGCATTCCCTCATCCAGTTACCACTTTGTAATTACTTTCTTACTTTCATTGGCAAATCATTATTATCGAACTGTAACTCCTATTGTATGGTGTTTGCCGTTGTTTCCTACTTTTATTACTGTTTCCCATGTAATTACTTTGATTTTTGTAATTTTCACCAGGTATTATTTAACATTCTTTTGCAACTATATCCCGGACGCTCCAATGCTTCATAAGCCCTAGAAAATACTCCACCCATTCATTTCACTCGGTGTATTGTTTTCTATATTAAGAAGCATTTGACTTAAATGAAATCTACTTAGCAAAAGTCAGTAAAAGAATAGCACGTCTTTCGTTGGTTTTATCAGGCCGGAGAACAGTGGGGGATTTAGAGAAATGTGAGAGAATTAAATTGGGAGAGAGGAAAAGCAAAATAATAAATGATAGGAACTCTGATTTGCTTGGTCTTACCATGGCTCTTATATTTTCCACAAAAGAATTCTTTCAAATCTTTAGTGGAAAATATAACCCAAACATTTTAACAACTGAAGTGTTTCTGAGTAAGAAAAAGACCGAATAGTATTATAGAGTAGCTTTAGTGGCAAATTTGTCTACTCTTCACACTATTCTGAAAATCGGAATCTGTATTTTCGAACAAGAGCTTAAGGGACGGACAGCCAGGGCTATGTTGATTGTAGTGGTGAATATGCCAATATTTCTTGCAAGGATTTTTCCAAGAAATTAGAGGTACGTTATAGCGTGGGTAATACAAGGTGGCTGATATATAATACAACGAATTCGGAAATTATATAAAATGTTAAAATTATATAAAATGTTTAGATTTGTAGCCATAGTCAAATGCCGCACGAAAATGAATGCAGTATTTTGGCTCATTTCCAGCAAAGCTCTGAGATGACCTACAATTTTTATTTTTTTTAGTTCCAACCTTACTCTACCAAATTTTCCGAGCTCAAAAGTCATCACGATTGCCACTCCCGCCAAAAATAATCTACCAAACTTTTAAGAAAATTTTACCACAAATCTAGCAAATAAGAAAATTTTATTTTGAAGTCAAATCGAGGGATCGGTTTTTATGGGGGCTATATATAGTTATGGACCGATGTGGACCAATTTTTGCACGGTTGTTAGAGCCCATATACTAACACCATGTACCAAATTTCAGCCGGATCGGATGAAATTTGCTCCTCAAAGAGGCTCCAGAGGTCAAATCTGGAGAACGGTTTATATGGGGCTATATATAATTATGGACCGATATGGACCAATTCTGGCACGGTTGCTAAAGATCATACACTAACACCATGTTCCAAATTTCAACCGGATTGAATGAAATTTTCTTCTCTTAGAGACTCTGCAAGCCAAATCTGGGGATCGGTTTATAAGGGGGCTATATATATTTATGGACCGATGTGCACCAATTTTTACATGGTTGTTAGAGATCACATACAAAACTTCAGCCGGATCGGATGAAATTTGCTTCTCTTTGAGGCTCCGCAAGCCAAATCTGGATTCGGTTTATATGGGGGCTATATATAATTATGGACCGATGTGGACCAATTTTTGCATGGTTGTTAGAGACCATATACCAACACCATGTACCAAATTTCAGCAAGATCGGATGAAATTTGTTTCTCTTTGAGGCTCCGTAAGCCAAATTTGGGGGTCCGTTTATATGGGGGCTATACGTAAAAGTGGACCGATATGGCCCATTTGCAATACCATCCGACCTACATCGATAACAACTACTTGTGCCAAGTTTCAAGTCGATAGCTTGTTTCGTTCGGAAGTTAGCGTGATTTCAACAGACGGACATGCTTAGATCGACTCAGAATTTCACCACGACCCAGAATATATATACTTTGTGGGGTCTTAGAGCAATATTTCGATGTGTTACAAACGGAATGACAAAGTTAATATACCCCCCATCCTATGGTGGGGGGTATAAAAATAATGGTATCAATTAATTTTTTAATTGGATCAATTAATTTTTAATTGACTTTCAATTAATTTTTTAATTGATACTATCATTTCTGTGATTGAAGTCATTTCAATTAAAAAATTAATTTAATCAATTAATTTCGTGATTGAATCAGAAAAAAATTTTTTGTGTGTTATCACACAGTATTTTCGTCGCCCTTCCACATCGCTTTATTTGTGTTCTTTAAGTTAAATTCCCTACGTGTCCTAGCTCTTATCGCCAGTTCATTTTCCTTTACGGGTCCTCTTATAGCGGCATGTCCAGGCAACCACATGATGAGGATCCTGGTGTATTTGGAGTATTTCTTAATCATGCTTTTGTATTCTTATAAAGTTCTCGATCGAACCATAATATCTGCTATTGCCTTCATTACCCTCTGGCAATCTGTGAAAATGTTCACAGTTTGTGGCCTCGTGTTATTTCCGAGACATGTAACACATTCCGTTATGGCACGCACTTCTGCCTGCAGGATTGTGATGTGGTTCGGTTATCGGAATATTATCTCGATGTCCTCCCCATAGTGGTCTGGATTCTTATCCATATTCGATCTATGGGTGTAGCAGCTATTGTACTCTGGTATTTGTTCTGGGGTCCCATTCTCCCAGGACTATCTTACTGGCGTTAGAATGTCACACTCGGCTGCTATGGCCACCTCAGGTATGTGATTATGGATTGTTGCGACATCAGCCATTTCACTCAACGTCTCCCCCCATTACCCTTTGATTGTTCGTCATGTTTGTTGTGTCCGTCCATTTCCTAACATCTTCAATCTCATCACAGCCATGGCGGCTATGCTTTCGATCTCTATAGATATAATTAGCAAAGAAGGTTATGGAAAAGCAAACGCCTGTCATCACATTCTTTATAATCATTCACCTCTATGTAACACAGTCTTTACGAGATGGTGTACCCAGGAAACTGTCTTTAGAGAAAGTGTACTTTATTCTCAACCGAATTTCCTTACTTTTTCCCAATTTGCACCCATTGTTGTGGCGGAGGCATAGCACAGGATTGTATTTCATTCATTACTTTTCACAGAGAAGGAGATTTAATTCTACTTCGATATTTATTTCACGTACATTTGACTTCTCTACTGAATGCGATACGATTCGATTGACTTTTAAAGATTGTCATTATTTCTGTGGTTCATTTTTGCTACTTTACTACACCGGGTTTCTTCATTAGTGAATGGTGACGATGGAGGTGGATCAGTGTAGAATGGCTGTCTACATCTCCAACTATGGGGAGATAATTGTCAGTACTATCATGTTAAGTCTTCCCACTCCCAGGTAAAAAGTTAATACCTTCCCCAACCACAATTCAATGCTAACTGGCAACCATATGCCTTGAACTCCAAATGAATTGTCTTAGTTAGAAGGTCTAGGACATCAACACAAAATTAAAGTTGCCAATTTCGCTAGAATATCAGGTTAAAGTTGTAGTTGTTATTCACTTTCATGCTCCTGTATTATTGTGACTTATTTGATACGCTTGATTGCTATTCAACTTCTTCGTTGATTTGATAGGAAGAATTTAGGCCAAACATAATCGGATTCAATGTTAGAATATTCGTTGATACCTTACTCTGGGGAATATTAGTTTGCCTTACGAGTCACAGTTCTAGTGAATAGAATTTTAGATACATAATTGAAGGAAAGTTTTTCGGCTATTTTTGAAACCTATTGGAAATGGACCAACCATAGGACCGGCATAGGACTAGATACTGTATGGACCAGACCCAGGTCTGGTAAAAACGTATTGACTGGATAAATCACTTTAACATGGTGTTGTCATTGACGGAATAAATTTACTCTTTAGGACACAACTTGGCATCATTCCAAGGCATGTCCTCACACTGAAAAAGGCATGACCGTTTGCAAAGATTTTGTCACCACCAATACACCAATAATTTTTCTATTGATTCCGAGCCAAAGAAGCAGATAATTGAATTAAGGATACCTTACGACACAATTTTCTTTTAAATTTGAATTTACTGTAATTGATTGTAGGAAATAAATTTTACGCAAATTTAAAATATTTAATGAGCAAAAAATCGAAGAAATTTATTTATTTTAAGTAAATTTGTAAATTTGAGTAAGTATAAAGGTCTTTTATACTTGAAACATGTCCTAAATTATACTTGAAGTCGGGTTTAAATTGAACAAGTATATACGGCCGTAAGTTCGGCCAGGCCGAATCTTATATACCCTCCACCATGGATTGCATACAAACTTGTACAAAAGACTGTCATCCACAATCGAATTACTTGGGTTGTGGTATCTTAAAGCATCTTAATATCGTTTTCTAAACTGTGAGTTAGTCCATGGTAGAGAGCCAGAATTGAAATATGGGGGTCGCTTATATGGGGACTATATACAATTATGAACTTGATATGGACCAATTTTTGTGAGAGTGGGGATCGATTTATCTGAGCTATATATAACCCTAGAACGATATGGACCTAGTTAGGCATGGTTGTTAACGGCCACATACTAGCACAATGTACCAAATTTCAACTGACTCGGATGAAATTTCCTCCTCCAAGAGGCTCCAAAACCAAATCTCGGGATCGGTTTATATGGGGTTATATATGATTATGGACTGATATGGACCACTTTTGGCATGGCTGTTAAATATCATATACTACCATCACGTACCAAATTTCAAATTTCGGATGAATTTTGCTTCTCCAAAAAGGCACCGGAGGTCAAATCTGAGGATCGGTTCATATGTCGGCTATATATAATTATTGACTGATATGAACCAATTCCTGCATGGTTGATGGATACCACATACTAACATCACGTACCAAATTTCAACCGGATCGGATGAATTTTGCTCTTCCAAGGGGCTCCGGAGGTCAAATCTGGTGATCGGTTTATATGGGGGCTATATATAAGTATTGACCGATGTGGACCAATTTTTGAATGGTTGCTAGAGACCATATACTAACACCATGTACCAAATTTCAGCCGGATCGGATGAAATTTGCTTCTCTTATAGGCTCCGAAAGCCAAATCGGCGGATCGGTTTATATGGGGGCTATATATAATTATGAACCGATGAGGACCAATTTGTGCATGGTTGTTAGAGACCGTATACTAACACCATGTACCAAATTTCAGCCGGATCGGATGAAATTTGCTTCTCTTAGAGGCTCCGAAAGCCAAATCGGGGGATCGGTTTATATGGGGGCTATATATAGTTATGGACCGATGTGGACCAATTTTTGCATGGTTGTTAGAGACCGTATACTAATACTATGTACCAAATTTCAGCCGGATCGGATGAAATTTGCTTCTGTTAGAGGCTCCACAAGCCAAATCTGAGGGTCCGTTTATATGGGGGCTATACGTAAAAGTGGACCGATATGGCCCATTTTGAATACCATCCGACCTACATCAATAACAACTACTTGTGCCAAGTTTCAAGTCGATAGTTTTTTCGTTCGGAAGTTAGCGTGATTTCAACAGACGGACGGACGGTCATGCTCAGATCGACTCAGAATTTCACCACGACCCAGAATATATACTTTATGGGGTCTTAGAGCAATATTTCGATGTGCTACAAACGGAATGACAAAGTTAATATACACCCGGAGTATTAATTACGCGACTTAAATGTCTCGGAATCAAAACCAAAATTATTAGATCTGAGATAAAATGTTTGCAATTGTGTATTTTTTTTTTAATTTATTGATTATATCTTTTATCATCGCATCCACTACCAAAATTTGCGATGTTTCTCATTGCAAATTAAAGTCATTCCAATTTCTTCTTCCACTTCATCTTTGGCCTTCTTAAAATTCCTTGCAGCATGTATGCTAAGGTAGCTTCCTATTATTGCGGTCTTTCCGTTAATGAACTTGACTTTGCAATGGCTTTTCACTGACATTTGATATGAGAATGAATGGGTAAAAACTTTTGTCTTTTTACAGAAATAATTTCTCCCTAACTTTAAATGGCTTTCCAAGTTTCATTCCAGTTATTGTTTTCCAATTTTCTTAAGATTTTTCCTTTCATAAAAACTTTTCACTTGAAGTTGATTGTTTTCTGTGTGTTGGGTATTTGTTGTTGAAAGGGTTCTCTGTTGTTTTTATTTTGCACTATTCCAACCGATGTTGTTTCGTTAGAGTGTTTACCCATTGTTCTTGTACTGAAGTTTTGTTTATTTCCATTCATATGAAGGAGCACCGTTTCCCATATCTTTTTGCACGGAATGGTTAGTATATTGATTCTGGCATTTTGTTTGTAACCCAAAAAAATATTGACTGGAGCCACGATAAGGAAAATTTAGTTTTCATCGCCATCAACCTATGGTTCAATATAACCATATCCGTCTTTCTGTTCAAATTGTGCTTAAAGTCGAACGACTGTGGATGTGGAATTAACATTTTTTACAAAAACCTATTGTTGCATGCAATGCCTTGTAGTGGCGTTAGGTGTTGTATATAATCCAATCTAGGAGCCTGTGTCAAATTTTAAGAAAGTGGGACCTATATTGACAACTGTACATTTAATGCGTAAATACACTACAAAAGGATGCCCGGTTCCAAAGATTTTGATTTTGCACCAATGATTTTGGTATTGATTCTGAGCTGAAGAATTAAAGAATTGAAGTAAAGACACCTTTACGACACATTTTTCGTAAGTTTGTGTTTTGTCGTCTTGATTCCAGGAAACAAATTTTGAATTAGACGTTTTCCAGCTTTTTCCTTCATATGCTATCACAATCCTTTAAAAACGTGTTAACGACAACTTTAATTTCCGAATTCAGAATCGACTTTCTTTAAAATAAAAAGTCTTGAAAACCATGTCCTATTCTTGAACGCTTTTTTGCTTTATAGTCAAGATACCAAAATTTAACGAATTTAAAGATGATTTCATAGTCAATTTACCTTGGTCAAACAAAAGTTTCAGAGAAAAAAGAACATATTTATATTTAATATGTGGCCGCAACCTTCTACTCTAAATTGCCCCATCTCGTGTCAAAAAATGTTATTTTCATTTTTGAGCTACTTACCAGCACATCCACTCAAAGTCTTTGTGCCTCTCCTTTAAAGTCGTATGTCTTTGAAATTAGGCGGATTTACCTTAAAGTAAAGAAAAACATTTATGATGTAACTAAATAATCATTGAATTGAATCTTTATTTAAAAAAGTACCCGTTAATTATAGACTGATATTTATTTTGAGAATTTTGCATTTTGGATTTAGTTTTTTCTTTTTTTGTTAATTCAAGGAAAGATTTTTATACCCTCCACCATAGGATGGGGGTATATTAACTTTGTCATTCCATTTGTAACACATCGAAATATTGCTCTAAGACCCCATAAAGTATATATATTCTGGGTCGTGGTGAAATTCTGAGTCGATCTGAGCATGTCCGTCCGTCCGTCCGTCTGTTGAAATCACGCTAATTACTGAACGAAACAAGCTATCGACTTGAAAATTGGCACAAGTAGTTGTTATTGATGTAGGTCGGATGGTATTGCAAATGGGCCATATCGGTCCACTTTTACGTGTAGCCCCCATATATACGGATCCCCAAATTTGGCTTGCGATCGCTCTAAGAGAACCAAATTTCATCCAATCCGGCTGAAATTTGGTGCATTGTGTTAGTATATGGTCTCTAACAACCATGCAAAAATTGGTCCACATCGGTCCATAACTATATATAGCCCCCATATAAACCGATCCCCCGATTTGGCTTACAGAGCCTCTAAAAGAAGCAAATTTCATCCAATCCGGCTGAAATTTGGTGCATGGTGTTAGTATATGGTCTCTAACAACCATGCAAAAATTGGTCCACATCGGTCCATAATTACATATAGCCCCTATATAAACCGATCCCCAGATTTGGCTTGCGGAGCCTGTAAGAGAAGAACATTTCATCCGATCCGGCTGAAACTTGGTACATGGTGTTAGTATATGGTCTCTAACAACCATGAAAAATTGGTCCACATCGGTCAATAATTATATATAGCCCCCATATAAAGCGATCCCCCGATTTGACTTGCGGAGCCTCTAAGAGAAGCAAATTTCGTCCGATCCGGCTGAAACTTGGTACATGGTGTTAGTATATGGTCTCTAATAACCATTCAAAAATTGGTCCTCATCGGTCAATAATTATATATAGCCCCCATATAAACCGATCCCCCGATTTGGCTTGCGGAGCCTCTAAGAGAAGCAAATTTCATCCGATCCGGCTGAAATTTGGTACATGGTGTTAGTGTATGGTCTTTAACAACCATGCAAAAATTGGTCCACATCGGTCCATAATTATATATAGCCCCCATATAAACCGATCCCCAGATTTAACCTCCGGAGCCCCTTGGAAGAGCAAAATTCATCTGAGTCAGTTCAAATTTGGTACGTGATGTTAGTATATGGTATCCAACAACCATGCAGGAATTGGTTCATATCAGTCCATAATTATATATAATCCCCATATAAACCGATCCCCAGATTTGACCTCCGGTGCCATTTGGAGAAGCAAAATTCATCCGATCTAGTTGAAATTTGGTACGTGGTGGTAGTATATGGTATCCAACAACCATGCAGGAATTGGTTCATATCAGTCCATAATTATATATAGCCCCCATATAAACCGATCCCCAGATTTGACCTCCAGTGCCATTTGGAGAAGCAAAATTCATCCGATGTAGTTGAAATTTGGTACGTGGTGGTAGTATATGATATTTAACAACCATGCCAAAAGTGGTCCATATCAGTCCACACTGGTAGAAAAAGTTTTGCTAATACGATGAATTTCTACCTTGTATTAACGAAATTCTTCATTAAAAGTCAGCCAACGTAGCATTTCGTTATAACAACGTAATTTTACGTTATATTTACGAAACCCTTTATGGAATACATTTCGTAGTATTAACGAATAATTACGTTGCTATTACGTAGGTTTTTTGTTGTATTAACGAATATTATTCGTTGTATGAATGAAATTTATTCATTGTATGTATGCAGCTTATACGTTGTATGAATGAAACTCATTCATTGAATGAACCCAGTTTTTTCATTGTATGAATGAATTGTGAACGTTGTATAAATGAACACAAATGTTATATTAATGAAACCCAATCAATTATTGCATGAGTGTAGTCATTGGTAGTGTATTATTTTTTGTTAAGATCTTTGAGATATTATTTATATACACTAGGAAATAATGTTTATTGATAAATTAGGTAATTTAATAATCATATATTGTGAATTTGACTTAAGAAAAAAGTCCTCTTATTTCTAAGACAAAAAAATGATAATCGTATCGCCGTGTCCATTTATCCAATGTTTTTGCAACCAAGGTTCATTACGGTAATTGTTCCGCCTCCTTCTTCTGAAAGTTCACTTCCCCGAGGCATTTTCACTAAAGATTAAAAATTTACACTAAATTTCTTGCGAATATCCAAAAACACCAATTTAACTCACCCGCCATCTATGTTTATTATTCACAACGAAATATATGCTTATTGCCATGCTTACATGTGTATGTAAAAATTACATAGACGCTACAGACGTATTAGAGAGAGTATGGAGCAGTGTTGCCAGGTAATTTTTGATTCTTCCCCCCAAATCTTAAGAAAAAAACCCCTAAATTGGTCTAGACTTTTTTCAAAAACCCCCAAAAAATTTAAGAATGTTAATAAGCCAAAATGGTGTCCCAAATTTCGTTAAAAAATCCTGCAGTGATACACTTTACAAATTAAATTTAACACAAATATATATATATATATATATTGAAAGATTTTTTTTTCTGAAGAACAAAATATCTTTTGAAGTAAATAAAAATCAGTAGATAACGTCATTCTACCACTATTCACAAATTCGGGTTTATTTGTCTAAAATTTCGTTCCTGAGGAGAGTAATTTTTCTATGGGTATAATAATAAAATGTATATCAATATAAAGGGCAGACAAAACAATATAATTCAATGTATAAATCTTTCAAATCAAATTAATTAAAACAACGGCTTATAAAATATAAATAATAGAAATAAAAAGTAAACAAAAATTAAAGTTCAGTAAATATATACATTATTCGCCAAAATTGTAGGCGTGAAATTATGAGACCAATAATTTAGTGTTACAATACCATTTCTTAATTTGTTTTTAATTGTATCAAATATTAAAAATGCCCCTTCAACAGATGCGTTTAAAACAGAATGTCATTGCGTAACATACTTGCTTGTATTTAAGAACATGGGTTGACTCCCCTCATTTTTTTCAAAATTCATGCCAGAATTGTTCTAAATTTTGTTGATAATTGCTCCACTTTATAAGTTCTAAAATAATTTTTTGGCGACCGGACATATCCCCCAACGGACATTTTCGCCCAAAATGATTTTTGGGCGTTATGACCTCCACTGGGGCGGTCACATCGCCCAATTTTAGTTTGGGCTTTATGTCCTCCCTCATCGCGGTCATAAGCCCCATAAAAAAATGTGGGTGTTATGACCGTTTGAATATAATTGAATATAAACAATAGTTTAAAATAACAAAATATATTTTTTTTAAATCATTCAAAAGCTATATATGATAAGATGTAAAACTAGCATATCTTGGCTTCATCGTTTGTTTTAATTGGTTTTGACTGGAACATAATTTTTGACTATTTTTCTTCTCAGCGTATGATTGAAAAGGAAAAGCGGCTAAAGTGGCACTACGAAGACCTATTTCGCTCGTGAAATAGGTCGGTAAAAGCTCCAAGACATTTGAATTTATATATTGAAACATGAATATTCGGAAATTGATAATTTTTTTCTTTTGAACAAACCAGACAAATGCTGAATTGAAAATTATGTATTTTAAACTGAAAATTGGAACAAGATGAGATGATCGATTTGCTGCTGATGGGTACGTGAAAAAAATCGCGCAGCACATCGATCATCTCATCTCTTTCCAATTTTAATGTTTAGAACAAGATAATAAAACGAAAGTTGCAAGAATGTGAGGATGAACTAAATGTGATGAATTTAAAAAAGGATTCGCGCGCGCGATTTGGAGGCAGATGAGATGATCGACGTGCTGCATTTCATCTCTTTCCAATTTTAATGTTTAGAACAAGATAATAAACTGAAAGTTGCTAGTATTTGAGGACGACGAGAATTCACACACGCGAATCTTTTGTTAAATTCATCACATTCAGTTTGTCCTCAAGTTCTTGCATCTTTCGTTTTATTAACTTGATTTAAAAAATTAACACAGTTATACTGACATGTCGTTTGTAACCTTCGTAAATATTAGTAATTTCTTGTACCCATAAGATAAAATGGAACGACGAGATCTGCACTGTCTTTCTAGTTACGACATTTTGAATTAAATACCGTACGTATTTAGTTAACCAAAATTGGGGATCAAAACTACTTCATTTAGGACAGTTTTTGATTTGTATTCCGACATTATTTTCCCCATAAAATATTGGGCGTTTTGACCGCCTATTTTTTTGGGACATATGACCGCGATGAGGGAGGACATAAAGCCCAAACTAAAATTGGGCGATGTGACCGCCCCATTGGAGGTCATAACGCCCAAAAATCATTTTGGGCGAAATGTCCGTTGGGGGATATGTCCGGTCGCCTAATTTTTTACCCCCAAAAATCCCCCCAAATAAATGTTACCCCTAAAAATCTCCCTAAACGTGTAAAAAACCCCTAAATTTGGGAGAAAACCCCCAAACTGGCAACACTGGTATGGAGACACGTTTTAGCGAGAGAGAGAGAGAGTAAGGAGAGGTAGAAATGCTCAAAATCCCATTCGTATTATTAATGAACATATTTCATTAATATGACGAAATATAACAAATTAAAATTTATTTTTTAACGATCCATATCATTATATTAACGATCGCTTTCGTTTTATAAATGAAATTTTCAATTCCAGTTTCGGAGTATATAAAACTAGTGTTTTAAGGGCTAGAAGTTTCCAAAAAGTACTCTCTATGTGCAAATGATTTTAATAATTTCATCTTGGATTTTTTTTTTATTCTAATTCGTGAAAAAATCACAAAGTTAATATTCGTAATATTAACGAAACGTGTTTCATTAATATAACGAAAAACAAAAACACAAAATCATCTTTTAACGATTGATTTCGTTGTATTAACGATCACTTTCGTTCTAATAACGAAAAATTTCGTAATATGAACGAAAAATAATCAACGAAGCCCGTTCGTTAATAGTACGAAACATTTTTCTACCAGTGAATAATTATATATAGCCCCCATATAAACCGATCCCGAGATTTGGTTTTGGAGCCTCTTGGTACATTGTGCTAGTATATGGCCGTTAACAACCATGCCTAACTAGGTCCATATCGGTCTATAGTTATATATAGCCCTCAGATAAATCGATACCCAATCGCACAAAAATTGGTCCATATCAAGTTCATAATTGTATATACCACCCATAACACATATGGACTAACTCACAATTTAGAAAACGATGTTAAGAAGTTTTAAGATACCACAACCCAAGTAATTCGATTGTGGATGACAGCCTTTCGTAGAAGTTTCTACGCTTTCCATGGTGGAGGGTATATAAGATTCTGCCTGGCCGAACTAACGGCCGTATATACTTGTTTACTTTAAAGCAAAGCAAAGTATTATTTGGATAAAAAAAATATATTTGTTGGTGAACAGGTTTGTTAATATAACACATTCAAGAACTAAAATTAATGTCTGCATCTTTGATTCGAAACAATACCAAAAACTTTAGGGCTTTAAAATCTTTCAACAATTTAAACTGGTTCTATAGAATCTTGCAGAATCTGATATATCGTCCATATATGTAAATATCAGATTTATATTCTGGAACAAAAAAAAACATTTCAATTTACTTTCTTGAAATAATTTTATAAATTTTAAATTTGTCTAAAATTCAAATTTATTTCGCATCTACACCAAATATCTTTATAGACCAGAGCCTAAAATAATCGAAAGAAAGATACAATTTTTAATACCATCCTTGGAGGGTTCCAAGGATTCGCCATATCTGAACTTTTGGCTATTTATTTATATGCCTTTCCATCGATTCAGGGTTGATGCAGAATTGTGAACTTTTGTTTTGTTGCCAATTGCCTTTATTTATGGTTTTGACCGGTCGCTCTTTCCCCCTATGACGATGATGATGATAATGGTGGTAGGAGAAGATACAGGTAAAACTTTTAGTATTAAAGTTGATATCATTGCCAAAGTTTATGTGGTTGATGTTATTTGTTTGCCATTATTTTGCAAGGAATGAGAATGATCTGCCATTGATGAAAACTTTTTCATGCTATTGGCTATTTATTTGGAAACGATTGTAATGTGAAAAACATAGTATTTTGCCTGATTTAGAAGAAATATCATTTTTCGGTTTATTTGTGGGTAATTTTGTAGATAGAAATTTAATATGTGTTGTTTGAATATATCTGATTCACAAAAGAATAGAGGAAAGTTTTGAAACTTGCAACAAGAATAGTAGCCTATGAAAGGATCACAAGAATGAAAAATGTTTTCGAGGATATGATAGTGTAGACAAAAACAAGTATATACGGCCGTAAGTTCGGCCAGGCCGAAGCTAATGAACCCTCCACCATGGATTGCGTAGAAACTTCTTCTAAACACTGACATCCACAATCGAATTACTTGAGTTGCGGTAACGCTCGCCGATGGCAAGGTAGGTTAAAACCTCCTAACACCGTCTTCTAAATTGTAAGGAAGTCCATATGTGGTATATATTAAATCAAAACAGACCGAATAAATGCGTATATAATTCAGATTGACAAAATTTTCTATAGAAATAAAATTTTGACAAAAATTTTCTATAGAAATAAAATTTTCACAAAATTTTCTATAGAAATAAAATTTTGACAAAATTTTCTATAGAAATAAAATTTTTTCGTTTTGTTTGTTATTGTTGGCTTCTCTTCAATCGTTATTGTTGTTTTTTTGTTTTTTGATCTCAGCTTAAAGCCATACATTGACTAAACTACAAGTGTAGCTTAACCAACAGAGGAAAAGTATGCTTGTCAAATTTATTTGGGCAAAGCCCTATAGACTGCAAGATGGTTGGATGTACAGCTGTTTCGGAATTACCACATCCCTCATCAGCATCCTGTCTTGCTGAATGCACCTGCGAACTTAGAAGTTCGTCTAACAGCCTTAGTATACCTGGATCAACATTCAGAGTTGTCAGTCCTTTTAATATCGAGCTCGGATGGACGTTATTGAACGCCCCTTCGATGTCTAAAAATGCCACGATTGTGTATTCTTTGACAGATAGTGAGCTTTCAATAAAGCTGACTAGTTCATGTAATGCGGTATCAGTAGACCTGCCCTTCGAGTATGCATGTTGTCGTTTCGAGAGCAAACTTGAATCGACGCTAGTTCTAAGATAAATATCTATCATCCTCTCCAGAGTCTTAAGTAGGAATGATGATAAGCTGATTGGTCTGAAATCCTTCGCATTCGAGTGAGAGGCTTTTCCCGCTTTAGGTATGAAAACGACTTTTGATTCCCTCCACTTTCGTGGAATATATGCTAAGTGTATACATCCTATATGTATCGCCGACAACCAGGGAATAATTCTGTCAGCCACCGCCTGTAACTCCGCCGGAGTAATTCCATCAGGTCCGGGGGATTTGAATGATTCAAAGCTATTTAACGCCCATTTTATTCTAGATTCTGATACTATTTCCTCGATAGGAAACGACCGCTGAGCCACTGTGGCACCGCCAGTGCATGGTTCAACCGTCTGATTTCCGGGAAAATGTGTGTCCAATAGTACCTCCAGCGTCTCCTCACTGGACGTTGTCCAATTGCCCTTCGATGTTTTAATGAAACCTGGAGCGGAGCTCGTGGATGCTAGCACCTTCCGTAGTCTGGAAGCCTCGGACGTATTCTCAATGCTGCTGCAGTAATCATTCCAAGAGTTATGCTGAGCCTTTCTCAGTTCTCGCTTGTATCCTCTCAGATTCTTCTGGTAAGCGTCCCAATGCACAGGAGCTCTGGTGGACTTTGCTTTGTTAAAGAGCTTCCTGCACGATTTTCTCATATTACCTAACTCCGTAGACCACCATGGTGGTCGATTTTTCCCACTTGGCTTCCCATTAGGGCATGCAGCTTTCAGTGAAATGTTGAAGGCCTTAGTAATCCTCTCCACTGCGTGTTCGATAACTTGTACAGTGCTTATATTTGTCTCTGGTATTTCCGGTATCATCATATTGAACGATTTAAATCTAACTCGGCTGATGCCCTAGGGTGGTATTCGGGCGAGCTTCCCTGTTTTGATTAGACGGATCAAAAAGTAGAAGCGTGCTTGCTACATAGTCATCGCTCCGTATCTCGTATGATCTTTGTCACTAATTTATTGATCGGTCACCTTTCATCTTAATCTCTAGTAAAAATAGATTCTATAAATCCCAAATAATCTCAGCTGGGCGAACTATGAAAAACATTTGCATCTCGTAGTAGGTCTTATCTCTTACATCTATTTCGGTGTAAATTTTCCACTTGTATATATAGTCAATTTTTTCGCTACAGGCTATCAGTAAATCCTAGAACTTGAAGACACTCAGTAATCATCTGAATTTTCGTTATGATTAGAGGGCTGCATTGGCTGTGGGTTTTTTTTCGCTACATTTAGCTGGAATGCAGTAGTTTGTCAAGATATCGCTTTGGTGGACCTTACAAATGGATTGGAAAATCAGGTGACTCACGAAATCCAGAAAATCATGGAAACGTATAACAAAACCAATGACGAAATTGAAGTATTGGAGAAACTTAAGTTTAGACTATCCAGACAACTAAGGATGGAAAATGCTGCTCTCTTGGCAAGTAACTTTTGTGCGAGTAATACTGACAAGCTTAAGAATGAAATACAAAGTTTATTGGAAGAATATGGAAGGAAGATGGCCAGTGATATTTTACATGATGCCCTAGTGGAAGCGGTATATTGCAAAAAGCCTTCTCAATTGGTAGTCTTATTGGAGAGCCTTTATAACGATGACGAATTGAAAACTTTTGAGATTATGTTAGAACTTCAAATAGAAATTTTCTATATTTCCCAACAAATACTCACCGACAAGGATTATCATCTTGAGATTGCCCTTGTGTTGCACACAAGCCAGGAGGATAAAAATTATGGATCAATTAGCCTTAATGTGAAAAAACACATCGATAATATCATTGCCAAATTACCAAATAATTTGAAATATTTATTTTTCAATTCTCATTTTTGTCTTATGAATAACGAATATTCGGAATATCTTTATACAGCAGTGAACGCTCGGAATCTGGACTCATCAAGTCGTTACATTTGGACTTGGTATGATAATTTATCTATAGACACAACTGGTCATGTTAAGGCTAAGAGATTTGGAATAACTGAAATTCATGGAGAAAGAGTTTTGCTGGTACAACTTCAGGGACTAGTCGCTAATATTCCATTCTTTATGAAGGAAGATTCGAAACTTGTGGCCGGTTGGGATTTGAATGGTGACCCTCAAAACAATATCTGGACGGTGGAATTTTTAAACAATGATCTTGTGGCCCTCTACCAAAGTGATTATATAATGTGTTCTACTGATGATAAATCCGACCGTTACCGACGTAAAGTTCGTGGCTACAACTCGGAAAAATATAATTACACATCCAAAGAATGTCAATGGTATTTGGGAACATGTGTTAGAACGAAATTATAACGATTCTCTGTTATGTATTGTTGTTGAAATATATACAAACAATTGAATAAAATATACTAAGAGAAAAGTAGATACGTCTAAAAGTTCGGCTTGACCGAATCTTAAATATTCACTACTATGGAACCCATACAACAATTTTCTTTGAAAATACATAACGTAGTACGTATTATAATCAGTCTATGTGGGGGCTATATTAAAAAATTAATAAGGAAAATAATATTTAGAGACCTTTATGTGCCCCAATATCATGATGGTCGCTGACGATGTAAACATTTTCCAATCATTTTCTGATTCAGACAAACAATGCTATCTTCAAGCTGATCTTCTTCGACGACTTTTATACATGGTGTGATGTTAATTTGATGGAAGAGAAGAGAAACTCCTTTCAATACTATTTTTTTATACCCTCCACCATAGGATGGGGGTATATTAACTTTGTCATTCCGTTTGTAACTCATCGAAATATTGCTCTAAGACCCCGTAATGTATATATATTCTGGGTCGTGGTGAAATTCTGAGTCGATCTGAGCATGTCTGTCCGTCCGTCTGTTGAAACCACGCTAACTTCCGAACGAAACAAGCTATCGACTTGAAACTTGGCACAAGTAGTTGTTATTGACGTAGGTCAGATGGTATTGCAAATGGGCCATATCGGTCCACTTTTACGTATAGCCCCCATATAAACCGATCCCCCGATTTGGCTTGCGGAGCCTCTAAGAGAAGCAAATTGCATCCGATCCGGCTGAAATTTGGTACATGGTGTGAGTATATGGTATCTAACAACCATGCAGAAATTGGTCCACATCGGTCCATAATTATATATAGCCCCCATATAAACCGATCCCCAGATTTGACCTCCGGAGCCCCTTGGGAGAGGAAAATTCATCCGATTCGGTTGAAATTTGGTACGTGATGTTAGTATATGGCATCCAACCATGCAGGAATTGGTTCATATCAGTCCATAATTATATATAGCCCACATATAAACCGATCCGCAGATTTGACCTCCGGTGCCTCTTAGAGGAACAAAAGTCATCCGATCCGATTGAAATTTGGTACGTAGTGTAATAATCATGCCAAAATTGGTCCATATCGGTCCATAATTATATATAGCCCCCATATAAGCCGATCCCCAGATTTGACCTCCGGAGCCTCTTAGAGGAGCAAAATTCATCCGATCCGGTTGAGATTTGGTACGTGGTGTTAGTATATGGTCTCTAACAACCATGCAAAAATTGGTTGACATCGGTCCATAATTATATATAGCCCCCATATAAATCGATCCCCAGATTTGTCCTCCGGAGCCTCTTGAAGGAGCAAAATTCATCCGATACGGCTGAAATTTGGTACATGATATTGGTATATGTTCTCTAATGACCGTGCAAAAATTGGTCCACATCGGTCCATAATTATATATAGCCCCCATATAAACCGATCGCCCGATTTGGCTTGCGGAGCCTCTAAGAAACGAAAATTTCATCTGATCCGGCTGAAATTTGGTACATGGTGTTGGTATATGTTCTCTAATGACCATGCAAAAATTGGTCCATATCGGTCCTTAATTATATATAGCCCCCGAATAAATCGATTCCCAGATTTCCAAATTTTATTTCTATAGAAAATTTTTTCCAAATTTTACTTCGATAGAAAATGTTGTAAAAATTTTATTTTGTCAAAATTTTATTTCTATAGAAACTTTAAACATAATTATATACGTATTTAATCGGCCTTTTTTAGTTTAATATATACTACGTATGGACTACCTTGTAATTTAGAAGATGGTGTTAGGAAGTTTTAAGATATCTTGCCATCGGCAAGTGTTACCGCAACCAAAGTAATTCGATTGTGGATGACAGTCTTCAATAGAAGTTTCTACGCAATCCATGGTGGAGTGTACATAAACTTCGGCCTGGCCGAACCTACGGCCGTATATACTTTTTTTTTAAGGAAATAGAAGCTGCAGATTTCTATAAAGATCTAGGTTTACTCATGGGTCAACGTCCGCACATTCGTAAGCACATTCTAATTGTGGAAGGATGGAAAATGCTGCTCTCTTGGCAAGTAACTTTTGTGCGAGTAATACTGACAAGTAATTCGATTGTGGATGACAGTCTTCAATAGAAGTTTCTACGCAATCCATGGTGGAGGGTACATAAACTTCGGCCTGGCCGAACCTACGGCCGTATATACTTTTTTTTTAAGGAAATAGAAGCTGCAGATTTCTATAAAGATCTAGGTTTACTCATGGGTCAACGTCCGCACATTCGTAAGCACATTCTAATTGTACACGGATGAAAAAGACTGTTTTTCATATGTTTGGCTATAAACATTATATGTTTGGAACACAAATTTTTAAACACAATATTTTTGAGTGCAAGCATATAATGTTCATAAACTAGCATAACATGTTTGGGACATATATGTTAATATGTTAGAACATATTATGTTTGGGACATAAAATGTTTGTAAATATAATATGCTTGGATGCAAACATATATTAATTTAGAAATAGCCTATAAACATATATGTGTTTAGTAGCTTGGAGCGCTATTTAACAGGGAGCGATATTGAATTAAGTTGGTGGTTGTTGCTTGTTATTACAAAATTAACATTTTATTTTTCCTTGGGCAATTGATCAGCTACTTCTTTGATCCTTACAAACTGTGTGGTCCGCTGTTCGAATCCCCGTCCGGCAAAAGGTAAAATTGAAATAAAAAAAATCATACAATTGAATAATTTCTTCTACAATGTTTGTATTACAGAAAAAGGTGCTAAGAACTAAAAAATCTTGTGGAAGTGAGAAAGATGTGGGGGAATATACAATTGGGCAGTACCAAAATTTTGAGCATTTAGGTCGAAAACCTATGTTGTTAGCACCTATATTACCTGTTTATTTTCATAATTCATTATGATTGTAAATATATAAATAAATAAATAAAATTTTGAGCACAATATTGTTTGGGAGAATTTTTTTAAGCATAAAATATTTTTGGCTGCAAAATGCTTCCAAACATATTATATGTTCACATAATAACATATTGTTTTTTGGAAGACAACATTATTGAATTTGGATGCAAAAATACAAAATGTTTGGAACTTGAACTACCCAAACATATATTGTTTAGACCAATATGCTTTCAAACATATTATATATTGGAAGATATCAAACATATAAATGTTTGGGCAATACCCAAAAATATATATGCTTGAAGCAAAATATGTTTGGGAGTATATGTTACAGAAGCGATTTTTTGTGAGCGTGTACTTAGTATAGCTTACACTGCCCTTGGCTTCCGAAGTCACGAAAACTTTATACATGTCATTAGTAAGACCAAACCTGGAATACGGTTCCGTAGTTTGGAACCCCTATCATACCATTTTAAAGAATATGCTTGAATCTGTTCAGAAGCTATTCCTTCTGGTTGGTCTTCTCGGATGTGGGTGGAATCTAGGGTTTTTTTTCCCGGGAATTCACTATTTTTTTTCGCTCCCGCTTTCCCGGGAATTAAGTGCGGGAATTCCCTGGCTGAATCTTAAATACCTACCACCCTGAACCAAATATAACAGTTACCTTTGAAAACTCTTCGTCGTAGCGGGTTACTTCATAATATATAAAAATGATTAAATAACGCCTTGGTTTAAAATCTAAAATCTTTAGATTTTTACCACCATTATTCAAATGATTAGAAGAAGTAAAATCTTGGAATTTTACTATCAGTTCCAAGCAACTTTCATGATAAGCGCGCCTTCTATACCCTCAAGAAGTGAAATCCGTCTAGATGGAGGCCTTACCAAATGGAGCGATAAAAAACTAAATCCGTTACAATTTCAGGCAAAACGAATAAAAACTACGGCTAAGAAAAGCCTAAGCAGTTAAATCGGGATAAAAGCTTCTCTAAGTGGTTTCAATGCAATGTGGAACGCCGATCGGACTCGGCTATAAAAAGTAGGTCCCTTGTCATTGAGCTTAACATGGAATTGGCCAGCACTCAGTGATAAGAGAGAAGTTCACCAATGTGGTATCACAATGGACTGAATAGTCTAAGTGAGCCTGACACATCGGGCTGACACCTAACCTAACCTAAATCGGGATAAAAATTACGGTTTCTACAAGCTCAAGAAGTAAAATCGGGCGATCGGTCTATATGGGAGCTATACCAAAACATTGACCGATGCAAACCATTTTCTGAAAACCTATTTACGGTCAGAGACCGATTCTCATCATATTCGGCACAGATATTATTAGAGGTATTTCCTGGTGAAGATTGACATTTTGATATTTGTTAACATAGTATCAACCCAACTTTCCAAAATGGCTCAAGCACAAAAACCCAACAGGTTGTTATTAGGAGATTTTGGTGACGATTGAGCAGAAGAAATGAAGTGAGGATTCTGCTTTCCAAGTAATTTTTGCGTGTATGTTCCTGACGGAATTTGATGAATATATATCAGCCACACTGTATGCTCATATATTTGTTAAAAGATTATTTTCAATGGCTACGTGTTTTCCCCCATTTTGAAATTTTTCCCAATTTTGATAGTATCACACCACATGTGCTTGCGAAAACCCACATATGGATACGCGTTCAGTTCATTATAGCATGTTTCAGGGCCATAATCTCCAAAACAACAACACCAGTAGAGGGCAGTAGCCAATCATGTACCAAGGGGATGGGTACCACCAACAGCTACAGCTACAGCTACAACACATGATTATGACATTATAATTAACAACATAATAACATTTTTTCCGACATTTCATTTCAATTCATTCGTTGCCATCATTTGTTATTGCCCTCTTGAAGACAATAGATTTTCGCTCTGAATTACAGAAAATACCCAAAAGAGACTTAAAGTTTTCTCAGGCCAGACCATAACCAATGCTTTAACATTTTTCTCCAAAAATTATTAAGACTTATAGTGAAGCAACGAAAGGAAAGGAATATGGACATCTATCTTTCTTGTTCTAGCTACCAACAGACCAACAGACATCTTGTCCGTGCATCATGTTATTGCAATACCTTACCGGTACTTACTTTTATCGAAAATATTTCCAAGTTTTTAGATTCCCCTGATGATGTCTGATGCTACTCTGGTGTGCTTGCTTTGACATGTTGTGAGTCTGGTTACACATTCGCCATTAGAAGTTTTCTCATTTGATATGCAACAAAGTTTTTATCACCTAGGGCTATTTTAGTCATGTATCTCAATGTGCTTGCACGATGATCTACTTTAGTTGATAAAGTGGAGCAAAAAGTGCATGATGGATTCTGAAACAAATGACAAAAAAAAAAAAAAAAACAAGTAAGGAAAGTCTAAAGTCGGGCGGGGCCGACTATATTATATCCTGCACCACTTTGTAGATCTAAATTTTCGATACCATATCACATCCGTCAAATATGTTGTGGGCTATTTATAAATGTTTGTCCCAAATACATACATTTAAATATCACTCGATATGGACAGGATTTGATAGACTTCTACAAAATCTATAGACTCAAAATTTAAGTCACCTAATGCACTAGGGTGGAACACAATGTTAGTAACAAAATATGGGAAACATTTAAATCTTAAGCAATTTTAAGGAAACTTCGCAAAAGTTTATTTATGATTTATCGCTCCATACATATGTATTTGACAATTTTTTTCGAAATCAGAAAAACATATATATGGGAGCTATATCTAAATCTGAACCGATTTCAACCAAATTTGGCACGCATTGCAACAATGCTAATTCTACTCCCTGTGCAAAATTTTAACTAAATCGGAGTTAAAAATTGACCTCTGTGGTCATACGAGTGTAAATCGGGCGAAAGCTATATATGGGAGATATATCTAAATCTGAACCGATTTCAATAAAATTTGGCACACTTGTCTACACTACTAATTGTACTCCTAGTGCAAAATTTCAACCAAATTGGGGTAAAACTCTGGCTTCTGGGACCGTATTAGTCCATATCGGGCGAACGATATATATGGGAGATATATCTAAATCTGAACCGGTTTCAATAAAATTTGGCACACTTGACTACACTACTAATTGTACTCCTAGTACAAAATTTCAACCAAATTGGGGTAAAACTCTGGCTTTTGGGACCGTATTAGTCCATATCGGGCGAAAGATATATATCGGAGCTATATCTAAATCTGAACCGATTTCAATAAAATATGGCACACTTGACTATAGTACTAATTGTTTTTCTTGTGCAAAATTTTAAGCAAATTAAGATAAAACTCTGGCTTCTGGGGCCATACATGTCCATATCGGGCGAAAGATATATATGGGAGCTATATCTAAATCTGAACCGATTTCTTCCAAAATCAATAGGGTTCTATTCTGAGCCAAAACACATAATTGTGCCACATTTTAAATCGATTTGACTAAAACTGCGACCTAGACTTTGATTACAAAATGTGTTCACGGATAGACGGACATGGCTATATCGACTCAGGAGCCCACCCTGAGCATTTTTGCCAAAGGCACCATGTGTCTATCTCGTCTCCTTCTGGGTGTTGCCAACATATGCACTAACTTATAATACCCTGTTCGACAGTGTGGCGCAGGGTGTAATTATTGCTTATCCAATGACGAGTATTTTTTAAATAAATGAAGCTCTATTTCCATAAATTCGAATGGGTTTGAATTCGAGTCATTTTCAAATATTGTGTGTCTTTTAATTAGAGAGCTAAAAGACGATATTTCAATCACTCATTTTACTAAGACCATTTACCTTTTCGAAATATGCTTAGCATTTTGGGGTTTCTTTTAATCTTCTTTTTAAACTACGTGTATGGTACTTTTAACGATGAAACATAGAAAAGACAGCATATTTTTTGGGAAAGTTTATATTCTTTCCCTACACTTTCACAATAGTAAGCATATCCTGTGCTAGATTTAGGAAATCCAGGTATTTTCATACCACGATGGTGGTGGAAGGTGCATGTAGGTGGATGTGCTTGTTGACTCAGTGTGAGGAAGTTAAAACAAAAAATAGTCCTTACACTGAAAAAAAAGCATGCCCGGTTCCAAAGGTTTTGTCTTTACTTTAAAAATTTTGGTATTGATTCCGAGCCAAAGAAGCGGAGAATACAAGTAAGGATACTTTTAAGACACAATTCTCTTTTAAATTTGGGTTGTGTGTACTTGCTTCTAGGAAGCAAATTTTAATTTTTCACTTTTTCAGGTTTTTTTCTACATAGCATATGTAGTCCCTTTAAAAACGAATTAACGACAAATTTATTTTCCAAATTAACACTCGACTTCCAGTAAAAATTATGCTATGTTTCAAATAAAAAACGTCTTTAAAATAAAGTTTTGAAAAACATGTCCTATATTTGAACGATTTCTTGCTTTGTGGTCAAGATGCAAAATGACAACAAATTTAAAGACAATTTCATTAAAATTAAAGAATTTTTCTAAATTATTAAAGTCAAGTTGACCTTAGCCCAAACATGTTTTCTTTCATATTATGATACCCATTTTTAAGTGAAATCACTTAATTGTAAGGACACTACGACTTCATTGCAAAGTTTATCGACTTTTGGACAAGGAAAAAAACTTTGTATTAGAGAAATGCGTCTTCTATGCTAAGCAAAATTTGCATTCGTATTTTAAAGACATGAAATCTTTGACCTCACGACAATATTTTTTTCAGTGTATGGATGAGTTTCTGCAGGTTTCTTGTTTTTTTTTTCATTTCTTCTCTTCTGACTTTCCTAATGAAATTCCCATAAATCTCAGTTGAACTATGCTGAAAGTAATAATTACACACAAGATTGAATTTTAATTTAATTTTTCGTTAACATGTAGCTATATTTTTCTCGATTCGATATGCTTCACTTTTATTGAAGATGGATGTGAAGTGGAGAAACATTTCGTCATATAAGGGCGTAGTAAAATGAACAAAGGGGTCTTCATAATATTGTGATATTGGTATTGCGACCAATAATTTTACAAAAATCAGGCCTCAGCCTGATTTTTGTAATGTATTGCACATAGACGAGAACCCATCTGTATAGTCTCCAAAAAAACAAACACCACACACGACTCTGTTACCAAGCTTATGTTATATTCGAATTTGCGATACATGGTTACAGGATAAATATTCTGATGAAGAGGATTGATTTCATTACTAAAGCTAAATTATTATTAAACTATGATCATGAATTGCTGGAATGATTTTGCCTTGAGCTCAAATTAAACTTTGTATTCACAGAAAAAAAGTAAAATAAATTGCTAGAAAGGAGAATAAATCGAATTATATTGAAACAAGTAAATAGCCGTAAGTTTGATCGAGGCAGCGTTGCCAGAATTGTTTCACCAAAAACCGCTAGATTTGTCCAAAAAACTTGCCAAAAAAAACCAAAAAAAAATTAAAAAATAGCTAGAAAAAAAGCTAAATTTTTTTGTATCAAAAGTCACATTTTTGGTTGAAATTTAACAAACTTAAATGCTTTATTTTACTTAAAATGCATATTATTTTAATTGTATTCAACTTAATTCCATTTCTGTGTAAGAAAATATAAGTCATATTAGCTCTGTTGGCGTACTCGATACATTTTGATTGCTATCACAAATTTTTACTGGAAGTCCTTCGTTTATATTTCCTTGTAAAAACATTTTTCCCAGTGAACTTGCAATTGTCAGCTGGTTAATCATGTCACATAGAACTGCATTAGAAAATATCTATATATTTCGTTTTAACTGAATTAATGATAAGTTCGCAAACGTGTACACTTCTCCTAATTTTACCCAAGAGAATAAAACCCATTCTAACTGTCTTGCAAGTTTATAATGAATAACTTTTATTCGAAAATTTCCCAAACCTATTGTTGTCCAATTTTCGTAAATGTAAATCCATCCCATTAATAAATAGCAGATTTGAATTTTTTATTGCATTTTTTGGTGTTAGACTCGACTTTAAGTAGAAATTATTTTATGTATACGTTTTTAAAATAAAATGTTTAAAAACCTCTTCTATTTTTGAACGTTATTTTGGTTTGTGGTCAAGATACAAAAACTCCACAAATTTAAAGACTATTAATTTAAAGAATTTTTTAGAATTGACCCTAGCCTTCTTTCATGAAAAGATACCCATTTTTAAGTTGAATCACTTAACTATAAGGACAAAACGACTTTATCGGCTTTTGGACAAGGAAAACAGTTTATATAAGACAAATTCACAAATGCTATTATAACCAAAATTCGCGTTCGTATTTTAAGGGCATGAAATCTTTGGCCTCACGACAATATTTTTTCAGTGTACAAAGCAATTCATGTCTACTATTTTAATTTAGTAATATCATAATAACTTTAGAATATTAAAATAACATAAAAAGGATAAACGAGTCAAATGCTAATATTCCTAATAATTTACTGACAGTTTATATAAGGAATTTGCATGGTAATAGTAGATTTAAAGTTTACGATAACTTTTATGAATACGAGGCAAGAACTTTACAATAAGGTGTATTTGCTACAAAAATGCCCGAATAATGGCTGAAATAATTATTAATGTTTCAATTGAGATTTGAAACATGTGAAAACCCTTATTCTGGCAGCAAGGCTTAGATAAAAACGAAGTTTTATCCATATTTCAATAGGAACATGTCGAAAATAAAACCAGTAAGGAAAGTCTAAAGTCGGGCGGGGCCGACTATATTATACCCTGCACCACTTTGTAGATCTAAATTTTCGATACCATATCACATCCGTCAAATGTGTTGGGGGCTATATATAAAGGTTTGTCCCAAATACATACATTTAAATATCACTCGATCTGGAAGAATTTGATAGACTTCTACAAAATCTATAGACTCAAAATTTAAGTCGGCTAATGCACTAGGGTGGAACACAATGTTAGTAAAAAAATATGGGAAACGTTTAAATCTGAAGCAATTTTAAGGAAACTTCAAAAAAGTTTATTTATGATTTATCGCTCGATATATATGTATTAGAAGTTTAGGAAAATTAGAGTCATTTTTAAAACCTTTCGACTAAGCAGTGGCGATTTTACAAGGAAAATGTTGGTATTTTGACCATTTTTGTCGAAATCAGAAAAACATATATATGGAAGCTATATCTAAATCTGAACCGATTTCAACCAAATTTGGCACGCATAGCAACAATGCTAATTCTACTCCCTGTACAAAATTTCAACTAAATCGGAGTTAAAAATTGGCCTCTGTGGACATATGAGTGTAAATCGGGCGAAAGCTATATATGGGAGATATATCTAAATCTGAACCGATTTCAACCAAATTTGGCACGCATAGCTACAATGCTAATTCTACTCCCTGTGCAAAATTTCAACTAAATCGGAGTTAAAAATTGGCCTCTGTGGTCATATGAGTGTAAATCGGGCGAAAGCTATATATGGGAGATATATCCAAATCTGAACCGATTTCAACCAAATTTGGCACGCATAGTAACAATGCTAATTCTACTCCCTGTGCAAAATTTCAACTAAATCGGAGTTAAAAATTGGCCTCTGTGGTCATATGAGTGTAAATCGGGCGAAAGGTATATATGGGAGATATATCTAAATCTGAACCGATTTCAACCAAATTTGGCACGCATAGCTACAATGCTAATTCTACTCCCTATGCAAAATTTCAACTAAATCGGAGTTAAAAATTGGCCTCTGTGGTCATATGAGTGTAAATCGGGCGAAAGCTATATATGGGAGCTATATCTAAATCTGAACCGATTTTGCTGATATTTTGCAAGTTTTTCGAGACTCATAAAATATTCGGATGTACGGAATTTGAGGAAGATCGGTTGATATACACGCCAATTATGACCAGATCGGTGAAAAATATATATGGCAGCTATATCTAAATCTGAACCGATTTTTTCCAAAATCAATAGGGATCGTCTTTGAGCCGAAACAGGACCCTATACCAAATTTTAGGACAATCGGACTAAAACTGCGAGCTGTACTTTGCACACAAAAATACATCAACAGACAGACAGACAGACAGACAGACGGACAGACAGACAGACGGACATCGCTAAATCGACTCAGAATTTAATTCTAAGCCGATCCGTATACTAAAAGGTTGGTCTGTGATTACTCCTTCTTGGCGTTACATACAAATGCACAAACTTATTATACCCTGTACCACAGTAGTGGTGAAGGGTATAAAAAGCCAAAAATAGCTAAAAGGGTCATGAAAAAAAGCCAGAAAAAAAGCTAAATGCATTTTTTTCCCGCTAAACGTCTTCAAAAAAAGCCAAATCTAGCGGGAAAAAAGCTAAATTGGCAACGCTGGATCGAGGCGAATCTTATGTGCCCTCCATCATGGTTTGTAACAAACACAAAATTCCACTAAAGATGTCATGATATGCTAACCGTTCTTAAAATTTTCTACTAAATTAGAAGTTACTCCACATCGTGTCTGTGTTAAAACAATAAAAGGCACACTAATACGGCGTTCTCACCAAGCATGTTTTTCGGTTTGAAATGTTTTCCTTTTATAAGCATTTCAAAACGAGTAGTTTTCCCCATATAAAAAATCAAGTCCAAAACACAATTTTAGAATGTGAACCTATCTAATTTGGAATATACCCCGAAGAACATACCCTTTTCAAAATATATGTCAAAATATTGAAATAAATTTCATAGAAAAAAGGAATAAACAAAGACTTTGAAGAATATGGACATGTGAAAATAACTTAAATATATTTTTCCCTTTGGGCTCGCGGTAATTATTTGAACATACGTTGCATATATATGAATTTCAAGTAAATGTGAATTTCTAATTTCCATCTCAATTAGGTGTGAACGGTGAAATGTTTTGGAAAAACGAATGAGGAAAACGAGTCAGTGATAACATAGCATAAGTACCTAAATATATAAGCCAATTCATTTCTACTATAGAGGAGTCTACAAATAATTATAAACAGATATGAACCAATTTTCGCAAGGCAATTAGAGAGTCAGATCCGACGAAATTGGTTTCTCCATGAGGCTCCAGACGTCAAATTTGGGGGGTCGGTTTACATGACGACAACATATATTTATCTGACAATATAATTCTATAGAAAATGTTGTAAAAATGTTATTTGTTATAAAATTTTGTCAAAATTTTACTTATACAGAAAATGTTGTCAAATTTTTTTTCTACAGAAAATTTTATCAAAATTTTATTTCTATTAAAAATTTTGCAAAATTTTATTTTTATAGAAAATTTTGTCTAGAAATTTTGTATAGAATATTTTATTTTATTCAAAATTTTATTTCGACAGAAAATTTTTTGAAACTATTATTTCTATAGAAAATTTTGTCAAAATTTTATTTCTATATAAAATTTTTTGAAAATTTTATGTCTACAGAAAATTTTGTCAAAATTTTATTTCTATATAAAATTTTGTCAAAATTTTATGCCTATAGAAAATTTTGTCAAACTTTTATGTCTATAGAAAATTTTGTCAAAATTTTATTTCTATAGAAAATTTTGGCAAAATTTTATTTCTATAGAAAATTTTGGCAAAATTTTATTTCTGTAAAAATTTTATGAAAATTTTATTTCTGTAAAAATTTTATGAAAATTTTATTTTATAAAAAATTTTGTCAAAATTTTATATTATAGAAAATTTTGACAAAATTTTATTTCTATAATTTTTTTTTTTTCTAAATTTTATTTTTATAGAAAATTTTGTCAAATAAATTTTTATAGGATATTTTATATTATTCAAAATTTTATTTCGACAGAAAATTTAGTCAAAATTTTATAGAAAATTTTGTCAAAATTTTATGTCTATCGAAAATTTTGTCAAAATTTTATTTCTATAGAAAATTTTGTCAACATTTTTTTAATTTTAAAAAATTTTGTCAACATTTTATTACGTTAGAAAATTTTTAAAAAATGTTATTTCTATGGAAAATTTTGTCAACATTTTATTTCTATAGAAAATTTTGTCAACATTTTATTTCTTTAGAAAATTTTGTCAACATTTTATTTCTATAGAAAATTTTTCGAAAATTTTGTTAAAATTTTATTTCTATAGAAAATTTTTCGAAAATTTTGTTAAAATTTTATTTCTATAGAAAATTTTATAAACATTTTATTTCTATAGAAAATTTTGTCAAAATTTTATTTCTATAGAAAATTGTCAAAATTTTATTTCTATCGTAAATTTTGTCAAAATGTCATTTCTATAGAAAATTATGTGAAAATTTTATTTCTATACACAATTTTGTCAAAATATTATCTCTATAGAAAATTTTTTGAAAATTTTGTTAAAATTTTATTTCTATAGAAAATTTTGTTAAAATTGTATTTCTATAGAATATGTCAAATTTTTAGTTTTTAATAGAAAATTTTGTCACAATTTTATATCCGTAGAAAATTTTATTATTATATTTCCAATAGAAAATAATTATTCAAGCTTGAAATCGTTTTTTTGTCTATTGAATAAAAGAAAGATCGAATAAAATTAAAATTTCTAAGTTATTATATTTTTATAGAAATTTTTGTCAACCTTTTATTTCATTGACAATTTTGTCAACATTTGATTTCGTTAGAAAATTTTGTAAAGATTTTACTTCTATGAACAATTTTGTGAAAACTTTATTTCTACAGAAAATTTTGTCAAAATTTGATTTCTATAGAAACATTTTGTCAAAATTTTATTTCTATAGAAAATTTTATCAAAATTTTATTTCTATCGAAAATTTTATCAAAATTTTATTTCTATATACAATTTTGCCAAAAATTTTATTTCTATAGAAAATTTTTTGAAAATTTTGTGAACATTTTATTTCTATAGAAAATTTTATCAACATTTTATTTCTATAGAAAATTTTGTCAAAATTTTATTTCTATTGAAAATTTTGTCAAAATTTTATTTCTATCCCGGCAAAAATACTAGAGTGATAAAAACTCGGTTTTTTTTGAAAATCGGGTTTTCTCAGTTCTAATAAACTGTACAATTTTTTAAAACCGGAGGGCGGTGTTTTCAAAATTAAATAACCGGTATAACCGGTCCACCCGGTTTTTCCCAAAAGGAGCAAAAACATTTAATTCAATGTAAATGAAGGAAAAATATTTCAATGTTTTAATGTAAAATAAAATTCCTTGACTGTAGTTGCGGTAACTATACCGTAGATAGACATTAAAATGTTGGATTTTTAAAATAGAAAATAATTATTCAAGCTTGAGATGGGTTTTTTGTATGTGTTGGTTTCTTTATTCTTCAATATTTCGCAATTACGTAGAATTACTTCATCAGGAGTAGATCTACAATACAAATGATTGATATTTTTAATCATGACGTATCAATTATTTATCAAGAAATATCATAGATTTGTTGCCAAAATATACGCTCCTAATTGAACAAGCACGATTTGCTCATATTTCATTGAAATATCTCTGGGATTTCTTTAGAAAACCAACGTATTTTATTTGACATCTTGGACGAATACTATGTTAGAAGTATTAAGGAACGATTTGGAACAGCGCAGAAAATACATTCAGGATGTTTTCTTATTTCAGTTTACATTGAAAATAAAAACCCGAAACCCTGTTTTTATGGTATTAAAAACACCGGTTCTATGGGTCCACTGAAAATGGGATTTTATACAAAACCGACAATCGGTGTGAAAGGAAAAACCGGTCCACCGGTTTGCACCGACCGGTTTTGATCACTCTAGTCCATACCATAGGCACTACTTTTACTCACAACATTTTCAATGCAGAATACATATAAGACGAACATATAAGACGAACAATGTACTTCAAATATGTTGGTTGTACTGCTCTAAAGAAGAGTTGTTTGTTTTTTTATCACGACTTCTTACGGACTTCGTGCTTCTGAAAGTGTTCAAATTCACACATAGAGCTTTTTTAACATTTCATTCAGTTTAACGTGCCCTCCAGTATTTTCGTGTTTTAGTAAAATTGGTAACTGTTGCGATCACATGCAAATAAAATTCCATTTTTATAAGTTATCCATGGTTTTCTCATCATTGTCTTATAGCCGATGTGCTCCTCTGCAGGTGCCATCAATATGTTCTTCGTACGTGTCCAGCTGTCACTTGGAAGATGGTTGCTAAAGGTGTCTTTGACAGCATTGGTGATATGAGAAACTCATGCTACAAAATATTTTGTGGGTAACTTAGTTCAAAAATTTTTAAGCAATTACTATTTATTGAAATGAACATAAGCAACGAATATGTGGGCTACATGATAATAGGGATGATAAGTCCATCAGTGGCAACTTTCATAAATGTCCTGTAGGGGACATCCAGACAGACAGGCGACATTAGTTCATCTCAGTATTTCGCCATGATCACGAACATATAAATATCCACATGGTCAGAAATCGATATTTCAATATCTTATAAACGGAATATCAAACTGATTATACCCCCATTCCTGTGATGGCGGTCATAAAAAAGCTGATCCTTGACATGTCATTTCATTGTCCTCACAATACAAACACTTAATAAATTTGTTCACAAAAAAAAAAAAAAAAATGGCATGAAGTTATGTTGCCTCATAAAAAACAAATATAACGGCAGCTGAACCACCAACTGCTCCAAGTTCGTTTGAACTCCCACATATTGTTACAGTTGGTTGAAAGCCTATTCAAGAATTCTGACATTTTTATTGCTTATCATAGATCAAACTATGTAAACATGTCAGAGTTCAAATCAAAACTGAAGGACCTAATGCCACGAGAAATGCCAAAGGACGACTATGTGGACGAAGGACGAAAAGGCAAAAGAGAAAAACTGTTGAAGTGTTAAGTAAAATAATCAAAAGAAATCAAGTAAAAATAAACATGGACAACAAGAAAGGTTCAAGTTAGTTGATTTTATCCATTTGTATTTATTTTTATGTCAAGCAATTGAATCAAATGTTAACTTGAAATTAAGTGAAAATTTTATCAAGCGAATATAAAACCGGAGAATGTTTTTTTTATCCATGTAGGCAATCTCGAAGAAATGGTATTAACCATATAGAGTTTTAAATATCATAGAGGTAAACACGAAGTTTCTTTTGGAAGTCTTTGTTATACCCACCACCATAGTATGTAGGGTATACCAACTTTTTCATTCTGCTTGCAACGAATCGAAATATCGCTGTCAGACCCCATAAAGTATAAATATTTTTGGTCGCGGAGAAGTTCGGAGTCGATTTAGCTCTGTCTATCTGTCTGTTGAAATCACGCTAACTTGCGAACGAAACACGCTATCGCCATGAAACTTGACATAAGTAGTTGGTATTGATGTAGGTCAGATGGTATTGCAAATGGGCCATATCGGTTCGCTTTTACGTATAGCCCCGTATTTGGCCTGCGGAGCTTCTAAGAGAAGCATATTTCATCCAATCTGGCTGAAATTTGGTACATGGTGTTGGTATATGGTCTCTAACAACCATGCAAAAATTGGTCCACATCGGTCCATAATTATATAGCCCCCATATAAACCGATCCCCAGATTTGGCTTGCGGAGCCTCTAAGAGAAGAAAATTTCGTCCGATCCGGTTGAAATTTGGTACATGGTGTTAGTATATTGTCTCTAACAACCATGCAAAAATTGGTCCACATCGGTCCATAATTATATATAGCCCCCATATAAACCGATCACCAGATTTGGCTTGCGGAGCCAAGAAGCAAAATTTCATCCGATTCCGTTGAAATTTGGTACGTGGTGTAAGTATAGGGTCTCTAAAACCATGCAAAAATTGGTTCATATCTGTCCATAATTATATATAGCCGATCCACAATCACACAAAAATTGGTCCAGATCGGTTCAAAATCATGGTCATCTGTTCAAAATCAATAAATTACTGGGACCCAACGATTTTAATCTTCCCTTAGGAATGTTGATATTGATTGAGCCTGGCCGAACATACATGTTTTCAGATTAGTCTGTTGGTTTGTTAGAAATTTCCCCGAATTATAGTTAATTTTTGCTGGCCCATAATGTCTTGACAAGATCAAAGTAGCTGCAATTGTTTGCCAAACCAATTTCCCTTAATCAAGAAGCATGCAACGCATACCACTATTAAAATATGCCCACTGAAATCTTTAACTCATATTCAAATATATCGGTGCTAAAGGCTATCTGAACAAATGATTGAAAGCAGACGGCTAACAAAGTCACAGTATAAACATCAGAGTCAACAACATCGGTTGATGGACCCCTTTCTGCCAGTGTCTTTTGTTTTACATGAGTCCTCGTTCGCGCGAGATATATGTTGTCGGTATTTTAATATTCCAGTGTCCTTGTCTCTTGTCACATTTTTACCCCCTGATACTGATGCCATCAGTGTTAAATGTCAAGGCAACCCTAATTGTAAATAACAACAACGAATCTCAAGTACTGACCAAGTTAATGACATTACAATGACTTTGGCAACAGGACTCGGCCATCATACCATAATATGAGACTACCACCACCATGGGGTAAAGGATTGTTGCCTTCACCAGTAGTGCTAACAATGAATTGGTACAAAAAAAAATCCCCAGCCATTTGGAGGGGATTTTGGGAGAAGAGTGTCAAGTTTTATTGGAGCACAAATAAAAATAATGCTTAACCATAAAGCATCCAAAGTGAATAAAACTACGTAGTAAAATATAAATTGTTACAACATCATCCTGTCCAGTGTGAAGGAGTGGTAAGCAAAAAAAAATGAGCAACGCTCTTGTATTTTATCACAAGTGCTTGTCGTTGACAAGGTTACACCACAGTGAAACAATTGATTGTGAAAACCTTGAATAAAATCGTAGGTGTTGGGAATACGGTTGCCAAAGTTGGTAGAATTCTGCCAAAAAAGGTAGATTTTAAACTGTTTGGTAGACTACTAGAATTCTTTGGTAGATTTTTCAAAATATTCCTCTCCAACTAAGAGCTACTTCATAAATTTTCTCCAGAAATAAAATGTTGACAAAAATTTCTATAGAAATAAAATTTAAAAAAAAAAAACACAAATCTGTAGAAATAAAATTTTGACAAAATTTTCTATACACAGAAAAAATATCACCAAAACATTCCCAATTAAAAAGTTGATTGAAGTTGAAAAATGTGTCGATTAAAAAATTAATTGGTACTATTAACCTTTTAATCTAACTAGAAAAAATTAATTGATACAATTAACTTTTTAATCAAATTTGGAAGAGTAAGTCAGTTAAAAAATAATGGATAGTTTTTTTTTTTAATTTTTTAATGTATTTTTTTAAATAATCAATTTTTTAATTAAACTAAAAAGGATAAAAATTATTTATAGAAAGTGATTGAAATATAGTACAGTGATTAAAAACAGTTTCGTTTTTAATAAAAAATTTCACATTTTCTATCAAAGAACTAATTGGATCAATTAATTTTGTGATTGAATCAGAAAAAAATATTTGTTGAATCAGAAAAAAAATATTTGTGTGTAAAATTTTGACAAAATTTTCTATAGAAATGGGAGCCACCGTGGTGCAATGGTTAGCTTTCCCGCCTTGCATACACAAGGTCGTGAGTTCGATTCCTGCTTCGACCGAACACCAAAAAGTTTTTCAGCGGTGGATTATCCCACCTCAGTAATGCTGGTGACATTTCTGAGGGTCTCAAAGGAGGCCCCTTGTCATTGAGCTTAACATGGAATCGGGCAGCACTCAGTGATAAGAGAGAAGTTCACCAATGTGGTATCACAATGGACTGAACAGTCTAAGTGAGCCTGATACATCGGGCTGCCACCTAACCTTCTACAGAAATAAGATTTTGACAATATTTTCTACAGAAATACATTTTGACAAAATTTTCTATAGAAATAAAATTTTGACAAAATATTCCATAAAAATAAAATTTCTGACAAATTTTTCTACAAAAAATTTTTTTTTTGACAAAATTTTCTATAGAAATAACATTTGGACAAAATTTTCTATAGAAATAAAATTTTGAAATTGAAATTAACAATTTGACAAAATTTTCTATAAAAATAAAATTGTGACAAAATATTCTATAAAAACAAAATTTCTGACAAAATTTTCTACAATTTTTATACCCTCCACCATAACTTTGTCATTCCGTTTGTAACACATCGAAATAT
The DNA here is from genome assembly GCF_050003625.1 of Haematobia irritans. Lineage (NCBI taxonomy): Eukaryota > Metazoa > Arthropoda > Insecta > Diptera > Muscidae > Haematobia > Haematobia irritans. The sequence goes on along the minus strand of NC_134398.1, from coordinate 162,006,815 downwards.
TGTTCTAAGACCCCATAAATTATATATATATTCTGGGTCGTGGTGAAGTTCTGAGTCGATCTGAGCATGTCCGTCCGTCCGTCCGTCCGTCCATCCGTCTGTTGAAATCACGCTAACTTCCGAACGAAACAAGCTATCGACGTGAAGCTTGGCACAAGTAGTTGTTATTGATGTAGGTCGGATGGTATTGCAAATGGGCCATATCAGTCCAGTTTTGCGTATAGCCCCCATATAAACGGACCCCCAAATTTGGCTTGCGTTTGCTCTAAGAGAAGCAAATTTCATCCGATCTGGTTGAAATTTGGTACATGGTGTTGGTATATGGTCTCTACACCCTCATAAAAAATCGTTTCTGTAACATATACTCCCAAACATATTTTGCTTCAAGCATATACATTTTTGGGTATTGCCCAAACATTTATATGTTTGATCTCTTCCAATATATAATATGTTTGAAAGCATATTGGTCTAAACAATATATGTTTGGGTAGTCTAAGTTCCAAACATTTTGTATTTTTGCATCCAAATTCAATAATGTTGTCTCCCAAAAAACAATATGTTATTTTGTGAACATATAATATGTTTGGAAGCATTTTGCACCCAAAAATATTATATGCTTAAAAAAATTCTCCCATACAATATTGTGCTCAAAATTTTATTTATTTATTTATATATTTACAATCATAATGAATTATGAAAATAAACAGGTAATATAGGTGCTAACAACATAGGTTTTCGACGTGAATGCTCAAAATTTTGTTTCTGCCTAATTGTATATTCCCCCACATCTTTCTCACTTCCACGACATTTTTTAGTTCTTAGCACCTTTTTCTGTAATACAAACATTGTAGAAGAAATTATTCAATTTTGTTTTTATTTTAATTTTACCTTTTGCCGGACGGGGATTCGAACAGCGGACCACACAGTTTGTAAGGATCAAAGAAGTAGTATCAATTGCCCAAGGAAAAATAAAATGTTAATTTTGTAATAACAAGCAACAACCACCAACTTAATTCAATATCGCTCCCTGTTAAATAGCGCTCCAAGCTACTAAACACATATATGTTTATAGGCTATTTCTAAATTAATATATGTTTGCATCCAAGCATATTATATTTACAAACATTTTATGTCCCAAACATAATATGTTCTAACATATTAACATATATGTCCCAAACATTTTATGCTAGTTTATGAACATTATATGCTTGCACTCAAAAATATTGTGTTTAAAAATTTGTGTTCCAAACATATAATGTTTATAGCCAAACATATGAAAAACAGTCTTTTTCATCCGTGTAACAACCATGCAAAAATTGGTCCATATCGGTCCACTTTTACGTATAGCCCCCATATAAACGGACCCCCAAATTTGGCTTGCGATTGCTCTAAGAGAAGCAAATTTCATCCGATCCGGCTGAAATTTGGAACATGGTGTTAGAATGTGGTCTCTAACAAACACGCAAGAATTGGTCCATATTGGTCCATAATTATATATAGCCCCCCTATAAACCGTTCCCCAGATTTGATCTCCGGAGCCTCTTGGAGGAGCAAAATTCATCCGATCCGTTTGAAATTTGCAACGTGGTGTTAGTATAAGGCCGCTAATAACCATGCCAAAATTGGTCCATATCGGTCTATAGTTATATATAGCCGATCCCCAATCACACAAAATTTGGTCCATATCGGTTCATAATCATGGTTGCCACTCGAGCCAGAAATAATCTACCAAAATTTTATTTTTATAGAAAACATTGTCAAAATGTTATTTCTTTATAAAATTTTGTCAAAATTTTATTTCTGTAGAAAATTTTGTCAAAATTTTATTTCTATAGAATTTTTTTCCAAATTTTATTTCTATAGAAAATTTTGTCAAAATGTTACTTCTATAGAAAATGTTGTCAAAATTTTATTTCTATAGAAAATTTTGTCAAAATTTTATTTCTATAAAAAATTTTGTCAAAATTTCATTTCTATAGAAATTTTTTTTCCATATTTTATTTCTACAGAAAATTTTGTCAAAATTTTACTTCTATAGAAAATGTTGTCAAAATTTTATTTTGTCAAAATTTTATTTCTACAGAAATTTTAAACTTAATTATATACGTATTTAATCGGCCTTTTTTAGTTTAATATATACCACGTATGGACTATGTGGTATATGTTACGGTGTTAGAAAGTTTTAAGATACCTTTCCATCGGCTGCAGTAGAAGTTTCTACGCAATCCATGGTGGAGGGTACATAAGCTTCGGCCTGGCCGTATATACTTGTTTTTTTTTTTTTTTTTTTTGAAAAAATTTTCTACAGAAATAAAATTTTGACAAAATTTTCTTTAGAAATACATTTTGACAAAATTTTCGATAGAAATAAAATTTTGACAAAATATTCCATAAAAATAAAATTTCTGACAACATTTTCTACAAAAATTTTTTTTTGACAAAATTTTCTGTAGAAATAACATTTTGACAAAATTTTTTATAGAAATAAAATTTTGTCAAAATTTTCTATAGAAATAAAATTTTGACAAAATTTTCTACACAAATAAAATTTTCACAAAATTTTCTATAGAAATAAAATTTTGACAAAATTTTCTATAGAAATAAAATTTTGACAAAATTTTCTAAAATTTTTTTTTTGTTTTTTGTTTTTTTGAAAAAATTTTCTACAGAACATTTTGACAAAATTTTCTATAGAAATAACAAATTTGACAAAATTCTATAGAAATAAAATTTTGACAAAATATTCTATAAAAATAAAATTTCTGGCAAAATTTTCTGCAATTTTTTTTGACAACATTTTCTATAGAATTAAAATTTTGACAACATTTTCTATAGAAATAAATTTTTTACAAAATTTTCTATAGAAATAAAATTTTGACACAATTTTCTATAGAAACTGGGATTGAATCCATGACCAAGGAGGGCCATTGTACAACGGTGGCTCCCACGTCGTACTGCGATGCATTCCCATTTATAAAAATTGCTTCAAAATATGCACATTTTGCGTATGTTAAAAAAAATCTCATGACGTCAGAAGGTTGCGAAATGCCACTACAGTCGCATAACGGTAACACTGTCTCTAGCTATAGTCACTTATGGTTTACACAGCAAATATTAATCAGTCACAATGCGACGCTTGAGTGTCATCACGAATAACTTAATTTCTGAATGCAATAGATGGAAATGATTTTGTAAGCTTGTAAACAATAAACTCATCTGTCACGATTTAGAAATGATAGCCGCTTAAAGTTTGTTGCAATATATATCGGCTACCCTGTATTTGTGTACATTTTCTCATCTCTTATTTATGATTTATTTCACTTCGAATGCACAAGAAAACTACTGTTCTTTCACCATATGGGTGCCATGAAATAAAAAAACGCCATTGTCCACCAGATGTATGTGTCCCAACAAAAATGGACCATAGTTAAGAGCCAACACCATCATTTTATGTTGGTCATCATCATTCGAGTGTAAGGAGTATGTGCAATTTACAAAATAGCAACAAAACAAAAATCAAAAAACACCAACGTGCATTGTTTCAGCTGAAAGTGTTGGGTAAAATGCGTCGTTGTTACACATGCTGCGTACTGGTCTCTAGCCATCGTGATGATCCACCAACTCCAAAAACAAGCAAAAACCAGGAAAGGAATTATCCCTTTCTCAACTATAGTATAAAATCCAAGGACTTTTTGTTATCCATGAATGTTGTTGGTCATGTTGTAGTGACACACATACACACACACACAAATGGAGCTCAAAGGTGGGGGTCCTCTTTAGTGAAAAGTCATGTGAAATGACATTTGTTAAGTTCACTCAAGTGCTGAACCATCGTCGTCAACTGATATTTTTATGCGTATGTTACATGGTATACGAAGTGCCAACATATGGAAGATTGCATTGATTTTTGGCTTTAGTCGAGAGTTTGATGGCAAAACAAAAAAGTACAATTAATTGTTAATTGTGTTAAGCTGATGGACTGGCGGACATAGCTAGATAGACTCAGATATTTATATCCTTTACAAATATTGTGGTACAGGGTATACTAAGATTGTACCTTTGTATGTAACGTCCAGAAAACCCAGTCTAAGAGTGATTGTTTAGTATATCAATCGTCTTGGAATCAAATTCTGACTTGATTTAGCGATATCCGTCTCTCTGTCTATATGTCCGTCTGCCATGCCATGTATTTCTGTGTTCAAAGTGGAGCTTGCATTAATCCAATACAGATCGTCTTCAAATTTGCAATATTGATTTCGGTTCAGATTTAGATATATCTGTCATAAATAAAATTCTGACAAAATTTTCTATAGAAATAAAATTTTGACAAAATTGTCTATAAAAATAAAGTTTTGACAAAATTTTTCTTTAGAAATGAAATTTTAACAAAATTTTCTATAGAAATAAAATTTTTATAAAATTTTCTATAGAAATAAAATTTTGGTAGATTATTTTTGGCTCGAGTGGCAACCATGATTATGAACCGATATGGACCAAATTTTGTCTGATTGGGGATCGGCTATATATAACTATTGACCGATATGGACCACTTTTGGAATGGTTGTTAGCGGCCATATACTAACACCACGTTCCACATTTGAACCGGATCGGATGACTTTTGCTTCTCCAAGAGGCTCCGGAGGTCAAATCTTGTGAACGGTTTATATGGGGGCTATATATAAAATTATGGACCGATATGGACCAATTCTGGCACGGTTGTTAGAGACCATATACTAACATCATGTTCCAAATTTCAGCCGGATCGGATTAAATTTCCTTCTCTTTCAGGCTCCGCAAGCCAAATCTGGGGATCGGTTTATATGGGGGCTATATACAATTATGAACCGATGTGAACCAATTTTTGCATGGTTTTTAGGGACCGTATACCAACATCATGCACCAAATTTCAGCCGGATCGGATGAAATTTGTTTCTCTTTGAGCCTCCGCAAGCCAAATCTGGGGATCAGTTTATATGGGGGCTATATATAATTATGGACCGATGTGGACTAATTTTTGCATGGTTGTTAGAGACCATATACGGACACCATGTACCAAATTTCAGCAGGATCGGATGAAAATTGCTTCTCTGTGAGGCTCCGCAAGCCAAATCTGGGATTCGGTTTATATCGGGGCTATATATAATTATGAACCGATGTGGACCAATTTTTGCGTGGTTGGTAGAGACCATGTACCAACACCACGTACCAAATTTCAGCCGGATCGGATGAAATGTGCTTCTCTTAGAGGCTTCGCAAGCCAAATCTGAGGTTCCGTTTATATGGGGGCTATACGTAAAAGTGGACCGATATGACCCATTTCCAATATCATCCGACCTACATCAATAACAAAGTTTCAAGTGGATAGCTTATTTCGTTCGGAAGTTAGCGTGATTTCAACAGACGGACGGACGGACGGACATGCTTAGATCGACTCAGAATTTCACCACGACCCAGAATATATATACTTTATGGGGTCTTAGAGCAATATTTTGATGTGGTACAAATGGAATGACAATGTTAATATACCCCCATCCTATGGTGGAGGGTATAAAAAGGCACTGGTTTAGAATTTGAACCAAAATATTGGGCTTTATTTAATAAATTATTGCTCGTGAAACAATATTTACATTCGTCGAAGAAAAGCCAAAACGAGAGTGTGTCAAAGTAAGAATGTCAAAGAGCTTGGATGCCGAAAGGCGGGGGTTGATGACATTTGACGTTAGAAAATGTCCTTATTTTAACGGCGTGGTTACACTTGAATATTATTATATTATTTAAAAAAGCTAATAAAACGGCATTTGAACTTAAAGATATATATATATATATATATATATTTATCGCCGATGTCTCAACATTTAGAGAATTTATCAATTTTATCAATGCTTAAAAATTTTTCGAGATAAGTGTCATTAAGTGTGCTAAGTCCACGCAAAAAATAATTCTTTACTCCCAAAGAAAATTTTAGACAAATAAATAACGTTTACAGGATGTGGACCATTTCAAAAAGACCAACTAAAAAAAACAAGTGCGAGGGCGTTTCGGAAACTTCTTAGCCTATCAATGAAAGAGAATAGTTAGTTTTTCTAAAATATTTTTATTTTTCAATATAATCTCTTGAAACTTCAATACACGTAGTCCAACGCTTTTCTATCAATTCTATCACTTGATTAAAATAGTTTTTCTCAAGGTCTTTATTGCATCTTCATTTGAGGTTAAACGCTTGCCAGCAAGGATTTTATTAGTTTTGGGAACAAGTAAAAGTCACTGGTAGCTAAATTAGGAGAATAAGGTGGGTGGTCAAGCAACTCGTACTCTAAGTCGTTGATTTTAGCCATTGTTAAAATACTCTTGTGCGCTGGTGCGTTGTCCTGATGATTTTTTTTTTTTTTTTTGTAAGCCAGGACGTTGTTCTCGAATTTGTACATTTAAATGATCCAAATTTATTGTTTTACCCATGTACCGGATCGGATGAAAATTGCTTCTGCAAGAGGCTCCGCAAGACAAATCTGGGAGTAAGTTTATAAGGGGCCTATACGTAAAAAAAGTCCGATATGGGTCATTTGCAATACCATTTGAGCTACATCGATAACAACTAATTGTGGCAAGTTTCAAGTCGAAAGTTTATTTCTTTCGGAAGTTAGAGTGATTTCAACAGACGGACGGACATCGAATTTCACCACGATTCATAATATTTCGATGTATTACAAACGAAATGACAAAGTAAATAAACCACCCAAGGTGGAGAGTATAAAAATAGTGTAACAAAATTTTTTTTGATGATAAAAGTTTGAAATTTACGAAGAAATTCAAAAAACCGAAAAACTTTTACGGTGGCCTTTTTCCAAACATTTTTTTTTTCGTGTATCAGACAAATTGATTCTCAATTGTATTTTGCTGATAATGTAGAATAAACATTCCATTTCCAAGACTTGGTCATAACTGGTTCAGATTTAAATAAAGCTCTTTAAAAACATCCCATATATCACTCCAAATCTGAATAAGATTTTACTTCGATTTTCTTCATATTTTTTTTTGCAACTGCAAACTACCATAGAAAACGGTTCAGCTGTAGTTCCCATATATATGTATCGCCCGTTTTTGCAAATTTTGGCAATTATAGTCTATTTTATTAAGCGATCAAATTTAGCGCAACGTAACCTTTTGTGTTATCAACCAAATCTGTAAAATATCATTCATTGTTCGATTGAGATTTAGATGTAGCTCCCATATACAGTGGCGTGCAGAAATGAGTACATAATATATATATATATATATATATATATATATATATATATATATATATATATATATATATATATATATATATATATATATATATATATATATTTTTTTTTTTTTTTTTTTTTTTTTTTCAATTCTTTATATTTTTCTTTATTCCTTCTTCGATTCTAAATAAAACAACAAAGAACTCAAAACAAAAAGTAAAGAATTCAGGGAGATTAATAAATTTTGCACTTTTCTATACCGGTGTCAGTTGGAACATTTTCAAATACTTGGTCCACAACCTTTTATTTTTTAATACCATATTTATACGTTTTGGCATAGTTTCAACCAATTCCTTTATAATTCCATCTGGTATATTCTCCCACCCAAGCTGTACTCGTTCCCACAGGTCTTCTAATTTTGATGGAGGTGATTTGTACAATCCCAGCCGTCTTCCCACGATTTACCATAAAGTCTCAATCGGGTTGAGGTCGGGGCTTTGCTCTGGCCAATTCATCACTTGAAATTTTTGTTCACTAAGCCATTTTTCACAATTTTTGGGCTATACTTCGGATCACTATCCTATTGAAATACGACTTCATCTTTAGGATAGGCACTTTTGTCAACAAACTCGGGAAGATCAGTCTGCAAAATGGCGAGGTAGTCTTTCTTCTTCATTATACCATCAATTTTCTGCAATGGCCCAATGTGCCACCACGTGAATCAGCCCCAAAGCATAATGCTTCCACCACCATGCTTCACAGTTTATTTAACATAGGGGCGTTGAATGGTATCACCAGGACGACGCCAGCAATATTGTTTAACGTCCGATTGGAAACGGTTAAATTTTGATTCATCTGACCAGATAATACGTTTCCAGTAATCTGTCGTCCAATTTTTATGATCTCTTGCAAACTTCATTCGCGTCTTTTGATTCTTTTCGGACAATGCAGGTTTATTTTTTTTTACAGCTGAAACATAAACAATGTTGTGGAGCGCTCGTCTTGCTGTCCATTCACTAACTTGCTTATTTGTGGCAACATAGTATTTTTCGGCGTTACGGACTAGTTCTGCCTCATTTCTGCCACCATAAGGCGAACGTCCGCTTTCGTCTTTTTTGGACGCGAATGACCACAGACTGACTTATATTTAGTTCCTTGGCTATTTTCCGCAATGAAGACTCATTATTAGTTAGGGAAACTCTATTGTCCTCCACAAATAGTGAACTTTCTTTTAATCATAATTTCAATATTTTGTAAACTTCGTGTTCCACAATTTAGATTGCACAATATTTCATATTAAGTGAATATATTTTTCATTGAAAACAAGCAAATAATTTTTTTTTTTTGAAAATTCATGTCAACATTGCCATGAAATGCACCATAGACGTATGTATTTACACGTATATATGTATCCTTATTCATGACATTTTAAAGGATTGATATTGTACCATTACATGGTCTTTCACGTCCATCTCGAGTTACAGGACAATTTTCCTCCAACTGACATTGGTGGTAGTGGTGCTAGCTAGTATTCGGTTGGGATACTGATGGTATTGGTGGCTGTGGTGGTAGTTGTTGTACTCTGTTTTAAGCTCGTAATACAATTTGTTTAACATGTTAAGTTAAACAAGCAACATAAGTAGAAGCAGCACCACCAAGAGCAACTGTCAACTGGCAACAGAAACGCAACTTAAACAGCAATGAGGACAACAATTTGTAGCTGCCCAATGTTATTTGCATTGGTGGAGCCTTAATTTATTGTTAGCACCAAAAACAAAGGCACATGCATATACATGTGTATTTATGTATATGCTCCACGCCATACACTATGGTATAGATTTCAATCTCCTGCGAAGTTGAATCAACCTCAAAAGGATTAAAAGTTTTCATGTGTACATTTTAGAAATCGTAGATGCCTTTAGTGAAATTTAATACAATTCCTGTTTAAAGAACGATTGTTATGCAAAATATGTTTATTTCGATTAAGTGCTTAGTATTGAAATTTAAAGTAGTCGTTTTAGTCAACTATAATTGGCTGTATTTCAATGCATAAATGAAATCCAAATGTGATATAACAAATCAATCGAGAGGTCCTCGGACAAATTCATAGATAAAACTACTAATATTTAAAAAATAATAAATTATTAAAATTAATTAAAAAGAAGTGATTAAAGTAGAAAATCGGGCGGGGCCGATGTATCATATCCCAAAACCACCCCTACTGAATTAGTAAACATGAGAGGTTTGGGAAATAAACCGTATTAAAAATTAAGGTTACATGTTTATGGGAGCTTTATATACAGCCGTAAGTTTGGCTAGGCCGAATCTTATGTACACTCCACCATGGATTGCGTAGAAACTTCTTCTAAACACTGCCCTCCACAATTAGGTTGTGGTAACACTTGCCGATGGCTAGGTATCTTTAAACCTCCTAACACCGTCTTCTCAATTGTAAGTAAGTCCATACGTGGTATATATTAAATTAAAAAAGGCCGATTAAATACGTATATAAATCAGTTTGACAAAATTTTCTATAGAAATAAATTTTTGACAAAATTATCTATAGAAATAAAATTTTAACAAAATTTTCTATAGAAATAAAATTTTGACAACATTTTCTATAGAAATAAAATTTTGGTAGATTATTTTTGGCTCGAATGGTAACCATGATTATAAACCGATATGGACCAATTTTTGTGTGATAGGGGATCAACAGGAACAATGGACTAAATAATCTAAGTGAGTCTGAAACTTAGTCGGGCTGCCCCTATAACCAAGAGTTGCCACTAAGAGGCTCCGGAGGTCAAATCTGGAGAACGGTTTGTATGGGGGCTATATATAATTATGGACCGATATACTAACACCACGTTCCAAATTTCAACCGGATCGGATGAATTTTGCTCCTGCAAAAGGCTCCGGAGTCAAATCTGGGGATCGATTTATATGGGGGCTATAACAGATTGGCTGATAAGTCCCCGGTCTGACACATAGATGGCGTCGCTAGTATTAAATGCATATTATTTTTATATAGTACCAACCTTCAAATGATTCGTGTCAAAATTTGACGTCTGTAAGTCAATTAGTTTGTGAGATCGTCTTTTGTGAAGCAACTTTTGTTATTGTGAAAAAAATGGAAAAAAAGGAATTTCGTGTTTTGATAAAATACTGTTTTCTGAAGGGAAAAAATACGGTAGAAGCAAAAACTAGGCTTGATAATGAGTCTCCGGACTCTGCCCCACGGAAATCAACAATAATTGATTGGTATGCAAAATTCAAGCGTGGTGAAATGAGCACGGAAGACGGTGAACGCAGTGGACGCCCGAAAGAGGTGGTTACCGAATAAAACATCAAAAAATCCACAAAATGATTTTGAATGACCGTAAAATGAAGTTGATCGAGATAGCAGAGGCCTTAAAGATATCAAAGGAACGTGTTGGTCATATCATTCATCAATATTTGGATATGCGGAAGCTCTGTGCAAAATGGGTGCCGCGCGAGCTCACATTAGCCCAAAAACAACAACGTGTTGATGATTCTGAGCGGTGTTTGCAGCTGTTAACTCGTGATACACCCGAGTTTTTCCGTCGATATGTGACAATGGATGAAACATGGCTCCATCACTACACTCCTGAGTCCAATCAAAAGTCGGCTGAGTGGACAGCGACCGGTGAACCGTCTCCGAAGCGTGGAAAGACTCAAAAGTCCGCTGGCAAAGTAATGGCCTCTTTTTTTTGGGATGCGCATTGAATAATTGTTATCGATTATCTTGAGAAGGGAAAAACCATCAACAGTGACTATTATATGGCGTTATTGGAGCGTTTGAAGGCCGAAATTGCGGCAAAACGGCCCATATGAAGAAGAAAAAAGTGTCGTTCCACCAAGACAACGCACCGTGCCACAAGTCATTGGGAACGATGAATTGGGCTTCGAATTGCTTCCCCACCCACCGTATTCTCCAGATCTGCCCCCAGCGAATTTTTCTTGTTCTCAGACCTCAAAAGGATGCTCGCAGGGAAAAAATTTGGCTGCAATGAAGAGGTGATCGCCGAAACTTAGGCCTATTTTGAGGCAAAACCGAAGGAGTACTACCAAAATGGTATCAAAAAATTGGTAGGTCTTTATAATCGTCGTATCGCTCTTGAAGGGAACTATGTTGAAGTGTTTTTCTTTGTTAGACCGGGGACTTATATGGGAGCTATATCTAAATCTGAACCGATTTCAACCAAATTTGGTACAGGCAGTTGAAACGTTAATTCTACTTCCTGCGCAAAATTTCAAGAAAATCTGATTAAAAGATTGGCCACTGTGGTCATATGAGTGTAAATCGGGCAAAAGCTATATATGGGAGCTACATCTAAATCTAAACCGATTTCAACCAAATTTGGTACAGGCAATTGAAATGTTAATTCTACTTCCTGTGCAAAATTTCAATCGGAAAATCGGATTAAAAGATTGGCCACTGTGGTCATATGAGTGTAAATCGGGGAAAGCTATGTATGGGTGCTATATCTAAATCTGAACCGATTTCAACCAAATTTGGCACACTTGAATATAGTAGTAATTGTTCTTCTTGTGCAAAATTGTATGCAAATTAGTGTAAAACTGTGGTTTCTGGTGTGATATAAGCTCATATCCATTAACCGATTTCTTCCAAAATCAATAGGGTTCTATTCTGAGCCAAAACACATAATTGTGCCAAATTTGAAGTCGATTCGACTAAAACTGTGACCTAGACTTTGATTACAAAAATATGTTCACAGACAGACAGACATGGCTATATCGACTCAGGATCCAACCCTGAGCATTTTTGCCAAAGACACCATGTGTCTATCTCGTCTCCTTCTGGGTGTTGCAAACATATGCACTAACTTATAAAGAATATTAGAATTATTTATTTTTTTTTTGTTGGTGTGTATGCCAACAAATTGAAATTTTGTAAACATCTTCCAATTTCATCCTGTTTTTGTTAACTTTCAAATCTCAACGGAATGATAAGTTTTCCAAATCACTTTGCGAAAACTTTTATGGTTAGTCAAAGTAAATTCTCTTAAAATATGTTTTTTTTTTTTTAATCTTTGTATGTGAATGGTAAATACTCTCCTTTCTTCCATAGAGAAGTTGAGTGAACATTTTATGAAAATTTCACTTATCTCTCATATGGGACATATTATCTTTTCCTTACAAATGGAGGAGGTTTTAACTTTGTTAAAGTTTTCTTTTAAGCTTTTTTCCATTTTTTACATAGTTTAAGACTTTTTATTAATATTTTCACAAGAAATATGGTAAACAAAACGAGTCTAGTCTCAAAGGATTTATGTTGAGATGATAAAAGTTTACTCGCCCTGAATGAAATGTGTGTGTGTGAGTACGTATACGAGAAGGATATGCTATAGGAAGGACAAAGACTCGTAGATACTATACTCGCATAGTGAATTTTCAAATGATAGGATACTCATGGTCCAAGACTGTTTCTAACTGATGGATATGGGTGAGCATTTTTATTAGCAGCACAGCAAAAAGCATTGTCAAAATAGGACTTTTTAGAATTATTAAAAAACAATTGAGTAAATAGAAAGTCGGGCAGGCCGACCACCCCTACTGAATTAGTAAACATAAGCATTTGTGGGGTATCATTGGTATAGGTTTGCGAGATAAATAAGGATTTTATGGCCAAATTTGTGAAAATTGGGCGATATATACATATGGGAACAATAGCTAAATCTCAACCGATTTCGATGAAATTTGGCACACTTAGAGAGTGGTCCATTAGCCTACGTTGCGAAAAATTTGACGCCGATCGGTCATTAACTGAACGCAACCCGACCCCTTTTAATGAAATCGGGCGATACATAACATATATATGGGAGCTATATCTAAATTTGATCCAATTCAATAGCTTTCGTCCTTGTGCCAAAAAAGCGCTATAAAAAATCGATCAATAATTGCAACCGGAATCCTGCGAACAACAAATATATTTTATGGGGTCTAAACTTAATATTTCTGGTAGGCACATTTTTGGCAGATCAAAGTTATACCCTGACCACTATGTGGTTTAGGGTATAAAAAGAGGAAATCGCTCAGTTAGTGTGCGTAAAAAAATCGATATTTGTGAAACTTGGGAAATATATTTATGCAAGAGCTACATATAAGTCTAACGATCGGCTAATACTTTAAAAATTGAAATTTAAGTAACATTGGCTAATAAATAAGAGTAATTTGATCAACTTTGGAAAAATCGAGGGATGCATATGTATGGGATCTGTATCTAAATCTGAACCGATTTGGATGATATTTTCCAGGTTTGGTAACTACAACAGAAGGTTACCTTGTGCCAAATTTGAGTAAGATAAGTCAATAAATAAGGGACTTATGATGGACTAACTTGTGAAAATCGGGCAATACATATATATGGGAGCTATATCTAAATTTGAACCGATTTTTTCAAAATTCAATAGCGTTCGTCCTTGTGCCAAAAAAGGACATATACCAAATCTCATCAAAATCGGTTAATAATTGCGATCGGAATCCTGCGAACAACAAATATATGGACGGACGGACACTAAGGGCTAGATCGACTCAGGAGGTATTCGGTGCTTTCACCAAAAAATGTTTTTATACCCACCATGATGATGGGGGTATAATAAGTTTGTCATTCCGTTTGTAACACATCGAAATATCGATTTGCGACTATATAAAGTATATATATTCTTGATCAGGGAGAAATTTTAAGACGATATAATCATGTCCGTCTGTCTGTCTGTTGTAATCACGCTACAGTCTTCAATAATGAAGCTATCGTGCTGAAATTTCGCAAAAACTCGTCTTTGGTCTGCAGGCAGGTCATATCAAAACCTGTCGTTCCAGGTTTTATATAGTCCCTATATAGTCCCTATATAATCCGACCTCCCGATTTGAGGTCTTTGGCTTATAGAAACCGTAATTTTTAACCAATTTGACTGAAATTTCAAATCTAGAAGTATTTTAGGACCATAAAGAGGTGTGCCGAAAATTGTTATTATCGGTCCATGTTTTCGTATAACCCCCATATATACCGATCTCCCGATTTTATTTCTTGAGCTTCTAGAATCCGTAGTTTTTATCCAATTTTCCTGAAATTGGAAATCTAGAGTTATTTTAGGACCATAAAGAGGTGTGCCGAAAATTGTGATTATCGGTCCATGTTTTAGTATAGCCCCCCTAAAGACCGATCTCCCGATGTTACTTCTTGAGCTTCTTAAATCCGTAGTTTTTATCCAAGTTGCCTGAAATTGGAAATCAAGATGTATTTTACGACCACAAATACGTGTGCCGAAAATGGCGTGTATCATGGACCGCTTTTATTTCTTGGGCTTCTAGTTATTATCCAATTTGCCTGAAATTGAAAATTTGGAGGTTTTTTAGGACTATAAACCCACAAAAAATGGAGCACTATTTCAGCAGGATTGTAAGGGAGAGAGGCAGTACCAATTGCTCACAAAACAACCGAATCAGCGCTGATTTTTGTGGGCGATGTCCTGATTTAGATCAGCTTCTACATAGCGCGGAAATAATTGCTCATTTTAATAAAAATATTGCTCAGAAGTGATATATAATCTTGAGTATATCATTGTTGGCATGAAGGAAAACAGCACCCAGCAAAAAAATGGAGAACTATTTCAGCAGGATTGTAAGGGAGAGAGGCAGTACGAACTGCTTACAATACAACCGAATCAGCGCTGATTTTTGTGGTGGTGAGCAATATTGTTATTGGTATGAAGGAAAACAGCACTACCTTTCGCGCATCTATACCGCATGAATTGGTTGCAATAACGTAAACGAATGATCATAAACTAGTTTGATTACTCGTTTACGTTATTGCCGCCGATACATGCAGTGTGGATGCACTGCCTACTTCATTGTATACCAAAAAGCGCAACTAAACTTTACTGCTGAAATATTTTTTGCTGGGCACTAACTTTCATGCATCTTTACTGCATGAATTGGTTGCAATAATGTAAACGAATGATCATAAGCTAGTTTTATTACTCCTTTACGTTATTGCCACCGATTCATGCAGTGCGGATGCACTGCCTACTTTATTGTATACCAAAAAGCGCAACTACTGAAGTTTTTTTTTTTGCTGGGAATAGGTGTGCTGAATATATTGTGCATCGGTACAGGTTTTGATATAGCTCGGAGGTCCGGTTTATAAGGATAAACCCGACCTCCGATTTGTGGTCTATATTCTAGAACCTCCATATAGACCGGTTTCACTTCTTGAGAGTAGAAAGCGCACTGATAATAAAAATTGCTTGAAACCGAATGTAAAATTTCCAGATTTTACTTCTCGTAATCATTTAAATAATAGGGGGTAAAAATCAACAGATTTTAGATTCAGGGGTTATTTAATCAAGTTTTGCACACTTACTCGAGATGATTATGATTCCTCTAAAACTCAAACAAAAATGGTTCTTTTAAATCCAGAATCTGATCTAGTCTTCATAGGTGGAATTTTTAAATGTATCTTCAAGAAGCGTACTGGTTGCATTGATCTGCTTGGGAGTATATTTGTCATAAAACCCCTGAAATTCTTTATTATTATCAAGTAACCCACTACGACGAAGAATTTTCAAAGGAAACTATTATATTTTTGGTCCATGGTCGTGGGTATTTAACTTACCGCTGTGTGTACTTGTTTTACATAAATTTTTACATATATTCTAAAAATGTTCGAAGGATTCCGAAAAAATGTTCGACATTACAAACTACACTAAAAAAAAAGTTTACTGTGATACAAAGATTTTGACCTTCCCTTAAAGATTTTGGTATCGATTTCAAGCCAAAGATGCGGCTTCTTTAAAATAAAGAAATCCATTTTTAAGCCAAATCACTTAATTATAAGGGCAACACGACTTCATTGAAAAGTTTGTCGACTTTTGGACAAGGAAAAAAACTTTATATTAGAGAAATGCGTCTTCTACGCAAAATTTGCAATTCGTATTTTAAGGACATAATCTTTGGCCGCACGACAATACTTTTTTCTGTGTAGATTTAAAGTTATATAGGTTTCCAAAAAATTTCCTTATTTTAGGGAAGCCCCATTTTTAGCTCCAGATCAATATAATAATCATTAAGGGAAGGTCAAAATTATTGATCCAAGTATTTTTGTGTATTTCTGAACTTTATTTCACTTTCTCCACAAAATGTTGTGATAAATTTTATAATTTTACGCTCAATAGTAAATTTTTTTTGCTTTATTATCCTGATATTAATGCAGGCTAGTTCTTCGTCTAAATCAGTTACTTGGATGACATTTTTTTTTTTTGAAATTAAAAATAAACTCAAAAATTAAATTAAACTTGAAACAACGTTAAATGAATTAATTTTCAAAACTTCAAAAAGATAATTTTATACATCCTGTTTTGCACGTCTTACAATTGTGGCAGAAAGACAGAAACATTTTATTTTCGTTACGCGTCAGTTATAAGAACAAACATAACAACAGCTTAACAATTTCTACTACAAGATTTCCTTTTGAAGACAAACAGGCAGATAATTTGGAAAAGTAACGTACGCTAATATTTCCGAGGGTGAGTTCAGAAAAAAAACACTGTAGCAAAAGTAAAAGTTTTAATTAAAAGTTAACACACTTTTTGGCGTTAGTTATGTGTGGTTGGTTGAGAGAACAGTGTAAGGCACATATATTGGGACGGTTCCTCTAACACGCATTCGTATTTGATGGCAATTAAGAACAATAAATATTGTCTTGAGTTTCGGACAAAATATCTATGTCGTATTTACAGTAGATTGGTGATTATGATGGCTATTTAATAGAGCATTTATAAATGTATTGTACAGGTGAATCTTGTTTACTGTAACAGTATGTGAATTTTATTAGAATTTTATCCCGAAAATTCCCTTCTTTTGTGAGAAAGTTTACTGTCATCCAAAGATTTTGACATTCCCTTAAGGATTTTCGTATTGATTCCAAGCCAAAGATGCGGCTTCTTTAAAATAAAGAATTTTTTTGCGACCTATCTGGCTTTACATTTTTTACTTTTAGTATCCGTTATAATTTGGAATTTTAAACTGGCATTTGCTTGTGCGTGATTAGCTTTATTAATATACTGAGTCATCTCGACAGTCATCCGAGTGGAAAGCTCTGAAACTGCTACGCCCATGTCAAATTTGTATTGAAGATAAACCTAAATGTTCACCTATATGGCACATGCTTTGCACTTCTAAACTAAAGGGTACTCACACAAGAGGTGTTATTTTCAATCAGAAGTCAATACTTAGGAACCGATATGAACTTTTGCGCTGTAATTAGAGGGGAGGAATTGGGCAAATGTTTGTGTGATTTTTTTATTTGGGGGCTATATATAACTATAGACCGATATGGACCAAGATTGGCGTGGTTGTTAGAGGCCATCGACTGTCGCAAATCTCTCAATGAGATGGCTGAGCAGCACAATATTCACCTAATATGGGTGCCTGGCCATAGGAACATACCGGGGAACTGCGAAGCGGATGAGTTGACGAGGCTAGGGACTACCTTACATATTCCAGGGGAACTAGAATCTGTTGGTATGCCTCTGGCTACCTACAAGCTCATACTGCGTGAGAAGGCTGTTATGATGGCAAATGTTCGATGGGAGAATTGCAAGGGTTTTAACGAATCCAAGCAAATATGGCCCCATTTAAACTTAAACCGCACACGTCTCGAGACGTCAGATATCACTCCTGATATCTGCTATAACGGGTCGCTGCCTGATAGGCGATTTTGTAAAAACTATTGGTGCGAAGTATAATGACTATTCTATGAGCTGTCATGATGCGGAGGATAAAACACCTCTTGTGTGAGTGTCCTGCATTTTGTGTAAGGCGTAAGCAAATTTTAGGGGCATATAGCTTCAGATTACTGGCGGACCTGGAAAACGTTAACTTAAGCAGTCTGCTAATGTTTTTGGAACAATCTGGTTGGTTCAACAGAAGAAAATAATCGAGAAGGTTCAGCGGTTAAATCTAGAAGTGCCCATAGGTACTTTTAGTTCACATGGACTGAATAGTGTAAGTGAGCCTGACTCTTAATCGGGCCGCCACTTTAACCTAACGTAGCGGCCATATACCGGCACAATGTACTAAATTTCATCGGAATCGGATGAATTTTGCTCCTCCAAGAGGCTCCGGAGATCAAATATGGGGATCGGTTTATATGGGGGCTATTGATAATTATGAACCGATAAGGACTTACTTTTGCATGGTTGGAGGCTACAAAACCAAATCTAGGGATCGGTTTATATGCGGGCTATATATAGTTATGGACCGATATGGATATATTTTTGCATGGTTGTTAGAGACACTATACTGACACCACGTACCAAATTTCAACCAGATCGGATGAAATTTGCTCCACCAAGAAGCTCCGGAGGTAAAATCTGGGGATCGGTTTATATGGGGGCTATACATTGTTATGGACCGATATGGATAAATTTTTGCATGTTTGTTAGGTTAGGTGGCAGCCAGATGTATCAGGCTCACTTAGACTATTCAGTCCATTGCGATACCACATTGGTGAACTTCTCTCTTATCACTGAGTGCTGCCCGACTCCATGTTAATCTCAATGACAAGGGACCTCCTTTTTATAGCCGAGTCCGAACGGCGTTTCACATTGCAGTGAAACCACTTAGAGAAGCTTTGAAACCCTCAGAAATGTCACCAGCATTACTGAGGTGGGATAATCCACCGCTGAAAAACTTTTTGGTGTTCGGTCGAAGCACGAATCGAACCCACGACTTTGTGTATGCAAGGCGGGCATGCTAACCATTGCACCACGGTGGTTCCATATGCTAACACTACATAGCAAATTTCAACTGGATCGGCCGAAATTTGCTTCTCTAAGAGGCTCCGCAAACTAAATCTGGGGGGTCGGTTTATATGGGGGCTATACGTAAAACTGATTCGATATGGCACATTTGTAATACCATCCGACCTACATCAATAACAACTACTGGAGGCAAGTTTCAAGGCGATAGCTTATTTCGTTCAGAAGTTAGCGTGATTTCAATAGACGGACGGACGGATGTAGCTACACGCAAAGAAAAAAAACGTTTGGAAAACGTGTACCGAAAACGTTTTTCTTTTGTTAGAGTTTTTTGAATTGCTTCGAAAATTTTAAACTTTTATCACCAAAAAAATTCGTTTGTTTCAAAATTTTTATTTTTTCAATAAAAAAAGTTATTTTTGAAATAACAACACAGTCCATTTCGTTTATATCAAACACTGTTCTTTTCTGACTTTAGGTCTTTAATAAGACACATTTTACAGTTCAAAATTTAATATAGTACAATGTAATGTTGAAAATTTTTTTCGGAATCTTCCGAATATATCTGGAATATATATAAAAAAACAAAAGCAAAAAAAAAAAACTTTGGCCGAAGCAGGGATCGAACCCACGACCCTTGGCATGAGAGTCGGACGTAGCTACCACTGCTCCACGGTGCCAAACTAAATGTTTGTTTCTGTTAAATAAACTTTGTTTATTTGGTTCGTGGGCGCCGCAAGCTATGCTATATAAATATAACTTATATGGATATTTATCTATTGATGACCATAACAGGTACATAGCTCAGTGGTTAGTGTGTTGGCTTACAATGTGCATGGTCCGCGGTTCGATTCTCCGTCCAGGCGAAAGGTAAAAAAAATTTTAAAAATTTATAAAATCGTATAATTTCTTCTACATTGTTGGTATTACAGGAAAAGGTGTTAAGAACTAAAAATCCTCGTGGATGTGAGAAAGATGTGAGGGACAATGCAATTAGCAAGAAAATAATGTTTTTTTGAGCTAGTCTTTATGAAATTGTTTTTACATCCTGGAAAAGAATAAACGTTTATCACAAAAAGTATATACTTTTCTTCCAAATACACTTCCTTACAGCGAAAAGCAAATGAGAAACGAACTTTGTTTGTCTAAAATTTCGTTTGGGAGGAAAGAATTATTTTTTTGCGTGTAGATCGGATGAGATCGACTCAGAATTTCACGACGACCCAGAATAAATACTTTATAGGGTCTTAGAAATATTTCGATGTGTTACAAACGGAATGACAAGGTTAATACACACCCATCCTAAAGTGGAGGGTATAACAATTAGCTCCGCTGGGATTTGACATTTTCACATCCAGTTCTTTTGAGGAGGTTTTGTAAATTAATATAATTTTAAAATTTTTGTTGAAAAAATTTACATATTTATACAAAAATATATGCCGAAAAGAAAATAAAAACGATTTTTTAGAAAAATATTTAATATAAAATTGCCGCTAATGAGATTTTAATCAGCGTTCTTTAATTTTTCCTTCATAATAATAAACAATATCTCAGGAAGTAGTTAGAATGCCATTCCGTAATGTCATATTAGGTTCATACCACAAACATTTCAATAGATGTATTGATTCATCATATTCAATGGCGTTTGTGGCTGAGTGTGTTAAGGCGTTCTGTGATGGAGCCAACAGACCCAGGTTCAACACCCGGTGGAATCAAAGAAGTTTTTGAATTTGTAAAAATTAAAATGTAACAAAAAATACTGATAAAAATAAAAAGTTAAATTGGAAAAAAATTAGTTTGTTAATTTTTAAAATTTCTTCATTCAAATAAACTTCCAATGCACAACATCTAAAGCAATGCAAAGGATCCAAAAATAGGGTACTTCCGCCCTATGACAAACCCATGTAAAATTCATTGGAGATGATCCAAGTTGGCACTTCTTCCGGATCACAAATTGGGGAACCAAAGTACTTTTTTGAAAGTTCTTTTTTTGCTGGGTAACTAAATATTTACACAGTTACTATACCCATACCGGATGCTATCCATTAGTGCTTCAATTGAAACACACAGTAAGAAGAATACTCCGTGAATCCACCATGCCAATTACAAACTTGCAAAAATATCATTGGTACTTTGTGCAATGACGATGTAGGCAAAAGAAGAGAAAAAACAAGCACTGATAATATCAAGGGACTAAAAAGTGCGTACAGAAGTGGAATGTTGCAAAGAGTACTTAATTTTTATGAACTGAAAGTTTATCTTAAATTACAACATCTTAAATGGCATTTAATATGGTCTTAAGACGCATTTTTCCCCCACACGAACACACACAGGAACAGGCACAATCGCACACATATAGATGGACTCCATCGTCATCTCATCCCATCTTCACACTTCTGCCGCCGGTTAGGAATTTTCGCAAGGATAACACATTTTCACAGACCACCAACACAATTAATTTCACTAACCAGGGATTTTTCACATGAAATTGCTTCTGTTGTTTGATTCGCTTGTTTGTTTAGCGAATGTTTCCAAAGAAAAATTCACTTGAATTTGTTTGTCGTCATGCCTGTGCTATAGATGGTTGGCTTGTATGTTCGCTAATCAACCAGTATTAAATGCCTTTTTCTGGCAAAACTATTGCAAAAGTAATTTCGAAAAGTTGTATACTCCCACATCGGTAGTGATGCTTTTCAAATTCAAATTCACATATATCAACGTGACGCAAATGGTGGGAGAGGAATGTTTAGGGGTAGCTTGGGTTGGGGTAGAAATATTGTCTTGATAATCGTTGAGTTTTATGCAATCCAACGTCTTGTGATAAAATCAAATAAACTTCCAATAAGTTGTGGAGCCCTATCAAAGATATTGGATATTCTTGGCGAATGGAGGAGCAATCACAGACGCCCTAATATTTAGTTTTATCTGAAGATTGTCATCGTTTTCAATATTCATGAGGTTAGGCGGAAGAGCGAAGCATTTAGTAAAATGAGAAGATTTTATTAGACTGTGTAGAGATGCCAAGTTGAAATGTTCTCTAAAGCAAATCGGAAATTTTAAAAATATTTGTGATACATTTTTTGCCTAAATTTTTGCAATCTAAATGAGGGTCTTCACTGGATTATTTAAAGCAAACCACCAAAAAACAAAATGGGATATAACAGGTTGGCTGATAAGTCCCTGGTCTAACAAAGAAAAACACATTTTTTTGTCACAATTCGTTTTTATTATTCAACATAGTTCCCTTCAAGAGCTATACAACGATTATAACGACCTTCCAATTTTTTGATACCATTTTGGTAGTACTCGTTCGGTTTTGCCTCAAAATAGGCCTTAGTTTCGGCGATCACCTCTTCATTGCAGCCAAATTTTTTCCTGCGAGCATCCTTTTGAGGTCTGAGAACAAGAAAACGTCGCTGGGGGCCAGATCTGGAGAATACGGTGGGTGGGGAAACAATTCGAAGCCCAATTTATGAATTTTTGCCATCGTTCTCAATGACTTGTGGCACGGTGCGTTGTCTTGGTGGAACAACACTTTTTTCTTCTTCGTATGGAGCCGTTTTGCCGCGATTTCGACCTTCAAACGCTCCAATAACTTCATATAATAGTCGCTGTTCATGGTTTTTCCCTTCTCAAGATAATCGATAAAAATTATTCCATGCGCATCCCAAAAAACAGATGCCATTACTTTGCCAGCGGACTTTTGAGTCTTTCCACGCTTCGGAAACGGTTCACCGGTCGCTGTCCACTCAGCCGACTGTTGATTGGACTCAGGAGTGTAGTGATGGCGCCATGTTTCATCCATTGTCACATATCGACGGAGAAACTCGGGTGTATTACGAGTTAACAGCTGCAAACACCGCTCAGAATCATCAAGACTTTGTTGTTTTTGGTCAAATGTGAGCTCGCGCGGCACCCATTTGGCACAGAGCTTCCGCATATCCAAATATTGATGAATGATATGACCAACACATTCCTTTGATATCTTTAAGGCCTCTGCTATCTCGATCAACTTTATTTTACGGTCATTCAAAATCATTTTGTGGATTTTTTTTTATGTTTTCGTCGGTAACCACCTCTTTCGGGCGTCCACTGCGTTCACCGTCCTCCGTGCTCATTTCACCACGCTTGAATTTTGCATACCAATCAATTATTGTTGATTTCCCTGGGGCAGAGTCGGGAAACTCATTATCAAGCCAAGTTTTTGCTTCCACCGTATTTTTTCCCTTCAGAAAACAGTATTTTATCAAAAAACGAAATTCCTTTTTTCCATTTTTTTCACAATAACAAAAGTTGCTTCACAAAAGACGCTCTATCTCATAAACTAATTGACTTACAGACGTCAAATTTTGACACAAATCATTTGAAGGTGGGTACTATATAAAAATAATATGCATTTAATACTAGCGACGCCATCTATGTGTCAGACCGGGGACTTATCAGCCAAACTGTTATATAAATGTGGCCCGTGGACTGCTACTTGGGATCCACCGCGGTGCAATGTTAAGCATGCCCGCCATACAAAGGGTCATGGGTTTAATCCCTGCTTAATTTGTTGTTTTGTTAAATTTTTAAGTATGTCTCAGACATTCTAAGAACTAAACGTCAATAAAGTCATAGACAAAATAATGAACGGCGTGCACGTTTCAAAACGATCCACACATGTGGTGTAAAATCTGACAACGATAAAATGGCACCATGCGTTGTTAAAACAACAACCAGCGATCATGATCTGAAAATATTCCTCTCCAACTATGAAATGCTTCATAAATTTTTTATAGAAATAACATTTTGACAAAAGTTTCTACAGAAATAAAATTCTGACAAAATTTTCTACAGAAATAAAATTCTGACAAAATTTTCTATAGAAATAAATTTTTGACAAAATTTTGTATAGAAATTATATTTTGACAAAATTTCCTAAAGACATAAAATGTTGACAAAATCTTGTATAGAAATTAAATTTTGACAAAATATTCTATGGAAATAAAATTTTAAATTACTAAATTATTTCTGGCTCTTAGAGGAAGCCAAATCTGGGGATCGGTTTATATGGGGGCTATATATAATTATGGACCGATGTGGACCAATGTTTGCATGGTTGTGTGAGACCACATACCAACATCACGTACCAAATTTCAGCCGGATCGGATGAAATTTGTTTCTCTTTGAGGGTCCACAAGCCAAATCTGGGGGATCGGTTTATATGGGGGCTATATATAATTATGGACCGATGTGGACCAATTTTCGCATGGTTGTTAGAAACCATATACCAAAACTATGTACCAAATTTCAGCCGGATCGGTTGAAATTTACTTCTCTTTAAGGCTCCGCAAGCCAAATCTTGGGATCGGTTTATGTGGGTGCTATATATAATTATGGACCGATGTGGTCCAACGTTCATGATCTGAAATTGTAATTGTTACGAATTTATTGTAAAAAATCCGCTACCGTGGTTTGAACTTGGATTGTCTGCTCCAAACGCGTTAACAATCGCCTTAGCACATTGCACCACCGACAGACTTGCCACACGTTTAACAAATATTTTAGACTTTTCAGGGCCAAAGAAAAACGAAAGCTGTTCATGAAATCGTGAACGCCCGTTGACGAAACCGTTAACATTCCGTTTTGATTTTCGTGAATGTTTCCGTTTCATTTTGTTACCTTCCGTTCATGATTTTGGAACGCAATTTGTTCTATAAGTGTATGAACTAAAGCAAAAGAAATTTTTTTCGTACCATTCCCAAAAATAGTAAAAATGAACTACTACTGTATGGTTAAAATGGTCATGATTTGACACCAATGATTTTCTTCTTTACACTAAGTTAAATTTTTCTCCTATTAAAGGATGTAATTTCGTGAACTGCAGTTCAAAAATGCAACAGGGCATTAAATTTCCCTAGTTTTAAAAACGCTTTGTGGGAGTATCAAAATGAGGAGTACAATTTAGTTCAAATTTCGCACGAGTTAGTTCATTCTTCGTATAAAACAGTTTACTGTTTTTCGCTGTAATGATTAAGGAACGATATGGTATGAATACATGACTGTTAGAAGACATATACGTACCATATATAAATTTGATCGGATGAAATTTGCCATTCCAGGAGACTACAAAATTCAAATGTGGACAGTTTAGATTTTTTCGCATTGGTTCGCTTTTAGCTCCAATTATGGCCAATTATCACAGGGCAGACCAATTATATCAGCACGAAAGTGACTCTGCAGTGTTCTGGCCCATTTCCGGCGAAGCTCTCTCTTCATATAATCTCAATAATTTAGTATTTATTTATTCTTCAAAATTACCCGTGCGCTAAAGTCCAGCGGATCAATATCCGGATGATAGCCATTGTGCAGTAAAAATGAAACGAGGAACATCCTTTTGAAACAGTTTTTGAGATATCCCGTTTTTTTTTTTTAAATTTTCGCTGTTTTTTCACTAAACACAATATATCTCGAGTTAGAAATGACAAATGGTTTTTAATGGTTTATACTTTTCTGGCGGAAAAGATCCATTGTAAAATACGATTTTTTTTTTTTTGAAAATTTTGACTTTTCGCATTGATATTAATATTTGAACCACTTAACTTATCACAGATCCAATTATACACGATTATTCGTCATCTTATTACCTTTCATTTAAGTACCAACAACGTTATAATCGGATATTTCTAACTCGAGATATATTGTGTTTAGTAAAAAAAAGAGAAAAATTTTAAAAATAACGGGATATCTCAAAAACTGTTCCATAAAAAATTTTTAAATATTTTTTTCGAATTCAGAAGCTCATTAAACATAAGAAGAGTTGATTTTCATCAAGTATACATTTTGAGTGTAAACTTGTGTATTTGGCAATAATTTTAAACCAATGAATACGAGAGTGAAGCGACCAGCGGCCGTTACGGTTGAGTTCTTTACTTTGTCATCCCATTTGTAACAGATCAAAATATTGGGTTTCAGACCCCTTAAATTTTATATATTCTTCATCGTGGTGAAATTCGGAATCGTTTTATCGTTGTCCGTTTGTTAACATCATACTCATTTCCAAACGAAACAAGCTATCTACTTAAAACTTTGTACAAATGGGCCATATCGGACCACTTTTAGATAGAGCCCTGATATAAAGCGACCCCCAGATTTTACTTCCGTAGCCTTTTGGAAGAACCACTTTCGTCCGAACCGAACAAATTTCATCAGAACCGCGTGAAATTTGGTACATGATGTTAGCATTAGCCCTCTAACATCCGTGCAAAAATTGGTCGATACCGGTCCATAATTATATGTAGCTCTCATATAATCCAATTTCCAGATTTGACCTCCGGAGGCTCGTGGAAGACCAAATCTCAATCGACCGGTTTTTAATAGTCATGCAGAAAATTTGGTCCGTATCGGTCCTTTTTTAACTCCAATATATTGACTCCCAAGATTTTACTTTTGATGTCTTATGGAGGAACAAATTTCAGCCGGTCGCGTTGAATTTGGCCTTCTAATTACTGTGCGAAAATTGGTTATTTAACAAGGCATCGGAAACTGTAACCACAACCCAAGTAATTCAATTTGGGATGTCTATAGTGGAACTTTATGCGCAATCCATTATGGAGGGTACATAAGATTCGTCCTAAAGAATGCAGATATCAAAAATATCTGCTTTCCGACTTTAATCGAAGCTACTCCGTATATGTTCAAGTGGTTTTCAAGTAAATGCACTACACTTTTTTATGTATGTTGCTTTTTTTTGTTTTTCCCAAAAACTATTTAAACCTAATGAGTGTTATTTCCTTCTACTATTGGCAACCCTATTCTATACAAATTGTAAAATTGCATTTGTTATTCGTGTTGTTGTTGTTGTTTTGTTCACTTCTCTATCTGTCTCTCATTCGATGCCATAAACATGACGCGCCTATCATAGGAATTGAATCAAATTACCTTGTAATCTTAACCTTAAGGTTATATTCCAATTTTATTCACCCACATCTTCCAATTCATTCGAGAACTTTAGTGGCATCCGTTCCCTGGTAGACTTTGTTGCTTGTTTTTGTGATTTTGTTAGTTTAGATTTCCATTTTGGTATTATCGCTTTAGCGTTGAATATTTGTCGGTTTTACGGGCATGTCTTTTATGTCTACACAAGTTGCCAATGTTGTTGGCGGTGGCACTGATAGCATTGGCTTTGGTGTTACGTATACGTCGTCGTTTCAGTCTTCCTCTTGCCATTCCGGCATTTTCCTTTTGACGGCATATCTTGCGGGAAATATAAATGGAAATCTTACATTTCCGTTTATCGCGATTGCAAAGTTTAAGTTACTCTCCAGGGCCAATGCTGGTTGCTTGGTTGGTTAGTGGTATCTCTTAGTTAGGTAATGGAATCATCAAAGTGGAATACAACAATGTTCAAGAAATCCTCTTTACTTTTGAATGGATCTGTGGTGTAGTATATACGTTGCTACAAGTGAATTTATCCATATTAAAAGGAGACACTTGCAATATCAAAATTTACTACGTCACCGAGTGGTACACAATACCAAGAAGGGCTAAATTAAAATCTAGTGACCGATTTTCATATCATCCACTTTTTCAGAGAGTTTTTCTTAAGAGCTTTCTACTAAGAGACGTTGTTTTGTTAAGCAAAGAAAATACGAATTGGTCCATATGAACCGATATGGACCAATTTTTGCGTGACTAGTACCAAATTTTAGCAGGATCAGATGAAACTTGCTTATCGGGAAAGGGGACGATAAAGAAGTAAAATGTGGGGATTTGTTTATATGGGTGCTATAACATACATAATATATATGTTTCCGGTATGGACAAATGTTTGCAAGGTGGTTAGGAACCATTTATTGACATTAGGGCCAAATATCAACCAGATCGGATGGAGATCAAATGTGGGGATCGATAATTATGGACCGATAGGAACCATTTTTTTCCATGGTTGCTAGAGGGCATATACTAACAAAACGTAGTAAATTCCAACCTTATCGGATGAAATTTGCACCTCCATGAGGCTCCAAAAGCCAATCTGGGGATCGATTTATATATGGGCTATATATAATTTTAGATCGATTTCGACCAACTGTTTTCTTGGTTTTTATAGGCTATAGACTGCCACAACGCACGAAATTTCAACCGGATCGGATGAAATTTGCTCTTACAAGAGCCTCCACAGGCGAAATCTTGGGATCGGTTTATATGGGCGTCATATATAATTATGGACCGATATAGACCAATATTGTATGCTTATTAGAGGCCATATACTAAGAGCACTTACCAAATTTCAACAGGATCTGATGAAATTTGTTCCTCCTAGTCTCTGCAAGCCAAATCTGGGGATCCGTTTATATGGGGCTATTCGTTTATATGGGGCTATTCGTTTATATGGGGCTATATCGCAAGATGACATACTGATTTCCCGCATCATTTTAACCGTACATCAAAATCTATGGAGTGTAAGTTTAACACGACAACTCGACCCAATCAAATCTGTTTCTAAAATTTTACATAATTTCCGACATTTCTTGCTTTGGAACCTTAAAATTAACAAGTATATACGGCCGTAAGTTCGGCCAGGCCGAAGCTTATGTACCCTCCACCATGGATTGCGTAGAAACTTCTACTGAAGCCGATGGCAAAGTATCTTAAAACTTCCTAACACTGTAATATATACCACATAGTCCATACGTGGTATATATTAAACTAAAAAAGGCCGATTAAATACGTTTAAAGTTACGTTTAAGTTTAAAGTTTCTATAGAAATAAAATTTTGACAAAATAAAATTTTGACAACATTTTCTATAAAAGTAAAATTTTGACAAAATGTTCTATAAAAATAAAATTTGCAAAAAATTTTCTATAGAAATAACATTTTGACAAAATTTTCTATAGAAATAAAATTTTGTCAAAATTTTGTACAGAAAAAAAAATGGACAAAATGTTCTATAGAAATAAAATTTTGACAAAATTTTCTATCGAAATAACATTTTGACAATGTTTTCTATAAAAAAAAATTTTGGTGGATTTTTTTTGGCTCGAGTGGCAACCATGATTATGAACCGATATGGATCAATTTTTGTGTGATTTCGGGATCTGCTATATATAACTATAGACCGATATGGACCAATTTTGGCATGGTTGTTAGAGACCATATACTAACACCACGTCCCAAATTTTAACCGGATCGGATGAATTTTGCTCCTCTAAGAGGCTACGGAGGTTACATCTGGGGATCGGCTTATATGGGGGCTATATATAATTCTGGGTCGATGTGGACCAATTTTTGCGTGGTCATTAGAGACCATATACTAACACCATGTACCAAATTTCAGCCGGATCTGATGAAATTTGCTTCTCTTAGAGGCTCCGCAAGCCAAATCGGGGGATCGGTTTATATGGGGGCTATATATAATTATGGACCGATGTGGACCAATTTTTGCATGGTTATTAGATACCATATACTAACACCACGCACCAAATTTTAACCGGATCGGATGAATTTTGCTCCTCTAAGAGGCTCCGGTGGTTAAATCTGGGGATCGGCTTATATGGGGGCTATATATAATTCTGAGTCGATGTGGACCAATTTTTGCATGGTCATTAGAGACCATATACTAACATCATGTACCAAATTTCAGCCGGATCGGATGAAATTTGCTTCTCTTAGAGCAATCGCAAGCCAAATTTGGGGGTCCGTTTATATGGGGGCTATACGTAAAAGTGGACTGATATGGACCAATTTTTGCATGGTTGTTAGAGACCATATACTAACACCATGTACCAAATTTCCGTCGGATCGGATGAAATTTGCTTCTCTTAGAGCAATCGCAAGGGACCATATACTAACACCATGTACCAAATTTCAGCCTGATCGGATGAAATTTGCTTCTTTTAGAGCAATCGCAAGCCAAATTTGGGGGTCCGTTTATATGGGGGCTATACGTAAAAATGGACCGATATGGACCAATTTTTGCACGGTTGTTAGAGACCATATACTAACACCATGTACCAAATTTCAGCCGGATCGGATGACATTTACTTCTCTTAGAGGCAAGCCAAATTTGGGGGTCCGTTTATAAGGGGCTATACGTAAAAGTGGACCGATATGGCCCATTTGCAATACCATCCGACCTACATCAATAACAACTACTTGTGCCAAGTTTTAAGTCGATAGCTTGTTTCGTTCGGAAGTTAGCGTGATTTCAACAGACGGACGGACGGACATGATCAGATCGACTCAGAATTTCACCACGACCCAGAATACATATACTTTATGGGGTCTTAGAGCAATATTTCGATGTGTTACAAACGGGATGACAAAGTTAATATACCCCCCATCCTATGGTGGAGGTATAAAAATGGTTTTTATTTTTGTTCTTGACATATATTGCATACGTTCGACTCCTATTCGAGAATAAAATATGAATATGATTGGCCTTTCGAAATAGAAGAACTAAAATTAATTTTCTTTCGTTTAGAATACAAAAGAAAGCTTTCGAATCAGATAGGGGAACATGGTATTAGTTTGAAATTTATGCGTGATCGCATAAAGCTTTTTAACCTTAAAGATATTTTTGCCCATATGCAAAACAATTTATTGAATGTTTATCGATGGAATTCACATGGTAAAAGTAGGCTTTAAGTTGTCTCTAACTTGTGTATGGAGGTTTTTAGGTCGAGAACATAAACCCTTATTTTTCCCCACAAACATTAAAAATGAACGAATTGCTATCGAAATGCATTCAATAGCTTTACGAAAATATTTTTTGCTGTCAGCCATATTGTAAAAAATACAACCGTAAAAACGTTTCTTGTCTACTTCTATCACTTTACCTGTTAACATCTATTGGTAAGAATTCTATCCAAATAAATAAAGTCCAAAATACTAATTCCCGCCATTGGTTTTATTTTATTTTGTTTTCCATGTTGGGAGCTGCAAACTAAGAAGGGTGTGAAGTTAAAGTTGTTTTCTAAAGTTGTTTTTAGCCGTGACACAAACCACCAGAAAATTTTAACTTTTATCTTTTCATCGAAAATTCGCAAAAATCAAACAAAATTGTAAATAGGTGAAAATCCATATCGAAATTTTAGATAAAATTACTTAGCCCCCCTTTTAAAATTTTAATAAGCTACGTTTGTGGAAATAGAACGGTAGCTTTCTTCTCAATCTGGGCTTTCTACTTATTTCAAAATTTAAAAGAAATTGTATCCATAATGCGTTCAAAAACGGACATAAAAGTTGATTTGAACCCCCTCCCCCCCCTGATTTCTTCTCTCACAGATGACCTACGCTCATGGGCTTTTCACTGGGGTATGCTCCACAGTTGGGGTTACCAACGTGTTCCCCCTTTGGTTCGTTGTCGTCTATCAGAAATAGCCAAAAAGAGGCTGGAACAGTTTAGGCATATAATTGGTTTTTAACTACCTCCATTTTAAAGGCCTAAATATAAAATAAATAACAAAATTTGTTCATATTTGATTGCATTTAGTCAATCAGCAACAAATCAAGACGAAATTTGCTAGTTTTTTTTTGCGAATTTTTGTTGAAAAGTTAAAAAAACATAAATTATGATGGTTTGTGTCTTGGCTAAAAACAACTTTAACTTCACACCCTTCAAACTAAGACGAAAAAGCTATTTCGTGTTGTTGGTTTGTTTCGGCTCATGAGAGTTACGTCTACGATTATATTTCATCGAGATTTCTATGCTCCATTGCTCACCTGTCCATTATTGACAACCATCAGCAGTGTGTTTCGGGTATAATATAGTCGGCTCCGCTCGACTTTAGACTTTACTAAATTGTTCATTTTTATTATCTTGTAACATCAAACATCATATTAATCGCAAATGCGATATTCAAATTCGATTTCCACGACCATTTACTTCGTGTTTCATGTAAAAATCATCTTTGGGATAAACTCTTGATAGACATCAGATATTTGAGTAGCTGCGGAATCCATTGAAAATTTTAATCGAATTTAAGATATTTTATTATTGTCGATTTACTTAAGGAATTTCTCAATATCTGCCTCAATATATTTGTTTCCAAACTTTCTTCCTTCAATATTATTTTATGCTAAATAATTTTTGGCAATAACTACTCCATAATCCTTTACATACATTACCGCAATGAATTTAGAGCTATAAAATAATTAACCCTTCTTATTAGTTTTACGTAATTGAGCAAAAACTGTTGACGACATACAAAACAATAATTTATGAAATTCAATTAAGCACAGATTTACCACAATTAAAAAAAGGACAGCAATTAACTTATGGTAAAGATGCCATTGGTAGTGGTGATTACAATTGTCCTGCAGCAACAGAAAAACAAACTCATTGAGTGAATTATTAAACAAATGACCATAATTATATCCGAAACACTTCAACTAAAATAGTGTAGTAATTTCACAATAGCAAAAAAAAACCTGAAACAATACAATTTAAGTGGCAAAAAAATAATCCAAATAGAGAGTACAAATGCAAATGCATTAATTGATGATGGATATATATGGAAAAGTCTGATTAATGTTAATTGGCTATGAAGTGCAGACGAAAAAGTGTGATTAATTTGCTCTTGGGGGAAATTGTGGTATCATAATAATTTGTATATTCAATAAAGAGTTGTACATTGTATATGGAGTTAAAGTGAATCACAAATCAGACACAAGGTTGACATTCATCAGGAGCAGTGTTACCCTTGTGACACTTTAATGGCAAACTTGCCAGTTTCTTTTAAGTGTTGACACTTTTGTGCCTTTTTTTATGCCCCACTAATATCATGCTTTTTAGATTCTTGTGCCAATTTTTTTACCATGCTGTGCTACTTTTTTTGGTGATCCCTCCTACCTTTCAAATTACGGATGTGATCGATGTCTTAAAACCAAATTTTCACATACCGTAGTGTTATCAAGCGGATAATTATGACGCCTGATGTTATGTTAAGAACATTTTCTAAAATAGATAAAATGCACTGAAAACAAGTAAATAAAGTAGAAAATCGGGCGGGGCCGACTATATCATACCCTAAACCACATATATTTAATTTGTAAACATAAACATTTCTGTGGTATCATTGTATGGGAAATAAACCGCATTTCCATATTTATGGACATTAAGGGGTACAGTTTATGTGAGTCTTGTCGCAATCTGAACAGAAATGCCTGATATTAGGAGCTATAGTTGATTTTGCACCTACAGATTTAGTATACCTCTAATATTAAGCCCATTATTAAACAAGTATATATGGCCGTAAGTTCGGCCAGGCCGAATCTTATGTACCCCCCTCCATGGATTGCGTAGAAACTTCTACGAAAGACTGTCATCCACAATCGAATTACTTGGGTTGTGGTATCTTAAAACATCTTAACATAGTTTTCTAAATTGTGAGTTAGTCCATACGTGGTAGAGAGCCAGAATTGAAATATGGGTCTCGCTTATATGGGTGCTATATACAATTATGAACTTGATATGGACCAATTTTTGTGTGATTGGGGATCGATTTATCTGAGGGCTATATATAACTATAGACCGATATGGACCTAGTTAGGCATGGTTGTTAACGGACATATAGTAGCACAATGTACCAAATTTCAACTGACTCGGATGAAATTTGCTCTTCCAAGGGGCTCCAAAACCAAATCTCAGGATCGGTTTATATGGGAGCTATATATGATTATGGACTGATATGGACCAATTTTGGCATGGCTGTTAAATATCATATACTATCACCACGTACCTAATTTCAACCAGATCGGATGAATTTTGTTTCTCCAAAAGGCACCGGAGGTCAAATCTGGGGATCGGTTTATATGGGGGCTATATATAATTATGGACTGGTATGAACCAATTCCTGCGTGGTTGTTGGATAACATATACTAACATCACGTACCAAATTTCAACCGAATCGGATGAATTTTGCTCTTCCAAGGGGCTCCGGAGGTCAAATCTGGGGATCGTTTTATATGGGGACTAAATATAATTATGAACCTATTTCGACCAATTTTTGCACGGGTGTTTGAGGCCATATATTAACACCACGTACCAAATTTCAACTGAATCAGATGAATTTTGGTCTTCCAAGAGGCTCTGCAGGTCAAATCTGGTGATCGGTTTATATGGGGGCTATACATAATTATGGACCGATGTGAACCATTTTTGCCATGGTCATTAGAGGCCATATACTAACACCACGTACCAAATTTCAGCCGGATCGGATGAAATTTGCTTCTCTTAGATGCTCCGGAAGCCAAATCGGGGGATCGGTTTATATGGTGGCTATATATAATTATGGACCGATGTGGACCAGTTTCTGCGTGGTTGTTAGAGATCATATGATGACACCATGTACCAAATTTCAGCCGGATCGGATGAAATTTGCTTCTCTTAGATGCTCCGGAAGCCAAATCGGGGGATCGGTTTATATGGTGGCTACATATAATTATGCACCGATGTGGATCAGTTTTTGCGTGGTTGTTAGAGATCATATGATGACACCATGTACCAAATTTCAGCCGGATCGGATGAAATTTGCTTCTCTTAGAGTCCCCGCAAGCCAAATTTGGGGGTCCGTTTATATGGGGGATATACATAAAAGTGAACCGATATGGCCCATTTGCAATACCATCCGACCTACATCAATAACAACTATTCGTGCCAAGTTTAAAGTCGATAGCTAGCTTCGTTCGGAAGTTAGCGTGATTTCAACAGACGGACGGACATGCTGAGATCGACTCAGAGTTTCACCACGACGCAGAATATATATACTTTATGGGGTCTTAGAGCAATATTTCGATGTGTTACAAAAGGAATGACAAAGTTAATATACCCCCATCCTATGGTGGAGGGTATTAAAAAGAGGGCAATATTATTATGTAAGAGCTACATGTAAGTTTGAGTAAATAAGAGTATAATGGCCAAATTTGGGAAAATCGAGGGATGCATATATACACACAAAATAATATTATAATTTTTGAGCTAACAATAAATTGTTGTTACAGAAAATTTTTAAGTTCAACAAAATTTTTGTTGATATAACAAAATGTTTGTTGATATAACAAAATTAGTTGCTAACATAAAGTGACTAAAATCGTAATTGTATTTACAAATTACTTTGTTAGCTCAAATTTAAACATAATTTTAATTGTATTGACAATCAAATGAATTGATATTTTTTTGTGTGTATGGGAGCTTTATATAAATCTGAACCAATTTGTATAATATTTTGCAGGTATGATTGATACTACAGAAGGTTACCTTGTGCGAGTAGGATCAGCTAATAAATGAGGGCTCTTTGGTCAAAAATAAGGTTATTAGGGGCAAATTTTTCAAAATTGGGCGATACATACGAATATATATGGAAGCTATATCTAAATCTGAACGGATTTCAATGAAATTTTGCACATACATTTAGTGTTATAGGATATTACATTTAGCCAACTTTGAATACGATCGGTTGATAAATAAGGATTTTACGACTATATTTGCGAAATCGGGCAATAAATATATATGGGAGCTATATCTAAATCTGAATCGATTTCGATGATTTTTAGCACATATTGTTAGTACTATAAAAGATTATAGTAAGCGAAGCTTGAGTAAGATCGCTTAACAAATAAGATTTTTTTTTATGGCCAAATTTGGCAAAATCGGGCGATAATACACGCACAGATAAAACATGTTCGGACATGGTTGCCGCATCCATTTAATGCTGATCTAGAGCATGTAATTGTCGCGAAAACCATGTATTTTGTCTTTGTAAAAATAATTTTCGAGCGGAGAAAAATATATGTTGGCAATAAGCATTTAAATGGTTCTCAAATGCGGCAAACATATATTATTTAAATGACAGAATTTGAGACCATTACATGGTCGGGAAAATCACGTAGCTGACCATTCAATTTTTTTTACTTTTTTGCTGGGAAAAAATTATTTTTTTAGCTTAATGTACCTTCTTTTGTTCTGCATTTTGATATATGGTATAATTTATTTTTATTTGCAGTTACATGATGTCTGCGTTGGTACATTTGATGGGCAGGAAGTAAATATGGAATGATTACTTATTGTTGAAATTTAACCAAAATAGAGTGTTTAAAAATATATGATTTTTGCGCGACATTATAAATACAAATAAACAATGAATTAATTTATAAATAAATAAAGTTAATTTTGTGTTTTCTTTTCTCAAGAGGCGTCCTTTTTTCGAAGACGAAAAAAAATGCATAAAGATCAAAACATTTTAGGTTGTGACCATGTTCTTTTAACTAGAAGAAACCCATTTTTGACGAATACCATAACATAACCAATATAACTTGGCTGCTGAATCAGTGGCCTTATGGCAAAACTATTAACTTGGAAATATATTTTCAATGACTATCGATTTTATTATTTTTGTTTTATTTTAATATATATAATAAGCTATATATAATAAGCTATATACTTTTTATAGAAAATTTTGTCCCATATACATCAAAATGTATTTCTTTTGAAAATTTTGTCAAAGTTTTAATTCTATAAAAAATTTTGACAAAATTTTATTTCTATAGAGCTTTTTGTTAAAATTATATTTCTACAAAAAATTTTGTCAACATTTTTCTATAGAAAATTTTATCAAAATGTTATTTCTATTCAAAATTTGATCAAAATGTTATTTCTATTGAAAATTTTATCAAAATTTTATTTCTATAGAAAATTTTGTCAAAATTGTATTTTTATTGAAAATTTTGTCAAAATTTTATTTTTATTGAAAATTTTGTCAAAATTTTATTTCTATAGAAAATTTTGTCAATTTTTTTTTTATTGAAAATTTTGTCAAAATGTTATTTCTATAGAAAATTTTTATCAAAATTGTATTTCTTTTTAAAATTTAGTCAAAATTTTATTTCAATAGAAAATTTTTTCAAAATTTTATTTCCATATCAAATTTTCTCAAAATTATATTTTTTACTGATTTGATAGAGCAGTAAAATGTGGCAAATTTGGTTGAAATTGGTTCAGATTTAAATAGATACTAGCGTAACCCGGCCCGCTTCGCTGCGCCTTCCGAAGCGTATTAGTAGGAACATTTTGCGTGAACTTAGTCAACCATATCCTTCGTGCTGAAAACAAATTCGAAAAGATTTGAATTCTTTCAAACAAATCGGACTACTTGCTTTTTCGTAAAATTGGACTACTTGCATATGTAAAACGGTTCGTCTTAAAAAATGTCGGGGAGAGGGTGTACCCTTTCCTCCAAATTTTTTTAATAATGTTCTGTATTCAAGTAGTTGGACAATCTTATATATTTCTTGTGAATTTTAAGTGGTTTGTCAAGGAAAGGTATCCTTCTCCTCAACATATCTGAATATTAAGCACTATATTATAATAACATACAAAGAATTACTGTTTCCCATCCAATAAATCGGAAAAAGCAAAAGTAGTAAAAAATGTTACCACATTAACATTTGATAAAATGTTGGAAAATGCATGCATCCTCTATGTTGGCTCCCAATTTCATGTAAATTTAAGTTCTTTACTAAAAAGAAGTCTGGCAGAAGCTTGTGCAAAAATAATAAAATTATGTACCGAGTTCCCATTTACGGACAACCCGCTACTTTCAATTTAAGAAAAAAAAAACGGACAAAAGGGAAACCACCTTCGCTCCACTCCCACCTGATATCGGACTATCACGTACCCTATATTAATTTCACAACTACTCAATGGTCCCTATAAATTCTATCGAAGTAAATCGACAAAGTTTATTTCAATTTTCCCCTTCCCCAACCAGATATCGAAAAATCATATACTAATTTAAAAATCATGTATAAATTTAATCACCTCCTCCCACGTTCCCTGTAAATTTCAAGTAGATCGGAGATGTTTAAATTTTGCTCTATTGTTTTAAAGGGACGTCACTTTCCCCAATACAATATCGACAAACATCGAAGTGAACAGCACCCCTAACCTTCCCTGAAAATTCGTGAAACTTTCCTTCAAGTGTGGGGCAAGAAAGGTGCCTCTTCGTTCATAACCTTCCCCCACTGCTTTTGTAAATTTGAAGAAAACTTAAGAATCTTTGTTTTTTTTTTTTGCAGTTTTAGAGGAGGATCTCCTCCCCGACCAAATATCGAAAAGTGATGTAGCGTATCTTTTGTAAAAGTCCCAGAAAATGTCAAGCAAATTATAAGCCTAAAGGCAAATTATAAGCCGTCCAAATATCACAAAATCAGGTATCAACTATTAATATCGTAACCTCTCCCCAGTCCTCTGTAAATTTGGTAAAGTTTAATGGTTTCTCTGTATGTAACATACTTAAGAGAAGCGGATGTCTCCCTATGCCCTTTTATTTTCCCCGACCAAATATTAAAAAATTAAGAACCTGATATAAATTTCATAACCTCACCCATTTTTTCCGTAAAATTTCAGTCGGGGGAGTTTAGTTTTGTTTTCACTGTACTTTAACAAAAAAGTCGGGCAAATGGGTGGTCCTCCTCCCCGACCAAATATCGAAAAATAATGTAGCGGATTTTTGTCTAAATGCCAACCCCAACATTCAATGAAAATTTCAAGCAAATCGCACAATCTCCCCGTCCACATATGAAATCATCAGGTACACCATATTAATTCCATAACCTCACCATATGTTCTCTGTAAATCTCGGATAATTTAGAGAATTTTAGTTTTTTCACTGTACTTTAAAAAAAGTCGAACAAAGGGGAGGTCACCCTCCGCCACCAAATATCGAAATATGAAGTAGCGGATCTTTGTCTAGATGCCAACCCCAACCTTCAATGAAAATTTCAAGCAAATCGGTCAACTTTGGTCTAATTTTCAAAAAGTCGGACAAAGGGGAGGTCCCCCTCCGCGACAAGGTGTCAAAAAATGAGGTACCCTATTTTCAGCACATGAGTGCCCCTCACGATCTCTGAAAGTTTCAAGTAAATCGGTTCAGCCGTTTTCGCGCCAACCCGGAACATACAAATAAACAAACAAACAAACAAACAAATTAAAAATTTAATTGGTTCAACAAAGTTTTTAATTTAAGAAAAAATCAATCACAAAAATTAATCGTATCAAGTAATTTGTTAATTGACTTTCAATTAATATTTTAATTGATACTATGATTTCCATGACTGAAGACATTCCAATTAAAAAATTAATTGGATCAATTAATTTCGTGAGTGAATCAGAAACAAAACTTTTGTGTGTGGCCATCCGTCCGTATGTCTGTGAATACATTTTTTCTATTGAAAATTTTATCAAAATTTTATTTCTATAGAAAATTTTGTCAAAATTGTATTTTTATTGAAAATTTTGTCAAAATTTTATTTCTAAAGAAAATTTTGTCAACATTTTATTTCTATAGAAAATTTTGTCAAAATTTCATTTTTGTAGAAAATTTTTTCCAAATTTTATTTCTATAGAATATTTTTTTTAAATTTTACTTTTATAGAAAATGTTGTCAAAATTTTATTTTGTCAAAATTTTATTTCTATGGAAACTTTAAACTTAATTATATACGTATTTAATCGGCCTTTTTTAGTTTAATATATACCACGTATGGACTATGTGGTATATATTACGGTGTTAGGAAGTTTTAAGATACCTTGCCATCGGCAAGTGTTACCGCAACCCAAGTAATTCGATTGTGGATGACAGTCTTCAGTAGAAGTTTCTACGCAATCCATTGTGGAGGGTACATAAGCTTCGACCTGGAACTTACGGCCGTATATACTTGTTTTCAACTAACGTACACAAAAAATTATTAAAGTCAAGACAATTTTCGCAACACATAATAATTCCATGAACTAAAACAGAAATAAATAGGCTTTAGTGTCATATGGGGTTCACTCTTTTAGTGTGTATCCAACAAAGTGGCGCATATTTAAACCGGACCTTCAATTTCATGCAAAATATTGCATTCGTTTTTTTTACTTCTGTAAGGTCTAGGACCAATATTTCTGTTAGCAACATTTACCACAAGTCTCAAAAGCATTTCAAGTAACCCCCCTTAATTTCTTTAATTTCATATGATTTGAAATTTCGACTTTTACTGTAACCAACAACCGCATTTTTCACCACTTTTACCAAATGCCTGTGCCATGGGTCCTTATCAGATTTGGCTTTGTGTATGTAGTTCTTTTTTCTGGGGATTAAATGTTGTATATTATTGTGCAAAAACCACCCATGTATTAACAATATTTGCATTTTGTGCGTTTGTATTCTTGTTGCTGCTGTTATTGAGATTTTATTTCGTTTTTATTGAATTGATAAAATCAGGCTGGAACCCCTGCAGTTCAGTACAGTACAAGGCAAACACTATGGCAAA
Organism: Haematobia irritans; assembly: GCF_050003625.1. Taxonomy (NCBI): domain Eukaryota; kingdom Metazoa; phylum Arthropoda; class Insecta; order Diptera; family Muscidae; genus Haematobia; species Haematobia irritans. The sequence goes on along the minus strand of NC_134398.1, from coordinate 161,966,494 downwards.
TTCGGCGAAATCAAATAAGGATATGTGAATGTGATAGGAATTCTTTATTGAATAAAACAAATGAAAATTCGAATTAGTTATCGAAGGAGGGGTTAAGAGAACCCACAGCAAGCATTTTTGTTTGTTTATCGAAATGGGGAAATCATATGCGTGGGCACATATTGTTTCTTTTATAGAAATTCCTAAAGCATATGTCCAGGAGCATAGATTATGGTAAGATATAGATTTAGAGAGTTAGCTTCCTTTTTTAAGAAAACAGTTTAGTTAGAATATATTTACCAAATATGCAACTTCGGATAGACGAAAACATAATTAGATCAATCACCAAATATTGCTTCGAAAGTCTAACAAACATTAGATGAGAGGAAGTGCATGTAAGAGTAGACGGAGCTTCAACTATGAAGCACGGCGAAATGTGAAAAGATCATACACCCAGAAAGGGAATATGATCGCCTCAAACATGTCTTAAGAGCAAAATTTTATTTTTCGACGGGGAACATGTAACATGTTTGTCACTACTATGTTAGTTTCCCGGAAATTATGTATCCGATTTTTGTAACAATGTACATTTTTGGCGAGAAAACAAAATTTTTGCTAGAAAAGTGTTCCATGTTCTCCGTATAAAAATAACATTTTGCTCTTCTAATATGTTTGACGTGATCATATTTGTTCTCTGCTTATAGGAAAATTGTTGAGAATGGCAGAGAGTGCAGCCGTAACCCATGATCGTATAACCAATGGCACGATGACCACTATATGTGAGCTCCTGATGTCAGAAACATGATCCTAAGGGATTGGTGTGTATTCGAACACACTGAAAAAAAAAGCATTCCCGATTTTGACTCGACTTGAAGTAGAAATTATACTATGTTTTAGTTAAAAAACGTCTTTAAAATAGAGCGTTGAAAACATCTTCTATTTTTGAACGCTTTTTATACCCTGCGCCACACTGTGGAACAGGGTATTATAACATAAGTTAGTGCACAGGGTGTCTTTGGCAAAAATGCTCAGGGTGGGCTCCTGAATCGATATGGCCATGTCCGTCTGTCCGTGAACACATTTTTGTAATCAAAGTCTAGGTCGCAGTTTTAATCCAATTGACTTCAAATTTGGCACAAGAATGTGTTTTGGCTCAGAATATAACCCTATTGATTTTGGAAGAAATCGGTTCAGATTTAGATATAGCTCCCATATATATATATTTCGCCCGATATGGACTTATATGGCCACAGAAGCCAGAGTTTTACCCTAATTTGCTTAAAATTTTGCACAAGAAGAACAATTAGTACTATAGTCAAGTGTGCCAAATTTTATTGAAATATGTTCAGATTTAGATATAGCTCCCATATATATCTTTCGCCCGATATGGACTAATACGATCCCAGAAGCCTGAGTTTTACCCCAATTTGGTTGAAATTTTGCACTAAAGGGTGATACGGTCAAAATTTGGTCAAGGGAAAACGCGAAATCGGTGAAATCGTTTATTTAAAAAATCAAATTAAATTTCTTTTTCAACTTCAATTAGTATAAAATTCAGGAAAAATATTCAGTTAGGCTTTCGCTTTTCCAAATCCGAATTGCCGGGCTTCACGCTTGACACCTGCCATCAGATTTTGTACAGCCACCTTGTCCACCTTCTTCGCCGCAGAAAGCCAGTTTGCCTTGAACTGCTGCTCGTCCTTAGCAGTTTTTTTGGTCTTCTTTAGGTTCCGCTTGACAATAGCCCAGTATTTCTCAATTGGGCGGAGCTCTGGCGTGTTGGGAGGGTTCTTGTCCTTGGGAACCACCTGCACGTTGTTGGCGGCGTACCACTCCATGGCCTTTTTACCGTAATGGCAATATACCAAATCCGGCCAAAACAGTACGGAACAACCGTGTTTCTTCAGGAAAGGCAGCAGACGTTTATTCAAACACTCGGCCCAATTCTGAACACTTTTCACTCATCTCTTTATTCCCTCCATCATAGAATTAGGGACATACAAGCTATGTCACCCTGTGTAAAACTTTTCATGTGAATACACTAATAGAATCAATTAAGTAACTTCTTAAGTCGGGCTTGGCGGATTATATTACACCCTTCACCAATGTGCCACACGAGGGGGTTAGAAGATATAGCAACCTGCAGTTGGTTACAATATATATATAAAGGGTGATTCTTTTGAGGTTAGGATTTTCATGCATTAGTATTTGACAGATCACGTGGGATTTCAGACATGGTGTCAAAGAGAAAGATGCTCAGTATGCTTTGACATTTCATCATGAATAGACTTACTAACGAGCAACGCTTGCAAATCATTGAATTTTATTACCAAAATCAGTGTTCGGTTCGAAATGTGTTTCCGCTTTTTTATCGACAAATTTTGTTCAGCGATGAGGCTCATTTCTGGTTGAATGGCTACGTAAATAAGCAAAATTGCCGCATTTGGAGTGAAGAGCAACCAGAAGCCGTTCAAGAACTGCCCATGCATCCCGAAAAATGCACTGTTTGGTGTGGTTTGTACGCTGGTGGAATCATTGGACCGTATTTTTTCAAAGATGCTGTTGGACGCAACGTTACGGTGAATGGCGATCGCTATCGTTCGACGCTAACAAACTTTTTGTTGCCAAAAATGGAAGAACTGAACTTGGTTGACATGTGGTTTCAACAAGATGGCGCTACATGCCACACAGCTCGCGATTCTATGGCCATTTTGAGGGAAACTTCGGAGAACAATTCATCTCAAGAAATGGACCGGTAAGTTGGCCACCAAGATCATGCGATTTGACGCCTTTAGACTATTTTTTGTGGGGCTACGTCAAGTCTAAAGTCTACAGAAATAAGCCAGCAACTATTCCAGCTTTGGAAGACAACATTTCCGAAGAAATTCGGGCTATTCCGGCCGAAATGCTCGAAAAAGTTGCCCAAAATTGGACTTTCCGAATGGACCACCTAAGACGCAGCCGCGGTCAACATTTAAATGAAATTATCTTCAAAAAGTAAATGTCATGGACCAATCTAACGTTTCAAATAAAGAACCGATGAGATTTTGCAAATTTTATGCGTTTTTTTTTTTTAAAGTTATCAAGCTCTTAACAAATCACCCTTTATATCAGCCACCCTGTATATGACACTTTAATTCTTGATCTGTATGTAATTATGAACTAGTATGGAGCAATTTTTGCATTGTAGTTAGAGGGAGGGCCTATACTGACATCTTACACCAAATTTCAGACGGATCGAGTGAAACCTGTTCCTCCATAGAATGCTATTTGGCACAATTAATGAACATTGTCTCAGTGAAAAAAATTGTTATGCCAACAACGAAATACTAAGTTGTAATGAAATTCTCTTCGTTTTTTAGTTCAAAATTTTTGTAACCACCAAACCATACAATTTGAGTGCCTTCAACAATAAAGCTTCTCCCATGAAACACCTAAAGAACTGAATTCAGAAAACTATTAATCGAATTGTTTTACATCAATGCGAATTTTATATGCAATTGCTTTTGTTTATTTTGGAATTGTTGAAACAATTCTAGATATACAGCAAGCATTCAACGCCCTTCACAAAATGCCGCGGGAGACGAAGTGTTTGTGGTAGACCTCCCATACACATCAGCAACCTTTCCATGTGAATACCGCATATCTCATGCTCAGCAAAAATATTTGCTTTGCATTTAACATTTGCAGTAATTTTGGTGTCAATGCATCCACATCGGATGATTTTGCATTCCAATAAAGGGATGCCATTATAGAGGGCAGAACAAATTGGGGGATCTTATATAATTGAAATTTCACTGAGATTATTAAAGAACAGTGTTTCATGCTATTTAAATTCAAGGAATATTATGTGTCGTTTCATCACAGTCGAGAAGACATGGGTCGTACACACCAGAGACTAAGGCGGAGTCGAAACAGTGAACTGCTCTCGGAGAATGTGGTCGTATTCACAATGTATGATCGACATAGACCTGAAAACTGCATTATCGTTGAGAGTTTCTAAAAAGTGGCATTCACAATAAAAGGTGGCCTGAATTTAGGCAATAATACCATCTTACTGTATACATATGTGCGGCCCATTGCTCTACTCGTAGTTCGGTTATATATTGGCGTTGTCTGAGGAATTTATTTTCAGAAGCGAAATAAATGTAACTACTGAGACCTTCGGGCCTACAGTTTCAGTTCTACACTTGCGGCATTAATTTTGGTCAATGCGACCTTCGGAGCCCTACAGGCCTACAGTTTCACCACTGTGACCTTTGGACCAACAGTCCCACCACTCAGACTTTAAGGCCTACAATTCTCTCAATGATACCTTATGGCCAACACTTCGCGGTAGATTAGCTTGTAGTAGTAGTTTGAAGGATAGTTGTCAGTAATACTAAAGGCGACATTGACCGATTATCGACCTCAGAACGACTATTACTCCCGTTACCGAAGCTCATTCTACCTGCATAACGAACAACTGTCTCAACACGAAGACCACACTCAAAAAAAGTTTACTTGGATCCAAAGATTTTGACCTTCCTCTAAGGATTTTGGTATTGATTCCGAGCCAAAGATGCGGCTTCTTTAAAATAAAGACATTTTTTACGGACCTCCCTGGCTTTAAATCTAGGATCGATAAAATTATAATTGGATACAGATCTCATTCATCGAATTTTTATTCTCTGTTTGCGATATATTAATAAAGGTATTCATGTACAAAACAATTTCAAAATCCAAATTATGCAAAATACTTAAAAGTAAAAACTGTTTTCTTAATTCTAAAAAAACTTCAAACCAAAGATGCAAATCCTTAAAATAATTCTTAGCCTATATTTGAAGCATTTTTATCTTAAATTTAAAAATTCAATATGTCACTTGAATTAAAGACGATTTCTTTAAATTTAGAATGTTTTTCTTTATTTTAAGGAATATTTGCTTACTTCAAAAATCTACAACTTCAACAGAGGGACGCACAATTTCAAGATTTGTGTCCTAAATTTAATGAAAAAATTTTTTAAAGCAAGGATTATAAACTTTCTTTTAATTAAAATTCCATTATTTCAAAGAATTTTGTCCTTAGCATTGCGTAAATTTCGAGTCTTAGAATTTAAGTTGCATAATCCTCCATATTAGGTCAATATTTTTTTATTGCAGGCAACAACTTCAGCGAACATTTTCATCGGCCACCAATCATCAACAATGACAACTTATCGGCTTCTCAAATACCGAAACCGACCACAACGCCGGTTCTCGATCACCACTAATAAAAATATCACAAAACTTCTTACTTCACATCCAAAACACTGAATTCGCATCACACCTTAAGAAGTGATGCAAATTCAGTGCAACGGCTGTTGAAATGATGAACATCCGTCCTATGACTAGCCCATGTTAAATTCATCGCTTCTGCGACAAATGTTCTTTTTGGATCTACTTCCAGATCCAAAAAGAACATTTCACTACTTTTTGGCGACGCTTTTTTTGCTGGGTTGTGCAACTCGACTTTAAAGATGAATAAAAGAAAATGACAAAGGTTATACTCACTTTCCATCAGGAAGGAATTGTTTAATTTTAATTTAATTTAGTGGATAATTTTAGAAAATTTTACCAAAACCGAATTACAAATGCCGATGTCATACGGATTTCAAAAAAATAAGTACATTTTTTCCGACAAATTCAAGAATATTTATTTTTTTTTTCACTTGTTAAAGAAAATTTTGAAAGAGTAATTAGAGTTCAAAATTGCAAAAATATCTTTAGTACCATACGATGTTCATGATCAGCGCATTATTGGTTAAATGTAAAAATTTTAAGAAGTTCTGAAGTATTATGTGGGAGACACGAAAATAGAAAATCTTTTTGTATATAATTTTTCCCCTTTTTTAGTTCACTTAACTAATGTTCACAAAAAATTATTAAAGTCAAGAAAAAGTTCTCAACACATAATAATTCAATTAACTAAAATTGAACCAATATTTTTATGTAAGCTTGATATCAATGCAGGAAGGTTCAATGTCCAAATCATTTAAACTACATATTATTACAATATTTATTCGAGAACGACTTCAGCGACCAGTGAACATTCTCATCGGCCACCAATCATATTATAGTTTCCTGTGAAAATTTCAGGGGGATTTGGTGACAAGCAGATCAGTTCAACCAATACACTTCCCGAAGATAAATTCAAAGATTTTACCTATGAAGACTAGATCAGATTCTGGATTTCTAAGAACCATATTTGTTTGAGTTTTAGAGGAATCATAAACATCGTGTGCAAGTGTGCAAGAAAATGAAATGAGAATGAAATAACGCCTTGATTTAAAATCTAACATCTGTAGATTTTTACCCCCATTATCTAAATGCTTACCAGAAGTAAAATGTGGAAACTATAATTCTGTTTCAAGCAATTTTCATTATCAGTGCACATGGACCGATATTCACCATTTTCGGCACACCTCTTTATGTTCCTAAAATATTTCTAGTTTTAAAATTTCATGCAAATTTGATAAAAACTATGGTTTCTCAAAGCCCAAGAAGTAAAATCGGGAGTTCGGTCTATTTGGGAGATAAACCAAAACATGGACCAATACACGCAATTTTCGGCTCTCATATTTATGGTCCTAAAATACCTGTAGATTTCTAATTTACGGCAAATTGGATAAAAACTACGGTTTCTATAAGCCCAAGAATAAAATCTGGAGATCGGCCTATATGGGGGCTATATAAAAACACAGAAAAAAATTTCACGAAAATTTTTCCTATTAAAATCTTAATTGAGTTTTAAAAAATATTCAATTAAAAATTTAATTGATTCAACAAATTTTTTAATTGAAATAAAAATCAATCACACAAATTAATAGAATCAATTAAATATTTAATTGGATCAATTAATTTTTTAATTGACTGTCAATTAATTTTTTAATTGATACTATCATTTCTGTGATTGAAGACATGCCAATTAAAAAATTAATTGGATCAATTAATTTCGTGATTGAATCAGAAAAAAAAAATTTGTGTGAACATGGTCCGATACTCATCATTTTCAGCACACCTCTTTAGGGTTTTAAAATACCTCTAGATTTCTAATTTCAGGCAAATTGGATACAAACTACAGATTTTAAACGCCAAGAAGTAAAAACTGGAGATCGGTCTATATGGGGGCTATACCAAAACATGGTCCGATACTCACCATTTTCGACACACCTCTGTATTGTTCTAAAATACCTCTAGATTTTCAATTTCAGGCGAATTGGATAGAAACTATCGATTCTAGAAGCCCTAGAAATATAATCGGGAGATCGGTCTATATGGGGGCTATATAAAAACATGGTCCGATACTCATCATTTTCAGCACACCTCTTTAGGGTTTTAAAATACCTCTAGATTTCTAATTTCAGGCAAATTGGATAAAAACTACAGATTTTAAACGGCCAAGAAGTAAAAACTGGAGATCGGTCTATATGGGGGCTATACCAAAACATGGTCCGATACTCACCATTTTCGGCACACCTCTGTATTGTTCTAAAATACCTCAAAATTTTCAATTTCAGGCAAATTGGATAAAAACTACGGATTCTATAAGCCCAAGACCCCAAATCGGGAGATCGGTCTATATGGGGATATACCAAAACCTGGACCGATACTCACCATTTTTAGCACACCTCTTTGTTGTCCTAAAATACCTCTAGATTTCAAATTTCAACCAAATTGGATAATAACTACGGATTCTAGAAGCCCAAGAAATAAAATCGGGAAAACGGTCTATATGGGGGCTATACCTAAACATCAACCGATAGTCACCATTTTCGGCACACCTCTTTATGGTGCTAAAATACCTCTATATTTCCAATTTCAGGCGAATTGGATAGAAACTATCGATTCTAGAAGCCCTAGAAATATAATCGGGAGATCGGTCTATATGGGGGCTATACCAAAACATGGACCGATACTCACCATTTTTGGCACACCTCTTTGTGGTCATAAAATACCTGTAGATTTCCAATTTCAGGCAAATTGGATAGAAACTAAGGTTTTTATAAGCCCAAGACCCCAAATCGGGAGGTCGGTTTATATGGAGACTATATCAACACTTGGACCGATATAGCCCATCTTCGAACTTGACCTGCCTGCAGACAAAAGACGAGTTTATGCGAAATTTCATCACGATTGCTTTATTATTGAAGACTGTAGCGTGATTACAACAGACAGCCAGACAGACGGACATGGCAATATCGTCTTAGAATTTCTCCCTGATCAAGAATATATATATATATATATATATATATATACTTTATATAGTCGGAAATCGATATTTCGATGTGTTACAAACGGAATGACAAACTTATTATACCCCAGTCATCATTCTATTGTGGTGGGTATAAAAATCTTTTTTTATGTTCTTGATCAAAATTTTATTTCTATAGAAAATTTTGTCAAATTTTGATTGCTAAGAAAATTTTGTAAAAATTTTATTTCTATAGAAGATATTTGTCAAATTTTTATTTCTATAGGAAATTTTGTCTAAATTTTACTTCTATAAGAAACTTTGTCTAAATTTAATTTTTATAGAAAATTTTGTCAAAATTTTGTTTCTATAGAAAATTTTGTCAAAATTTTATTTCTATAGAAAATTTTGTCAAAATTTCATTTCTATAGAAAATTTTGTCAAAATTTCATTTCTATAGAAAATTTTTCAAAATTTTATTTCTATAGAAATTTGCAAAATTTTTTCGAAATTTTATACTTCTATAGAAAATTTTGTCAAAATTTTATTTCTATAGAAAATTTGGTCAAAATTTTATTTCTATAGAAAATTTTGTCAATTTTTTTTTCTATAGAAAATTTTGTCAACATTTTCTTTCTATAGAAAATATTTGTCAAAAATTTATTTCCGAGAAAATTTTGTCAAAATTTTATTTCTGTAGAAGTTTTTGTCAAAATTTTTATTTCTATAGAAAATTTTGTCAACATTTTTATTTCTATAGGTAATTTTGTCAGAATTTTTATTTCTAAGAAAATTTTGTCAAAATTTTATTTCTATAGAAAATTTTGTCAAAATTGTATTTCTATAGACAATTTTGTCAAAATTTTTATTTCTATAGAAGATTTTGTCAAATTTTTATTTCTATAGAAAATTTTGTCAAAATTTTATTTCTATAGAAAATTTTGCCAAAATTTTGTCTCTATAGAAAAGTTTGTCAAAATTTGTATACCCTAAATCACATAATGTTCAGGGTATAATAACTTTTTTATTTTGGAAACTCTTGTCCTGCTGCAAAATTCCTGTAAAATTCATTGAAGATTTTTCAAATTTGTATTACTTTTGTATCGAATGTTGGGAATCTATACTAATTTTTGGAAGCTCCTTTTGTTAGTGGAACATTGATTGACTCACAGTAAAATTAGTAGGTGATCTAACCCCAGTTCTATATTTGTCTATCGATCCTTTTATTTGATGTTCAAAGGTTCCATTCAATGTAATTCGATATTGTAAAATTGTTCGAAACAAGATCAAATTTCGATTCTAAGCTATAATTATAGAGGATTTTGTTTTTTGCTTTCAGACTTCCCATGTATCCCATATATTTTATTGTTCCTCTATTCGTAAGTAGAACTCCCTATCTCGGTTAGCTATCATGGTGTCGAATAAAAGGTTATCAGCAAAGGAGAACAGTTCGAAGGACATATAGTGCGTACAAGTATGTAAATGCAATTGTGGTTGATATTTAATGGCATTTCACGTTTCAAATGAGACCAACATGCATGCATTCTTTCATTTTACGAGGTAGCAAAATATAGACGCACTCTCAGGTATATATGAACGTATGTACAGAAGATAATCGTATATGTGACATCATTTCAGCACTCACACAATCTCCAATATCCACTACCGTACTTGAACTTCCATTTGCATTCGTGTGCACATTCTTATATGGCTGCAAGTGAAATCGAGTGCATGATTTTAGGAGTTCGCACATCAATTTCAATACACATATGAATATTGGAGTATAGCAATTGTATGCGTATTTCATTGCATCTGCAATTCAACAATGGTGGCCTATATAAATACAAATATTTATAGTTTACAAGTGTTTAATGGCAAATGGTCACTGGCAATAGATTGGAAAGGGTTTCACAAACAATATGGTAATAAAATTGTCCTGTTCCTCGATTGCCGATATCTATCAACCATATGTGGTGAATTGAAAATATTTTTTTGTATGCAATGACATTTCTAAGATGAGGTCACCAACGGTCGCCTAAATTTTGTCCACATTTTGGAGGTGTCCAGTTATAAGAGGTTAATTTTAATGTGTTAATAAAGCAAACATCCCAGACGCTTTTGGGAGGTGTCCGGTGTTTAAGAGTCACAGCTTTCACAGTGTACTTTTTTCGTGTTTATTGTTTCAATTTTTCTATATAATGTATAACTATAATAATAGATAGTATATAATATTCACTGTATACTTATTTGACGATTTTGGGACGCAACACAGTCCGACGTCAGGAAGTTTTTCTAAATACAGGTAAAAAATAAAACGTTTGGAAAATTTGTGTTACAAACGTTATTTATTTATTATATCTTTCCATCGAAAAGTCCAAATCTCTATCGTAAAAAATATATTGTTACAAAAACTTTTATTTTTAATATAATTAACAGGTATACAAGGTCGTAAGTTCGGCTAGGCCGAAGCTTATGTACCCTCCACCATGGATTGCGTAGAAACTTTTTCTAAACAATGCCATCCACAATCGAATTACTTGAGTTGCGGTAACGCTTGCCGATGGCAAGGTATCTTAAAACCTCCTAACACCGTCTTCTAAATTGTAAGTAAGTCCATACGTGGTATACATTTAATTACAAAAGGCCGACTAAATACGTATATAATTTAGTTAGACAAAAATTTTTATAGAAATAAAATTTTAACCAAATTTTTTATAGAAATAAAATTTTGACAAAATTTTCTATAGAAATAAAATTTGGACAAAATTTTCTATAGAAATAAAATTTGGACAAAATTTTCTATAGGAATAAAATATTGGTAGATTATTTTTGGCTTGTGTGCCAACCATGATTATAAACCTATATGGACCAATTTTTGTGTATATATAACTTTAGACCGATATGGACCAAGCCGCAAGCCAAATCTGAGGATCGGTTTATATGGGGGCTATATATAATTATGGACCGATATGGACCAATTTTTGCATGGTTGTTAGATACCATATACCAACACCATGTACCAAATTTCAGCAGGATAGGATGAAATTTGCTTCTCTTTGAGGCTCCGTAAGCCAAATCTGCGGATCGGTTTATATGGGGGCTATATATAATTATTTTTGCATGGTTGTTAGAGACCATATACCAACACCATGTACCAAATTTCAGCCGGATCGGATGAAATATGCTTCTCTTAGAGGCTCCGCAAGCCAAATCTGAGGGTCCGTTTATATGGGGGCTATACGTAAAAGTGGACCGTTATGGCCATTTGTAATACCAACCGACCTATATGAATAAAAACTATTTGTACCAATTTGCAAGTCGATAGCTTGTTTCTTTCGGAAGTTAGCGTTATTTCAACAGACGGACGGACATGCTTAGATCGACTCAGAATTTCACCACGACCCAAAATATATATACTTTATGGGGTCTTAGAGCAATATTTCGATGTGTTACAAACGTAATGACAAAGTTAATATACCCCCCATCCTATGGTGGAGGGTATAAAAACCATTTTATTCTGCATAACTGAATATTGAATAAGTAAGTCGAAATTCGGGCTGTATAAATTTTTATACCCATCAACATAAAATGGTGATTGGGATATGATATGATTTCCGACAATATCTTGACTAAACCCTCAAAAAAATCGCTTCTGTAACATATACCCCAAACACATTTTGCTTCAAGCATATATTTTTTCAGGATTGACCAAACAAAATATTGTTTGTATTGTTCAAATGTTTCACCTTAGGGCATACACTGGTAGTAAAAAATTTTAATGACATTTTCTTTATGTGGATATATTTTTAATTGGTTACTTCCATTATTTTACTTGCAGCATACTCTCTAGGTCTCTCTTTCTAAACGCATATATGTTTATAGGCTATTTCCAAATTAATATATGTTTGCATCTAAGATTATATAGTATTCATAAACATGGTATGCTAGTTTATGAACATTATATGCTTACACTTAAAAATATTGTGTTAAAAAATTTGAGTTTCAAACACAAAATTTTTACACCCAAACATATGAAAACCAGTCTGTTTCGTCCGTGTATGGAGAAATTCTACGACGATATAATCATGTCCGCCTCTCGGTTGTAATCTGGTATTCGTCCTAAAATTTGACACAGATTCGTTTTTTGTCTGCCAGGAGGTCAAGTTTGAAGTTGGGCTATATCCGTCCACGATATGATATATCCCTCATATAAACCGACCCCACCATTTTGGGGCTTGAACATCTAAACACTGTTTAAATCCAGAGACACTTTAGGTCTATAGATAGGGGTGCCAAAAATGGCCCACCAATTGGCGCCTTAAAAACATATACACAAAAAGTAAATTTCATTAAAATTGTTTTCTACCACTGTAGGCCTTAGGTGAAACATAGTATATTTGAACAATACAAACAATATTTTGTTTGGACCAATCCTGAAAATATAAATGCTTGAAGCAGAATGTGTTTGGGTATATGTGACAGAAGCGATTTTTTGAAGGTGTATAGACCGATATACTTCTAGAGACCGAAAATGTCATCGCTTGAAATTAAAAATCTAGAGGTACCTACAGGCAAAACAGATCTGCGTCGAATTTGGTTAGGATTCCTATAGACCAATCTCGCGCTTTGAATTATTGCGCTTGCGACAAAGCACTTTTTCCGATTTTTGTCCGCAATCAAAATCTAGAGCTATTTCAGGTTCACAAAGACCTGTGTCAAATCTGTTTTACATTAGCCCGCATTCTAGTAAAGCATCTAATTTTAACCGATTGCCTTAAAATTGAAAACCTAGCGATATATTAGATTAAAGAAGACTTGTGTCGAATTTGGGGTTTGTCTCTTCGTGTGTTGGTTAGGGCCTCATATAGACCGATCTCTCGCTTTGAATTTTTAAGCTTTTAGACACCACAATTTTTTTCGATTTTTCTAAAATGAAAATGTAGAAGTACTTTGGGTCTACAAAGACCTGTAGCCTCCTGGTAAAGCCTCCACTTCTATTTTTATCCCATTGTCCTGACATTGGAAATCTGGAGATATGTTAGAACCATAAAGAGAAAATTTGGTTATATCGCTAAGAGTTTGCTATAGTTCTCAAAAAATTTTACGAATCCGAACAACGTTTCTAACTCCGACTTCACAGCCCTGATAGTAGCTAAAGGGTGATTTGTTAAGAGCTTGATAACTTTTTTTTTTTAAAAAACGCATAAAATTTGCAAAATCTCATCGGTTCTTTATTTGAAAGGTTAGATTGGTCCATGACATTTACTTTTTGAAGATAATTTCATTTAAATGTTGACCGCGGCTGCGTCTTAGGTGGTCCATTCGGAAAGTCCAATTTTGGGCAACTTTTTCGAGCATTTCGGCCGGAATAGCCCGAATTTCTTCGGAAATGTTGTCTTCCAAAGCTGGAATAGTTGCTGGCTTATTTCTGTAGACTTTAGACTTGACGTAGCCCCACAAAAAATAGTCTAAAGGCGTCAAATCGCATGATCTTGGTGGCCAACTTACCGGTCCATTTCTTGAGATGAATTGTTCTCCGAAGTTTTCCCTCAAAATGGCCATAGAATCGCGAGCTGTGTGGCATGTAGCGCCATCTTGTTGAAACCACATGTCAACCAAGTTCAGTTCTTCCATTTTTGGCAACAAAAAGTTTGTTAGCATCGAACGATAGCGATCGCCATTCACCGTAACGTTGCGTCCAACAGCATCTTTGAAAAAATACGGTCCAATGATTCCACCAGCGTACAAACCACACCAAACAGTGCATTTTTCGGGATGCATGGGCAGTTCTTGAACGGCTTCTGGTTGCTCTTCACTCCAAATGCGGCAATTTTGCTTATTTACGTAGCCATTCAACCAGAAATGAGCCTCATCGCTGAACAAAATTTGTCGATAAAAAAGCGGATTTTCTGCCACTGATTTTGGTAATAAAATTCAATGATTTGCAAGCGTTGCTCGTTAGTAAGTCTATTCATGATGAAATGTCAAAGCATACTGAGCATCTTTCTCTTTGACACCATGTCTGAAATCCCACGTGATCTGTCAAATACTAATGCATGAAAATCCTAACCTCAAAAGAATCACCCTTTATAAATATTAAGTTTTACCAAATTTGGAGAGGGTCGTTCTTAGAACCTAGAACCTATTCTGGAGGATACCTAGAAAAGGACAAAACTATACGGCTTATTTTAAAATTTCATTAAATTAATTTTCTTCGCAAAAGCTTGGGCTCTACTGTCGCTCTTGAAGCCTTCTGAACGCATTAACTCTGGGTATTTCAAATTTAATGGAATAATTTTCTAAAATTAGCCTCCTTTTGCAAAAAAGAAAAAAACATCCTGCAAAAGAATTTAATTTCAGACTGGCTACAACCTCTTCAACGTACAATTTATGAATTGTCTTAATTTGTGTCAGTTTTTTCCATTCACTAAAATATCTTAATTAAAATGTCTTTGGAACACATTAAACACACAAACAACTTGAAAGCAAGAAGGATGACAAGAAAAAAAAACACACACGTGTCCCAGGACAAGGGATCCACCAACAGAAATTAAATACTGCTCATTATCCTTTAATTGTTCAACTTGTAGTTGTAGGCAACGACTAATGTGAATGCTTCCTCAAAATGAGCCAAAGAAAAATCATCCTCTCACATTAAGGACACTTAAATTCCAACAAATTGTCAAACATTTGCAAAACGACAAATTAGTGCGTTCATCGTAGACGAGCACACATAGGGAAAAAAACTTCCCTTTCAATTCACATCCCATCCCATTGTATCATTCATTCCTCATCCAGACATGTACATAAAATATATTCCTTGGTTGGTCCAAAAGTCTTTTGGGGACCAAAAGTTCGTATGTGAGACATGTTGATGAGGCACAATGGGATGAGGTTATGAAAAATATGCCCCATTTTCTATGGGTTTTCGGATTTATTCTCATTTCAGCACATCCTACCCATTGTGGGTTAATGCCATTCGTTTCTGACATTTACTACTGTCTCTATATTGCCGACAATCCTTGTCATTTAGTCCTTCGACAATTACTATACGACATATGAATGTTGAAAAAGGAGATTTTATTCGCTTGTGCTCCACCCCCATAGCTTTGGACCGTTTTTGGGTCTTTTTCTTCTTTGTTTGGCGGCTAGGGTTTTATTTCTTTTGCGTAATTTAATTTAATCAAAATGTTAAGCTGTGGGGGTCAAACCTACAAATCAATCTGCTGGCTAAACGATTTGAAGTCAATGCCATAGTCATATCCTTTGGCAATATGCCATACGGTGGACCCCTTAAGGACGGAAGAAAGAAATACAATTACAATCACACCAGTATATTTCCGGCATGTTGCTTATGCTCCTTATGTTTGTGACATTCTTGAGAAAGAGAACGTTTGTGTGTGTGTGTTTGTACTGGAGCGAGTGTGGGTTGTCGTTTTGTGTTTGGGACATCATATCCTTTAGTAGTTCTGTTGACTTTTCTTCCTTGGGTTTTCCTTTTGGAATTAATGCGTATAAGGCTGCCGGCAATTGCATCTGATTAATGTGCAAATACGCACATAAAAAGGACCCTTTTGATTTTCTCAAGTAAATCAACGTCCCTTTTCTATCCCATAAAGAACTTTAAACTTGCTTCTGCTTTAAATTTAAGACAATATATTAGACATTTAATCATTGTCTCGTCCTAGCTTCTAGCTTTGGGAAACACAAAGAATTGAAAACAATGCCACTGGTCTAGGCGCGAGGACATTGAACATCAGTGGGAAAGGCGCCAGTTTCTGGACCACAGTTGCCACTTGAGCCAAACATATTCTACCAAAATTTGGAGACAATTTTACACAAAATAAAAAATAATAAACAAATAAACTTATTGTGTCAAATTATATTTCTAAACAAAATTTTGTTAAAATTTTATTTTTATAAAAAATGTTGTTTGTATAGAAATTTCGTCAAATTTTTTTTTCTATAGAAAATTTTATCAATTTTTTTTTCTGTATACAAATTTGTTAAATTTTTATTTCTTCAGAATGTTTTGTCAAAATTTCAACAGAAAATTTTGTCAAAATATTTTTATTATAGAAAATGTTGTTAAAATTTTATTTCTACAAAAAATTTTATCAAAATTTTATTTCTACAGAAAATTTTGTCAAAATTTTATTTCTATAGCAAATGTTGTCAAAATGTTATTTCTATACAAAAATTTTTAAAATTTTATTTCTATAGAAAATTTTGTTGTTAAATTTGATTCCTATATAAAATTTTGTCATAATTTTATTTCTATACAATTTTTTTTTTAAATTTTATTTCCATAGAAAATTTTGTCAAAATTGTATTTCTACACAGAAAAAAATATCACCAAAATATTTCCAATTAAAAAGTTAATTGAAGTTGAAAAAAATTTTAATTAATAAATTAATTGATACAATTAACTTTTTAATCAAGATAGAAATATTAAGTTTATTAAGTCGATGATTGAAAATTTAAAAATTTTTAATTAAAACATTAATTGATACAATTAACATTTTAATCAAATTCGGAAGACTAAGTCAGTTAAAGAAAGTGATGAATATTTTTTAATATTTAATTAAAAATGTATTTCAAACAATCAATTGTTAATCCAAATAAAAACTCTAAGCCAATTCCGAAAATAATTGAAAATAGTTAAATTTTTTAATTAAAAATTAATTGAGTTTTGCTATCAACATCAATTAAATTTTTAATTGAATCAATTAAAAAATTAATTGAAATTTGCTAATGAAATCAATTAATATTTTAATCAAGAATTTTTTCTATGACCAATTAAAACTGTGATTGATACTATCGTTTTCGTGATTGAAGACATTTCAATTAAAAAATTAATTGGATCAATTAATTTCGTGATTGAATCAGAATTTTTTTTTTTTGTGTATAAAAAATATTGTCAAAAGAAATTTTTTTTCAAAATTTTTATTTTTATAGAAAAATTTGTAAAGTCTTTATTTCTCTACACTAGTTTGTTAAAATTATATTTCTACAGAAAATTTGGTCTACATTTTATCTCTATAGAAAATGTTTTAAAAATTTTATTTCTATAGCAAATTTTGTCAAAACGTTATTTCTATAACAATTTTTGACAAAATTTTAGTTCTATAGAAAATTTTGTCAAGATTTGATTAAAATTTTATTCCTACAGAAAATTTTGTCAAAATTTTATTTCTCTGGAAATTTTTGTCAAATTTTATATCTATTGAAAAATTGGTCAACACTTTATTTCTAAACACAATTTTGTTAAAATTTTATCTCTACAGAAAATTTTGTCAAAATTTTATTCCTATAGAAAATGTTGTCCTAAGTTTATTTCTGTAGAAGATTTTGTCAAAATTTTATTTCTATAGCAATTTTGTCAAAATGTTATTTCTAAAACAAGTAAGGAATGTCTAAAGTCGTGAGGAGCCGACTATATTATACCCTGCACCACTTTGTAAATCCACATTTTCGATACTATATCAAATCCGTCAAATGTATTGGGTGCTATATATAAAGGTTTTTGTCCCAAATACATACATTTAAATCTGACTTCATCTGACCAAAATTTATAATTTATAGACTTAAAATTTAAGTCGGCTAATGGCCTGGGATGGTACACTATGTTAGTAAAAACAAGTAAGCAAAGTCTAAAGTCGGGCGGGGCCGACTATATTATACCCTGCACCACTTTGTAGATCTAAATTTTCGATACCATATCACATCCGTCAAATGTGTTGAGGGCTATATATAAAGGTTTGTCCCAAATACATACATTTAAATATCACTCGATCTGGACAGAATTTGATAGACTTCTACAAAATCTATAGACTCAAAATTTAAGTCGGCTAATGCACTAAGGTGGAACACAATGTTAGTAAAAAAATATGGGAAACATTTAAATCTGCAGCAATTTTAAGGAAACTTCGCAAAAGTTTCCATATATAGCGCTATATATGGGAGCTATATCTAAATCTTAGCCGATTTCAATAAAGTTTGGCACACATAACTACACTACTAATTGTGCTCTTCCAAAATCAATAGGGTTCTATTCTGAGCCAAAACACATACTTGAAGTCGATTGGACTAAAACTGCGACCTAGACTTTGATTACAAAAATTTGTTCGCGGACAGACGGGCATGTCTATATCGACTCAGTAGCCCACCCTGAGCATTTTTGCCAAAGACGCCATGTGTCTATCTCGTCTCCTTCTGACTGTTCCACAGTGTGGCGCAGGGTATAAAAAAAATATGGGAAACATTTTAATCTGAACCAATTTTGAGGCAACTTCGCAAAAGTGTATTTATGATTTATCGGTCGATAGATATGTATTAGAAATAAAGGAAAATTTTAGTCACTTTTATAAGTTTTCGACTTAGCAGTGGCGATTTTATAAGGAAAATGTGGGTATTTTGGTCATTTTTGCCCAATTCGGAAAAGCATATATGTGGAAGCTATATAGAAATCTGAACCAATTTCAACCAAATTTGACATGCTCTCTGTGCAAAATTTCACGTAAATCGGAATACAACTTTGAACTCTGTGGTTATATGATGGAAAATCGGGCGAAAGACATATATGGGAGCTATATCTAAATCTGAACCGATTTCAATAAAATTTAGCACACCAACCAAATTGGGGTAAAACTCTGGCTTCTGGATCCATATAAGTGCATATCGGGCGAAAGATATATATGGAAGCTATATATAAATCTGAACCGAGACAATTTTACACAAAATAAAAAATAATAAACAAATAAACTTATTGTGTCAAATTATATTTCTAAACAAAATTTTGTTAAAATTTTATTTTTATAAAAAATGTTGTTTGTATAGAAATTTCGTCAAATTTTTTTTTCTATAGAAAATTTTATCAATTTTTTTTTCTGTATACAAATTTGTTAAATTTTTATTTCTTCAGAATGTTTTGTCAAAATTTCAACAGAAAATTTTGTCAAAATATTTTTATTATAGAAAATGTTGTTAAAATTTTATTTCTACAAAAAATTTTATCAAAATTTTATTTCTACAGAAAATTTTGTCAAAATTTTATTTCTATAGCAAATGTTGTCAAAATGTTATTTCTATACAAAAATTTTTAAAATTTTATTTCTATAGAAAATTTTGTTGTTAAAATTTGATTCCTATATAAAATTTTGTCATAATTTTATTTCTATACAATTTTTTTTTAAATTTTATTTCCATAGAAAATTTTGTCAAAATTGTATTTCTACACAGAAAAAAATATCACCAAAATATTTCCAATTAAAAAGTTAATTGAAGTTGAAAAAAATTTTAATTAATAAATTAATTGATACAATTAACTTTTTAATCAAGATAGAAATATTAAGTTTATTAAGTCGATGATTGAAAATTTAAAAATTTTTAATTAAAACATTAATTGATACAATTAACATTTTAATCAAATTCGGAAGACTAAGTCAGTTAAAGAAAGTGATGAATATTTTTTAATATTTAATTAAAAATGTATTTCAAACAATCAATTGTTAATCCAAATAAAAACTCTAAGCCAATTCCGAAAATAATTGAAAATAGTTAAATTTTTTAATTAAAAATTAATTGAGTTTTGCTATCAACATCAATTAAATTTTTAATTGAATCAATTAAAAAATTAATTGAAATTTGCTAATGAAATCAATTAATATTTTAATCAAGAATTTTTTCTATGACCAATTAAAACTGTGATTGATACTATCGTTTTCGTGATTGAAGACATTTCAATTAAAAAATTAATTGGATCAATTAATTTCGTGATTGAATCAGAATTTTTTTTTTTTGTGTATAAAAAATATTGTCAAAAGAAATTTTTTTTCAAAATTTTTATTTTTATAGA
Organism: Haematobia irritans; assembly: GCF_050003625.1. NCBI lineage: Eukaryota > Metazoa > Arthropoda > Insecta > Diptera > Muscidae > Haematobia > Haematobia irritans. Next base: position 161,946,446 of record NC_134398.1, on the reverse strand, counting down.
AAAATTTGTAAAGTCTTTATTTCTCTACACTAGTTTGTTAAAATTATATTTCTACAGAAAATTTGGTCTACATTTTATCTCTATAGAAAATGTTTTAAAAATTTTATTTCTATAGCAAATTTTGTCAAAACGTTATTTCTATAACAATTTTTGACAAAATTTTAGTTCTATAGAAAATTTTGTCAAGATTTGATTAAAATTTTATTCCTACAGAAAATTTTGTCAAAATTTTATTTCTCTGGAAATTTTTGTCAAATTTTATATCTATTGAAAAATTGGTCAACACTTTATTTCTAAACACAATTTTGTTAAAATTTTATCTCTACAGAAAATTTTGTCAAAATTTTATTCCTATAGAAAATGTTGTCCTAAGTTTATTTCTGTAGAAGGTTTTGTCAAAATTTTATTTCTATAGCAATTTTGTCAAAATGTTATTTCTAAAACAAGTAAGGAATGTCTAAAGTCGTGAGGAGCCGACTATATTATACCCTGCACCACTTTGTAAATCCACATTTTCGATACTATATCAAATCCGTCAAATGTATTGGGTGCTATATATAAAGGTTTTTGTCCCAAATACATACATTTAAATCTGACTTCATCTGACCAAAATTTATAATTTATAGACTTAAAATTTAAGTCGGCTAATGGCCTGGGATGGTACACTATGTTAGTAAAAACAAGTAAGCAAAGTCTAAAGTCGGGCGGGGCCGACTATATTATACCCTGCACCACTTTGTAGATCTAAATTTTCGATACCATATCACATCCGTCAAATGTGTTGAGGGCTATATATAAAGGTTTGTCCCAAATACATACATTTAAATATCACTCGATCTGGACAGAATTTGATAGACTTCTACAAAATCTATAGACTCAAAATTTAAGTCGGCTAATGCACTAAGGTGGAACACAATGTTAGTAAAAAAATATGGGAAACATTTAAATCTGCAGCAATTTTAAGGAAACTTCGCAAAAGTTTCCATATATAGCGCTATATATGGGAGCTATATCTAAATCTTAGCCGATTTCAATAAAGTTTGGCACACATAACTACACTACTAATTGTGCTCTTCCAAAATCAATAGGGTTCTATTCTGAGCCAAAACACATACTTGAAGTCGATTGGACTAAAACTGCGACCTAGACTTTGATTACAAAAATTTGTTCGCGGACAGACGGGCATGTCTATATCGACTCAGTAGCCCACCCTGAGCATTTTTGCCAAAGACGCCATGTGTCTATCTCGTCTCCTTCTGACTGTTCCACAGTGTGGCGCAGGGTATAAAAAAAATATGGGAAACATTTTAATCTGAACCAATTTTGAGGCAACTTCGCAAAAGTGTATTTATGATTTATCGGTCGATAGATATGTATTAGAAATAAAGGAAAATTTTAGTCACTTTTATAAGTTTTCGACTTAGCAGTGGCGATTTTATAAGGAAAATGTGGGTATTTTGGTCATTTTTGCCCAATTCGGAAAAGCATATATGTGGAAGCTATATAGAAATCTGAACCAATTTCAACCAAATTTGACATGCTCTCTGTGCAAAATTTCACGTAAATCGGAATACAACTTTGAACTCTGTGGTTATATGATGGAAAATCGGGCGAAAGACATATATGGGAGCTATATCTAAATCTGAACCGATTTCAATAAAATTTAGCACACCAACCAAATTGGGGTAAAACTCTGGCTTCTGGATCCATATAAGTGCATATCGGGCGAAAGATATATATGGAAGCTATATATAAATCTGAACCGAGACAATTTTACACAAAATAAAAAATAATAAACAAATAAACTTATTGTGTCAAATTATATTTCTAAACAAAATTTTGTTAAAATTTTATTTTTATAAAAAATGTTGTTTGTATAGAAATTTCGTCAAATTTTTTTTTCTATAGAAAATTTTATCAATTTTTTTTTCTGTATACAAATTTGTTAAATTTTTATTTCTTCAGAATGTTTTGTCAAAATTTCAACAGAAAATTTTGTCAAAATATTTTTATTATAGAAAATGTTGTTAAAATTTTATTTCTACAAAAAATTTTATCAAAATTTTATTTCTACAGAAAATTTTGTCAAAATTTTATTTCTATAGCAAATGTTGTCAAAATGTTATTTCTATACAAAAATTTTTAAAATTTTATTTCTATAGAAAATTTTTTTGTTAAAATTTGATTCCTATATAAAATTTTGTCATAATTTTATTTCTATACAATTTTTTTTTTAATTTTATTTCCATAGAAAATTTTGTCAAAATTGTATTTCTACACAGAAAAAAATATCACCAAAATATTTCCAATTAAAAAGTTAATTGAAGTTGAAAAAAATTTTAATTAATAAATTAATTGATACAATTAACTTTTTAATCAAGATAGAAATATTAAGTTTATTAAGTCGATGATTGAAAATTTAAAAATTTTTAATTAAAACATTAATTGATACAATTAACATTTTAATCAAATTCGGAAGACTAAGTCAGTTAAAGAAAGTGATGAATATTTTTTAATATTTAATTAAAAATGTATTTCAAACAATCAATTGTTAATCCAAATAAAAACTCTAAGCCAATTCCGAAAATAATTGAAAATAGTTAAATTTTTTAATTAAAAATTAATTGAGTTTTGCTATCAACATCAATTAAATTTTTAATTGAATCAATTAAAAAATTAATTGAAATTTGCTAATGAAATCAATTAATATTTTAATCAAGAATTTTTTCTATGACCAATTAAAACTGTGATTGATACTATCGTTTTCGTGATTGAAGACATTTCAATTAAAAAATTAATTGGATCAATTAATTTCGTGATTGAATCAGAATTTTTTTTTTTTTGTGTATAAAAAATATTGTCAAAAGAAATTTTTTTTCAAAATTTTTATTTTTATAGAAAAATTTGTAAAGTCTTTATTTCTCTACACTAGTTTGTTAAAATTATATTTCTACAGAAAATTTGGTCTACATTTTATCTCTATAGAAAATGTTTTAAAAATTTTATTTCTATAGCAAATTTTGTCAAAACGTTATTTCTATAACAATTTTTGACAAAATTTTAGTTCTATAGAAAATTTTGTCAAGATTTGATTAAAATTTTATTCCTACAGAAAATTTTGTCAAAATTTTATTTCTCTGGAAATTTTTGTCAAATTTTATATCTATTGAAAAATTGGTCAACACTTTATTTCTAAACACAATTTTGTTAAAATTTTATCTCTACAGAAAATTTTGTCAAAATTTTATTCCTATAGAAAATGTTGTCCTAAGTTTATTTCTGTAGAAGATTTTGTCAAAATTTTATTTCTATAGCAATTTTGTCAAAATGTTATTTCTAAAACAAGTAAGGAATGTCTAAAGTCGTGAGGAGCCGACTATATTATACCCTGCACCACTTTGTAAATCCACATTTTCGATACTATATCAAATCCGTCAAATGTATTGGGTGCTATATATAAAGGTTTTTGTCCCAAATACATACATTTAAATCTGACTTCATCTGACCAAAATTTATAATTTATAGACTTAAAATTTAAGTCGGCTAATGGCCTGGGATGGTACACTATGTTAGTAAAAACAAGTAAGCAAAGTCTAAAGTCGGGCGGGGCCGACTATATTATACCCTGCACCACTTTGTAGATCTAAATTTTCGATACCATATCACATCCGTCAAATGTGTTGAGGGCTATATATAAAGGTTTGTCCCAAATACATACATTTAAATATCACTCGATCTGGACAGAATTTGATAGACTTCTACAAAATCTATAGACTCAAAATTTAAGTCGGCTAATGCACTAAGGTGGAACACAATGTTAGTAAAAAAATATGGGAAACATTTAAATCTGCAGCAATTTTAAGGAAACTTCGCAAAAGTTTCCATATATAGCGCTATATATGGGAGCTATATCTAAATCTTAGCCGATTTCAATAAAGTTTGGCACACATAACTACACTACTAATTGTGCTCTTCCAAAATCAATAGGGTTCTATTCTGAGCCAAAACACATACTTGAAGTCGATTGGACTAAAACTGCGACCTAGACTTTGATTACAAAAATTTGTTCGCGGACAGACGGGCATGTCTATATCGACTCAGTAGCCCACCCTGAGCATTTTTGCCAAAGACGCCATGTGTCTATCTCGTCTCCTTCTGACTGTTCCACAGTGTGGCGCAGGGTATAAAAAAAATATGGGAAACATTTTAATCTGAACCAATTTTGAGGCAACTTCGCAAAAGTGTATTTATGATTTATCGGTCGATAGATATGTATTAGAAATAAAGGAAAATTTTAGTCACTTTTATAAGTTTTCGACTTAGCAGTGGCGATTTTATAAGGAAAATGTGGGTATTTTGGTCATTTTTGCCCAATTCGGAAAAGCATATATGTGGAAGCTATATAGAAATCTGAACCAATTTCAACCAAATTTGACATGCTCTCTGTGCAAAATTTCACGTAAATCGGAATACAACTTTGAACTCTGTGGTTATATGATGGAAAATCGGGCGAAAGACATATATGGGAGCTATATCTAAATCTGAACCGATTTCAATAAAATTTAGCACACCAACCAAATTGGGGTAAAACTCTGGCTTCTGGATCCATATAAGTGCATATCGGGCGAAAGATATATATGGAAGCTATATATAAATCTGAACCGAGACAATTTTACACAAAATAAAAAATAATAAACAAATAAACTTATTGTGTCAAATTATATTTCTAAACAAAATTTTGTTAAAATTTTATTTTTATAAAAAATGTTGTTTGTATAGAAATTTCGTCAAATTTTTTTTTCTATAGAAAATTTTATCAATTTTTTTTTCTGTATACAAATTTGTTAAATTTTTATTTCTTCAGAATGTTTTGTCAAAATTTCAACAGAAAATTTTGTCAAAATATTTTTATTATAGAAAATGTTGTTAAAATTTTATTTCTACAAAAAATTTTATCAAAATTTTATTTCTACAGAAAATTTTGTCAAAATTTTATTTCTATAGCAAATGTTGTCAAAATGTTATTTCTATACAAAAATTTTTAAAATTTTATTTCTATAGAAAATTTTGTTGTTAAAATTTGATTCCTATATAAAATTTTGTCATAATTTTATTTCTATACAATTTTTTTTTAAATTTTATTTCCATAGAAAATTTTGTCAAAATTGTATTTCTACACAGAAAAAAATATCACCAAAATATTTCCAATTAAAAAGTTAATTGAAGTTGAAAAAAATTTTAATTAATAAATTAATTGATACAATTAACTTTTTAATCAAGATAGAAATATTAAGTTTATTAAGTCGATGATTGAAAATTTAAAAATTTTTAATTAAAACATTAATTGATACAATTAACATTTTAATCAAATTCGGAAGACTAAGTCAGTTAAAGAAAGTGATGAATATTTTTTAATATTTAATTAAAAATGTATTTCAAACAATCAATTGTTAATCCAAATAAAAACTCTAAGCCAATTCCGAAAATAATTGAAAATAGTTAAATTTTTTAATTAAAAATTAATTGAGTTTTGCTATCAACATCAATTAAATTTTTAATTGAATCAATTAAAAAATTAATTGAAATTTGCTAATGAAATCAATTAATATTTTAATCAAGAATTTTTTCTATGACCAATTAAAACTGTGATTGATACTATCGTTTTCGTGATTGAAGACATTTCAATTAAAAAATTAATTGGATCAATTAATTTCGTGATTGAATCAGAATTTTTTTTTTTGTGTATAAAAAATATTGTCAAAAGAAATTTTTTTTCAAAATTTTTATTTTTATAGAAAAATTTGTAAAGTCTTTATTTCTCTACACTAGTTTGTTAAAATTATATTTCTACAGAAAATTTGGTCTACATTTTATCTCTATAGAAAATGTTTTAAAAATTTTATTTATATAGCAAATTTTGTCAAAACGTTATTTCTATAACAATTTTTGACAAAATTTTAGTTCTATAGAAAATTTTGTCAAGATTTGATTAAAATTTTATTCCTACAGAAAATTTTGTCAAAATTTTATTTCTCTGGAAATTTTTGTCAAATTTTATATCTATTGAAAAATTGGTCAACACTTTATTTCTAAACACAATTTTGTTAAAATTTTATCTCTACAGAAAATTTTGTCAAAATTTTATTCCTATAGAAAATGTTGTCCTAAGTTTATTTCTGTAGAAGATTTTGTCAAAATTTTATTTCTATAGCAATTTTGTCAAAATGTTATTTCTAAAACAAGTAAGGAATGTCTAAAGTCGTGAGGAGCCGACTATATTATACCCTGCACCACTTTGTAAATCCACATTTTCGATACTATATCAAATCCGTCAAATGTATTGGGTGCTATATATAAAGGTTTTTGTCCCAAATACATACATTTAAATCTGACTTCATCTGACCAAAATTTATAATTTATAGACTTAAAATTTAAGTCGGCTAATGGCCTGGGATGGTACACTATGTTAGTAAAAACAAGTAAGCAAAGTCTAAAGTCGGGCGGGGCCGACTATATTATACCCTGCACCACTTTGTAGATCTAAATTTTCGATACCATATCACATCCGTCAAATGTGTTGAGGGCTATATAAAGGGTGATTTGTTAAGAGCTTGATAACTTTTTTTTTTAAAAAAACGCATAAAATTTGCAAAATCTCATCGGTTCTTTATTTGAAACGTTAGATTGGTCCATGACATTTACTTTTTGAAGATAATTTCATTTAAATGTTGACCGCGGCTGCGTCTTAGGTGGTCCATTCGGAAAGTCCAATTTTGGGCAACTTTTTCGAGCATTTCGGCCGGAATAGCCCGAATTTCTTCGGAAATGTTGTCTTCCAAAGCTGGAATAGTTGCTGGCTTATTTCTGTAGACTTTAGACTTGACGTAGCCCCACAAAAAATAGTCTAAAGGCGTCAAATCGCATGATCTTGGTGGCCAACTTACCGGTCCATTTCTTGAGATGAATTGTTCTCCGAAGTTTTCCCTCAAAATGGCCATAGAATCGCGAGCTGTGTGGCATGTAGCGCCATCTTGTTGAAACCACATGTCAACCAAGTTCAGTTCTTCCATTTTTGGCAACAAAAAGTTTGTTAGCATCGAACGATAGCGATCGCCATTCACCGTAACGTTGCGTCCAACAGCATCTTTGAAAAAATACGGTCCAATGATTCCACCAGCGTACAAACCACACCAAACAGTGCATTTTTCGGGATGCATGGGCAGTTCTTGAACGGCTTCTGGTTGCTCTTCACTCCAAATGCGGCAATTTTGCTTATTTACGTAGCCATTCAACCAGAAATGAGCCTCATCGCTGAACAAAATTTGTCGATAAAAAAGCGGATTTTCTGCCAACTTTTCTAGGGCCCATTCACTGAAAATTCGACGTTGTGGCAGATCGTAAGTCTATTCATGATGAAATGTCAAAGCATACTGAGCATCTTTCTCTTTGACACCATGTCTGAAATCCCACGTGATCTGTCAAATACTAATGCATGAAAATCCTAACCTCAAAAGAATCACCCGTTATAAAGGTTTGTCCCAAATACATACATTTAAATATCACTCGATCTGGACAGAATTTGATAGACTTCTACAAAATCTATAGACTCAAAATTTAAGTCGGCTAATGCACTAAGGTGGAACACAATGTTAGTAAAAAAATATGGGAAACATTTAAATCTGCAGCAATTTTAAGGAAACTTCGCAAAAGTTTCCATATATAGCGCTATATATGGGAGCTATATCTAAATCTTAGCCGATTTCAATAAAGTTTGGCACACATAACTACACTACTAATTGTGCTCTTCCAAAATCAATAGGGTTCTATTCTGAGCCAAAACACATACTTGAAGTCGATTGGACTAAAACTGCGACCTAGACTTTGATTACAAAAATTTGTTCGCGGACAGACGGGCATGTCTATATCGACTCAGTAGCCCACCCTGAGCATTTTTGCCAAAGACGCCATGTGTCTATCTCGTCTCCTTCTGACTGTTCCACAGTGTGGCGCAGGGTATAAAAAAAATATGGGAAACATTTTAATCTGAACCAATTTTGAGGCAACTTCGCAAAAGTGTATTTATGATTTATCGGTCGATAGATATGTATTAGAAATAAAGGAAAATTTTAGTCACTTTTATAAGTTTTCGACTTAGCAGTGGCGATTTTATAAGGAAAATGTGGGTATTTTGGTCATTTTTGCCCAATTCGGAAAAGCATATATGTGGAAGCTATATAGAAATCTGAACCAATTTCAACCAAATTTGACATGCTCTCTGTGCAAAATTTCACGTAAATCGGAATACAACTTTGAACTCTGTGGTTATATGATGGAAAATCGGGCGAAAGACATATATGGGAGCTATATCTAAATCTGAACCGATTTCAATAAAATTTAGCACACCAACCAAATTGGGGTAAAACTCTGGCTTCTGGATCCATATAAGTGCATATCGGGCGAAAGATATATATGGAAGCTATATATAAATCTGAACCGATTTCTTCCAAAATCAATAGGCTTATATTCTGACCCAAAACAGAAACTTGTGCCAAATTTGAAGGCAATTGGACTTAAACTGCGACCTAGACTATGATCACAAAAATGTGTTCACGGACAGACGGACATGGCTAGATCGACTCAGGGACCCACCCTGAGCAATATTGCCAAAGACACCATGTGTCTATCTCGTCTCCTTCTGGGTGTTGCAAACATATGCACTAACTTATAATACCCTGTTCGAAGTGTGGCGCAGTGTATAAAAAATTGTCAAATTTTAATTGAAGTACCTCTTACTTGGAGAGGAATATTTTGCAAAATCTACAAAACCATCAAGAATTCTACCAGTCTACCAAACAGTACTAAATCTGACATTTTTTGGTAGAATTCTACCAACTGTGGCAATCGTGTTCTAGACCCAAACCTTCAATGTAAGCAGCATTCTTAAAACTTCTCTTGTTGTTCGATATTGAAACTTGGAAAATAAAACACCTTGGAAGACTCGTAACGAAAAGTTGGAAAGCTATTATAATAAGACACTTCATAGACCACCAAATGTTGGCAAAACTTCAACAGAATATACTAATAACTTGTACTTAATAGCATAGACGTTATTTTAGAATCGGCTATGAATTTCTGTAACATACCTGTAAAGCTGGCTTTCGTACTTTTCCTTCTCATATTATATCTGGAAGCAGACATTTGTACCACCTGTAAATATGCAAATTAAAAATTTCGTTAGATTAAATCGGGGTCTAAACTGAATTTCAGGAATTTAAGGCGAAATGGAAACAAGATAAGAATTAGGATATTTTGGATTTAAGTGGAAAAAATCGACTCCAAAATTTCGTATAGACTCTATATGGACTAGTTTACAATTTAGAAGACTGTTTTAAAAAGTTTTAAGATACTTCGCCATCGGCAATTGTTACCACAACCCAAGTAATTCGATTGTGGCTGGCAGTATTTGATAGAACTTTCTAACAAGTCCATGGTGGAGGGTATATAATATTCGGTGGAGGGTATATTAGAGCCAGAATTGAAATATGGGGGTCGCTTATATGGGGGCTATATACAATTATGAACTTGTTATGGACCAATTTTTGTGTGATTGGGGATCGATTTATCTGAGGGCTATATATAACTATAGACCGATGTGGACCTAGTTAGGCATGGTTGCTAACGGCCATATACTAGCACAATGTACCAAATTTCAACTGACTCGGATGAAATTTGCTCCTCGAAGAGGCTTCAAAGCGAAATCTCGGGATCGGTTTATATGGGGGCTATATATAATTATTGACCGGTGTGGACCATTTTTGCATAGTTGTTAGAGACCATATACTTACACCATGTACCAAATTTCAGCCGGATCGGATGAAATTTGCTTCTCTTAGAGGCTCCGCAAGCCAAATCGGGGGATCGGTTTATATGGGGGCCATATATAATTATCGACCGATGTGGATCACTTTTTGCATAGTTGTTAGAGAGCATATACATACACCATGTACCAAATTTCAGCCGGATCGGATGAAATTTGCTTCTCTTAGAGGCTCCGCAAGCCAAATTTGGGGGTCCGTTTATATGGGGGCTATAAGTAAAAGTGGACCGATATGGCCCATTTGCAATACCATCCGACCTACATCAATAACAACTACTTGCCAAGTTTTAAGTCGATAGCTTGTTTCGTTCGGATTTCAACAGACGGACGGACATGCTCAGATCGACTCAGAATTTCAGCACGACCCAGAATATACATACTTTATGGGGTCTTAGAGCAACATTTCGATGTGTTACAAACGGAATGACAAAGTTAATATTCCCCCTTCCTGTGGTGGAGGGTATAATAAGAATAAGGGTCCAACCTAAATTAGCAAATTTAAGGATTTAAGACGGGATAGATATAAAATAAATATGTTTGGACCCGATTGCCCAAAAACCCTCTAAATATTAAAAAAAAAAACTATAGCGACGCAAATCGTTATCTTTTTTCTCTAATCTATACTAGCTATTATCTCAAAAAAATATTCTTTGAAAAAGTAGCCAACTAATCGAACATAAATCTTTGTAAATCGAAATTCCATCACTAATTAAGTAAATGTCCTTGCACTGCTATCTGCAGTAAAAGTTTTTAGGCATTTTGTATACACGAATCCGATGGTTAGTCATAGTTATTTTTAAGGGGGGAGGCGGTGGGTAGAGGATTTTCAAATACCATTTATTGGATTTTATTTATATGTTCTGTTGTTTTGTACATTGGTATTTTTGTCTGGGATGTAAGACAAGGATTTTCCCTAGGCACAATGCAACACAATGTCCACTTGTGTTAAAAAGGGGACATTTTATATGCTTGAATAAGCATTGAAGCATTACGGAATTGCTTTTGCAGCAACAGAAGAAAATCAATAGGGTTCCACATATGTAGATGTATACGAAGGTATATATGAGTATGTGAGTGTGTTCCCTGTGTCCATGGATCATTTCGATTCGCTTCACATTCATTCATTTAAACAATTTCCCTTTTGTTTTGTTCTTTTTTTCCTTAGTACAAAAAACCAAAACCTACCCCCTTTGTGTGCCCCTTGTGCATGCCTTGTTTATTTTATTGTGATATCCTTTAGCTTTGGTATTTTTCTTGAAGATTTATGCTTGTATGCTAAAATCATTTATTTTTGGCCCACTACACTTTTTTTATCCCAGCTAAACACATACCCTCACCCGCCCCCCTCACACATACATTCACCTATACAACCGAAGAGCAACAGAGCTCCGTCACATTTAATCTTCTTCAGATGGTCATTTCTTTTGAATTTCTTGGGTAATTTCCTCTGTTGTACTCAGTAAAAATCCTCAAAGAATTCTATTGCATTTACGAGTATGTGTATGTGTGCGAGTGTGAGTGTAGACAACAAGTCATTGGTGTTTTTTTTCAGTATTTTCTTTCCTTCTTAGGGGTGTAACATTGTTTGTCTCTAAATTAAAATTGATTTGATTTTTAGTCTGAAATATTTTCTACATTTTTGGTTTTGTTTGTTTGTGATGCTTCTTTGGACTTTTTTATTTGATTCCTTTTGTAACGTCTGCAACATTTTTTCTTGCTCAATGGCTAAGGAAATTCTCTTCTCTGTATGCTACTAAGGGCGAAGTTTGGCTTTAATTTCATGGTAATGTGATTTTCCACACATGTGCACATCTGCAAAATATTTCCGGTATTTTGTCAATAACAATAAAATGGAATTTTAATTCGATAATGATATATTCCCCAAAAACCATCCCTTAATAGATTTGGGTAGGCACTTTTCCCCATAATGTGCAAGCGTATTTCCCATAAAAACGTACAAAGAGATTTTAATAGGCTTCTAATTAGCCCTTTAAGGGCAAACCATAATGGTACAGAAACTAAATATGCATATATCCTTTCTAACGTTTAGGAAAAACTAATAGGTTAGTTTAGGTTATAAAGACAACTCGGTTTTCAGTATTTAATATTGGGACGATCGTGATGCAATGAGATGGTGGGTTCATGCCATATTCGATCAAACACCAAATAGTTTTTGCAGCAGTGGATAATCACTTCTAATTTTCTCCTTTCTGATCAAAGCTTCTCCAAAGCCGTTAATCCCTTATCAATGAGCTTAACATAGAATTGAGCAGTACTCATTGATAAGAGAGAAGTTAACCAATCGTAGTATCAATGAATATACTGAATATAATAAATGAATCCAAAATATTACTGCCAATATACCGGAACTAAATCAAAATAGAACATTATTGGCTATAGAGGCTAGCTAATATGTATTGCAACCAAATTATTTCACAGTCCGTCTACCAACTGACCGATACGGTGTAGTGATAGTTCATTTTCTTATTAATAAGATCACAAAAGAATTCTGATCTATTCCATTAAGAAACCAAGTTATTCGTGATGGAAACCGAGCGTGAAAGTGTGATTGTTTTATATTTGGCAGGAAATCCACATGTGGCTTTTGTTAGAGCCATCCAGCATTTAAAAATTAATAAATCTCGTGCTTCTTGTACTGTTACCGTCATACTGGCACGGTTGCAACACAGTTGGTAGAGTTCTACCAAAATTGGTTTATTTTTTATTCTTTGGTAGATTGGTATAATTATTGATGTTCTGCAAAAAATTCGACAAAATTTTTTATAGAAATAAAATGTTGACAAAATTTTCTATAGAAATAAAATGTCTACAAAATTTTCTATGGAAGTAAAACTTTGACAAAATTTTCTATAGAAATAAAATTTTGACAAAATTTTCTATAAAAATTAAATTTTGACAAAATTTTCTATAGAAATAAAACTTTCACAAAATTTTCTATAGAAATAAAATTTTGACAAAATTTTCTATAGAAATAAAATGTCAAAAAAATTTCTATAGAAATAAAATTATGACAAAATTTTCTATAGAAATAAAATTTTGACAAAATTTTCTATAGAAATAAAATTTTGACAAAATTTTCTATAGAAATAAAATTTTGACAAATTTTTCTATAGAAATAAAACTCTTACTAAATTTTTTATAGAAGTAAAACTTTGACTAAATTTTCTATAGAAATAAAATGTCTACAAAATTTTCTATAGAAATAAAACTTTCACAAAATTTTCTATAGAACTAAAATTTTGACAAAATTTACTATAGAAATTAAATTTTGACAAAATTTTCTATAGAAATAAAATGTCAAAAAAATTTTCTATAGAAATAAAATTATGACAAAATTTTCTATAGAAATAAAATTTTGACAAAATTTTCTATAGAAATAAAATGTCTACAAAATTTTCAATAGAAGTAAAACTTTGACAAAATTTTCTATAAAAATAAAATTTTGACAAAATTTTCTATAAAAATTAAATTTTGACAAAATTTTCTATAGAAATAAAACTTTCACAAAATTTTCTATAGAAATAAAATTTTGACAAAATTTTCTATAGAAATAAAATGTCAAAAAAATTTCTATAGAAATAAAATTATGACAAAATTTTCTATAGAAATAAAATTTTGACAAAATTTTCTATAGAAATAAAATTTTGACAAAATTTTCTATAGAAATAAAATTTTGACAAATTTTTCTATAGAAATAAAACTTTCACTAAATTTTTTATAGAAGTAAAACTTTGACTAAATTCTCTATAGAAATAAAATGTCTACAAAATTTTCTATAGAAATAAAACTTTCACAAAATTTTCTATAGAACTAAAATTTTGACAAAATTTACTATAGAAATTAAATTTTGACAAAATTTTCTATAGCAATAAATTTTGACAAAATTTTCTATAGAAATTAAATTTTGACAAAATTTTTTACAGAAATAAAATTATGACAAAATTTTCTATAGAAATAAAATGTTGACAAAATTTTCTATAGAAATAAAATTTTGACAAAATTTTCTATAGAAATAAAATTTTGACAAAAGTTTCTATAGCAATAAATTTTGACAAAATTTTCTATAGAAATTAAATTTTGACAAAATTTTTTACAGAAATAAAATTATGACAAAATTTTCTATAGAAATAAAATGTTGACAAAATTTTCTATAGTAATAAAATTTTGACAACATTTTCTATAGAAATAAAATTTTTGAAATATTGTGATAAACCAAAAAAAAAATTCTATAGAAATAAAATTTTGCAAAATTTTCTATAGAACTAAAATTTGGACAAAATTTTCTATAGAAATAAAATGTTGACAAAATTTTCTATAGAAATAAAATTTTGACAAATGTTTATATAGAAATTAAATTTTGACAAAATTTTCTATAGAAATAAAATGTCAAAAAAAATTCTATTGAAATAAAATTATGACAAAATTTTCTATAGAAATAAAATTTTGACAAAATTGTCTATAGAAATAAAATTTTGACAAAATTTTCTATAGAAATAAAATTTTGACAAAAATTTCTTAGAAATAAAATTTTGACAAAATTTTCTATAGAAATAACATTTTGGAAAATATTGTGATAAACCAAAAAACAAAAATCCTAAAGAATACAAATTTTCTATATAAATAAAATTTTGACAAAATTTTCTATAGAAATAAAATTTTGACAAAATGATCTATAGAAATAAGACTTCGACAAAAAATTCTATAAAAATAAAATATTGACAAAAATTTCTACAGAAATAAAATTTTGACAAAATGTTCTATAGAAATAAAATTTTAGAAAATATTGTGATAAACCAAAAAAAAATCTATAGAAATAAAATTTTCTATAAAAATAAAAGTTTGCAAAATTTTCTATAGAAATAAAATTTTGACAACATTTTCTATAGAAATAAAAATAAATCCAAAATAGAACATTAGTGCTTATAGAGGCTAGCTAATATGAAAATTTGGTTGCAAACAGTTCGTCTGACAACTGACAGATATGGTGCATTGATAGTTCATTTTCTTATCAATAATATCAGAAAAACATGCCGATCTATTGCATTCAGAAACCAAGTTATTCGTGATGGAAACCGAGATTGAAAGTGTGATTGTTTTATATTTGGCAGGAAATCCACATGTGACTTTTGTTAGAGCCATCCAGCATTTAAAAATGAATAAATCTCCTGCTTCTTGTACTGTTACCGTCATACTGGCACGGTTGCAACACAGTTGGAAGAATTCTATCAAAAATGATAGATATTTTTATTCTTTGGTAGATTGGTAGAATTATTGATGTTCTGCAAAAAATTCGACAAAATTTTTTATAGACATAAAATTTCGACAAAATTTTTTATGGAAATAAAATTTTGACAAAATGTTCTATAGAAATAAAATTTTGACACAATTTTCTACAGAAGTAAAACTTTGACAAAATTTTCTAAAGAAATACAATTTTGACTAATTTTTCTATAGAAATAAAACTTCGACAAAAATTTCTACAGAAATAAAATTTTGACAAAATTTTCTATAGAAATAAAATTTTGACAAAATTTTCTATAGAAATACAATTTTGACAAAAATAAATTTTGACAAAATTTTCTAAAGAAATAAAATTTTGCAAAATTTTCAATAGAAACAAAATTTCGACATAATTGTCTATAGAAATAAAATTTTTACAAAAATTAAATTTTGACAAAATTTTCTATAGAAATAAAATTTTGACAAAAATTTCTAAGGAAATACAATTTTGACAAACATTTCTACAGAAATATAATTTTGACAAAATTTTCTATAGAAATAAAATTTTGGTAAATATTGTGAGAAAATAAAAACAAAAAAATTAAAATTTTCTATAGAAATAAAATTTTGCAAAATTGTCTATAAAAATAAAATTTTGACAAAAATTTCTATAGAAATAAAATTTTGACAAAAAATTCTACAGAAATAAAATTTTGATAAAAATTTCTACAAAAATAAAAGTTTCTATAGAAATAAAATTTTGACAAAGTGTTCTATGAAATAAAATTTTGATAAAGTGTACTATGAAATAAAATTTTTGGAAAATATTGTGATAAATCAAGAAAACAATTTAAAAATATTATAGAAATAAAATTTTGACAAAATATTCTAACGAAATAAAATTTTGACAAAAATTTTTGTAGAAATAACAATTTGCCAAATAATAGAGAAGTTCACCACTTTGGTATCACAATGGACTCAATATGGTAGTTTAAGTGAGTCTGAAATGTCAGGCTGCCACTATAACTACCCAGCAAAAAAAGCGTCGCCAAAAAAGTAATGAAAATGTTCTTTTTGGATCCTGAAGTGGTGCAAAATTGGCGCAGAAGCGATGAAAATAACCTGGGCTTGTCATAGGGTGTGATCCTATTTCACTTTTTTGGATGTAAATTAAAAAATTTTGGAATATTTAGCAAAATAAATAATTTAAAATTTATTTTTTATGATTTTTAATGCATTGTAACGCTTGTCTGGAATGATTGACCTCACATATTTTCAATAATTCGCAATTTTTCTAGAATGGATTTAGCATTTTTTCGACAAAAATTTGAATAATTTGTACAGTTTTATTAATTCTTACTTCATTTTTACCCTATTGGAAACAAAAAAGTTGAAATTACCCATTAAATTTATGAAAAAAGCGAGTTACAAAAATTTGAATTAAAAGAACTTCCTGTGTTGTTAAAATAAAGAACATCTTTGGGAGGACATGTTTGGAAGTGCTTTTAAAGCGGTGCCTTTAGAAGAACTTCCAAATTTTTTTGCTGGGTAACCTAACCTACCTAAGGTTAGGTTAGGTGGCAGCCCGATGTATCGGGCTCACTTAGACTATTCAGTCCATTGTGATACCTACCCAAACGCAGTGGACAAAAAAACCGTAACAATACCAGAAATGATCCGAAGCTTAACATACTCATAAGCTGAATCTATCACGAGAATCGATGCAATGTATATTGGACTAAATCCATAGAAGTTCCAAAAAGTGCAAGAGCTCACCGATGCTGTTGTGGAACGCCATAACGTCGGACAATATTTCAGGACTTCAAGAACTTGTTAGTATACTGACCATATGAAGCGAAAACTACGCCCTAGAAATTATTACAAAATGCATGATAAACAGCGGACACATAATCCAGTAACATTAAAAGTTAGTGAAGATAACGTGGAAAGAGTTCAGATTTTTTAATATCTTGGAGCTATAGTTAATAACTAAAGGGACAACTCTAAAAAAATAAGACGCAGACTAGAGACTATGTGTGATCTATCCTATTATATGGCGTCGAAACATGGACCTTGAGAGATGTGGACATACCGACGCATCCTTAATAAATCATATCAAATAATTCTAAGGCGATTACACAAAAAACGAACTACTGCATATCAAAGAGAGACGAAAAACTTCATCATAGTTCGTTACACGCAGAGAAGGAAAATGATCACCTCAAACAGGTTTCAAGAGCAAAATGTTATTTTTATATGGTGATGGTCTCCATGTTTGTCACTAGAATGTAATTTTTCGGTCAAATATAACCTGCTTGCCGAAATCAGATACATGATTTCCGAGAAAATAACATGGTTGCGAAAACCATATATTCATTCCTTCTCTGGGTGTACTCACCAACACTCACGAACTTTTCGTTGCTTAATAGCACTCTCGCACACTCACGCCATTCCCATCATCAATTTTTGTGACTCACAACAATTTCGTGCCACGTGCTAACCTTTAATCTCTACTGGCCATTGCTAAAGCATCAACTGCCGATTTTTCGCATAATACTTAAGCTACTAACTATGGCGGTCAAATCGCCCCCTCTTATTTTATCTAAAGTGAGATTATAGGGCCTGTTTCATCGGCTTCACATTGTTCTATTTTTTTTTTGCCCAGAAAGCACAGAAATATGTACGTTTAGTCTACATCTCTTTGTTCAAAATTAATCAGGATTTATCCATAACTAACTCGAAATTAAAGATTTTTCTATAAAATACTGTTGTTAAATTTTAAATTTTCTATTTTGTTTCTCGATAAAAAATGTCCATTGGATTTCACCGCCAATATATCCCATAAAGACGGCAGTGATGTTACTACATTTCCATAATGTTTACACTTTAATGTCTAATTTGATAACTAGAATCACCGCAAGCAACATCTGGTGCCGATAATTAAGTTTTGAACTAATTGCTCGTTACATTCTAGGTTGGTGTTCGGTTTTGAAAATCAACCACACAAGTGGATGACAGACAGACGAAGTCAAATGAAATAACCAGAGCTCATCATTTTTCCTATCTTTTTGCAGCCAAATGAAACTTCATCGAAAGACAGTGGCACAAAAACACACATAGTGCACCCTCTGCTGGGCCACTTTCTGCTTTCGGCTGATGAAGAACTGCAACAGCCCTATCTAGAGAGAACGCAGAACTCATTTAATACCATTTGTGTGGCTTTTTAAAGGTTTTTGGTACTCAAATGATTACAAGCCTTTAACAATAGGCAAGCTCACTGGAACACAATCGCTCATCCACACGGACGTACATTTAATGTCATAATTGAACACTCACACAAACACACTCGCATACAGGCACTCTTAATAAACTAACAACTACATCTGTAGAAAGACATAGTACTTATGCTTCAAAGGACTAATGGGTGCTAGATTGCGAGCAGTGCGATTGTTAGTGGGTAAACCACCCAGCAAAAAAATTTGGGATTTCTTCTCAAGGCACAACTTTAAAAGAACTTCCAAAAATGCTCTCCCAAAGATGTTCTTTATTTTAACTGCACAGGAAGTTCATTTAAGTCAATTTCTTTATATATATATTTTTTTCATATTTTTAATGGGTAACTATTTCTTTTTTTTGTGTTAGGTTAAAACAGATGACGAATTAATAAAATGGTACAAATTATTTAAATTTAGCCGAAAAAAATGCTAAATCCGTTGTAGAAAAATTTCGAATTTTTGGAAATATTTGCTCACAAAAGTTCCAGACAAGCGTTTTAATGCATTAAAAATCATACAAAATTTTAAAAATTATTTATTTGCCAAAATATCACAACATTTCCTAATTCACATCCAAAACACTGACTTCGCCTCACACCTTAAGAAGTGATGGAAATTAAGTGCATCGGCTGTTGAAGTGGTGGACATCTGTCCTATTACAAGCCCATGTTAAATTCATCGCTTCTGCGTCAATTTGGCACCACTTCGGCATGCAAAAAGAAAATTTTCACTACTTCTTTGGCGACGCTTTTTTTTGCTGGGCAAGCATAGATTTTCAGTAGTACTGTTCAAGTGCTGACATTTCGGTATGTAGACCAATTTACTAGATTGTAACACATTTTTTTTTTGCTCTTGGAAAAAGTTATTTTGTTCTTAGATGATCAGGCTTCGGCTGCAGTTCATTGACAAAGGTTTCGCTCCGCAACTCAATTATTGAGACTTTGGACTTCAGTGGTCGGTTCAAAAACCGATCATCTCATTACAGTGACCTAGAACGTACATAGAGGAGGAGGGCTCAGTGGCTTGAGACTCTGTTCTCGTTCTGGCAAAATTTTCAGTTCTCTACACCCTCCAAAAAATCGCTTCTGTAACATATACCCCAAACACATTTTTCTTCAAGTATATATATTTTCAGGATTGTTCCAAACAAAATATTGTTTGTATTGTTCAAACATATTATGTTTCACCTTATTTCATACACTGGTAGCAAACAATTTTAATGAAATTTTCGTTGTGTGGATATATTTTTAAGGCGCCAATTGGTTACTTCCATTATTTTACTTGCAGCATACTCACTAGGTCTTTCTTTCTAAACACATATATGTTTATAGGATATTTTTAAATTAATATATGTTTGCATCTAAGCATATTATATTTACAAACATTTTATGTGCCAAACATAATATGTTCTAATATATTAACATATATATCCCAAACATGTTATGCTTTATGTTTATGAACATTATATGTTTGCACTTCAAAATGTTGTGTTAAAAAATTTGAGTTCCAAACATATAATTTTTACACCCAAACATATGAAAAACAGTTTTTTCGTCCGTGTAACAAGTTTTCTACCAATGACAGTATCACGGTAACAAACAATGATACGAGAAACAAAGGATTTATTTGTATAAAAATACCCACATGTGGATTTCACATTATCATGCTTGAATTCCATCAAGAATAACATTATTTTTGAAGGCAATAAATCAAAGTGCTTTTCTAAGCTTGTAAACAATAAAATGAAATATCAGTGGAAAAAGTATATTAGTTGTCGGAAGAGCGGTTTAGAAATAATAATGAAACAAGTCAGAAAAGCAGAAAGTCGAGCGGGGACGAATATGTCACACCCTTAACCAGAAAGAGGAACGTATGAGGAAATCGCTCGACGAACAGACCGACAAACAGAAGGACGGACGGAAACCAAGGACTTGGTAGACTCAGGAGGTGATTCTGATTCGATCGGTATATATTTTATGAGTCTTAGAACAATATATCTGGTAGGAATATTTTTTGACAAATTAAAGCCTTAAGGTGAGTATTAAGTTCGAGTTTAGCCGCTAATTTTCACTAAAGTGAAAACTAAATCAGTAAAAAAAGTCATAAAATTATACATATTTGTTGCAGATTTTCAAATTTTCACAAAGTTTGTATTCCTTAAAATGGATTATTAAATGAAAGTAATCGTGAAAAAATGACGATTTTAGCGGCTAAACTCGAACTTAATACTCGCGTTTAGCAAAAAACAATAATTGAAGCAAATAATCTTTATTTTCCATAAAATTTCGTTTCGAAGAAAATAATTTTCTTGGATGACTTAAGTCCAAAGAAAAGTTAACACCATCTTTGATGAGACGTATGTATGGATTGGATCATTCGTTTTGGAATTATAGAATTTTTAGTGAAAAAAGTTTCCGTCTCGGAGATCACCTTTTAATTTGACGAAAATTTCTTATCAGTGAGCCTTTTTTTCGATTTAAGAACAGAAAAAAGTCTCTTGGCGCCACATTTGGAGAATATGATGGAAGCAATTCAAAGCCTAATTCGTATATTTTTATACCCTTCACCACTACTGTGGAACCCAGTACGTATAATAGATTTGTGCATTTGTATGTAACGCAAGCAATGGCCCATCGTTTAGTATACGGATCGTCTTAGAATTAAATTCTGAGTCGTTTTAGCGATGCCAGTCTGTATGTCGGTTCATATATTTTTGTGTGCAGAGCATAGCTCGAGGTTAAGTCCAATCGTCCTCAAATTTGGCATAGGTTGTTGCATCGGCTCCAAGACAACCGCTATTGATTTTGGCACAACCCGGTTCAGATATAGATATAGCTACTATATGTATTTATCCATTGTGATACCACATTTAACTAAAAGTACCTATTTCATATGGGCACTTCTAGTTTTAACCACTGAACCTTCTCTATTATTTTCTTTTGTTGAACCAACCAGATTGTTCCACAAACATTAACAGACTGCTTAAGTTAACGTTTTCCAGGTCAGCCAGTAATCTAAAGTGATATGCCCCTAAAATTTGCTTACGCTTTACACAAAATGCAGGACACTCACATAAGAGGTGTTTAATTGATTCCTTTTCCTTCGCATCATGACAGCTGATACAATAGTCATTATATTTCGCGCCAATAGTTTTTGCAAAATCGTCTATCTGGCAGCGACCCGTTATAGCAGATATCAGGAGTGATATCTGACGTCTTGAGAACACTAGCATATCTAGTGCGCAGTTCAAGTTTAAATGGGGCCATACTTGCTTGGTGTCGTTACAACCCTTGCAATTCTCCCATCGAACATTTGCCATCATGACAGCCTTCTCACGCAGTAAGAGCTTGCAGGTAGCCAGAGATATACCAACAGATTCTAGTTCCCCTGGAATATGTAAGGTAATTCCTAGCCTTGCTAACTCACCTGCTTCGCAGTTCCCTGGTATGTTTTTATGGCCAGGCACCCATATTAGGTAAATATTGTACTGCTCAGCCATATCGTTGAGAGATTTGCGGCGATGGCCGTTTTCGAGTTAAGGAACACAGAGTCCAAGGATTTTATTGCAGGTTGACTGTCTGAGTATATACTAATGCCAACAATTTTTGGAACATTACTTCTCAGCCAATTCGCCACCTCTATTATTGCTAATATTTCAGCCTGAAAAACACTACAGTGATTAGGTAATCTTTTCGCTTTTCGAAGTTCCAGATCATTAGAATATACTCCGAAACCCACTTGTCCATCCAATTTGGAGCCATCAGTGTAGAAATCTATATATCTTTTATTCCCCGGGGTCTGTGTACACCACGCCTCACTGTTGGGAATTAGAGTTTCAAACTTTTTGTCGAAAAGTGGTTTCACCAGAGTGTAATCCACTACGTTAGGCAAATCTGGCATTATTTTGAGGACCGAACTGTGACCGTACATTTTTTCCGCGCAACCGCACAGCCGTTCTTGCAGCTGGCTGTTTGGCCAAAATGTCTAAAGGTAATAGACGAGGGATATGGCGAGGGAGGCCAAAGTTTCACTCCGAAAGTTTTTAACATAGAGTAAAATTCTTCGATATGTGCCAAATTTGGTCAAAATCGTCTTAGATTTATATAAAGGTCTCATATATGTTCTCTCGATTTGGCCAAATAAAGCCTAAATACCCACATATTCTTTGAAAATCGCCACGGCTAAGTCGAAAAACTTGTAAAAATTATTCCAATTTTCCTATACCTCTAGTACATAGTCATAGACCGCCAAATCAAAAATGCACATTTGCGAAATTTAATGCGATGGCTCTTTCTTTTACTTACATTGCGATCCGCTTCTGGGAAAAGTTTTGTCCACACTGAAAAAAAAGCATACTCGGTTCCAAAGATTTTGTCTTTACTTTTAAAAATTTGGTATTGATTCCGAGCCAAAGAAGCGGAGAATACAAGTAAGGATACTTTTAAGACACAATTCTCTTTTAAATTTAGGTTTTGTGTACTTGCTTCTAGGAAGCAAATTTTAATTTTTCGCTTTCTCAGCTTTTTTACTTCATATGCTATCAAAGTCCTTTAAAAACGAGTTAACGGCAACTTTATTTTCCAAATTAGAACTCGACTTCCAGTAGAAATTATGCTATGTTTGAAGTAAAAAACTTCTTTAAAATAAAGTTTTGAAAAACATGTCCTATATTTGAACGATTTTTTGCTTTGTAGTCAAGATGCAAAAAAACAACAAATTTAAAGACAATTTCATTAAATTTAAAGAATTTTTCTGAATTATTAAACTCAAGTTGACCTTAGCCTATAAATTTTTTCTTTCATGTTAAGATACCCATTTTTAAGTCAAATCACTTAATTATAAGGACAATACGACTTTATTGAAAAGTTTATCGACTTTTGGACAAGGAAAATAACTTTATTTTAGAGAAATGTGTATTCTATGCTAAGCAAAATTTGTATTCGTATTTTAAAGACATGAAATCTTTAACCTCACGACAATATTTTTTTCAGTGCAGATCAGTTTAAATAACATATATGCATATGGGAATATAAAACTTAAAAAAATTGAAGAATTTGAGATCGAAAATGTAGACCTAGACTTTCCTGACTTGTTCTTTACTAACATTCTCAGGGCATTCTCAGGCCAACTAGCGATATTTTCGTTTTTCCACATTTAATCAACGCTTAAACTCTGGAATTTAGTCAAGCCGGGACTTGATTTTTCCTACAAAAAACAAGTTCCTTTTAATTCATTTCTTTCAATGAAAAAATGATTCCCTTAAAACGCCAGGACTCATAGACTCGAAATTTGAAAGATTTTACATTTATACTTACGTCGTTTATTATTCGGTGGGGTTACCCACACTGAAAAAAAGCATGCCCGGTTCCAATGATTTTGTCTTTACTTTAACAATTTTCATATTGATTCCGAGCCAAAGAAGTTAATACAAACAAGTATATACGGCCGTAAGTTCGGCCAGGCCGAATCTTATGTACTCTCCACCATGGATTGCGTAGAAACTTCTACGAAAGACTATCATCACCAATCGAATTACTTGGGTTGTGGTAATACTTACCGATGGCAAGGTATCGTAAAACTTCTTAACATCGTTTTCTAAATTGTGAGTTGCTTATATGGCGGCTATATAGAATTATGAACTTTATATGGACCAATTTTTGTGTGATTGGGGATCGATTTATTTGATGGCTATATATAACTATAGATCGATATGGACCTAGTTAGTCATGGTTGTTAACGGCCATATACTAGCACATTGTACCAAATTTCAACTCGAATGAAATTTGCTTCTCCAAGATGCCCAAAAACAAATCCCGGGATAGGTTTATATGGGGGCTATATATGATTATGGACTGATATGGACCACTTTTGGCATGGTTGTTAAATATCATATACTACCACCACGTAGCAAATTTCAACCAGATCGGATGAATTTTGCTTCTCCAAAAGGCACAGGAGACCAAATCTAGGGATCGGTTTATATGGGGGCTATATATAATTATGGACTGATATGAACCAACTAACATCACGTACCAAATTTCAACCGTATCGGATGAATTTTGTACTTCCAAGGGGCTCCGAAGGTCAAATCTGGGGATAGGTTTATATGGGCCTATATATAATTATTGACCGATTTAGAACAAATTTTTGCATGGTTGTTTGATGCCATATATTAACACCACGTACCAAATATCAACTGAATCAGATGAATTTTGGTCTTCCAAGAGGCTCCGGTGTTCAAATCTGCTGATCGGTTTATATGGGGGCTATATAATTATAGACCGATGTGGACACCATGAACCAAATTTCAGCCGGTTCGGATGAAATTTGCTTCTCTTAGAGGCTCCGCAAGCCAAATCGGGGGATCGGTTTATATGGGGGCTATATGTAATTATGGACCGATGTGGACCAATTTTTGCATGATTGTTAGAGACCATATACTAACACCATGTACCAAATTTCAGCCGGATCGGATGAAAGTTGCTTCTCTTAGAACAATCGCAAGCTAAATTTGGGGGTCCGTTTATATGGGGGCTATACGTAAAAGTGGACCGATATGGCCCATTTGTAATACCATCCGACCTACATCAATAACAACTACTTCTGCCAAGTTTCAAGTCGATAGCTTGTTTCGTTCGGAAGTTAGCGTGATTTTAACAGACGGACAGACGGACATGCTCAGATCGACTCAGAATTTCACCACGACCCAGAATATATATACTTTATGGGATCTTGGAGCAATATTTCGATGTGTTACAAACGGAATTACAAAGTTAATATACCCCCATCCTATGGTGGAGGGTATAAAAAGGATACCTTTAAGACACATTTCTCTTTTAAATTTGGGTTTTGTGTGCTTGCTTCTAGGAAGCAAATTTTAATTTTTCGTTTTTTCAAGTTTTTTTTTTCTTCATATGCCATCAAAGTCCTTTAAAAACGAGTTAACGACAACTTTTTTTATTATTATTTTATTTCTGCGTGAATGTTATATAGTCGATCAGACCCTAAGACTGTGACAGTACAATAGCATTACTACTAGAAACACTTAAATATAAAAATATATAAATAACAATTTAAAAATATAGATCTAATTCCAAAGTCAGACTCGACTTCCAGTAGAATTTATGCTTTTTTCAAGTAAAAAATGTCTTTAAAATAAAGTGTTGAAAACATGTCCTATTTTTTAACAATTTTTTGCTTTGTAGTCAAGATGCAAAACAACAAATTTAAAGACTATTTCATTAATTTTAATTTTTCTGCATTATTAAAGTCAAGTTGACCTTACCTCAAAAATTTTTTTCTTTCATGTTATGATACCCATTTTTAAGTCAAATCACTTAATTATATGGACAATACGACTTCATTGAAAAGTTTATCGACTTTTGGACAAGGAAAAAAAACTTTATATTAGAGAAATGCGTTTTCTATGCTAAGCTAAATTTGAATTCGTATTTCAAGGCCATGAAATCAATACTTTTTTTTTCAGTGCACGTGTCATACCATGGATTTTTTTAAGACCTTAAAATTGTTTATAAAACTGACATTGAAAATATTCTCTTTCACTTTGATAGCCTACAAAATTATCTCTGGGTTAGAAAAATATGAGGACTTTCAAGTTGCAACATTAACCACAGCGACCGCAGTCAATTAAGCTGCAAAAATGGCAACCAATGGTAACCAAAAATACAAAGTACAATACACGAGAAGAAAGGTAGTGATCCAACGAACAGTCTGGTTGCTGTGACGCCTGCATCAAATGGGAAAAGTCGAAAAGGACTATGTTTCGAAACAACAGTTCCAGTAGCAAATGGCGGTTACAAGAAGAAGAAGAAGAAAAAACAAAGCACAGCGACTGCGAAGGTAAATTGCTAATGTTACAGCTTAGTTGCTTGTATCAAATGTTGGCCACTGTTGTAACGAGTAATTGAAGTACCCATCCTTCCAATGTTTGTTATTATCATCCATCCATCCATCCCCACAACAATAGGCGGCGAAGTAGTTATGATGCTAGCAAAGCCACTGTTGGTGCCACAAATATTGCCGGTCTCGAAAGCCAAATGAAGGAGGCATCATCATCCCAGCCGTCTCGGACGTCATCGTTTTAAATCATTAAAAGCAGGTGTGTGCGTAGATTTGTTCTCTTGTAGCTCACTTATGCTAAACAGAAGTAACTGTAATAGTGGCGGCAGAAATGAAAAATGTGTTGCCGTTTTTAGAACTACGGTTGCAAGCACAGTGAGTCCATGGTTGTTAAATTACTCCCACAAGTGGATGGGGGCTAAGGTTCAATCACACTGAGAAAAATAATGTGGTGAGACCAAAGATTTCATTTCCTTAAAATACGAATGCGAATTTGACTTAGCGTGGAAGACGCATTTCTCTGACTCTAATCAAAAACACATTTCTTTCATAAGAGTCATCTTGAATTTAATAAATCTGCAAAATTTTTCAAAATTAATGAAACGGTCTTTAAATTTCTTAATAATAATTACGAATCGATATGGACTTTTGCACGGTACGTAGAGAGCCAGAATTGAAATATGGGGGTCGCTTATATGGGGGCTATATACAATTATGAACTTGATATGGACCAATTTTTTGGTGATTGGTATCTGAGGACTACATACAACTATAGACCGATATGGACCTAGTTAGGCATGGTTGTTAACGACTATATACTAGCACAATGTTCCAAATTTCAATTGACTCGGATGAAATTTGCTCCTCCAAGAGGCTCCAAAACCAAATCTCGGGTTGATATGGACCACTTTTGGCATGGCTGTTAAATATCATATACTACCATCACGTGCCAAATTTCAATCAGATCGGATGAATTTTGGTACTCCAAAAGGCACCGGAGGTCAAATCGGGGATCGGTTTGTATGGCGGCTATATATGATTATGGACTGATATGGACCACTTTTGGCATGGTTATTAAATATCATATACTAACACCACGTACCAATTTCAACCAGATCGGATGAATTTTGCTTGTCCAAATGGCACCGGAGGTCAAATCTGGGGATCGGTTTATATGGGGGGCTATATATAATTATGGACTGATATGAACCAATTCCTACATGGTTGTTGGATACCATATACTAACATCAAGTACCAAATTTCATCCGAATCGGTTGAATTTTGCTCATCCAAGGGGCTCTGGAGGTCGAATCTGGGGATCGGTTTATATGGGGGCCATATATATTTATGAACCGATTTCGACCAATTTTTGCATGCGTGTTTGAGGCCATATATTAACACCACGTACCAAATCTCAATTGAATCAGATAAAATTTGGTCTTCCAAGAAGCTCCGGATGTCAAAACTGGGGATCGGTTTATATGGAGGCTATATATAATTATGGGCTGATATGAACCAATTCCTGCATGGTTGTTGGATACCATATATTAACACCACGTACCAAATCTCAACTGAATCAGATGAATTTTGGTCTTCCAAGAGGTTCCGGAGGTCAAATCTGGTGATCGGTTTTTATGGGGGCTATATATAATTGTGGACCGACGTAGACCAATTTTTGCGTGGTCATTAGAGACCATTTGCTAACACCACGTTCCAAATTTGAACCGGATCGGATGAATTTTGTTCCTCCAAGAGGCTCCGGAGGTCAAGTCTGGAGAACGGTTTATATGGGGGCTATATATAATTATGGACCGATATGGACCAATTCTCGCATGGTTGTTAGAGACCATATACCAACACCATGTTCCAAATTTCAACTGGATGGGATGAATTTTGCTTCTCTTTGAGTCTCCGCAAGTCAAATCTGAGGATCGGTTTATATGGGGGCTATATATAATTATGGACCGATGTGGACCAATTTTTGCATGGTTGTTAGAGACGAAATACAAACATCATGTACGAAATTTTAGCCGGATCGGATGAAATTTGCTTCTCTTAGAGGATCCGCAAACAAAATCAGGGATCGCTTTATATGGGGGCTACATATAATTATGGATCGATGTTAACCAATTTGCGCATGGTTATTAAAGATCATATGTTGACACCATGTACCAAATTTCAGCCGGATCGGATGAAATTTGCTTCTCTTAGAGGCTCCTCAAGCCAAATCGGGGGATCGGTTTATATGGGGGATATATGTAATTATGGACCGATGTGGACCAATTTTTGTATGGTTGTTAGAGATAATATGCTGACGCCATGTACCAAATTTCAGCCGGATCGGATGAAATTTGAAGCCAAATTTGGGGATCCGTCTATATGGGGGCTATAGGTAAACGTGGACCGATATGGTCCATTTGCAATACCATCCGACCTACATTAATAACATCTACTTGTACCAAGTTTCAAGTCAATAGCTTGTTTCGTTCGGAAGATAGCGTGATTTCAACAGAGGGACGGACGGACGGACGGACATGCTCCGATCAACTCAGAATTTCACCACGACCCAGAGTATATATACTTTATGGGGTCTTTGGATGTGTTACAAACGGAATGACAACGTTAATATACCCCCATCCTATGGTGGAGGGTATAAAAAGCGCTCAAAAATAAGACATGCATATGTACTTGAAACATAGCATTATTTCTACTTGAGTCTGGTCTGAATTTGAAAGTTGAAGTTTTCCTTAACACGTGTTTAAAAGACTTTGATAGTACATGAAGAAAACAGGCGAAAAAACGGATTTTTGTCTAGAATCAAATACAAAAAACTCAAATTTAAATGATAATTGTGTCTTAAAAGTGTCCTTCTCCCGTTGGCTCGAAATCAATATCAAAATCATCAGTGTAAAGACAAAATTATTAAAACATAGGCCGATCTATACCAAACTTAGCACAGCTCTTTAACTAAACTAAAACTTCAAGAAAATTCGATGAAAATTTCGGTTTCGTTCGATTGGCACAGCTCTACCATAGCTCTTAACGAATTTACATGAATTTCAAGAAAATCGGATGCATATTACGGCTTCCAATTCCCCAAAAAGTCAAAACGGCGGATCAGCATATATGGAGGCTATGTAGTCCGATTTATACCGATTTCCCACATTTCCAAGTTTTAGCACTTTGGACAAAATTAGCGGCGTCTCGACGCTTTAAAAGTCAAATGTTTTTTTTTTTTGAATGAGGATGAGAAAATGCTATATACAGTGCGTCCACATATCGTCGACTCTGATATGGCTAACTCGGAAACTCCTTCGTGGCTCGTGTCCATGTCTTATTTGGTTTGCGTCCCGAATCCACGACGGTCTTCTTATTGCAAAGAATGTATTCCACATATCTGCTAACATCCTTCCAGTGTCTCTCACTAAGTAGCATCTTGCTGACTATATATCGGGGGAAATAGGACCGAATTAATTTTCCAGTTCTCTGCATCGTTCTGTCTATGACAATGGTGTGCTCCGCATCATCAACGATTTCTTCTTCCTCGTATATCCATGTAGTCGCACTGCATTGCTCCCTATAAAGTACAAATATTTCCGGAAATAGCCGTGGCCAGAAAACTAGGATATGAAGTAATTTTCTGTTTCACCTTGCCATCTTTTCATTGTCTCACGTAGGATGTTCTCTGTCGGATTTGACGCGCCCAGTTTGTTAACAAGAAATGTTTTCCTACTCTCGGTTGCCTAAAGGTTTATTCGGATCGTTCCCACTATCACTAGTACGGCTTTTCAGGATACTGTGCGGTATGCTGATATGATCCTCAGGTCTGCGATTCTCTACACTGATAACAGTTTATTCGGGGAGGTCGTTCCAATTTGAGCGCAGATATTGGATTCATATAGGACTATGGTGGCGGCATATTAAATACCTATACAAACCTCTATAGTCATTGTTCGATTCGGGGTCCATATATGAATATGAACCAATATGAATTAATTTTTGAAGGTGTATCATCCAGAATGTTAAAACAATCAAATCTAAAGATCGGGTTAATGAGGGTAATATCTAAAAGTGGTCCGAATGGACCATTTCTAAAATATCTATAAAAAAATTATATATAATATCTATAAAAAAATAAATTTAACAAGTTCTCGAAAACTTGTTTCGTTCGGAACTTCGATTAATTTCAATAGATGAACGGACATGGCTAGATCGACGGAGTTTAACCACGATCAAAAGTTTATGGGGTTTTAGGCCAAAATTCCATTCGATGCATTACACACGGAATGGTAAAGTTAGTTTACCCCTCACCCTAAGTTTGAGTGTATGAAAAGATTCACCGATGACGATATACCTCTTGCCTTGAACCACTGTTCACATAGAGACTCTGTAGCAATCACCGTAGTGAATGTGAAACCGTTTCTACTATTGCTGGCAGCTTAAATACCGCCGTGTTGTTAAGACAAATGGTAATTCGCCGTTGTTACCCACAACAACGGCATTACTGTTGCTTGGGTATTCTCCATGAGGACTTTAGTTTTGGTGGCTCAAGTTAAGCATTTGCAAATTATCCTTAAACAAATGCATTTTATTATACCCCGGTAAAATGCATTCAAAGTGAATTATTGGAATTATCCATGTAAAAGAGCCCTATGTTCCTGTGGCATTAAGCATGATGCGCTAGCACTTCATTTGGCCATAACACTCACTATATTGATGGTTAGGGAACCACAGCCTTGAGTACGGAGATCCTTGATGATGACGTCAAGGACCATAATGGTGGTTTAACGAGAGAATTCTTAAAGAACATAAGATACGTTTGAGAATGGTATGGGTATCTCTCTTACCTGGGTGTTTCAAACGATTTACGGTTAGCAACACTTGTGTCTTCGTTAGGTCCAAAGTAATTAGAGATTTTTATGATTTGTGGCGATCCGAAATGTTATGACTTCGAGGAACATCTTGTTTCAATTGCTGCCGCTGTCATTAAGGGAAGTGGCTTTTGTTGCAGTTTATTTGCAATTTAGCTTTTAGCAAAAAAATGGAAATTAATTTATGGTCGCCGATGGTGGTGGAGGTAAAGGCTTTAAATGTTCATCTAGTTGCGGATTGTAAGAAATATTTACCTTACTTTTAGGACCTCAACAGATGTAGCATTTACTGTAATAGTCGATAGTAAGAAATGGGTAAGGATTTTAAATAATGTTTAAATATTAACCAAAAAGAATATGCATTTATCTGCAATATTATGAGAGAAAGCAAACTGAACAAGTATATACGGCCGTAAGTTCGGCCAGGACGAATCTTATGTACCCTCCACCATGGATTGCGTAGAAACTTCTACGAAAGACTGCCATCCACAATCGAATTACTTAGGTTGTGGTATCTTAAAACTTCTTAACATCGTTTTCTAAATTGTGAGTTAGTCCATACGTGGTAGAGAGCCACAATTGAAATATGGGGGTCGCTTATATGGGTGCCATATACAATTATGAACTTGATATGGAACAATTTTGGTGTGATTGGGGATCAGTTTATATGGGGACTATATATAATTATGGACCGATGTGGACCAATTTTTGTATGGTTGTTAGAGATCATATGCTGACACCATGTACCAAATTTCAGCCGGATCGGATGAAATTTTCTTCTCTTAGAGTCCCCGCAAGCCAAATTTGGGGGTCCGTTTATATGGGGGCTATACGTAAAAGTGGACCGATATGGCCCATTTGCTATACGATCCGACCTACATCAATAACAACAACATGTGCCAAGTTTCAAGTCGATAGCTTGTTTCGTTCGGAAGTTTCAACAGACGGACGGACGGACGGACGGACGAACAGACGGACATGATCAGATCGACTCAGAATTTCACCACGACCCAGAATATATATTCTTTATGGGGTCTTAGAGCAATATTTCGATGTGTTACAAACGGAATGACAAAGTTAATATACCCCCATCCTATGATGCAGGGTATAAAAATAATAAGAACTGTCAAATATGGCCTTAAGTTCGGATATCCCGAATCGTATGTGTTCCACACCTTGGATTGCGTACAAATTTCTAATAAAGACCTAGTGGAAAGCCAAGGTGAAAAATTCGACAGAAATGGTGGTCTACGGAGTTAAGTAATATGAGGAAATCCTGCAGGAATCCTTTTAACAGGGCTCCAGAGCTCCAGAGAATTGGGACGCTTACAAGATAAATCTGAGAGGATATAAGCTAGAACTTATAACTCTTGGAATGATTACTGTAGCAATATTGAAAACAAATTCGGGGCTTGCAGACTACCGAAGGTACAGGCATCCACTAACTCCGCTCCGGGTTTCATTAAAGCATCGAAGGGCCATTGGACAACGTGCAGTGAGGAGACGCTGGAGATACCATTGGACAAACATTTTCCTGGAAATCAGGCGGTTGAACAATGATCTGGCAGTACCGGTAATTTCCTATAAAGGAAATTGTATCGCAATCTAGAAAAAATAGGCTCTTAATAATTTTGGACCTTTCAAATCTCCCGGGCATGATGGAATCACGGAGTTACAAGCAGTGACTGACCCTGGTTGTCGGCGATATATGTATAGGCTGTTTCGACTTAGCATATATTCCAGGAAAGAGGAGGGAAACAAAAGTCGTGTTTATATCTAAAGCGGGGAAGACCTTTCATTCGAGTGTGAAGGATTTCCGACCAATTAGCTCGTCCTCATTCCTTCTGAAGACTATGGAGAGGCTGATAGAAATTTAACTTAAAAGTAGCATCGATTCAAGATTGCTCTCGAAACGACAACATGCTTACCCGAAGAGCAGGTCTCCGGAGACCACTTTGCATGACCTAGTAAGCTTTATTGAAAGCTCACTATTTGTGATTTTCTAGACTTCGAAGGGACATTCAATAACGTCTATCCGAGTTCGACATTAAATGAATTGATAACTCTGAATTTTGATGCCGGGATACGTAGGATGTTAGACGATCTTCTAGCGAAGAGACATATTTCAGCCACACTTGGAAAAGCAAACATATACAGGTATGTGAACAGCGTCATTCCCCAAGGAGGAGTTCTATCACATCTTCTTTGGAATTCTGTATAAACTACCTTCTGGTTTCCCTAGAAAATTAGATACATATATTATACACAGACCGCTCCGGAAGACTGGCCAATGGGTGAAGGAGAATGGCCTAGAGTTAAATCCTGCAAAGACAGAACTAGTCATGTACTGCAAATTTGAACTTGAAATTCGCCTTGGCGAGTTTGCAAAATACCTTGGGGTTATATTGGACAGTAATCAGAATTTCAAGTTTAAAAAGGGGAGAAAAGCCACGACAGCCTTGTACTCGTGCAAAAAGTCAATAGGGAAAAAGTGGGGACTGAAGTCGAAAATTGTGCATTGGCTGTATACTGCAATGGTTAGGATTTCAACAGTTCCCTGAATGACGTGCTTGTGTATCTCAGGCGCATTTATTAGGGCAGGAACAGATTATCTTAATGTCATACTACATCTATTGTCTTGGAACATATTTACCAAACAGTCAGCAGCAACAACTGCTGCAGGGTTGCGTGAGATACCGATGTGATCGAAAAAAACGCACGGTCACAGTTCGGTCCTCAAAATAATGTCAGATATGCCAAACGTAGTGATTTACACTGTAGCAAAACCGCTTTTCGACAAAAAGTTTGATACTAAAATTCTCAACAGTGAGGCGTGTACTACACAGACCCCGGAGAATAAACTTTTTATAGTTTCGGAGTATATTCTAAAGACCTGGAACTTCGAATAGCGAAAAGATTATCTTTTCTGAGGTGGTGGC
The DNA here is from genome assembly GCF_050003625.1 of Haematobia irritans. Classification (NCBI taxonomy): domain Eukaryota; kingdom Metazoa; phylum Arthropoda; class Insecta; order Diptera; family Muscidae; genus Haematobia; species Haematobia irritans. The sequence continues at coordinate 161,912,383 of NC_134398.1, read as the reverse complement.
TGTATTTTTGTTATAATTTGTATCAAGACATCCTCTACCGATAACGGTTTAAATGGACTAATTCGGCTACATGTTTCCCATTCATCGTCTAGGGTAAGAAAAATGATGAACCAACACAATGTGGGGACTGTATGGAAACTCATTACTATTATTACCCCAAAAAAAACTTAATCTCTTCTTGGCTTATAGGAAAAATAAGAACTTTTTTATCAATAAATTTTGGTTTGAGAGCAAGATTACACAAAGTGCTCAAAACCAAGCACGCATGGTCATGAATACTTGCTAAGTCGCGTATTTTTTTGTGCTAGTTGTATTTTACAAATGATAATAAAGCTCATGATGTGTTATGTATTATAAAAATAAAGTATTTTTAAAAATTTTTTCTGACTATATATTGAAGACGAATGTCCGATGAAATTTCTTCGAGCGGTTAATTCTTCATCGTTAAAGGGTTACCCTGCAATAGAATCCTTGGAACCTTATCTCGAAAACGGCTACTAACTGGCACAAATATCTCAATGAGATGGCTGAGCTGTACAATATTCACCTAATATAGATGCCTGGCCATATGAACATACCAAGGAACAGTGAAACGGAGGAGTTAACAATGCTCACATATTCCAGGGGAACTAGAATCTCTGGCTACCTGCAAGCTTATACTGCGTGAGAGGGCTGTTATGATGGCAAATGTCCGTTGGGAGAATTACAGAGGTTGCAACGACACTAAGCAAATATAGCCCTATTTAAGCTTAAACCCCATACTAAATATTCTAGTATTCCAAGACGTCAGATGTCGCTCCTGATATCTGCTATAACGGGTCGCTGCCTGATAGGCGAGTTTGCAAAAACTATTAAAGTGAAATATAATGATTACTACATGATCTACCATGATGCGGAGGAAAAGTAATCAATTAAATACATCTTATGTGAGTGTCCTGCATTTTGTGTATGACACAAGGGATTTTTTTTACACATTACATTAGATTACTGGCGGACCTGGAAAATGTTAAATTAAGGAGTCTGCCAATCTTGGAGAGCACCTTTGATTTTTTAGTACCAAACTTACTCTCCAAAATGTCCCAGGTGCCAAAGTCCAACGGATTCACATTTGGAGATTTTGGAAGCCATTGTGTGTGGAAACGAAGCGAGGAACATTTTAAACCAATCATGGTTGACGCGTGCTGAGTGCGATGGCTCTAAAGCCTGCTGAAAAGTCCATGGTCTGCGTGCGAAATGTTTGTCCAGGGCATCATTACTATTTTAGGATTTAGCCATTGTACGGAACCTCCTTTTTAATCCATTCTTAGCTGATGGTGTGAGACCTCTTAACCCTCTAATGTCCAATCCCGTCTTTAGGCGGGCTTCATTTAATAAGGAAGCTTTTAGTAAAACACACCTTAAGACAACAAAAATGGGTAAAATAAAGAGAAAACTTAGTTTAAACTGTTCAAGAGGCTTTGCAGTATATACTGAACTTTACCGTATAAATTTATCTTGTTTAGTTCTCTTTCTTTTGTGTCGCTACCATTGAAAATTTAATCAGGTGACCAAAAAATTGGGGCATTAGAGGGTTAAAATGGTCATGGTCTGCGACCAAAACGTGTGTCTACCCATGGCTTCAATGCCATTTTAGGACATTTACCCGATAATATTCTGTTGGATTTAGTTCTACAGGAAAGTATTCTTTCTTTGGGTGTAGTCAATAACTTTATATAACCTGACCCTATATCATCGTTTTCATTTTTGGCCTTCGATAAGACCCCTAAAGTTTTCCAGACGGATATTCTTTTCAAATGGCCAGAAAGTATATGAATCACTTCACCAGTAATCCCCAAACAATTGTTTTGAATTTCCATGCCATTTATTATCCAATGACAATTTCGTCTTGGAAATTTTTAAACAAAAGCAAACTTTTACCCAATACCATGCCAACAAGTCAAGATTTATGGCGGTATTTAGCAAAACGACTAAACCAAACAACGATACCACCATAAATGGCGATGGAAGCAGGAGCAACAAGGAAATACCATTGAATGTCAATGAAAAATCTATAACAGAAGCGACTACAAAATACCAATGCTGTCCCCCCCTTTATTTCTTTCTGTCGTTAAGTTTTCCAATAGCAAATGGAAAACTATAAGACACTAGGCAAATACATACCGCCATGAAATACCGTCAATACAAACCGAGCTAGGGATAAGCAAATGTGCGAGAGTGATTTGGTTTATAGCACAGTGGCATAAAACTGCATATAGCTCGATCTCTATGAATGGGTTAATAAGTGATATTTGAAGGAAGCAACACTGATTTCAGATGGATTTAATCTACTACTTCTTCTACCATGGATGTAAAGTCCTGGGGCCAGTTGAAGAAAATCTGCAATAGTTTTAAATAAAGAAAACATTGTTGCGTTATCTAAATAAAAACAAAATCGATTGAACCAATTCCCAAATATGTATGCGTTTCCCGTCTCCAGGTTGGACCAGATTCTGAATAAGTCCTTCCCAAATATCCAAATTACGTGAATACAGGACAATGACTTAAGTATGGCGTCCAAGACTTTATTATCCTTCATGCCCTCATAAATCTCCACGCAGCCTCTCCCTCTCAGCAATGCTGGTGAAAATTCTGATCTCAGCTTAAACCCATGCATTGACTAAACTACAAGTGTAGCTTAACCAACAGAGGAAAAATAAGCTTGTCAAATTTATTTGGGCAAAGCCCTATAGACTGCAAGATGGTTGGATGTACAGCTGTTTCGGAATTATCATTTATCATCAGCATCCTCTTCTTGGAGCAAAACTATCAACCAATTATCCGAATAAATTCGGGTAATTCACTCAACCCAAAGTGAACTACACTTGAACCTTCCGAAAAAAGTTTGATAGTCGGCTACTGCCTAAACAAATTTGCAAGCATACTTCTTTCTTTGAATGTAGTTGGTTGGGTGTGTTTTTGAGCGTGCTTCCTCTATCTTCATTCGTTTTGTTAAAAAAAAATCTATAGAAATAAAATTTTGGCAACATTTTCTATAGAAATAACATTTTGACAAAATTTTCTATAGAAATAAAATTTTGACAAAATTTTCTATAGAAATAAAATTTAAAAAAAAAATCGTTATTGTTGTTTTTGATCTCTGCTTGAAACCATGAATTGACTAAACTACAAGTGTAGCTTAACCAACAGAGGAAAAGTTTGCTTGTCAAATTTATTTGGGCAAAGCCCTATAGACTGCAAGATGGTTGGATGTAAAGCTATTTCAGAATTACCACATTTCTCATCAGCATTCTCAACTTGCAGCAAAACTATCAACCAATTATCAGAATAAATTCGGGTAATTCACTCAACCCAAAGTGAACTACACTTGATCCTTCCGAAAAAAGGTTTGATAGTCGGCTACTGCCTAAACAAATTTGCAAGAGTATCTCTTTTCCTTTGTTAAACTCAAATCATCGATTTGAATGTAGTTGGCTGGGTTTGTTTTTGAGTGTGCTTCCTCTATCTTCATTCGTTTTGTAAAAAAATCTATAGAAATAAAATTTTTACAACATTTTCTATAGAAATTACATTTTGACAAAATTTTCTATAAAAATAAATTTTTGAGAAAACTGAAATAAAATTTTGACAACATTTTGTATAGAAATAACATTTTGACAAAATTTTCTATAGAAATAAAATGTTTACCAAATTTTCTATAGAAATAAAATTTTGACAATTTTTTTTTTTTGTAATAAAATTTTTACAAAATTTTCTATAGAAATATAATTTTGACAAAATTTTCTATAAAAATAAATTTTTGAGAAAACTGAAATAAAATTTTGACAACATTTTCTATAGGAATAAAATTAAAAAAACAATCTATAGAAATAAAATTTTGACATAATTTTCTTCAGAAATAAAATTTTGACAAAATTTTCTATAGAAATAAAATGTTGACAAAATTTTCTTCAGAAATAACTTACTTATTATTTACTTATTTATATATTTACAATCATAATGAATTATGAAAATAAACAGGTAATATAGGTGCATGTTTTTTTTAGAAATAACATTTTGACAAAATTGTTTATAGAAATAAAATTTTGACAAATTATTCTATAAAAATAAATTTTTGACAAAATTTTCTATAGAAATAAAATTTTGACAACATTTTTTACAGAAATAAAACTTTGACAAAATTTGGGATATAGTGAATATCTCTAAAAATGCGCTCTTTTTAAAGAAGGGGTAACTATTTCTTGGTGTTGCAAGCCAAATCGTTAAAGCATTCAAAGGTGGACACATTTACAATTCAAGCTATATTTATACACCCAAAAAGTTGTCGCTGATAGGAGAGATCATAGTATATATAATCTTACAAAAGCTGTTATAAACTTATAAAATAAAATAATAAAACATTTCTTTCGAAGAAACAAAATTTTGATACTATCCACAAACATTTTTTTCAAAAACTTCAAAATAAGATTTTTTAAGTTTTGTAGATTTTTGGTAAAATTTTTTCCAAATGTTGGTACATTTTTTTTAGCATGAGTGGCGACCGTGGTTACCACTATACCTAGCCTATCCGAACCATTATGCCCCTATTTACTGAAGTTATATATTTCTTCAGTAGTTCCCTATTATTTTCCTATTTGAGACATCCCAAGTATTTTTGTCAACCACTATTGTACTGTTACGTCGTTCAAGAAACAAAAAAAAATTAATACGAACCAAATTTTTGGACCAACGAAGTTTTCTTTTATTGGTAAACTTGTCCTTTTAAAAGAAAATTATTTTTTGTTTATGTTTTTTGTTTGTCTGAAAATATACAACAAAATTAATCTTCATTTGGTCTAAAATTTGGTTTCCCAGAAAAGAAATTAAATTATGCGAGCACCTCTATGAGACGGGTTTTTTATAAGTCCAGTTTTCTTTGCCTTCTATCTGGTATGCCATTCCAGTATATACTGTGTGATGTATGGCAGTTCATTATATTGTTTACAAGCTTACAATAGCATTTTGATCTATTGCATTCAAAAATAAAGTAATTCGTGATGGAATTCAAGCGTGGGAATGTTATTGCCTTGTATTTGGCGGAGAAACCGCACCATTTAAATGTGAATAACTCTAAAAAAAAAACAAATTAAACTGAAAAAATCCACGATGGTGCTCCGCTTGCACGACCAATTTGGTTTTCATCCATGAGAATACATACCAAATTGAGCAGTTTGTGAACAAACAAAACGATCGGGTTTACTTACCAAAGAGGTCAGCTGAAATTTACACTTTAGGTTAGGTTAGATTGGGTGGCAGCCCGACATATCAGGCTCACTTAGACTATTCAGTCCATTGTGATACCACATTGGTGAACTTCTCTCTTATCACTGAGTGCTGCCCGATTCCATGTTAGGCTCAATGAAAAGGGACCTCCTTTTTATAGCCGAGTCCGAACGGCGTTCCGCATTGCTGTGAAACCACTTAGAGAAGCTTTGAAACACTAAGAAATGTCACCAGCATTACTGAGGTGGGATAATCCACCGCTGAAAAATTTGTTGGTGTTCGGTCGAAGCAGGAATCGAACCCACGACCTTGTGTATGCAAGGCGGGCCTGCTAACCATTGAGTCCTGGCAGCCTTTGATTGGCTGCCAGGACTCAGCACCATCGCGCTCAGCACGCTTCAACCAAGAATAACTTAATAAGGAAGTTTCTCGCTTCTTTTCTATCGTACAATGGCCACAAAAATCATTCCGTTGGACGTTTTTTTCCTGTATTATTGTGGAGTATAAGTTGGGCACTAAAAATACTAAAGTGTCGATCGTCTCAAGACGGTGTATCGCAGGGAATGGGCCAAACTACGGCATAACCACTGTGTAGGCAGTTTGAAGACCATAATTCGCGCCAAAGGTAGCCACGTAATACTGGCGGTGCTGCATAAAGGGTGATACGGTCAAAATTTGGTCAATATAAACTTGACGTATTTCTTTCAATTTTGCATTTAAAAACCTGAACACCCCTCATTTTGAAGGTGTGTGTGTGTAGAATGTTGCTCCTATTTTGATTTTGGAATTCACTCTTCAGTTGTCAAAATGCCGTCCAAGCAAGAAGAGCAGCGTATCAAAATTTTGCTCGCGCATCGCGAAAATCCGAGCTACTCGCACGCAAAGCTGGCAAAATCGCTAAAAGTTGCCAAATCAACCGTTATAAATGTAATTAAAGTGTTTGGGGAACGTTTGTCGACAACCAGGAAGTCTGGATCGGGGGGAAATCGAAAACCGGAAGCCCCTGAGATGACAAAGAGAGTTGCCGGTAGTTTCAAGCGAAACCCTAACCTCTCTCTCCGAGATGCCGCAAATAAGCTGGGTGTATGGTCTACAACCGTGCATCGAGCCAAAAAACGAGCCGGACTATCGACATACAAGAACCCAGCAAAAAAAGAGCTTCCAAAAAAGTAGTTTGGATCCCCAATCTGTGATCCGGAAGTAGTGCAAACTTGGATCATCTCCAATGATTTTTACATGGGCTTGTCATAGGACGGAAGTACTCCCTTTTTGGATCCTTTGCATTGCTTTAGAAGTTGTGCTCTGGAAGTTAATTTGAATGAAGCAATTTAAAAAGCGAAAAAATTTTTTTTCAATCAATTTCACTTTTTTTCATCCATATGTTTTAATTACACTATTATTTTCCTATTATCTAATTTTTACAATTTGAAAAACTTTTTCGCTCCGACCAGGGATTGAACCTGGGTTTACTGGCACCATAACAGAACGCCTTAGCACACTCAGCCACAAACGTCATTGAACATAAAGCGTCGAAAGGTCAATTCAAATGATTGTGATATGATCGTAATACGACGCCAAGGAATAACATTCTAATTGCTTCTCGAGATGTTCTTTATTAGTATGAACGAAAAAATAAGAAACGTGGGTTCAAATCTCACCAGCGGCAATTTTTTTATCAAACATTTTTCTAAAAAAATATTTTTTATGTTATGCATCGTTTTTATTTTTTATTTTCGGCATATATTTTCGTATAACTATATTTTTTCCATTAAAAATCAACAAAAAAATCAAGATTCTCGTAATTTGCAAAACCTTCTCAAAAGAACTTCCATGGAAGCGAAAAAGTCAAATGGCACAGGTTCAAATACCAGCGGGGATGAAATTTATTTTTTATTATTATTATTTTTTTTACTTTTTTATTTATTTTCTATTTTTTTAATTTTTATACCCACCACCATAGGATGGGGGGTATATTAACTTTGTCATTCCGTTTGTAACACATCGAAATATTGCTCTAAGACCCCTTAAAGTATATATATTCTGGGTCGTGGTGAAATTCTGAGTCGATCTGAGCATGTCCGTCCGTCCGTCCGTCTGTTGAAATCACGCTAACTTCCGAACGAAACAAGCTATCGACTTGAAACTTGGCACAAGTAGTTGCTATTGATGTAGGTCAGATGGTATTGCAAATGGGCCATATCGGTCCACTTTTACGTATAGCCCCCATATAAACGGACCCCAAAATTTGGCTTGCGAGGCCTCTAAGATAAGCAAATTTCATCCGATCCGGCTGAAATTTGGTACATGGTGTCAGTATATGGTCTCCAACAACCGTGCAAAAATTGGTCCACAGCGGTCCATAATTATATATAGCCCCCATATAAACCGATCCCCCGATTTGGCTTGCGAGGCCCCTAAGAGAAGCAAATTTCATCCGATCCGGCTGAAATTTGGTACATGGTGTCAGTATATGGTCTCTAACAACCATGCAAAAATTGGTCCACATCGGTCCATAATTATATATAGCCCCCATATAAACCGATCCCCCGATTTGGCTTGCGAGGCCTCTAAGAGAAGCAAATTTCGTCCGATCCGGCTGAAATTTGGTACATGGTGTTAGTATATGGTCTCTAACAACCATGCAAAAATTGGTCCACATCGGTCCATAATTATATATAGCCCCCATATAAACCGATCACCAGATTTGACCTCCGGAACCTCTTGGAAGACCAAAATTCATCTGATTCAGTTGAAATTTGGTACGTGGTGTTAATATATGGCCTCAAACTCCCGTGCAAAAATTGGTCGATATCGGTCCATAATTATATATAGGCCCCGTATAAACCGATCCCCAGATTTGACCTCCAGAGCCCCTTGGAAGAGCGAAATTCTAGCCATTCGGTTGAAATTTGGTACGTGATGTTAGTATATGGTATCCAACAACCATGCAGGAATTGGTTCCTATCAGTCCATAATTATATATAGCTCCCATATAAACCGATCCCCAGATTTGACCTCCGGTGCCTTTTGGAGAAGCAAAATTCATCCGATCTGCTTGAAATTTGGTACGTGGTGGTAGTATATGATATTTAACAACCATGCCAAAAGTGGTCCATATCAGTCCATAATCGTACATAGCCCCATATAAACCGATCCCGAGATTTGGTTTTGGAACCTCTTGGAGGAGCAAATTTCATCCGAGTGAGTTGAAATTTGGTACATTGTGCTAGTATATGGTCGTTAACAACCATGCCTAACTAGGTCCATATCGGTCTATAGTTATATATATCCCTCAGATAAATCGATCCCCAATCACACAAAAATTGGTCCATATCAAGTTCATAATTGTATATAGCCCCCATATAAGCGACCCCCATATTTCAATTCTGGCTCTCTACGTACAAAAAGTCCATATCGATTCGTAATTATAATTATCGTAATGTAGACTTAACTATACATAACTTTTTTGTATAATATATACCATGTATGGACTAAATCACAGTCTTTCGTAGAAGTTTCTACGCAATCCATGGTGGTGGGTACATAAGATTCGGCCTGGCCGAACTTGCGGCCGTATGTACTTGTTTTATATTAGTTTTCTATTATTTTGTAAAATTTAATTGTACAAAATTTGCACATAAAATAGCCTGATTGCGTTCTTTCTAATACTTGTCCACAAGGACTGCATCGGAAGTAGAAAAAAATCATTGGGGGATCCCAAGATGCGCTTTAGAAGAAATGTTTGTGTACTTGTCCAAAAGGCCTGCATCGGAAGTGGAAAAACATCATTGGGGGATCCCGCGATGCTCTTTAGAAGAAATGTTTGTGGATTTGTCCAAAAGGACTGCATCGGAAGTTGGAAAAACTCGATGGGGGATTCTGGGATGGGCTTTAAAAGAAATGTTTGTGGAACAACTTCCAATTTTTTTTGCTGGGAAGGTAGTGACTCAAAATCGCGATGATAAACAAAATACGACGGCCAAAGCGCGATCCCGGAGGCTGTACACGACGATGCTGACGAAGTTTGACTACGGGGTAATGGACAACGAAACCTACGTCAAAGCCGACTACAAGCAGGAGGACAGGAGTTTTATACGGCAAAAGGAAGGGGAAAGGTAACAGATATTTTCAAGCTCATAAAACTGTCAAACTTTGCAAAGAAATATCTGGTTTGGCAAGCCATCTGTACCTGTGGCTTGAAAAGCAGCATTTTCATAGCTTCCGGGACTGTCAACCAAGAAATTTAAGTGAAAGAGTGTTTAAATAAACGTCTGCTGCCTTTCCTGAAGAAACACGGTTGTTCCGTACTGTTTTGGCCGGATTTGGCATCTTGCCATTACGGTAAAAAGGCCATGGAGTGGTACGCCGCCAACAACGTGCAGGTGGTTCCCAAGGACAAGAACCCTCCCAACACGCCAGAGCTCCGCCCAATTGAGAAATACTGGGCTATTGTCAAGCGGAACCTTAAGAAGACCGAAAAAACTGCTAAGGACGAGCAGCAGTTCAAGGCAAACTGGCTTTCTGCGGCCAAGAAGGTAGACAAGGTGGCTGTACAAAATCTGATGGCAGGTGTCAAGCGTGAGGCCCGGCAATTCGGATTTGGAAAAGCGAAAGCCTAACTGAATATTTTTCCTGAATGTTATACTAATTGAACTTGAAAAAAAATTAATTTGATTTTTTAAATAAACGATTTCACCGATTTACACGCGTTTTCCCTTGACAAAATTTTGACCGTATCACCCTTTAGCTTCCAAAAAGTGGACGAATTGATCCGAAAAGTGAAAGCCACCGTTGTAGTACATTTAATAGTGAGCTAAACATATCACGGAATGGTTTCACTTGTACTAAATTGACTAAAGGCTGATAATGAATAGCATCACCCGAAACATGTTTCGAGAGCACCATGTTACTTTTTCACGGGGAACATGTAACATGTTTGCCTCATTCATTCATTGGAGATAATCGAAATTTGCATTTTTTTCCAGATCACAAGTAAGAGATCCAAACCACTTCTTTAGGAGTTTTACTGGAATGTTAAAAATATATTATACATATACAATAATGCGAATTATGCTGACTGCATCATATTATGATTCAATCAGCATGGTTTGCATGATTCGCATTATTTTTGATTTTTTTTTCAACACTGTGTCTCTTCCTACGTACACCGCATTAAAAGCCAGAGTGACAACATCGAAAGACAGTGAAAATCCTCATTTGATTTTAAAGGATAAACCAAACAAATCGAGAAGGATTTCTTTCCGTTGAATAGAAAATATGCACATAGCATATTTGTATGAGTGAAGAGTAAAGAATGGGAGGGATGTTTTGACAACGAAAGCTACTAAGACAAAATCTAAATAGAACTAAGGTGTATGGAAACAGGTAATATTTGTTGCAGTTTTCGCATTCAAGATGGAGATAGTGATCTGTGCAAATTTGAATTACGGTATTCTATAACGACTTTGCATTGAAAACCGATTTGTTCGCAAATATGAAAATATAAAATAATCGTAAATCGAATGTAAAGAAGTCACCAATATCGATGCGATATCAAATAAACAAAGTCATATGTCATCATCATAACAACGATATGGCAATAGAAAGTTTCCCAAAATGGGAATGTGTCATTGAATTGAACGATTATATCACTTTGTAGCCAAATAGCAATGCAAAGTTTGAAGTCGCATTCACTGGATGAAGGAATGGTTAGGTGGCATTCATTCAATCGTCAATATTAAAAGTCTGCGGCCAATGTGAATAGTGAATATGACTGTGCAAATGAATTGCTACTTATATGGGAATGTATTCTTGACAATAAAAATAAAGAGATAGGATTTAAATTTTAAGGAGAAAGCTATAAGAATTTACTCGAATATATAGAATGTCGATAGTTTTTATAAAGAAATAGGAAACTGTTGTATGTCTTTATCACTGTGAAATTCTTAGACGATCTAACGATGTCTGTGTGTCTGACAGACAGTTGTAATAGCGCTACAATCTTCAATGATGAAGCTGTCGGGTAGAAATTTCGCATAGGTTGGTTTTTTTTACCTGTAGTCAGGTAAAGTTCCGGTCCATGTTTCAATATAGCTCCCATATAAACCGATCGCTGTAACGTTCATACGAATTTACAGAAATGGGTAATGTCGAGGTAACAGGTTGGCTGATAAGTCCCCGGTCTGACACATAGATGGCGTCGCTAGTATTAAATGCATATTATTTTTATATAGTACTAACCTTCAAATGATTCGTGTCAAAATTTGACGTCTGTAAGTCAATTAGTTTGTGAGATAGAGCGTCTTTTGTGAAGCAACTTTTGTTATTGTGAAAAAATGGAAAAAAGGAATTTAGTGTTTTGATAAAATACTGTTTTCCGAAGGGAAACAATACGGTGGAAGCAAAAACTTGGCTTGATAATGAGTTTCCAGACTCTGCCCCAGGGAAATTAACAATAATTGATTGGTATGCAAAATTCAAGCGTGGTGAAATGAGCACGGAGGACGGTGAACGCAGTGGACGCCCGAAAGAGGTGGTTACCGACGACAACATCAAAAAAGTCCACAAAATTATTTTGAATGACCGTAAAATGAAGTTGATCGAGATAGCAGAGGCGTTAAAGATATCAAAGGAACGTGTTGGTCATATCATTCATCAATATTTGGATATGCGGAAGCTCTGTGCAAAATGGGTGCCGCCCGAGCTCACATTTGACCAAAAACAACAACGTGTTGATGATTCTGAGCGGTGTTTGCAGCTGTTAACTCGTAATACACCCAAGTTTTTCCGTCGATATGTGACAATGGATGAAACATGGCTCCATCACTACACTCCTGAGTTCAATCGACAGTCGGCTGAGTGGACAGCGACCGGTGAACCGTCTCTGAAGCGTGGAAAGACTCAAAAGTCCGCTGGCAAAGTAATGGCCTCTGTTTTTTGGGATGCGCATGGAATAATTTTTATCGATTATCTTGAGAAGGGAAAAACCATAAACAGTGACTATTATATGGCGTTATTGGAGCGTTTGAAGGTCGAAATCGCGGCAAAACGGCCCCATATGAAGAAGAAAAAAGTGTTGTTCCACCAAGACAACGCACCGTGCCACAAGTCATTGAGAACGATGGCAAAAATTCATGAATTGGGCTTCGAATTGCGTCCCCACCGACGGTATTCTCCAGATCTGGCCCCAGCGATGAAGAGGTGGTCGCCGAAACTGAGGCCTATTGTTAAGCAAAACCGAAGGAGTACTACCAAAATGGTATCAAAAAATTGGAAAGTCGTTATAATCGTTGTATCGCTCTTGAAGGAAACTATGTTGAATAACAAAAACGAATTTTGACAAAAAAAAAGTATTTTTCTTTGTTAGACCGGGGACTTATCAGCCAACCTGTTATTTATTATGAAACATAAAGATCTTTTGATCCATAAAGCGTGGTGGTTTATATTGCTCCTTGCGTATATTCACCACCATAGAATGGTGACAGGGGTATAATAATATTGTCATTCCGTTTCTAACATATCGAAATATCAATTTCGGACTATATAAAGTATATATTCTTGATAAAGTATATATTCTTGATAAAACGACATAATCATGTCCGTCTGTCTGGCTGTCTGTTGGAATCATATAGACCGATCTCCCGATTTTATTTCTTGGGCTTATAGAAACTGAAGTTTTTTATCAAATTTGCCCTAAATGGTGAAAATGGTGAGTATCGGTCCATGCTTCGGTATAGCCGCCATAAGACCAATCTTCCGATTTAACTCCTTGGGTTTTTAGAAACCGTAGTTTTTATCCGATTTGTCTAAAATTGTAAATATAGGATTGTTCCAAACAAAATAATGTTTATATTGTTCAAACGTATTATGTTTCACCTTAGGTAGAAAAAATTTTAATGAAATTTTCTTTGTGTATATACTCTCTAGGTCTCTCTTTCTAAACACTTATATTATTTCTAAATTAGTATATTTTTGCACCCAATCATATTATATTTACAAAATTTGTATGTCCCAAACATAATATGATCTAACATATTAACATATATATCCCAAATATGTTATGCTAGTTTATGAGCATTGTATGCTTGCACTTAAAAATATTGTGTTAAAACATTTGAGTTCCAATATATCTTTCGCCCGATTTACACTCATATGACCACAGAGGCCAACGTTTAACACCGATTTTCGTGAAATTTTGCACTGGGAATAGAGTTGACATTTTAGCTATGTGTGCTATTTTTGGTAGGTATCAGTTCAGATTTACAGATAACTCCCATATATATCTTTAGTGGCCAAAGTTTTACTCCGAATTAATATTAGAGTTTTCCATATCAAATTTGGTTAAAACCGCACAAAAAAAAATTCTGAATCAATCACGAAATTAATTGATCCAATTAATTTTTTAATTGAAATGTCTTTAATTACAGAAATGATAGTATCAATTAAAAAATTAATTGACAGTCAACTAAAAAATTGATTGATCCAATTAAAAAATTAATTGATACTATTAATTTGTGTGATTGATTTTTATTTCAATTAAAATTTTTGTTGATTCAATTAAATTTTTAATTGAATATTTTTTAAAACTCAATTAAGATTTTAATCGTTCGTGATTTAAATAAAGCTCCTATATATCTTTCGGCTGATATGGATGTAATTGGCCCCGAAGGCTGGATTTTTGCATTTATTTCCTTCAAATTTTGTACAGAAAAGGGTACAATTGATGATATTGTCATGCATGCTAAATTTCGTTGAAATCGGTTCATATGTAGATATAGCCCATAGATATATCTTTCGTCCGATTTAGATTCATATAACCACCGGAGACCAAAATTTCATTTCGATTTACTTAAAATTTTGAGAGTAGAATTAAGATTTTAGCAATGTGTTCGAAATTTAGTTCAAATTGGTTGAGATAAGTGCCCTCCACTGTTACGTGGCAAACATAGTAAAAATGTCTCAAATTTTTGTATACCTCTAATACATAGGAATGACCAAATAAATCATAAATGCTCTTTTGTACTGTTGCATAAAAAGGCTCTAGCTTTATTTTTCCGATCGAAGGGCCAATTTAATTTTAAGTCTGGAGATTTTGTAGAAGTCGTTGAAATCGGTTCATATTTAAATATTTATATAATTGGAAGGAGTTGAGATGGTATCACAAATGGTGGCCTATATAGTGGCGAAGTCGGCCCCGCCCGACTTTAGACTCTACTTACTTGTTATGCCCTCCACCATAGGAGGTATATTAAGTTTGTCATTCCGTTTGTAACACATCGAAATATTGCTCTAAGACCCCATAAAGTATATATATTCTGGGTCGTGGTGAAATTCTGAGTCGATCTGAGCATGTCCGTCCGTCCGTCCGTCTGTTAAAATCACGCAAACTTCCGAACGAAACAAACTATCGACTTGAAACTTGGCGCATGTAGTTGTTATTGATGTAGGTCGGATGGTATTGCAAATGGGCCATATCGGTCCACTTTTACGTATAGCCCCCATATAAAAGGACCCCAAATTTGGCTTGCGGAGCCTCTAAGAGAAGCAAATTTCATCCGATCAGGCTGAAATTTGGTACATGGTGTAAATATATGGTCTCTAACAACTATGCACAAATTGGTTCACATCGGTCAATAATTGTATATAGCCCCCATATAAACCGATCCCCCGATTTGGATTGCGGAGCCTCTACACATAAAAAAATTTCACGAAAATTTTTCCAATTAAAATTTTAATTGAGTTTTTAAAAATATTCAATTAAAAATTTCAATGATTCAACATATTTTTTAATTGAAACAAAAATCAATCACAAAAATAATAGTATCAATTAACTTTTTAATTGACCTTCAATTAATTTTTTAATTGATACTATCATTTCTGTGATTGAAGACATTTCAATTAAAAATTAATTGGATCAATTAATTTCGTGATTGAATCAGAAAAATCAGAGAAGCAAATTTCATCCCATCTGGCTGAAATTTTGCCCCCATATAAACCGATCACCAGATTTGAACTCCGGAGCCTCTTGGAAGACCAAAATTCATCTGATTAAGTTGGAATTTGGTACGTGGTGTTAATATACACATTAAACACCCATGCAAAAAATGATCGAAGACGGTCCATAATTATATATAGCCCCCATATAAACCAATCCTCAGATTTGAACTCCGGAGCTCCTTGGAATAGCAAAATCCTTCCGATTCGGTTGAAATTTGGTACGTGATGTTAGTATATGGTATCCAACAACCATGCAGGAATTGGTTCATATCAGTCCATAATTATATATAGGCCCCACATAAACTTATCCCCAGATTTGACATCCGGTGCCTTTTGGAGAAGCAAAATTCATCCGATCTGTTTGAAATTTGGTACGTGGTATTAGTATATGATATTTAACAACCATGCCAAAAGTGGTCTATATGAGTCCATAATCATATAGAGCCCCCATATAAACCGATACCGAGATTTGGTTTTGGAGTCTCTTGGAGGAGCAAATTTCATCCGAGTCAGTTGAAATTTGGTGCATTGTGCTAGTATAAGGCCGTTAACAACCATGCCTAACTAGGTCCATATCGATCTATAGTTATATATAGCCCTCAGATAAATCGATCCCCAATCACATAAAAATTGGTCCATATCAAGTTCATAATTGTATATAGCCCCCATATAAGCGACCCATATTTCTATTCTGGCTCTCTACGTACAGTGCAAAAGTCCATATCGATTCGTAATTATTTGTAGACTTACCTATACATACCTTTTTTCTCTAACATACATCTAACACTTATGGAATAACTCACAATTTAGAAAACGATGTAAAAAAGTTTTAAAATACCACAACCCAAGTAATTCGATTGTGGATGACAGTCTTTCGTAGAAGTTTCTACGCAATCCATGGTGGAGGGTACATAAGATTCGGCCTGGCCGAACTTACGGCCGTATATACTTGTTTTTTTACTGACATTGTTTTTCGGCCCAGTGCGTTGGGCAATTTAAATATTAATACGAAATACGAATGCAAATTTTGCTTAGCAAAGAAGACGCATTTCTCTGATATTTTTGTCCTTGTCCAAAAGTCGATAAATTTTTTTCAATGAAGTTTTGTCCTTATAACATGAAAGAAATTTTTATTTAACTAAAGGGTGATACGGTCAAAATTCGGTCAATATAAACATGACGTATTTCTTTCAATTTTGCATTTAAAAAACCTGAACACCCCTCATTTTGAAGGTGTGTGTGTAGAATGTTGCTCCTATTTTGATTTTGGAATTTACTCTTCAGTTGTTAAAATGCCGTCCAAGCAAGAAGAGCAGCGTATCAAAATTTTGCTCGCACATCGCGGAAATCCGAGCTACTCGCACGCAAAGCTGGCAAAATCGCTAAAAGTTGCCAAATCAACCGTTACAAATGTAATTAAAGTGTTTGGGGAACGTTTGTCGACAGCCAGGAAGTCTGGATCGGGGGGAAATCGAAAACCGGAAGCCGCTGAGACGACAAAGAGAGTTGCAGGTAGTTTCAAGCGAAACCCTAACCTCTCTCTCCGAAATGCCGCAAATAAGATGGGTGTATCATCTACAACCGCGCATCGAGCCAAAAAACGAGCCGGACTATCGACTTACAAGAAGGTAGTGACTCCAAATCGCGATGATAAACAAAATACGACGGCCAAAGCGCGATCCCGGAGGCTGTACACGACGATGCTGACGAAGTTTGACTGCGTGGTAATGGACGACGAAACCTATGTCAAAGCCGACTACAAGCAGCTTCCGGGACAAGAGTTTTATACGGCAAAAGGAAGGGGAAAGGTAGCAGATATTTTCAAGCACATAAAACTGTCAAAGTTCGCAAAGAAATATCTGGTTTGGCAAGCCATCTGTACCTGTGGCTTGAAAAGCAGCATTTTCATAGCTTCCGGGACTGTCAACCAAGAAATTTACGTGAAAGAGTGTTTGAATAAACGTCTGATGCCTTTCCTGAAGAAACACGGTTGTTCCGTACTGTTTTGGCCGGATTTTGCATCTTGTCATTACGGTAAAAAGGCCATGGAGTGGTACGCCGCCAACAACGTGTAGGTGGTTCCCAAGGAAAAGAACCTCCCAACACGCCAGAGCTCCGCCCAATTGAGAAATACTGGGCTATTGTCAAGCGGAACCTAAAGAAGACCAAAAAAACTGCTAGGACGAGCAGCAGTTCAAGGCAAACTGGCTTTCTGCGGCGAAAAGGTGGACAAGGTGGCTGTACAAAATCTGATGGCAGGTGTCAAGCGTGAGGCCCGGCAATTCGGATTTGGAAAAGCGAAAGCCTAAATGAATTTTTTTTTTCTTGAATTTTATACTAATTGAACTTGAAAAAGAAATTTAATTTGATTTTTTAAATAAACGATTTCCACGATTTACACGCGTTTTCGCTTGACCAAATTTTGACCGTATCACCCTTTAAGGTCAACGTGGCTTTAAAAGTTCTGAAAAATTCTTCAAAATTAATGAAATTGTCTTTAATTTTTTTGCACCGAAAGAAGAGTTTTCTTTTCTGAGGAACGAAATTTTAGACAAGCAAAGTTTTCTTTTGGCACTAAAAAATTTCAGAGACTATAGTTGAATCGCTTATCAAAAATTCGGATTTATTTGCTCCAAAAGGAAATACATTATAAGAAAAGGGTAATTTCGTTTGTCTAGAACTTCGTTCCGGAGGAAAGTATTTTTTCTTTGGGTGTGTCTTTTTGCATCCTGACTACAAAGCAAACAAGCGTTCAAGAATGGGAGGTGTTTTATGAATTTTTGTGTTTTTGAATTATGAAATTTGGTCATATTCAATTTCATTACAAACATTTCCAACAAAGAAAATATTTTTATTATGTAGATACTATACAACCAAATACTTTCATCCCAAAGTGTCTCGTATTTATTTTGACTTCAAAAATCCGTCACATTCAATTTCTATTTCAGCTTTATTTCTTCAAAGAATTCTAGAGAAAATTATTAAGATAATTAAGAGGCATAACAAATTGGTATAACATATGAAAACTGTGTGCAATAGCATAACCACATAATGCTCTTTTGTTCATTTGCAAAACATGTACCTAAATATACGAATAACAGGCATCCTTTTCCAAGGATCAGTAATAACCATAACAACATTTACATGGAAATGCTTCAAATTGAATCAACGACAACATCATCATCATCATCATCATCATCAGAGAAACAGAAACAGCAGCAATTGTCTAAATTAACTTAATTGAGTGTTGTTGAATTTTTATTGGTTGATAACATTTTTTTCTGTGGGTTAAAGTGAAGGATATGTGGTTACATCCTTGAAGAAACTCACAAAGCCTTTATTCGAAGAAATGTAATGAAATTTATGAAAATTTTTATGCATAAAATGATCACATTTAATTACATTTACACAATAATAAACACAAATATAAAATTATTTTTACCGACATTAACACATGGCCAAACGAAGTCATGTTCACAGACACCTCAACGCACGCACCCACACGCGTGCAACCAAGAGCACGATATTCTGCAGGATATTTTATAGGATAGCCGGGCAAAAATACAGCAAATATCCAGACACCGTGTCTGGTTTAAAGCTTTGTACGAAATGCAATTTGTTGCCGTTTGTATTGTAAGGCCCCCACCACATAAATGTACAAAAAGGTTTCTATGTGATTTGCCAGGATCCCTGTTACCATTGCGAGAAAGAGCAAGAGAGCGTGGGGCTCTGTTATCCTTACTAACCTGACAATGGTGTGTTGGCGACCACCATGCCCTGGCATTTCTGTACAAAATGTACAACATAAAAGTAATAATTATTATTATGGCTGTTTGTTCTTTCAGTCTTGTGTCTTGTGTAACGCTTACGTTATTACGATTATGGTGTGAAACTCAACAATTGTTGAAAGAAAAGTTACAGACATAAACGCCCTCCGAAAACTCGAGTCCTCGACTACTATACACCTCCTTCAATGTTGAATGGCTAGCTCCAATGACTGCGTGTAAATGGTCCCCACAAAATAAAATAAAAAAAAAACACAAAAATAAAATAAAATAAAAACCCCCAACCAAAATAGACGCATTGCTGCAAAACAAAAAAAAAAAAAACCTACCATAGTGGAGACATGACTAGAGTTGCGGAAATTTATGGTCCAGTGTAGGTGGAGCATTAACGATGGAATTTATTTATGTGCTTTCATACAACCATCAGGGAGAAACTCAGAAATATATCCGCAAGTGCTCAAGTTTATAAGAAATAAAAAAATAAATGCGCCATATCCAAAAAGGGGAATGAAAGAAAATACAAAAGAAGATTAAAGTTCACATCTTAAAGTTTAATGAAAATAGCCTACGATTAAACTACCCGTAAATATGCCTCAATTGCCCAAATAATCCATCTAATGGACAATATAGTTGAACAGTATCGTAATTTTAAACTATATGAGTCTTTAATATTATAATTATTAGTATTTAATCATTTTTATTTTTTGATTTCAGCTTAAAATCATGCAAAGACTTTAGTTGGGCAAAGCCTTTTTGATTGCAAAATGGTTGAATGGATAGCCGTTTCGGAATTACCACTTTTCTCATTAGCATCCTCTATTTGCAGCGAAGCTATCAACCAATTATCAGAATAAGCTCGGATAATTCATTAAACACACACTGAAAAAATATTATCGTGAGACCCAAGATTTCGTGTCCTTAAAATACGAAAGCGAATTTTGCTTAACACAGAAGAGACATTTCTTTAATATAATGTTTGTCCAAAAGTCGATAAACTTTTCAATGGAGTCGTTTTGTCCTTATTGTTAACTAGCTTCGATGCGCATCACGAAGAATATTTTCATTAACTTATGGCGATTTCGATTGGGAAAAATACACTGAAAAAAATATTTACGTGATATTAAAGATTACGCAACCTAAATTTTAGGAATCGAAATTTACAAAATATTAAGGACAAATTTCTTTAAAATAATGAAATTTTAATTAAAATAAAGTGTATAATCTTTGCTTCAAAAATTTTTTTCATTAAATTTATGACACAAATTTTGTAAATATGCGCCCCTCCATTAACGTCCCAGTCTTTGAACTATGGCTAATTTTTCTTAAAACAAAGAAATACATTTTCGATTTAAAGAAATTGTCTTTAATTAACTAAAATATTGAAACTTAAGATTTAAGATAAAAATGCTTCACATATAGGCTAAGACTTATTTTGAGTATTTAGCATCTTTGGTTTAAAGTCTTTTTGGAATTAAGAAAACATTTTTTACTTTAAAGTAGTCGTTATAATTTGGATTTTTAAACTGGCATTTGTTTGTACGTGAGTACCTTTATTAATAAATCGCGAAAAGAGAATGAAAATTTGATAAATGAGAATACCAAAATACCAAAAGGGAATACCAAAATCCTTAGAGGAAGGTCAAAATCTTTGGATCCGGTTCATAATTATATATAGCCCCCATATAAACCGATCCCCATATTTGGCTTGCAGAGCCTCAAAGAGAAGCAAATTTCATCCGATCCGGCTGAAATTTGGTACGTGGTTTTGGTATACGGTCTCTAACAACCATGCAAAAATTGGTCCACATCGGTCTATAATTATATATAGCCCCCATATAAACCGATCCCCAGATTTGGCTTCCGGAGCCTCAAAGAAAAGCAAATTTCATCCGCTCCGGCTGTAATTTGGTTCATGGTTTTGGTATATGGTCTCTAACAACAATGCCAGAATTGGTCCATATCGGTCCATAATTATATATAGCCCCCAAATAAATCGTTCTCCAGATTTGACCTCCGGAGCCTCTTGGAGGAGCAAACTTCATCCGATCCGGTTCAAATTAGGAACGTGGTGTTAATATATGGTCGCTAACAACCATACCAAAATTGGTCCAATCACACAAAAATTGGTCCATATCGGTTCATAATCATGGTTGCCACTAGAGCTAAAATAATCTACCAAAATTTTATTTCTATAGAAAATTTTGTCAAAATTTTATTTCTATAGAAAATGTTGTCAAAATTTTATTTCTAGAGAAAATTTTGTTAAAATTTTATTCGGTTCATAATAACATTTTCATCATTGTCAAAATTTTATTTCTATAGAAAATTTTGTTCAAATTTTATTCGGTTCATAATCATGGTTGCCACTCGAGCCAAAAATAATCTACCAAGATTTTATTTCTATGGAAAATTTTGTCAAAAGTTTATTTCTATAGAAAATTTTGTTAAAATTTTATTTCTGTAGACATTTTTGTCAAAATTTTCTTTCTATAGAAAATTTTGTGAAAATTTTTATTTCTATAGAAAATTTTATTTCTATAGAAAATTTTGTTAAAATTTTATTTCTGTAGAAAATTTTGTCAAAATTTTATGTCTACTTTGTCAAACTGAATTATATACGTATTGGATCGATCTTTTTTGATTTAATATATACCACGTATGGACTTACATACAATTTAGAAGATGGTGTTAGGAGGTTTTAAGATACCTTGCCATGCACCCAGAGAAATGATTGGTTGGAATTCGATTACGACAACAATTTGATAGTGGAGACTCAAAATTTTTAATTGTGTGGAATAATTGTTAGTTATTTCTTTTGTTAGATAGTTTATATAACCAATATAATAGCGGTGTGACCGAAAGTTGGTACACACGACCAAGTATTGGTCGTTATTTATATATTGAAGTAAGCAACCATTTCAATTTATTACACCCCGTTGTGCTAACTGACTTCTTTTGCCAATATGCTTCCATGCCCAACTGAAGGTCTGTTTAACAACTAAGTTGGTTGTGTTAACTGATTTGATAGTTATAAAAGGAATTGGTTGCTATGGACTATATATACATATATAACAACAAATATATTGTGTTTTGCCTAATTAATTATCAACTTTAAATTCTTTAAATTTCAATTCAATATTTTGATGACGTTTACTCGAATTTAGAGAACATGTCCATAAAGGATTGCTGTGAGTTATATATATAGTGAATGGAAGACACAAACGGTCATCTAACTTTTGTCCACATTTGGCAGGTGTCCAGTTAGAAAACCGTCCACGTTTGGTAGGTGCCGGTTTTCAGAGTGACCAAGTCTGAGAGTTTTTTTGTATATTTTTAAATTGGGTAGCTGTATTCTTAAGTTGTAAGTAACTTAAACATCAAATTAAATTAATACTCCTCACTCTTTACCTTCTTCCCTCTAGGGATATCTCAACAAATGTGACGACTTCCGATGTAACGACAACATTTTATGATCCATGCCTGAGTTCAGAGTCACGCTGAAAATCGATCCGGTAATTATAAGTACCGCAACTGAAACATTTCCATTCAGTTCTAAGCTCTGTAGGTGTTTCGGATACATTGGCTTCACTTCTGCGATTAAAACCGAATGACCATTACACCATGATCATGCCAAATTGGATATTAACGCAAAAATTTCGTTGGGTATTTTTTCTTTCAGGCTTTAAAAGCAAAATATTTTGAGAACTGCGCTCCAATAAGATTTATGAAATCGAAGATTACAAGTTTAGAAGAATTCTTATAGGCCGAGGGCCTCCTTGGGCCTCAAAATTATGCAGATTGGTTTGCAAACATCGCAACTATATATTTTGTGAAGTTTTTTTTCCAGTTCAAAAATGTTCTACAGATGACGATTTTTTATTAGCTCAATAATCAATACAAGAAATATTAATATGTAATAAAATTAAATATAAATTAAACTTAATTCAAAGGATGCTTTCTTAATTTCATAAGGTTGTCCGAAAAAATAATTAGTTGTTTTAACAAACGAATGAAATTTTATTGGTTGGGATTACCAATTAGGGTGTTAATGTGCTCAAATTTTAGTTATCCAAACAATTTATGTATTGTTGTGCCAGACAAGAATTGGTTGCTCTAACAAATATTGTCAGTTATATTCTGATGGTAGATGGGACCAAATAAATCGGTTGGCAAAAAAAATTGGTTGGCACAACAAATTTGTTTTCTGTGTGTGGGCAAGCGTTACCGCAACTTAAGTAATTCGATTGTGGGTGGCAGTGTTTAGAAGAAGTTTCTACGCAATCCATGATGGAGGGTACATAAGCTTCGGCCTGGCCGAACTTACGGCCGTATATACTTGTTTTATTTTATTTTGGTTGTATTTTATTTTTGACGATTGTTTCTGAAAAAATTTTCTTTGAAATTTTATTGGCAGCCCTGCCTCAAACAATATTTATGGGCAAAATTTTATTTTTATATGGTGCCTCTCGAACATTTTTATGGCTCGAAATATATATCTGATTTCAGCAACCATTTTATGTTTGCCGAAAAGCAAAAATTTTTGCCACAAACATGTTATATGGTCACCACACAAAAATAACATTTTGTTATTGAAACATCCCAGCAAATAAAGCGTCGCCAAAAAAGTAATGAAAATGTTCTTTTTGGATCCGGAAGTGGTTCAAAATTGACGCAGAAGCGATGAATTTAACATGGGCTTGTCATAGGACGGAAGTCCTCCATTTCAACAGCCGTTGCACTGAATTTGCATCACTTCTCAAGGATTGATCCGAATTCAATGTTTTGGATGTAAATTAAAAAAGTCTATGACATTTTGTCAAATAAATAATTTTTATAATTTTTTATAATTTTTAATGGATTCTAACGCTTGTCTGAAACGTTTGCTCACAAATAATTTCAAAAATTCACTATTTTTTCAGATTGGATTTAGCATTTTTTTTTTTCGACAAAATTTGTAACATATTTGAAACAAAAAAGTTAACATTATCCATTAAAAATATGAAAAAATCCACAAAAAAATTGAATTAAGGGAACTTCCTGTGTACTTAAAATAAAAAACATCATTGTGAGTATATCTTCTGGAAGTGCTTTTAAAGTTGTGGCTTTGGAAGAACTTCCAATTTTTTTTTTGCTGGGATGTTTCAGGTCCCAGTAAAAAAACCGTCGCCAAAAAAGTAGTGAAAATGTTCTTTTTGGATCCGAAAGTAGTGCAAAATTTGCGCAGCACCGATGAATTTAACATGGGCTTGTCACACTCAGAGAAGGAATATGATCACCCAACCATGTTTGAAGAACATAATGTGACTTTTTCACGGGAAACATATATGTTACATCTTACATGTTTGGCGAAACCATGTTATTTTCTCGAAAATTATATATCTGATTGCGGAAAACATGTTATGTTTGTAGAGAAAAGAATATTTTTGCGACATAGTCGTCGTGAAAAAGTAACACGGTGCTCTTAAAACATGTTTGAGGTGATCATGTTCCTTCTCAGGGTGCATACACAGAAAAAAATTTCACGAAAATTTTTCCAATTAAAATTTTAATTGAGTTTTAAAAAATATTCAATTAAACATTTAATTGATTCAACAAATTTTTTAATTGAAACAAAAACCAATCACAAAAATTAATAGTATCAATTAATTTTTTAATTAAATCAATTAATTTTTTAATTGACCTTCAATTATTTTTTTAATTGATACTATCATTTCTGTGATTGAAGACATTTTAATTAAAAAATTAATTGGATCAATTAATTTCGTGATTGAATCAGAAAAATGTTTTTTGTGTGTAGGACGGATGTCCACCATTTCAACAACCGTTGCACTGAATTTGCATAACTTCTTACTCTTCGAATTCAGTGTTTTGGATGTGAATTAAAAAATGTTGTCATATTTTGACAAATAAATAATTTTTATAAGTTTTTATGATTTTTAATGCATACTAACGCTTGCCTGAAATGTTTGAATCAAAATATTTTGAAAAACTCCCAATATTTTTTGAACGGATTTAGAATTTTTTTTCGACAAAATTTCAATAAGTTGTACCACTTATTCTGTTTTTAACCTTTTTGAAATAGAAAAAATAAGTTACACATTAAAAATAAGAAAAAAGCGAATTATAAATAATTGAATTAAAAGAACTTCCTTTGTAGTTAAAATAAAGAACATCGTTGGGAGTACATCTCTTGGAAGTGCTTTTAAAGTTGTGCCTTTGGAAGAATTTCCACATTTTTTTGCTGGGGTGTTCATATTCGTTCTCATCATATTCGTTCTCTATGTGTGGAGGCCAATCGTCAACAGACCTCATTGGCAAGTGAACCCCTCAATTATAATGACTTCTCATCGGTGACAACCAGATTCAGTAACTGGTCACTTATGTGCAACCGAAACAACTTCTTGAATTTTTCCAGTCAAACTATTTTTCTGCATTGTTGAGCTCTTGCACTTTTTGCAACTGCAATGGCTTTAGTGGATTTCGATCAAATCTGGCCTTTACTTTCTTGTGTTGTTACTATGTAGCTACCTGTATCACGGCACGTTAAACAAAAATTGTTTGAATTCCACCGGGAATAACTTTATTACTGAAAGTAATAAATCAAAATGCTTCTGTAAGTTTCTAAACAATCAAATGAAATGTCACTGGAATAAATCTGTTAGCTGTAAGACGAACGGTTTAGAAACGATAGCAATCTGATTTCAGTAAATAGCAGCCACCCGGTATAAAGTTCTATAGACCAAGTTTTGCACAATTGTTAGATCCGAAAATAAAATCCGGGATTCGGCTTATATTTGGCCTACGTATAATTATTAACCGATATTGACCCTCGGTAAATTTAGATGACGCACTAAATTAACAACGGATTGTCTCTCCAGGAGGCTCAAGAAATCAAATCTAGCTGTTTATATGGGGGCTATTATTGAAACGTTCCGATTTCTATTCCCCATCATAGGTATTGGCAATAATGCTTGGGGTTGGCCGCTGAGTCAATCTAGCCACGTCCGTCTGTCTGTGAACACATTTATGTAATCAAAGTCAAGGTCGAAGTTTTGGTCCAATCAACTTAAAATTTAGCACAAAATATATATTTTGAGCCAGATTTAAGAAGAAATCAGTTCAGATTTCAATATAGCTCCCATATATACATATATCTTATATAGCTCCAGAAGCCAGGGTTGTACCATGATTTTCTTTAAATTTTTCACAACTGATAGTATCGTAAAGTGTGCAAAATATGGCACCCGATTTACCCTCACAGCGGCCTTTTCGCCAAACATAAAATGGTAATGGCCGAGAAAATCACTTGGTTGTGGCATCTGTCCAAAAATAAAATTTTTCTCTAGGAAGTGATCATATCCTTTTTCTGTGTACCAAAATTACATCAGTGTGACATTAATAAGGACCTTAATATTATGCCTCTTGCCATTTTGATATTTTTCGTCTTTACGCATAAATATGAAATGTCAGTTTAAAGCTGAATTTATTGTCATATTTTCCACAAACATAATTCTTCTGTATTTTTTTCTCTTGAACACAAGGAAAATCCTATAAAATTGAAAATTTACGTTATTTAAAACAGTCTCACACTGCAGACATCCTCGTATAACCACCTTTAACCGCCGAAGCGACCACACATAGGACACCTGAAAAAAGTAATTTTCACAAATTTGCCGACGCATAATCCCAGTTCAGCAGCCAATGTCATTGGTACTGGAGTAGAGCGGGAGTTTCACAAAATGTCACATTCCATGGAATTTATGTAGCGTTACAGTAAGCATCAAGTTCCAACATAAGGAGCCAAGGAAGCATTGTGGTGGACCCACCCACTTCAACTCATATTGCACACTTTTGCTTCTTGTTTTGGGTTTCATTGTTTTTTCTGGTGTTGAACGATAAAGGTGAGCCATTGTAGTGTTGGTAAGTGTAAGGGGTCTCTACAGAAACGGAAACAGTTGCTCTTCTATGTGTGGGTATGTGTGGATGCTCTTAAGGTACTTAGAAGCAGTTGAGCAGCTGTTAAACCATGGTGCTTTCACCTCATATTACAAAACAATACAAAGTCCTTATTATGAAAGTTTATGGATGGGAATTTTGCCCCTCACTCATTGTTGTTAGCCCAATACTCTTCCAACACACACATATATACATAACTTAAAGTTTATGGCATACCATACACATACATATATACACATGTGACCATTTCAATAACTATGCAGTGAAAGCCAGGACATGGCGGGAAAGGACAAACAAATTGCTTGTTATTGTATCTGATGTTATTTTTGGCCGCCGTTTTATAAGTGCTTTAGGGCCCAGGTGCAAGTGAATGCGTTAAAGGAAGTGTTGGTCTTTTAACTGGTCTACTTCACATAGAGTAGATGGAGGTATAGGTGTATGTGTATATGTGTGGTAGTCTGTCTCAAGTCAAGTGGCAATTTCACTTTCATCCCATGTAACTTAACAATGTGCTTCTTCTTCGGCAAAAGGCCATCATCATAGAGAACAACTTCATCTTCATATTAATGGGATTGTCGTAGAGCAAACAGTGGTGCTCTGAGAAAATATAATTATTGGGTAGAATTTTTAACAGAAATCTTACGATAGAAAAATAGGCTTTACGAGTTTCACCATCGTCACAGATCGGTTTTTGGATAATGTCCAAACACTGCTAATACGATTGGTCTCAGAAGCACGAATGCCACTCGAGCCACAAATAATCTACCAAATTTTGGACAAAATTTTACCAAACAAAGAAAGCTTATTTTACCCAATTTCTATAGAAAATTTTGTTAAAATTTTATTTTTATAGGAAATTTTGTCAAAAATTTATTTCTATAGAATATTTTGTCAAAATTTTACATCTATAGAAAATTTTGTAAACATTGTATTCCTATAGAAAATTTTATCAAAATTTTATTTCCATAGAAAATTTTGTCAAAATGTTATTTCTATTGAAAATTTTGTCAACATTTTATTTCTATATAAAATTTTGTCAAAAGTTTATTTCTAAAGATTTTTTTTTTTAAATTTTACTTATAGAAATTTATAGTAAATTTTGTCAAAATTTTTTTCTACAGAAAATTTTGTCAAATTTTATGTCTATAGAAACTTTTGTTAACCCAGCAAAAACATTTGGAAGTTCTTCCGAAGGCACAACTTTAAAATCACTTCCAGAAGATGGGTAATTTTACTTTTTTTTTGCAACAAATAGGTTAAAAACAGAGTAAGAATTTATAAAATGGTACAAATCATTTAAATTTTGTCGAAAAAAATGCTAAATCCAAATTGTGAATTATTGAAACTATTTGAGGTCATACGTTTCCGACAAGCGTTAGAATCCATTAAAAATAATCAAAAATTATAAAAATTATTTATTTGACAAAATATCACAAAATTTTTTAGTTTACATCCAAAACATTGAATTCGGATCACACCTAAAGAAGTGATGCAAATTCAGTGCAACGACTGTTGAAATGGGGGACTTCCGTCCTATGACAACCCCATGTTAAATTCATCGCTTCTGCGTCAATTTTGAACCACTTTCGGATACAAAAAAAATATTTTCATTACTATTTTGGCGACGCTTTCATTGCTGGGACACTTTTATTTCTATAGAAACTTTTAGTAAACTTTCATTTCTATAGAAAATTTTTGTCAAAGTTTTATGTCTACAAAAAAATTTGTCAAAATTTTATTTCTATAGAAAATTTTGTCAAAATTTTATTTCTATAGAAAATTTTGTCAATATTTTATTTCTATAGAAAATTCTCTCAAAATTTCATTTCTATAGAAAATTTTGTCAAAATGTTGTTTCTATAGAAGATTTTGACAAAATCTTATTTCTATAGAAAATTTTGTCAATATTTTATTTCTATAGAAGATGTTGTCAAAATTTTCTTTCTATAGAAAATGTTGTCAAAATTTTATTTCTATAGAAAATTTGGTCACAATTTTATTTCTATAGCAAATTTGGACAAAATTTTATTTCTACAGAGAATTTTGTCTAAATTTTATTTCTATAGAATATTTTGTCAAAATTGTGTTACTATAGAAGATTTTGACAAAATCTTATTATAGCCTCCACCATAGGATGTAACACATCGAAATATTGCTCTAAGACCCCATAAAGTATATATATTCTGGGTCGTGGTGAAATTCTGAGTCGATCTGAGCATGTCCGTCCGTCTGTTGAAATCACGCTAACTTCCGAACGAAACAAGCTATCGACTTGAAACTTGGCACAAGTAGTTGTTATTGATGTAGGTCGGATGGTATTGCAAATGGGCCATATCGGTCTACTTTTACGTATAGCCCCCATATAAACGGACCCCCAAATTTGGCTTGCGATTGCTCTAAGAGAAGCAAATTTCATCCGATCCGGCTGAAATTTGGTACATGTTGTTAGTATATGGTCTCTAATGACCATGCAAAAATTGGTCCACATCGACCCAGAATTATATATAGCCCCCATATAAACCGATACCCCGATTTGGCTTGCGGAGCCTCTAAGAAACGAAAATTTCATCCGATCCGGCTGAACTTTGATACATGGTGTTGGTATATGTTCTCTAATGACCATGCAAAAATTGGTCCATATCGGTCCATAATTATATATAGCCCCATATAAATCGATATCCAGATGTGCCCTCCGGAGCCTCTTGGAGGAGTAAAATTCGTTCGATCCGGTTGAAATTTGCACCGTGGTGTTAGTATAAGGCCGCTAATATCCATGCCAAAAATGGTCCATATCGGTCTATAGCCGATCCCCAATCACACAAAAATTGGTCCATATCGGTTCATATTCATGGTTGCCACTCGAGCCAAAAATAATCTACCAAAATTTTATTTTTATGGAAAACATTGTCAAAATGTTATTTCTATAGAAAATTTTGTCAAAATATTATTTATATAGAAAATTTTGTCAAAATTTTATTTCTATAGAAAATTGTGTAAACATTTTGTTTCTATAGAAAATTTTGTCAAAATTTTATTTCTATAGAAAATTTTTTCCAAATTTTATTTGTATAGAAATTTTTTTTCCAAATTTTACTTCTATAGAATATTATGTCAAAATTTTATTTCTATAGAAAATTTTGTCAAAATTTTATTTCTATAGAAAATTTTGTCAAAATGTTATTTCTGTAGAAAATATTGTCAAAATGTTATTTCTATAGAAAATTTTATCTTAATTTTATATCTATAGAAAATTTTGTCAAAATTTTATTTCTATAGAAATTTGTTTACGATTGGAGGCATTTCAAAACAAGTAAGTAAAATAGGAAGTCGGACCGGACCGACTATATCGTAACCTAAATCCCGCCACTACTGAAGTCGTAAACTTAAACATTTTTTGGGGTATCATAGAAGTACACACAAAGAAAATTTCATTAAAAGTCAGCAAACGAAAAATTTTCATTGATATAACGAAACACTTTCATATATGCAATGAAAATATTCGTTGATAGTACGAAACGTTACATTGATTGAGAGAAAATTCTTTATATTAAGGAAAAAATTCATTATATTAACGAATTTATTTCATTGGCTGACTTTTAACGACACATATCGTTAATATAATATTTATCACAATGAACTGAATAGTCTAAGCGAGCCTGAATCCTTATCGGGCTGCCACTTTAACCTTTAACCTAACCTAATATAACGAAACTTTTTTTATTAGTGTAGTTTTGAAAATAAACCATATTTCCTTATTTAAAGAAATTAAGGGTACATGTTTCTGAGACCTTTATATCAATCGGAACAGAAGCGCCTGATATTGAGCTATACTTGATTTTAAACCTACAGAGTTAGTAGGCCACTAATATTGAGGCCACTATTAAATAAGTGAGTAGAGTAGAAAGTCGTGCGGCGATGAATATATAGTGCGCTAAACCACACCTATTGAATTAGTAAACCTATTTGTAAGCTATCAATGAAATGGGGTGGGGAAAAAACCTATTTCTATATTTAAGAAAATTAAAGGGTAAATGTTTATCTCCATCTAAAAATATATGTCTGATATTAGAAGCTAAATTTATAATTGGTTGTACACCTACAGAGGCTATACATATAAATGGGATATATAGATATATATCTAAATCTGAATCGATTTGGATGATTCTTTGTAGGTACAGTTAGTACCATAGAAGATTAACCAACTTTGAGTGGAATCGGTTAATAAATAAGGGTTTTTTGGCTATACATATATATGGGAGCTATATGTAAAGGGTGATTCTTTTGAGGTTAGGATTTTCATGCATTAGTATTTGACAGATCACGTGGGATTTCAGACATGGTGTCAAAGAGAAAGATGCTCAGTATGCTTTGACATTTCATCATGAATAGACTTACTAACGAGCAACGCTTGCAAATCATTGAATTTTATTACCAAAATCAGTGGCAGAAAATCCGCTTTTTTATCGACAAATTTTGTTCAGCGATGAGGCTCATTTCTGGTTGAATGGCTATGTAAATAAGCAAAATTGCCGCATTTGGAGTGAAGAGCAACCAGAAGCCGTTCAAGAACTGCCCATGCATCCCGAAAAATGCACTGTTTGGTGTGGTTTGTACGCTGGTGGAATCATTGGACCGTATTTTTTCAAAGATGCTGTTGGACGCAACGTTACGGTGAATGGCGATCGCTATCGTTCGATGCTAACAAACTTTTTGTTGCCAAAAATGGAAGAACTGAACTTGGTTGACATGTGGTTTCAACAAGATGGCGCTACATGCCACACAGCTCGCGATTCTATGGCCATTTTGAGGGAAAACTTCGGAGAACAATTCATCTCAAGAAATGGACCGGTAAGTTGGCCACCAAGATCATGCGATTTGACGCCTTTAGACTATTTTTTGTGGGGCTACGTCAAGTCTAAAGTCTACAGAAATAAGCCAGCAACTATTCCAGCTTTGGAAGACAACATTTCCGAAGAAATTCGGGCTATTCCGGCCGAAATGCTCGAAAAAGTTGCCCAAAATTGGACTTTCCGAATGGACCACCTAAGACGCAGCCGCGGTCAACATTTAAATGAAATTATCTTCAAAAAGTAAATGTCATGGACCAATCTAACGTTTCAAATAAAGAACCGATGAGATTTTGAAAATTTTATGCGTTTTTTTTTAAAAAAAAGTTATCAAGCTCTTAACAAATCACCCTTTAAAACTGCAACGATTTCGATGATACTTTCCAGCTATAGTTAGTACTATAGAAGATACCACTATATGCACCCTCACAAAAAATCGCTTCTGTAACATATACTCCCAAACATATTTTGCTTCAAGCATATACATTTTTGGGTATTGCCCAAACATTTATATGTTTGATCTCTTCCAATATATAATATGTTTGCAAGCATATTGGTCTAAACAATATATGTTTGGGTAGTCTAAGTTCCAAACATTTTGTATTTTTGCATCCAAATTCAATAATGTTGTCTTCCAAAAAACAATATGTTATTATGTGAACATATAATATGTTTGGAAGCATATGATTTTTTTTATTTTAATTTTACCTTTTGCCGGACGGGGATTCGAACAGCGGACCACACAGTTTGTAAGGATCAAAGAAGTAGCTGATCAATTGCCCAAGGGAAAATAAAATGTTAATTTTGTAATAACAAGCAACAACCACCAATTAAGTTGGTCGCTCCCTGTTAAATAGCGCTCCAAGCTACTAAACACATATATGTTTATAGGCTATTTCTAAATTAATATATGTTTGCATCCAAGCATATTATATTTACAAACATTTTATGTCCCAAACATAATATGTTCTAACATATTAACATATATGTCCCAAACATGTTATGCTAGTTTATGAACATTATATGCTTGCACTCAAAAATATTGTGTTTAAAAATTTGTGTTCTAAACATATAATGTTTATATATGGGAGATATATCTAAATCTGAACGTATTTCGATGGAATTTTGCGCAACGTTGGTGACTTACGTTTAGCCAAATTTAACTGGACTGGAATTCCTCAAACAACAAATACAGGGACGGACACCAACTCAGGAGGTAAAGTCGAACGATATATTTTTTGGGGGTCTAAGATCAATATTTCTGGTAGGCAAATTTTTTGGCAGATCAAAGTTATAACCTGACCCCCATTTGGTTTAGGGTATAAATTGTTGAAATTATTGATATATAAGTCAACGTCTTAGATGTCGTACGCCTTTTTTAAAATAAAAAATTTTAATTAATGTTAATTCGAAAATTAAATAAATTTCATTTTGTTTTTTTTTTCTAGCTTTTTATTTAAATTTACATATTTATTGCTATAAATGTTGTCTGATCTAGCCATTTTTACTTCTCAATATTTGGCAACATTGGCTACTTTTTGTTAAAAGAAAGCATAAAAAACACCATGAGATAAGATAAAATGGGAGAGTTTGTAATTTATATATCCAAAAGTATTATAAATTAAATAACTTAGCTTTTGAACTTTTTTGGTATATATCTCACAAAACTAAAAATATTGTATTTGGTGTTGGTTAGAAGTTCATTTTAATCATTTTTCAATAACAAGAAAAACAATATCCTTCAATACTACTACAACGGCATTTAGTGAGTGAGATTTATAAGAAAAATTAAAAATTGGCACTACTGAGTAGCACATTAAAAGCACACTGGTGTAAATTAATTAAAACACAAGAAATTCAAATAAATAAAACACTTACCCAAATGTAACATATTCTCAAGGTTTCGTTATCACGTGTGCAGCAATATGTTCATACATAAAATAAAATATGCAATGGCTATCGTTATCATTTAATATCCCGTTCTGTTCAATCATGAATGTTGTATCCATAACGAATTTTCCATAATAACAATATTCGTTTCGACACTTGAACTCAAAATATGGAAACATTTTACCGATCACTAATCCACGAGCAAAGCGAACAACGCAATGTGCAAAACCGAACTGACGATGCAAAGAATTTTTCGCCATTGGATACCATGAAATAACAAACTTGCCGAGCAAAGAGTGAGCAAGTGGAGAAAAGGCATATTTAGCGATTGTGTAGACTTCCTCTCTTTACTCCATAGGGTGGTTATTTCATGGTATCCAATAAAGAAAAATTTTGTTGCATTTTCATTGCATGTATTAGTTAGAACGTATTGCACACATAATAACTAAACCCTTGAGCAGACATTTGGGTATTTTATTTATTTGAATTTATTTGAATTAATTTCCAAAGAAATATATTTCCTCCTACGAAACGCACTTCATTCAATGTCGTTTTAGTAGTATTGAAACTCTCTCAAAGTTTTTTTTGTCGAAATACAGAGAGAACTGTGTTATTGATTCAACTGTGTGAGATTTGGATCCCCTTTCACTCTTTCAAGATGTTGTTGTAAATGTGCTTATATCCAACAACGATGTAGACACACATAAACTGTTAGTTGTCTGAGAGGCAAAGTTAGTACAATCGCATTTGTAGTTGAAATATTTGGGAAAGAAAATTTTACCATATTAGGATTGTATCCCCTCTCTCCTCTTGCCAACTTCAAATATATATTTCTAAGAATATATCTAATAACAATCGGCTATTTAATTGGTATTGCCTATGCAAAGAGAATTTACAAAACTACAAATATGTGTTTGTCTGAAGAGAGGGAGAGTGAGAGAGAGTTTCGTGTTCATCTAATGGATCCCCTTTCCATCTTCACCCAAATCATTGTATCCATCAACAATAGTGGCACACATATGCGGTTAGTTTTATACTGTTGCGATTTTTTTTCGTCTTTCAAATTTACATTTTTTGTTTTTTTTAGTGCCAACATTATCTTAGCTTTTCTTACTTGTATATGAATTTGTTTTTTATTACCACAATACATACATGCATACACATCAGAGAAAACAAATCGGTATGCATTTTGTTAAACAACTACAGGGGAAGGGATGTTTGGGGGAAAAGGCACATTTACCGCAATAGCGATTGTGTAGGCTTCCTCTCTTTACACAGTAGAGTGGTTATTTCATGGTATCCAGTAGCGAAAATTTGTGTTGCATTATCAGTGCGGGTTTTAGTATTGCACTGTTCGGTTTACTTATGCAGTAGCGGATCAGTGAAATGTTTACGTGTTTCGAGTTTATGCGCAAAAAGTTATGTTGTTTTTTGTTGTGTAAACCAACATTAGTTTTTGTTATTTATCTATAAGAATAGTGTGAAACATAAACAATATCTGAATATTAAACTGTAATAGGTATTGCATATTTTACAAAGAACGCCCTATGCTCAATTGGGAGTTAAAGGAATAAAATAACAATAATAAGTATTAAGTTTATTAAGTAAAATAATATAATAAGTATTATAGCTAAACACTTCAGCAGACATTTGGGTAAATCTTTTATTTATATTAATTTATTTGAATTAATTTATATGTGTGTATTTTTAATACTTTGGTTTATTATGGCGTTTTTTCTTCTTCTTCCCTCCTACCAAACCCACTTCATTAAATGGTGGTGTAGTAGTGTTGAAGCATATTGTTTTTCTTTATTACATAAACTGATTGCTCATAAAACACTCAGAAAAATCTAACCAATTATAAACCTGTTCTCCATATTCGACACACTATAAACTTGCTGTGTTCTAATTTATATTTTATGAAACATCTCTAAAATTATAAAAAGGCTGTTTTATTGATAACACTTTTACATAAATAATTTAGAAACTCTCTCGAACTTTCTTGCCAAAATGCAGAGAGAGTTTCTCTGTTTTATGCAGTGTTGCCAATTTGGTGCTTTTAGCACCAAATTTAGTGCTTTTTGATTTCTAAAAAGCACCAAATTGCCTTTTTGGTGCATTTTCAAAAAAAGCACCAACTTTGTGCTTTCTGGCAATTTCATTTAGTGCTTTTGGTGCTTTTTTATTTTGAATAGTATTAAGTAATTGATACAAAAATTTTGATTAGACTTTCAAGAGCTGAAGAAACTCAAATTTATTGCCAAATATAGAATTTGATTGTTATGAAGTTGGTATTGATTATTTTTTAATTAATATTGTTATTTAGGGTATTCTGTAGGAAAGTCGAACGATGAGTGCCGAATTTTTGAATTTGGTAAAGATGTCATTAAAAACGTTTGTATTAAATTCCCAAAGCACGCACAACTGAAATAAGCAATAGACTCCTTCCATATATTAATATTTAGAAAGTTGAAAAACATCACTGATCAAAATGAATTGAACGAAAGCGGTTCATAATGGTGAGTACTAAGTTTGAGTTTTGCCGCAAAAGTGAAAACTATATCAGTAAAAAAGGCATAAAATTATGCATATTTGCTGCAAATTTTATTATAACTTGAAGGGGTATAGCCAAAAGCAAATTCTCACAAAGTTTGTATTCCTTAAAATGAATTATTAAAGAAAAGTAATTGTAGAAAAATGACTATTTTAGCAGCTAAACTCGATCTTAATACCCACCTTAACTTTATAAAATTCAATTCACAAAAGTTCTATAATACATCTTCCGAAGTTTTTTTTTTTTTTTAGTAGACCATTTAATTTTGGATTTTGTGGTGGAAGGTGGTATGTTAGAATTTATAATATATTTTTGGTGCTTTTTGGCCTTGGTGAGTTGGCAACACTGGTTTTATGGTTCAACGTGTAAAATGTTGATCTCCTTTCCTCCTTATATTTTGTTGGTAGAAATGTTGTCATACCCAACAACGATGTAAGCACACATGTACTGTTAAGTGTGTAAGAGAAGTAGTTGGTACAATTGGATTTGGAGGAGGGATATTTGGGAAAATTAATATTTACCTTAATTAGGTTTGTATGCACTCTCCCCTCTTGCTTGAAACGGTTATTTAATTGATATTGCTTGTGCAAAGAGAATTTACAAACTCAGCAATTGTTTTGTCGAAAGAGAGGAAGAGAATATTTCGTGTTTGTTATTTCACCTGAAGATGATTTGGATCCCCTTTCTCTATGTGAAAGCACACATAAACTGTTAGTTTTATTTTGATGCATTTGTGTTATTCGGCTTCCAAATTTATCTGTACAAGTGAGAACATTTTCTTGGTTTTTCATATTTGTATCTGAATTTGTTTTCACTTCAGTTGATGGAATATGTCCCGAACCGGTCGTTTCACTTGTCCTTAATAGCAGGTACAGGTCCTTTGATCGGTTATGACCGGTGAAATTAACATGGAGTTGTCATAGGAAATATGAATTGACCGCCTAACTCATCAATAACCCAGTTCAAATAGATATGTTACAGAGAAAGTTTCTCCCAAGCAGCCAATCGTGTATTGTCTAGTTGCATTGCTGTAGAAGTTTTGCCTTGGAAGTTCATTTGAATGTAGAAGTTTAAAAAGAAATTTAAAAAATCACCAATTTTTAACTTTTTATTTTTATCTATGTTTTTTTACTTTTATTTTCTTAATATTTAATTTTTACAATTTGAAAAACTTTTTCGCTCCGACAGGGGTTGAAACTGGGTGTACTGGAACCATAACGGAATGCCTTAATACGCTCAGCCACAAACGCCGTTGAACGAAACGCCAATTTAAATGTCTGTGATATTGGTAGAAAATGAAAAAATTTGGAGAAAATTTAAAATTAACTGTCCCTATTATAGATACAAAAGGGCCAGAAAGGTGTTAATTGGTCCTTTGATAGAGACATTTAAACCAGTTAGGGGATAGGTTCATTGTGTACTACATACAAATGCATTATGTGGATACCCATCGGCTAAATACAACCAGTCCCATGACCAACTGCTTGGAAATAGGGGTCAATTGGCACCACAAAAACTGAAGGTTTTTTTTGGTATACTGTATATGAATATGTATGA
The DNA here is from genome assembly GCF_050003625.1 of Haematobia irritans. NCBI lineage: Eukaryota > Metazoa > Arthropoda > Insecta > Diptera > Muscidae > Haematobia > Haematobia irritans. The sequence continues at coordinate 161,874,539 of NC_134398.1, read as the reverse complement.
TAATTATATTTACCCTCAAACTGAAAAGTTGTTGCATTTTCTTATCATGTGTTTATTGGGTCTTTATCAAGTGCAGAAATCCTGCACTCGTCGCTAAACTTTTCAAAAGAATACCCTTAATCACAATATTCATAAAAAAAAGGATCAATACCACCTTCATAACAATCAAATTCTATATTTGGCAATATACTAGATTTGCTTAAGCTTTTGACAGTCTAATTAGAATTTTTGTATGAAAAGATTAAACTCAATGATCAAAAAATTAAATAAAAATAAATAAAAACACCAGAAAGCACCAAGTTGGTGCTTTTTTTGAAAAGTCACTAAGACAATTTGGTGCATTTTGGAAATCTAAAAGCACCAAATTGGCATCACTGTCATTACCCTCTTCACAGATGTTGTTGTAAATGTTTTATATCCAACAACAATATAGGTACACATAAACTGTTAGAGACTGTTGGGGAAAGAATATTCACCAGAACTCTCTCCCACAACTTACTCACTTCAAATTTATATTTCAATGAAAAAAAATGCTTTTACAAAGAGAATTTACAAACACTCCAAATTTGTTTTTGTCTGAAGAGAGAGAGAGAGAGAGTTTCGTGTTCAACTTTTGGATCCCCTTTCTCCATCCAAATCATTGTATCCATCAACAACGGTGGCACACATATGCAGTTAGTTTTATATTTATTGATGCGATTGTTTTTTCGGCTTGCAAATTTACCTTCCCAAGTGCCAAGATTTTCTTGTCTTTTCTTACTTGAGTGTGAATTTGTTTTTTCTATTACCGCAATACCTACACACATACTACGAGTATACACATCAGAGAACACAAACCGGTATGCATTTTGTTTGATAAACAACAATCTGGTAAAGGATGTTTGGGGGGAAAGGCATGTTTACCACAATAGCGATTGTGTAGACTTCCACAATACCAACACACATACTACGAGTATACACATCAGAGAACACAAACCGGTATGCATTTTGTTTGATAAACAACAATTCGGTAAAGAATGTTTGGGGGGGAAAGGCATGTTTACCACAATAGCGATTGTGTAGACTTCCTCTCTTTACTCAGTTGGATGGTTATTTCATGGTATCCAATAGAGAACATTTGTGTTACATTATCAGTGCGAGTTTTAGCATTGCATCGTTTGGTTTACTTCTGCGGTAGCGATCGGTGAAATGTTTGCGTATTTTGAGTTTACATGCAAAAAATTATGTTTTTTGTTGTTAAGCTAACATTAGTTGTTTTTCAAATATGTTTTTTTATGTATAAGAATTGTGTGACACATAAACAATAATTACACGGTAATAGCCATTGAATATTTTGCAAAGAACGCCCTATGCTCCAGTGGGAGTGAAAGCAATAAAATAACATAATAAAAAGTATTGTACACGTGATACCTAAACTCCTGACAGATATTTGGGTAAGTCTTATTTATATTAATTTATTTGAATTAATTTACATGCGTGTCTTTAATGCTCATAAAACGCTCAAAAAATCTAACCAAATACTGTTCTCCATACTACAAACTTGCTATTTTCGAATTTATATTTTATGAGATTTCTCTGAAAGATAAAAAAGGCTATTTTATTTATAATACTTTTACATATATAATTTACAAACTCTCTCAAAGTTTCTTGTCGAAATACATAGAGAGTTTCTGTGTTTTTTGTTTTTGTTCAACTGTGTGAGATTTGGATCGCCTCACCCCTCTCATCCATTGTTGGTAGAAATGTTGTTATACCCAACAACGACGTTGGCACACATATACTGTTTGTTGTGTGTGAGAAGTAGTCGATACAATTGGTTTTGGTGAAGGGGTTTTGGGGAAAGAAATATTTACCATAATTGATATTGCTTGTGCAAAGAGAATTTACAAACCCGCCAATTTTTTTGTCGAATGAGAGGGAGAGAAATTTTCTCATTTCAACTGAAGTTGATTTGGATCCCCTTTCCCTCTTCTCCTAATACTACGTTCGCACTAGGCACGAAATCTCTCTATTTAAAACTCAAATCTCTTTACAAATCTCAAGTGTTCGGACTGGCCAAATACGAGATTTCATAGATTTAGGGCTTTAACAGCTGTTTGTAAATATATCAACACAACGCACACACACATTCACCTACAAGGAAAATTGGGGCAGGGTTGCAAAAAGCGCGTTTTTAGTACTAAACCCACAGTTGTACAAGGCAGTATAGGGGATTTTGAAAGAGATTTTGTTGAAATCCTCTATGAGTCAGCTATTTGCCTATTGCAAATCTACTGAGATTTAGGAGGATTTCGGCCAAAATCCTCGTTTACGAGGATTTCGTGTCTAGTGCGAACGTAGTATAAGTCATTGTACCCGTTAACTTGGAAGCACACATACACTGTTAGTTTTATTTTGTTGCATTTGTGTTATTCGGCTTGCAAATTGATCTTTACATGTGAGAACATTTTCTTGGTTTTCCTTATTTTTATCTGAGTTTTTTTATTTTTATTTTGCCATACAGGTATGATTACCACAAACACAGACATGTGCATATACGATTGTGGTTTGATATTGTTTACCAATAGAACAAATCTAGTACTTTTTGACAATTAACGAAACTGTTGTTATTATGATGGACAGGTTTTGTTTGTATTTATTATCGGATGTTACTCCACACTGTTTAGCATGTGGTATGAAACGCAGTGAAAATTCGATGTTTGCGAATGTTTCCGCCTGTCTTGTTTGAACTGATGTTGTTGTAAATGTTTTTTTAGTGAATATTGCTTTTGCAAAGAGAATTTACCAACTCTCAAAACTGTTTTTGTTGAACAAGAGAGAGAAACAGTTCCCGTGTTTATTATTTCAACTGATGGTCATTTGGATACCCTTTCCCTCCACTCTAAAGTGATTGTAGCCAAGAAGAGCGAAATCACGTATTACTGTTTGTTTTATTTTGTAGCTGTTGTGTTTTTCGGCTTCCAAACATGGCCGCCACTCGTGCCGAAAATAATCTACCAAAATTTAGACAATTTTACCAAAAATCTACCAAATTTAAAAAATCTTATTTTGAAGTGTTTGATCAAATTGTTGAGGTTACTATGCAAACATGAATTTTATTTCTATAGAAAATGTTATTTCTTTAGACAATTTTGTAAGTTTTTTTTCATAGAATGTTTTATCAAAATTTTATTTCTATAGAAAATTTTGTCACTCTTTTATTTCTACAGAAAATTTTGTCAAGATTTTATTTCTAATGAAAATTTTGTCAAGATTTTATTCTTATAGAAAATTTTATTTCTATAGAAAATTTTGTCAAAATTTTATTTCTATGGAAAATTTTGTCAAAATGCTATTTCTATAGAAAATTTTGTCAAAATTTTATTTCTATAGAAAATTGTGTCACAATTTTATTTCTATAGAAAATTTTGTCAAAATTTTATTTCTATAGAAAATTTTGTCAAAATGTTATTTCTATGAAAAATTTTGTCACAATGTTATTTCTATAGAAAATTTTGTCAAAATGTTATTTCTATAGAAAATTTTATCAACATTTTTTCTCTTTAAAAAATTTTATCAACATTTTTTTCTCTATAGTAAATTTTCTCAAAATTTCATTTCTATAGAAAATTTTGTCGAAATGTTATTTCTATGGAAAATTTTGTCAAAATTTTATTACTATAGAAAATTTTGTCAAAATGTTATTTCTATGAAAAATTTTGTCAAAATGTTATTTCTATAGAAAGGAGGTCAAATCTGGAGATCGGTTTATATAGGGCCTATATATAATTATGGACCGATTTCGACCAATTTTTGCATGGGTGTTTGAGGCCATATATTAACACCACGTACCAAATTTCAACTGAATCAGATGAATTTTGGTCTTCCAAGTGGCTCCGCAAGCCAAATCGGGGGATCGGTTTATATGGGGGCTATATATAATTATGGACCGATGTAGACCAATTTTTGCATGGTGGTTAGAGACCATATACTAACACCATGTACCAAATTTCAGCCGGATCGGATGAAATTTGCTTCTCTTAGAGGATTCGCAAGCCAAATTTGGGGGTCCGTTTATATGGGGGCTATACGTAAAAGTGGACCGATATGGCCCATTTGCAATACCATCCGACCTACATCAATAACAACTACTTGTGCAAAGTTTCAAGTCCATAGCTTGTTTCGTTCGGAAGTTAGCGTGATTTCAACAGACGGACAGACGGACGGACATGCTCAGATCGACTCAGAATTTCACCACGACCCAGAATATATATACTTTATAAATATATTTTATAAAAACACCAGAATGAACCAAGTTGGTGTTTTTTTTTTGAAAAGTCACTAAGACAATTTGGTGCATTTTGGAAATCTAAAAGCACCAAATTGTCATCACTGCCATTACCCTCTTCACAGGTGTTGTTGTAAATGTTTTATATCCAACAACAATGTAGGTACACATAAACTTTTAGAGACTGTTGGGAAAGAATATTTATCAGAACTCTCTCTCTCTCAACTTACTCACTTCCAATTTGTATTTCAATGAAAAAAAATGCTTTTACAAGAGAATTTACAAACACTCCAAATTTGTTTTTGTCTGAAGAGAGAGAGTTTCGTGTTCAACTTATGGATCCCCTTTCTCCACCCAAATCATTGTATCCATCAACAATGGTGGTACACATATATTTATTGTTGCGATTGTTTTTTCGGCTTGCAAATTTACCTTCTCAAGTGCCAACATTTTCTTGTCTTTTCTTACTTGTATGTGAATTTGTTTTTTCTATTACCACAATACCTACACACATACTACGAGTATACACATCAGAGAACACAAACCGGTATGCATTTTGTTTGATAAACAACAATCTGGTAAAGGATGTTTGGGGGGAAAGGCATGTTTACCGCAATAGCGATTGTGTAGACTTCCTCTCTTTACTCAGTTGGATGGTTATTTCATGGTATCCAATAGAGAACATTTGTGTTACTTTATCAGTGCGGGTTTTAGCATTGCATCGTTTGGTTTACTTGTGCGGTAGCGATCGGTGAAATGTTTGTGTATTTTGAGTTTACATGCAAAAAATTATGTTTTTTTGTTGTTAAGCTAACATTAGTTGTTTTTAAAATATGTTTTTTATCTATAAGAATTGTGTGAAACATAAACAATAATTAAACGGTAATAGCCATTGAATATTTTGCAAAGAACGCCCTATGCTCCAGTGGGAGTGAAAGCAATAAAATAACATAATAAAAAGTATTGTACACGTGATACCTAAACTCCTGCAGACATTTGGGTAAGTCTTATTTATATTAATTTATTTGAATTAATTTACATGCGTGTCTTTAATGCTCATAAAACACTCAAAAAATCTAACCAAATACTGTTCTCCATACTCGACATACTACAAACTTGCTCTTTTCGAATTTATATTTTATGAGATTTCTCTGAAAGATAAAAAAGGCTATTTTATTTATAATACTTTTACGTATATAATTTTAAAACTCTCTCAAAGTTTCTTGTCGAAATACATAGAGAGTTTTTGTGTTTTATTTTTTTGTTTTTGTTCAACTGTGTGAGATTTGGATAGCCTCACCCCCCTCATCTATTGTTGCTAGAACAACAACGACGTTGGCACACATATACTGTTTGCTGTGTGAGAGCAGTAGTCGATACAATTGGTTTTGGTGAAGGGGTTTTGGGGAAAGGAATATTTACCGGAATTAATATTGCTTGTGCAAAGAGAATTTACAAACCCGCCAATTTTTGTCGAATGTGAGGGAGAGAAAGTTTCTCATTACAACTGAAGTTGATTTGGATCCCTTTCCCTCTTCATCAAACTTGGAAGTACACATACACTGTTAGTTTTATTTTGTTGCATTTATGCTATTCGGCTTGCAAATTGATCTTTACATGTGAGAACATTTTCTTGGCTTTCCTTATTTTTATCTGAGTTTGTTTTTTTGTTTTGTTGCCATACAGACATGATTACCACAAACCCATACATGTGCATATACGATTGTGGTTTGATATTGTTTACCAATAGAACAAATTTAGTACTTTTTGACAATTAACGAAACTGTTGTTATTATGATGGACAGGTTTTGTTTGTATTTATTATCGGATGTTACTCCACACTGTTTAGCATGTGGTATGAAACGCAGTGAACATTCGATGTTGGCGAATGTTTCCGCCTTTATTGTTTGAACTGATGTTGTTGTAAATGTTTTTATTAGTGAATATTGCTTTTGCAAAGAGAATTTACCAACTCTCAAAATTGTTTTTGTTGAAAAAGAGAGAGAGAGAAAGAGTTCCCGTGTTTATTATTTCAACTGAAGGTGATTTTGATACCCTTTCCCTCCACTCAAAAGTGATTGTAGCGAAGAAGAGTGAAATCACGTATTACTGTTTGTTTTATTTTGTAGCGGTTGTGTTTTTCGGCTTCCAAACATGACCGCCACTCGTGCCACAAATAAACTACCAAAATTTGAAGAAAATTTTACCAAAAATCTACCAAATTTAAAAAATATTATTTTGAAGTGTTTGATCAAAATGTTGAGGTTACTATGCTAAAATGAATTGTATTTATAAAAAATGTTAACACAATTTTATTTCTATTGAAAATGTTTTTTTTTTTTAACAATTTTGTCAATATTTTCCATAGAATATTCTATCAAAATTTTATTTCTATAGAAAATTTTGTCACACTTTTATTTCTACAGAAAACTTTGTCAAGATTTTATTTCTAAAAAAAATTTTGTCAAGATTTTATTCTTATAGAAAATTATATAAAAATTTTATTTCTATAGAAAATTTTGTCAAAATTTTGTCAAAATGTTATTTCTATAGAAAAATTTGTCAAAATTTTATTTCTATAGAAAATTTTGTCACAATTTTATTTCTATAGAAAATTTTCTCAAAATTTCATTTCTATGGAAAATTTTGTCGAAATGTTATTTCTATGGAAAATTTTGTCAAAATGTTATTTCTATAGAAAATTTTGTCAAATTTTTAATTCTATAGAAAATTTTGTTACTTCTATAGAAAATTTTATCAAAATTTTTTCTATATAGAACTTTTTATCAAAATTTTTTTCTCTATAGTAAAATTTTCTCAAAATTTCATTTCTGTAGAAAATTTTGTCGAAATGTTATTTCTATGGAAAATTTGGTCAAAATGTTATTTCTATAGAAAATTTTGTCAAAATTTTATTACTATAGAAAATTTTATCAAAATGCTATTTCTATGAAAAATTTTGTCAAAATGCTATTTCTATAGAAAATTTTATCGAAATATTTTCTCTCTATAAAATTTTATCAATTTTTTTTCTCTATAGAAAGTTTTTCTCAAAATTTCATTTCTATAGAAAATTTTGTCAAAATAGTATTTCTATAGAAAATTTTGACAAAATGTTATTTCTATGAAAGATTTTGTCAAAATGTTATTTCTATAGAAAATTTTATCAAAATATTTTCTCTATAGAAAATTTTATCAAATTTTGTCGAAATGTTATTTCTATGGAAAATTTTGTCAAAAGCTTATTTCTATAGAAAATTTTGTCATAATTTAATTTCTAAAGAAAATTTTGTCAAAATTTAATTTCTATAGAAAATTTTGTCATAAGCTTATCTCTTAGAAAATTTTGTTAAAATTTAATTTCTATAGAAAATTTTTTCAGAATTTAATTTCTATAGAAAATTTTGCCAAAATGTAATTTCTATAGAAAATTTGGTCAAAATTTAATTTTTAAAGAAAATGTTGTCAAAATTGTATTTCTATAGAAAATGTTATTTCTATAGAAACATTTATTTCTATAGAAAATTTTGTCAAACTTTTATTTCTATAGAAAATTTTGTCAAAATTTTATTTGTATAGAAAATTTTGTCAAAATTTTATTTGTATAGAAAATTTTCTCAAAATTTTATTTGTATAGAAAATTTTCTCAAAATTTTATTTTTATAAAAAATTTTGTCAAAATTTAATTTCTATAGAAGGTTAAAGTGGCAGCCCGATTAAATTTCAGGCTCACTTAGACTATTCAATCCATTGTGATAAGGTCATTAGCGTAGCTAGACAATTTTCCTAGGGGGGGGGCTATAGCCCCCCTAGAAAAAAATTAATAGACTGAACTTCAGTTCGATTCATGTTTTATTTTATAAAAATTAATAAAAAAATCAGACTTCAATATAACTCGACAATTAATTTATAAAAAAGTAACTAAAAGTAGTTCCACACTTTTTCCCAGCAAAAAAAAATTTTGTGTTGTGTTTCTAAAAGCACAACTGTAAAATCACTTCCAAAAATGTCTTCACAAAGAAGTTAATTATTTTAAATACGCAGGAAGTTGTTTTGATTCAATTTTTTATAACTCATTTTTTCTTTAATGGGTATTTTTTTTTAATGGGTTGTTGTTGTAACAGTTTATTGTGATTTCATCCATTTTTATGTTATACGCTTTGGTATTCAGCTTATGGCCAGATCGAGGAACTCTGCGACGTGTTGTGTTTTTAATGGGTAATTTTTTTGTAATGGATTAAAAAAGAGTAAAAGTTTATAAAATGGTACACATTTTTGAAATTTTGCCGCAAAAATGCTAATCCATTCTAGAAAATTTTAATATTTTAATAATTTTTGAAAATATTCGATAAACAAGCTTTATAATGCATTAAAAATCATAAAAACTTTTATTCGGGAAAATATCACAAATTCATCTTATAGTAAAGAAACCAACTTACAATTTAGAAGACAATGTTAGGAAATAAAATCGGCAACTGCCACCACAATGCAAAGTCGTAAATAGGTTTTCAAATTCTGGGGGGGGGGGCTAAAATTTTTCTGGGGGGGTCTAAGCCCCCTCCCCAGAGGCCTTCCTACGCTTATGGATAAGGTTAGGTTAGGTTAAAGTGGCAGTCCGATTAATTTCTATAGAAAATTTTGTCAAAAGCTTATTTCTATGGAAAATTTTGTCAATATTTGATTTCTATAGAAAATTTTGTCAAAATTTTATTTCTGTAGAAAATTTTGTCAAAATTTAATTTCTATTGAAATTTTAAGTACCTCTAAGTTGCAAAGTCTATCTAAACATTGAGAATTCTACGAATCTACTAAACAGTAGAAAATCTGCCACTTTTGGTAGAATTCTACCAACTGTGCGTTTTGCCAACAACAATTGGCAAAAATCTTAAACAACTATGGCCCGTTGAACCACTGTATGCTATTCTCACCTTATTTCGTCTCCAAAACTACAATTTCTTACAATGAAGCAATTTTCATTTTCCTAGGATTTCGCAACAAAAACTTTTCACATTTTTGGATAGTTTCCTATGAGACTGTGATTTCGCAGATGCCAAACTATGTCTGGCCTTAAGCGGCAAAAGTATTTGGAATCGAGAAACAGAACAAAATTGTCGAGACATCGTTTATTATCATCGTTGGCCTGTAAAACAGTATTAACGACTTTTATTGCACAATTGTCTCCAGCCCCCCAAATAAGGACTTCAAGTGGATGGCAACAATCAATGTCTGCGTTACCTCGCTGCTAACTGTTGTACGAAATTCTTTGAAATTCCTGCTAAAGTTATTATGGGTTAACGACTTTGGTGGTTTAGTTGAAAAATATTTTTGTTATTCTCAATTAAAAGTTCCATGGAATTTTACATTGTAAAATAGTTAAAGGTGCAAACTACTTCAGGTCTTTGTCAAGAACAAGGAGATTGTTTTGGGTGTTAATGAAATGTTTGTTGCTATCTTTTATGTAAATGTGGGAGACGTGTTGATGCATTTTAATTTTAGTCATAAAAATGATTATCATATATAGTATATTCTGGAAAGGATGTGGGACACTTTATACATTGTTTAAAGTAAAAAGCCTTTTGAAGTAACATAATAGATATTTAATACAGCAGTATGTAATGCCGAGCATCTTTCCGAAATATTGGAAAAATTTTTGGAATATATACAAGAGTTCATTATTTCCATTTCCAAAATAGTATTTTTAAACAAGAGGCCAACTAAAGGGTATGTCTCTGTCAAATAAAGTTTCTTTAAATAGGTTCGCGAGCATCCAAAATTATGCTATATAAATTGAAATAGAAATGGCTATAGCGATAATTGTCTGTTGGTGACAATAATAATAAGTGGATAGTGTGTTGGGTTAAAAAATTTCTCAACATTTTTTTTCTATAGAAACATTTCTCAAAATTTTATTTCTATAGAAAATTTTGTCATAATATTTTTTTCTATATAAAATTTTGTAACAATTTAATTTCTATAGAAAATTGAGTAAAATTTTACTTCTATAAAAAAAAATTGTAAAAATTTTGTTTCTATAGAAAATTTTGTGAACATTTTATTTCCATAATTTTTGTTTTTATACCCTTCACCATAGGATGGGGGTATATTAACTTTGTCATTCCGTTTGTAGTACATCGAAATATTGCTCTAAGATCCCATAAAGTATATATATATTCTGGGTCGTGGTGAAATTCTGAGTCGATCTGAGCATGCCAGTCCGTCTGTTGAAATCACGCTAACTTCCGAACGAAACAAGCTATCGACTTCAAACTTGTCACAAGTTGTTGTTATTGATGTAGGTCGGATGGTATTGCAAATGGGCCATATCGGTCCATTTTTACGTATAGCCCCCATATAAACGGACCCCCAAATTTGGCTTGCGATTGCTCTAAGAGAAGCAAATTTCATCCGATCCGGCTGAAATTTGGTACATGGTGTTAGTATATGGTCTCTAACAACCATACATATCGGTCCACTTTTACGTATAGCCCCCATGTAAACGGACCCTTAAATTTGGCTTGCGATTGCTCTAAAAGAAGCAAATTTCATCCGATCAGGCTGAAATTTGTTACTTGGTGTTAGTATATGGTCTCTAATAACGGTGCAAAAATTGGTCCATATCGGTCCACTTTTACGTATAGCACCCATATAAACGGACCCCCAAATTTGGCTTGCGATTGCTCTAAGAGAAGCAAATTTCATTCGATCCGACTGAAATTGGTCTCTAACAACCATGCAAAAATTGGTCCACATCGGTCCATGATTATATATAGCCCCCAAATAAACCGATCCCCCGATTTGGCTTGCGGGGCCTCTAAGAGAAGCAACTTTCATCCCATCCGGCTGAAATTTGGTACATGGTGTTGGTATATGTTCTCTAATGACCATGCAAAAATTGGTCCACATCGGTCCATAATTATATATAGCCCCCATATAAGCCGATCCCCAGATTTGACCTCCGGAGCCCCTTAGAGGAACAAAATTTATCCGATCCGGTTGAAATTTGGTTCGTGGTGTTAGTATATGGTCTCTAACAACCATGCAAGAATTGGTCCATATCGGTCCATAATTATATATAGCCCCCATATAAATCGATCCCCAGATTTGTCCTCCGGAGCCTCTTGGAGGAGCAAAATTCATCCGATCCGGTTGAAATTTGGAACATGGTGTTGGGAAGTGGTGTCTAACAAACACGCAAGAATTGGTCCATATCGGTCCATAATTATATATAGCCCCCATATAAACCGTTTCCCAGATTTGATCTCCGGAGCCTCTTGGAGGAGCAAAATTCATCCGATCCGGTTGAAACTTGCAACGTGGTGTTAGTATAAGGCCGCTAATAAACATGCTAAAATTGGTCCATATCGGTCTATAGTTATATATAGCCGATCCCCAATCACAGAACAATTGGTCCATATCGGTTCAAAATCATGGTTGCCACTCGAGCCAAAAAAAAATCTACCAAAATTTTATTTTTATAGAAAACATTGTCAAAATGTTATTTCTATAGAAATTTTTTTCAAAATTTTATTTAAAAAAAAAAAATTTTGACAAATTTTTTTTCTATAGAAAATTTTTTCAACATTTTATTTCTATAGAAATTTTTTTCCAAATTTTATTTCTATAGAAAATTTTGTCAAAATTTAACTTCTATAGAAAACTAGCGTAACCCGGCCCGCTTCGCTGCGCTTTCCGAAGGATATTTGGAGGAATATTTTGCGTTAACTTAGTCAACTATATCCTTCGTGCTGGAAACAATTTCGAAAAGATTTGAATTCTTTTAAACAAATGGGACTACTTGATTTTTCGTTTATAGGTACAAATACGGCGGGAGAGGGTGTACCTTCTTCTATATTTCTTGTGAATTTTAAGTGTGGTTTGTCAAGGAAAGGAATCCTTCTCTTCAACATATCTGAAAATTAAGCACTATATTATAATAACATACAAAGAATTACTGTTTCCCACAGTGTTGCCAGTATTTTCCGAGCTCTTGTCCCCAAAATGGATCGCTTTTATCCCCAAAAATCCCCAATTTAATTTAAAATTGCCCATAAAAAATCTCCAAGAAATTTTTGGCAAGTTTTTTGAAAAAAAGTAAACGAATAGATTCTGCTGTAGAAAATCCGTACAAAATTAAAAAACAAATAATAAAAAAAAAAACATTTTAAATAAAATAAAAATGTGCAATTGAATGAAGATTTCAAAACATAAAACCAGGAGACGGGTGCTCAAAATATATTCCGATACCAGTCCCCATCTGAGTTAATTATTGGTATAAAGAGTCATCGAGTCATCTTATGCAAATCCTCGCTCGAGAAATAAAAATGGGAGTTCGGTCAACATATAGTCAAGAAATAAAATTGACTTATCGATCAAAATGCGTTGCTGTCCCTATATGAAGTCTACTCTGTATGTGCGGGATATGGGATACATGTTCAAAATCAGTGATGTACGCACATGAGTCCTTACGAAATAATTTCAGAATAAAAAAAAAATTCTTAGGAAAAAGAGTAAATTGTAAAGAAGCTCTTGGGCCACCCAAATAAATTCCGTGGAATAAAGAGGAGGAAAGTTTTTTTATTTTTTTGAGAATCTCTGTACTTCTTTAAGCCTTTTTTTTAAGCATGTAAAGAATTTCATATAAACCATAGTTCTTACTGTGATAATTACTCGTATACTGAACAAATATCGAAAATTCCCCACAAAAATCCCCAAATTTGTGGAAATTCCCCAACAAATCCCCATGTCCCCAACTCAAAAATTTTGTCCCCATCCACGAAAAAATATCCCCGATTTGGGGAAAAATCCCCAATACTGGCAACACTGGTTTCCCATCCAATAAATCGGAAAAAGCAAAAATAGTAAAAAATTTTACCACATTAACATTTGCTAAAATGTTGGAAAATGATGCACCCTCTACGTTGGCTGCCAATTTCATGTAAATTTAAGTTATTTACTAAAAAGTAGTCTGGCAGAAGCCTGTGCAAAAATCATAAAATTATGTACCGAGTTCCCATTTACGGACAACCCTCTACTTTCAATTTAATAAAAAAACGGACAAAAGGGAACCCTCCCCCCACCTTCGCTCCACTCCGACCTGATATCGGACTATCACATACCCTATATTAATTTCGCAACTACTCAATGGTCCCTATAAATTCTATCGAAGTAAATCGACAAAGTTTATTTCAATTTTCCCCTTCCCCAACCAGATATCGAAAAATCATATACTAATTTAAAAATCATATATAAATTTAATCACCTCCTCCCACGTTCCCTGTAAATTTCAAGTAGATCGGCGATGTTTAAATTTTGCTCTATTGATTTAAAGAGACGTCACTTTCCCCGATACAATATCAAAAAACACAGTAGTGAATAGCACCCCTAACCTTCCCTGAAAATTCTTGAAACTTTCCTTCAAGTGTGGGGCAAGGAAGGTTCCCTCTTCGTTCATAACCTTCCCCCACTGCCTATGTAAATTTCAAGAAAACTTAAGAATTGTTGTTTTTTTTTTTTGCATTTTTAGAGGAGGACCTCCTCCCCGACTAAATATCGAGAAGTGATGTAGCGTATCTTTTGTAAACGTCCCAGAAAATGTCAAGCAAATTATAAGCCCAAAAGGGCGGCCTCTCTTCCGTCCAAATATCACAAAATCAGGTATCAACTATTAATATCGTAACCTCTCCCCAGTCCTCTGTAAATTTTAAGTAACTCGGTAAAAGTTTAATTGTTTCTCTGTATGTACTTAAGAGAAGCGGAAAAAATCGAGAATCTAATATAAATTTCATAACCCATTTTTCCGTAAATTTTCAGTCGGGGAGTTTAGATTTGTTTGTACTTTCAACCCCGACCCCCACCCCGACCAAATAATGTAGCGGATTTTTGTCTAGATGCCAACCCCAACATTCAATGAAAATTTCAAGCAAATCGCATAATTTTGTTCCAAGTTTCAAAAAGTAGGGCAAGGGGGAGGTCCCCTTCCTCATCCACATATGAAATCATCGGGTACCCCATATTAATTCCATAACCTCACCACATGTTCTCTGTAAATCTCAGATAATTTAGAGAATTTTAGTTTTTTCACTGTACTTAAAAAAAAAGTCGAACAAAGGGGAGGCCCCCTCCACCACAAATATCGAAATAAAAAGTAGCGGATCTCTGTCTAGATACCAACCCCAATCTTCAATGAAAATTTCAAGCAAATCGCTCAACTTTGGTCCAATTTTCAAAAAGTCCGACGAAGGGGAGGTCCCCCTCCGCGACCAAGTGTCACAAAATGAGTTACCCTATTTTCACCACATGAACGCCCCCTACGGTCTCTGAAAGTTTAAAGTAAATCGGTTCAGCCGTTTCGGAGCCAACTCGGAACATACAAACAAACAAACAAATAAACAAACATAGATTGAATTTTATATATATAGATGTTGTCAAAATTTTATTTGGTCAAAATTTTATTTCATAGAAACTTTAAACTTAATTATATACGTATTTAATCGGTCTTTTTTATTTCAATATATACCACGTATGGACTATGTGGTTTATATTAAATACGGTGTTAGGAAGTTTTAAGATACCTTGCCATCGGCTTCAGTAGAAGTTTCTACGCAATCCATGGTGGAGGGTACATAAGCTTCGGCCTGGCCGAACTTACGGCCGTATATACTTGTTTAAATTTTATTTCTTAGAATAATTTGTATATAGAAAATTTTGTCAACCATTTTTTTCGAAAATTTGTCAAGATTCTATTTCTATAGAAAATTTTCTCAATACTTAATTTCTATGGAATATTTTCTCAAGATTTTATTTCTATAAAAAATAAATTGTATTTCAAAATTTTATTTCTATAGGGCATTTTGTCAACATTTTATTCATTTCAGTAATTTCGTTATATTAACGAAAACTAATCAATAAAGCCCTTTCCCTAATATTACGAAGCTGTTTTCTACCAGTGTATAAAAAAAATTCTCAATTTTTTCTGAAGAAAATGTTGTCAAAATTTGATTTCTATAGAAAATTGTGTCAAAATTTTATTTCTATAGAAAATTTTGTCCAAATGTCAAAATTTGATTTCTATAGAAAATTGTGTCCAAATTTTATTTCTATAGAAAATTGTGTTAACATTTTATGTCTTTAAAATATTTCGTCAACATTTGATTTCAATAGAAAAGTTTGTTTCTCTAGAAAATTTTCTCAATATTTTATTCCTATAGAATATTTTCTCAAGATTTTATTTCTATAAAAAATGTCAAAATTTGTTTTCTATAGAAACATTACTCAAAATTTTATTTCAAAATTTTGTCAAAATTTTATTTCTATAGGACATTTTGTAAACATTTTAATTATTTCAGTTGCAAGACCAATACATTAATATTATATATTATTAATTAGTATTAGATAATTATTTTTATTGTAAAGAGGAATATTTTGCAAAATCTATCAAAACATCAAGAATTCTACCAATCTACCAAACAGTGGCAACTGTGGACTAGGATCATTTTCCCGTAGACCTAAACAAATATTTTATTGCACATAGTTTCGATATCTTAAGGATTCCCATAGACCATTATTTCAGTATATTGTCCTATCACGTAAATGGAACATATTTTAACAAGCATTCATCTTTTAGAACTTCGACAATTTTCGAAATTATTCATTATACGTCACTTGAACATAATCTTTATGGAATCGGATTTATTATTGTTATTGTTATTATTATTATTTTTTTTTTTTTTCAAAACAATTATTTTATGACACGTTGCATTTAAGCGGAAGATATGCATTTTCCTCTTCACACTTTGCATTTGCTTTACGTTTTCTAGTTCATATCATCCTTCTATCCAAAACATTCCAGGGTAAGGTCGCTATTTATTGTTTGATATCCAGACAACATACGATATCCGGTTATTGATAACCTTTGATTTCAATAACAGGCCACACAACACAAAAAAGAGGAAGTTGAAAGGTTTTCGAGTGTCTGCGACACGAAAATTCGAGTGTCACACACCGAAGAAGTGTTGATTTCAATAGACCTCAAACATCCAGCATAATCTAGACATGTTTGTCTATTTGCAGAAGGCTATGAGCATCAACACCAATAATATCCCCATGGTATCATGGCCACCATCATCTCTACCTCATACTCATTTGAATGGCAATCCATAGAATCGACTGCTACAGAGTGTTCATCCCTCTCTCTGTGATTCAGAATACATGGCACAGTTGCTGCCAATGGATAATTTATTGATGATGATTTTTTATTTCAACCCGGTGACAAAGACAATCTCCTCTCTTTGGTTTTTGCAATGTTCAATGTGTTTATTTAGAATCAATATTTTAGTAATAGCTTTGCAAGCTTTTCTAAGAAGCCCAAGTGAATGTATCCTGTTGGAGGAGGTATGAAGCAAAAGTTTTGCATTGAACTCGCTTTAACGAAATTTTAGACTAACGGATATCGATTGGAAAATTTGGAAAAACATTTCTGGAAGAATAATATGTTAAGGTGGAATTGCATATCATGCGGTCATGCGTGCGTACGTTATATTCGAATGCGTTAACTAATACGATTCTTCAATTGAGTTACACAACATGCGTCGGGACACCAATAAAATTACTGATTGTATTCCTCGGGACTTTTTATTATGTTTTAACCCTTTCGCTACCGATGTCCACTTAGAAGGACATTCGAAAAAGACACCAAATTCTATTTTCCCACTTAGTTTCGATTTGTTTCTCGATGTTATTTTAAAGTAGAGGCTTTAATCTAAATAAGCTATAAATATTTTCCATATTGGTGAGGTCGAAAATGCATTTTTATAAACTTCTTTAGCAATAAACGAAAAATACGAAAATTTTTCTACTGTATGTTTCAAGTAAATTGACATTCATACAAAAACTATAGCTGATACTTTTTCGGTTTTTTTTTGTATTTTTTCTCACACTTTGTAAGGCCATTTGGTCACAATTCAAGAATCAAGTTTTCAGAACAAGCTCATGTAGCTCTTGAAGTAATTGGGGTAGGTTTTCAAAATGACAATTTTTGTTCTACATGCTGTTAGTAGAATTAAAGGCAGAAGAAAAATTTAAGTTTTTAACATTAGGTTTATTTCGGTAGTGAAAGGGTTAAGACCACGCACTTTTTAAAGTCTACAACCCCAACAAAAAAAAAAATGGAAGTTCTTCTCAAGGCACAACTTTAAAAGAACTTCCAAAAATGCTCTCCCATAGATGTTCTTTATTTTAACGGTACAGGAAGTTCATTTGAGTAAATTTTTTTATAATCCGTTTTTTTCATATTTTTAATGGGAAAATTATTTTTATTTGTTTCAAATAGGTTAAAAACATATTCAGAATTAATAAAATGGTACAAATTATTTAAATTTAGCAAAAAAAATAATTGTTAAATCCTTTCTAGAAAAATTGCGAATTTTTGAAAATTTCTGATGACAAACGTTTTAGACAAGCGCTATAATGCATTAAAAATCATAAAAAATTTTAAAAATTATTTGTCAAAATATCACAAAAACTCTTAATTCACATCCAAAACACTGAATTCACCTCACACCTTAAGAAGAGATGCAAATTCACTGCAGCGTCTGTTGAAATGGTGGACGTCCGTCGTATGACAAGCCCATATTAAATTCATGGTTTCTTCGTCTACCGGGAGCCACCGTGGTGCAATGGTTAGCATGCCCGCCTTGCATACACAAGGTCATGGGTTCTATTCCTGCTTCGACCGAACACCAAACAGTTTTTCAGCGGTGGATTATCCCACCTCAGTAATGCTGGTGACATTTCTGAGGGTTTCAAATCTTCTCTAAGTGGTTTCACTGCAATGTGGAACGCCGTTCGGACTCGGCTATAAAAAGGAGGTCACTTGTCATTGAGCTAAACATAGAATCGGGCAGCACTCAGCGATAAGAGAGAAGTTCACCAATGTGGTATCACAATGGACTGAATAGTCTAAGTGAACCTGATACATCGGGCTGCCACCTAACCTAACCTATGGCTTCTGCGTTAATTTGGCACCACTTCCGGATCCAAAAAGAATATTTTCACTACTTTTTTGGCGACGCTTTTTTTTGCTGGGACTTTATATTTTTCAACTTCCTCAATAATTTCTCGTCCATATTTTAGATAGTTATCATTTGTTGATTTGTTTACATGTTTTCAACGCACTCGACGCATTAAAAAGTTAAAAGTTAACTTCATGCGGTGTTTGTGTTCGTTACGTTGCCGTGTAATTCAAACAATTGTACTTACCACTTTTTAACTTTTTTAACAATTGCATGACCGCATTGTATGTAATTCCACCTTTATTTTGGTGATAAATGTTGACGTAACATATTGTAATTTAATAAATACTACACGCAGAAAAGGAATATTATCACCTCTACCATGTTTCAAGAGCAAAATGTTACCTCTTCAAGGAAAACATGTAACATGTTTGTCGCAACCATGTTATTTTCTCGCCAATTATGTATCTGATTTCGGAAACCATGTTTGTTTGACGAGAAAAGAATATTTTTGCGACAAACATGCTACAGGGTCGCCGTGAAAAAGTAACATGGTGCTCTTGAAATATATTTGAGGTAATCATATTCCTTCTCTGGGTGTAGATGCATTTTTATATGCCAAGTTTCTGACTTCTTGTATTTTGCAAATATTTCTCACACTTCCACATGATTTATTCAGCTCTTCCACATGATTTATTCAGCTTTTTCTTCTGCATTACACAGAATGTAGAAGACAAGAAGACCTATTTACAGACCATTGGGTAATGCACACACACAAAGCGTTCAAAAAACTTCGTTTAAAGAAAAAAAACCTTTCTTGCAAACGTTTAACGCTTCGTTAATTTATATACCTTCTCGATCAGAAATGGATCGAATGACCATTTTTAGATTTTCGACTTTCAAAAAGTTGTAAACGTTGAACATTTCATATAAACTAATAGAAACGGCCGGTTGTGAACGGTTCTGTTTACGTCTGTCTGTTCACGGTTTCGGAATGTAATTTTTATTCCCTCCACCATAGGATGGGGATCTATTAACTTTGTCATTCCGTTTGTAACACATCGAAATATTGCTCTAAGACCCCATAAAGTACATATATTCTGGGTCGTGGTGAAATTCTGAGTCGATCTGAGCATGTCCGTCCGTCCGTCCGTCTGTTGAAATCACGCTAACTTCCGAACGAAACAAGCTATCGACTTGAAACTTGGCACAAGTAGTTATTATTGATGTAGGTCGGATGGTATTGCAAATGGGCCATATCGGTCCACTTTTACGTATAGCCCCCATATAAACGGCCCCCAAATTTGGCTTGCGATGGCTCTAAGAGAAGCAAATTTCATCCGATTCGGCTGAAATTTGGTACATGGTGTTAGTACAGGGTCTCTAACAACCATGAAAAAATTGGTCCACAATAGGTCCATAATTACATATAGCCCCCATGTAAACCGATCCCCCGATTTGGCTTGCGGAGCCGCTAAGAGAAGCAAATTTCATCCGATCCGGTTGAAATTTGGTACATGGTGTTGGTATACGGTGTTAGTATATGACTAACAACCATGCAAAAATTGGTTCACATCGGTCCATAATTGTATATAGCCGCCATATAAACCCATCTCCGATTTGGCTTGTGGAGCCTCTAAGAGAAGCAAATTTCATCCGATCCGGCTGAAATTTGGTACATGGTGTTAGTATATGGTCTCAAATGACCATGCAAAAACTGGTCCACATTGGTCCATAATTATATATAGCCCCCATATAAACCGATCACCAGATTTGACCTCCGGAGCCTCTTGGAAGAACAAAATTCATCTGATTCAGTTGAAATTTGGTACGTGGTGTAAATATATTGCCTCAAACACCCATGCAAAAATTGGTCGAAATCGGTCAATAATTATATATAAGCCCCATAAAAACCGATCCCCAGATTTGACCTCCGGAGCCCCTTGGAAGAGCAAAATTCATCCGATTCGGTTGAAATTTGGTACGTGATGTTAGTATATGGTATCCAACAACCATGCAGAAATTGGTTCATATCAGTCCATAATTATATATAGCCTCCATATAAACCGATCCCAGATTTGACCTCTGGTGCCTTTTGGAGAAGCAAAATTCATCCGATCTGGTTGAAATTTGGGTACGTGGTGGTAGTATATAATATTTAACAACCATGCCAAAAGTGGTCCATATCAGTCCATAATCATATATACCCCCCATATAAACCGATCCCGAGATTTGGTTTGGGAGCCTCTTGGAGGAGCAAATTTCATCAGGGTCAGTTGAAATTTGGTACATTGTGCTAGTATATGGCCGTTAACAACCATGCCTAACAAGGTCCATATCGGTCTATAGTTATATATAGCCCTCAGATATATCGATCGCCAATCACACAAAAATTATTTGTAGACTTACCTATACATAACTTTTTTGTCCAATATATACCAAGTATGGACTAACTCACAATTTAGAAAACGATGTTAAGAAGTTTTAAGATACCACAACCCAAGTAATTCGATTGTGGATGACAGCCTTTCGTAGAAGTTTCTACGCAGTCCATGGTGGAGGGTACATAAGATTCGGCCTGGCCGTATATACTTGTTTTTGATTGGAATCGTACACGTGAAAACCTTTCGAAATCAACTAGGTTTCAAATTGTCGACCCGGTTGGTCGAATATAACGAATCGAATTGATGTCCACTTAGATTTATGTTTATTGTGATTTTCTCAACATCTTCTTCCTGAAGTGGTCGCTCAAGAACTTCAATTTATCCGTCTTCCTTAAAATTCACAATTTTTTCAGATTGGATTTAGCATTTTTTCGACAAAATTTAAATGATTTGTACCATTTTATGAATTCTTGCTCTGTTTTTAACCTATTTGAAACAAAAAAAGTTAAAATTACCCATTAAAAGTATGAAAAAAAACAAGATATAAAAATTTATTTAAAATAACTTCCTGGGTAGTTAATATAGAGAACATCATTGGAGTTTATCTTCTGGAAGTGCTTTTAAAGTTGTGCCTTTGGAAGAACTTCCAATTTTTTTTGCTGGGTTGGTTTTCTACCAACCTTCCGATGAGTCTCAACGTCCATGCCAAAGTTCGTCATATTTGACTTTTTCTTTTCTTGTAAAAAATACGCACTCCTTTTGCATTTTGGCAAAAGTGCGAAAAGTCTTCGAATTCTTTTGTGAAAATAGCGGCACGCATAGAGACAAAGTGCGGGCATTTTCAGCACCGCCGAAAAACGAGAGTACTGCGATTGCCCTGTTTCCTTCTTTGATTTCTTTTCTGCCCGCTGAAATGGCAGCATTTTTTAGGTTGCTGGCAACATTTTAAAAATGCGCATTCTGTACAGACAAAATGAAGGCAAACCACTTTTTTCAGAAAAGAAAACACCATAAGTAAGCATGAAATATCGGGCTGCCACTATACCTAACCTAACATAAGGACAAAATTAAATTTAAGTTTTTCGAACTTGTTTCTACACCCTCAAAAATATCGCTTCTGTAACATATACTCCCAAACATATTTTGCTTCAAGCATATACATTTTTGGGTATTTCCCAAACATTTATATGTTTGATTTCTTCCAATATATAATATGTTTGAAAGCATATTGGTCTAAACAATATAATATGTTTGGGTAGTCTAAGTTCCAAACATTTTGTATTTTTCCATCCAAATTCAATAATGTTGTCTTCCAAAAAACTATATGTTCTTATGTGAACATATAATATGTTTGGAAACATTTTGAACCCAAAAATATTATATGCTTAGAAGAATTTTCTCCCAAAGAAGATTGTGCTCAAAATTTTTTCTGCCTAATTGTGTATTCCCTCCAGTGGTGCCAACTGTTTTGGGCTGAAAATCGTCAATTTTAAAAATATTTTTCGTCAAAATCATCAATTCATCCCAAAGAATTCGTCAAAAAATCGTCACTCATAAAACAGTTGAAAAAAAATATTTAGGAACAAAATAAAAGTTTTATACAAACATCTGAGGCATCCATATATTGTATACACAATAAAGCTGTTATTAAAAAAGGTGTTTTAATCATTTTAGTTACATGAATAATGCCATTTAAATCTCTAAGTAAGTCATATAGTTTCCAGTTTTTTAAACGACGATTAATTGAAATAAATTTTTAATTAATTTAAATTAATATATCTGATTGTGACCACATGTAATACATTGTTTAACAAAATTTTCTTGACAGAAAAATTTCCTATTCTCCAAGCGAATTTAAATCCTTATTACTTGCCCATGTATAATTTTTTTATTATTACTATTATCGGTAATGAATAAATAAATAAAGTGAATTTAACTAAACTGGCTTCATAGCAATCAAAATTATTTCGCTTTAAATAGTTTATAGACAAAAGAATGCCTTACAATGTTTAAGTTTCAAAGGGATTTCGAATTTTAGGTTTACTTATATTGATTGCTTTGAAATTTCTTTCTACATTGGAGACGGCTGGGAGCAAGCTATAAATTGTCATATTATTGAGATCCAAAATAACATGTTTACATTACAACTTATGAAAATCGTCAACTTAAAACTACATCACTTTGAAAAATCGTCAAATTGGCATAAAAACCCTTAAAAGGAAACACTTGAGTCGAGCATTTTAAAAAATCGTCATCTTATAACTAAGTTGTTTAAAATCGTCGTCAAATCGTCAGAGGCCAAATTTACCATCAAAAATCGTCAAAATGACGAAAAATCGTTAGAGTTGGCACCGCTGATTCCCTCACATTTTTCTCACTTTTTCTGTAATACAAACATTTTAGAAGAAATTATTATATTTTATAATTTTTTTAATTTTACCTTTTGCCGGACGGGGATTCGAAATGCGGACCACACAGTTTGTAAGCCAGCACACTAACCACTGGCTGTTATGGTCATCAAGAGATAATTATCGTTATAAGTTATATTTATATAGCATAGCTTGCGGCGCCCACGAGCCGATGCAAAAATAACATTGTTTAACAACATAACATTGTTAAACATACATTTGTTGGCAGCGTGGAGCAGTGGTTGGTCGTCCGCCTTGCGTGACAGGGGACCTGGGTTCGATCCCTGCTTCGACCAATACCATTTTTTTAATATATTTTTTAACATATATTCCAGATACGTTCGGAAGTTCCCGAAAAGGTGTTCAGCATTACATACTATTATATTAAATTTTTACTACGAAATTGTAAAGTGTGACTTAAAGTCAGAAAAGAAAAGTGCTTGATATAAACGAAATGGACTGAGTTCAAATCAAATATTATTTTTTTATTGCAACAATAAAAATTGTGTAACAAATAAAGGTTTTTGTATACAAGTTTAAAATTTTCGAAGAAATTCAAAAACTCTTACAAAAGAAGAACATGATTTCAAGTATATATAAATATTTTTCCATCGAATCCTAAGGTTAACGATAACCATTCAAAAGCACATTATATTTAAATTCTAAACAGTAATTTTAAAACAGCACATAAATTTATTTTGGTGTGAACAATTGTTTGCTAGCATGTTACACCATTAATTTAGAAATACAAATAAATATGAATTCTTATTAACGAATAATTTTGTACTTAATTTAATTCTTAAGGCCGGTATAAATTGGCATTATCACGTTAAAATGGCCATGTTTCCCCTTTTACTTTTCTTTAATAATTTCTTTTAAAGAAAATAAACTTATTCAATTGTTGCTTTGGATCTTTCCCCACCATGTTATAATACAATTTACCGGAAAAAGTTGTAATGTTATTCTGGGTTTGCCGCTAAAATGAGAAATAATTTTAGCGGCAAAACTCGAACTCAATACCCACTTTTATTTTCGAAAAAGTCCGTCAACTCCTCTTGGACTACTCATTAATAAAGAGGAACTAATCTTTGTTTTTATAGATTTTCAAAGATCGATACTTTCAATGAAGTCGTGTTGTCGTTATAATTGATTTGACTTAAAAATGGGTATCATAACATGAAAGAACAAATTTTGGACTAAGGTCAACTTGACTTCAATAATTCAGAAAAATTCTTTAAAATTAATGAAACTGTCTTTAAATTTGTTGCATTTTTGCATCTTGACTACAAGGCAAAAATCATTCAAAAATAGGATATGTTTTTCAATACTTTATTTTAAAGACATTTTTTACTTGAAACATAGCATAATTTCTGCTGGAAGTCTTGTTTTTAACGGACCTTTTATATCAAATGAAAAAAAGCTGAAAAAGCGAAAAATTGAAATGTGCTTCGTAGAGTCAAGTACACAAAACCCCATTTAAAAGAGAATTGTGTCTTAAAAGCATTCTTACTTGTATTCTCCGCTTCTTTGGTTCGGAATCAATATCAAAATTGTTAAAGTGGAGACACAATCTTTGGAACCGGACATGCTTTTCGTTCAGTGTATAGTGCCCTTTCGTTAGTTTTTATGAAGATCCCTTTAATTACCTTTGTTTGAATATTTTGACTTACTCGTCCTACGTTCCGATTTGTTTTGACGAAACAAAAAAATTGTGCCCGTAATGCGAAAATGATAAACAAAACTCATGCTCTTTTTTCAAATATATTTTATCTTGGTTCCGAATGAATTTTCTCTCCGAATACTCATTTTAATATTTTACTTAAGCATATACAATTTTTGGCGAAGTCTTATATCACAACATATATATTTTTACTCATAATATGTAAATTTATACTTGTTTATATTCACACATAGTATTTTTCCTATATTTAATGAAATTTTCTTTGTGTATATATATTTGTAATGCGCCAATTGGTTACTTTCATTCTTTTACTTCCAGCATACACTTTGTCTCTCTTTGTAAACACATATATGTTTATGGGCTATTTCTAAATTAATATATGTTTGCATCCAAGCATATTATATTTACAAATATTTTACGTCCCAAATATAATATGTTCTAACATATTAACATATATGTCCCAAACATATTATGCTAGTTTATGAACATTATATGTTTGCACTCAAAAATATTATGTTTAAAAATTTGAGTTCCAAACATATAATGTTTATACCCAAACATATGAAAAACAGTCTTTTTCGTCCGTGTAGGAAACAAAGTTTAATTTATTCGTTTTTATACTCCCCACCATAGGATGGGGGGTTTATTAACTTTGTCATTCCGTTTTTAACACATCGAAATATTGCTGTAAGACCCCATGAAGTATATATATTCTGGGTCGTGGTGAAAATCTGAGTTGATCTAAGCATGTCCGTCGGTCCGTCCGTCCGTCTGTTGAAATAACGCTAACTTCCGAACAAAACAAACTATCGAATTGAAACTTGGCACAAGTAGTTGTTATTGATGTACGTCGGATGGTATTACAAATGGGCCATATAGGACCACTTTACGTATAGCCCCCATAGAAACCGATTACCAGATTTGGCTTGCGGAGCCTCTAAAAGAAGCAAATTTCATCCGATCCGGCTGAAATTTGATACATGGTGTAAGTATATGGTCTCTAACAACTATGCAAAAATTGGTCCACATTGGTCCATAATTATATATAGTCCCCATACAAACTAGAGTTGTGCACGTGAGTAATAGTTTACTCACGCTCACGCACAATCACGACTGAAAAATCATACTCACGCACACTCACGCACGATATTTTTTGGTAGGACTCACGCTCACGCACACTCACGAAAAGAAAATTTGTACTCATGCACACTCACGCACGAAAAGTCGTGACTCACGAAAAATACCGTGAGTCACGAAAAATATCGTGACTCACGAATAATTTTATGATTAATTTACCTTACCGAAGTGTCTGAAAACATGAGCATTATTAAAATCAAGAGTGTTATTAAACTCTTAACATCCCAGGTGTCACTAAAATTGTAATTGAATTTAACTCTTAAGCGTTTTATGTTGGTGAGCAGGAATATTTTCGTGAGTGTAATTCGTTACTCACGCACACTCACGAAGATATTATTTTCGTGACTCACGCTCACGCACGACATGTTGGTTTGTTAATCACGCTCACGCACACTCACGCTGTTGTCATGAGCGTGACTCACGACTCACGCACGAATCACGAAAATTTTCGTGAGTCACGACAATTTCGTGTCACGTGCACACCTCTAATACAAACCGATCACCCGATTTGGCTTGGGGAGCCTCTAAGAGAAGCAAATTTCATCCGATCCGGTTGAAATGTGGTACGTGGTACGGCCTTTTTTTGTTTAATATATACCCCGTATGGACTAACTTACAATTGAGAACACGGTGTTAAGAAGTTTTAAGATACCTTCCAGGCAATCCATGGTGGAGGGTACATAAGATTCGGCCCGGCCGAACTTGCGGCCGTATATACTTGTTTTAGCTATTTTCTTCATGTGATACAAAGTCCTTTAAAATCATGTTAACAATAACTTAAATTTCCATATTCGTACTGGAAATAATGTTTTGTTTGAAATAAAAAAGTATGTAAAAAATATCGAAAAATCTAATATTTGTAAAGGCTTTCTCGCTTTGTTCTCAATGTGCAAAATGTAAGACGATTTCATTAATTTCGAAGAATTCAATTTCAGAATTATTAAAGACAGGGTGAATTTAGACCAACAAAATTTGCTTTCATTTTAGGATACCCAACTTTAAGTCGACTCACCTAACAAAAGGACTTCATTGAAAAGTTTATTGACTTTTTATTGATATTAAATCTTTGGACTCTCGACAATATTTTGTTCAGTGTACGACAGCGGCTGGCTACCTTATGTCTGCATTACACAAGACTCCTATAACTGCTTGACTATCGATTAGGAAGCTGATATCGCTTCAAACTAACGGCCTACTTGAAAGATATTGCAATCGCTATTTAACGTGTACGACACTTGTATTCCAAACATCTCATATGGTCACCATCCAAAAATAATATGTTGGTCCTGTAACACAATTGGGGTGATCATATTTCTTCTCTGTGTGCACAACCCAAGTAATGAATGACAGTGAATGACAGTCTTTTGTAGAACTTTTTACGCAATCCATGGTAGAGATTCGGTCTGGCCGAACTTGTTTGGTTTTCGTTTAGTGATTCTAGCAATGAACTTAATTCCTCTACTTTCCCTCTTGGCCCTCGTTTCAGGTTGTTTAGACAATTTGTTGCCAAAAAAAAGAGAATCTCATTGTTGAAAGTTTTAGTGGGGTATCAATCTGCATTCATACACATGCTCACCAATCCAGAGGAATATCCAATCTCTTTTTGTCAAATGACGTTTATTTTTCAAAAATATTGTGTCCTTCGATAGGTTTCGACGCCGTTTTCTGCTTTTGATCCATCCTGCTGCTTATCTCAAATGGTCCAAACATATGGCGTACGTGTTGCTCATTTAAATGAGGTACTTACCGGGGCGTTTATCCGGTTTTCCAATACGTCCATGTTGACTCACAAACACACACACACGCTTACTTTTGGTTTGGGCCTTTTTTGGTGTGGCAGAGGACATTTCACGTTTTTCTGCCGTGTGGCATAGAATTTGTGATTTGTGATAAGAGTTCGTGAGTGAGTCCTTTGGGATATCAGAATGATGGTGTTTGCCTTCGATGTTATAGTCGTTGCTGTTGTTGTTGTTTTTCTTTAGCTTTAGGTAATGTAATCATCATTTTTGATTTTAAAATAATTTCCGCTTTGTAACAGCATTTTGTGAATAACACTTCACCCCGCCCCTTCGTTTTTCCTTCTTCCAACACTCTAGAGACTGAGATTTTTGTTAAAGCTGTTTTGCTTTCGCATTTACGACGCCTCCACCATTGCACTCTGTTCTGAATCATTTCCTATAGCCATCATTGGGGATTAACACGACCGTCCTGGCCCGATCATTTAGAAATGAAAAAATATTTATCACATTGATTGGTTTTGTATTCGTATTTCCGTTAACATAATTTTTTTTCTTCATTTGTCCTATACCCCATCTCCATTATAGCGTTAAAAAAATTTTCTTCTTGTGTGAGTGACACTCATCCCTTCGCATTTGTTTGGGTATTGAGTTTCATGATGGCTTTTCGTCTTTTCGATCGGATATGCAAATTAATGTTAAATTAATCTTTATCAAAATGTTTCATAATGGAGGATTTAACCTTAAATGGCTTGCCTTGAATGATGGTATGGTGCAATAGAGAGTGCTTAGAATTCCCCTAAGTAACCTTCTTAGTTGGAAAAAGTACTCGTTTTGAATTTCCCAAATTGTGGAACATATCGTTATGGCTCTATTGAAAAGTGAGACATTCGAATTGAAAAGGAGAAAATGATTTTCTCTATCTATGATAAGTTTAAATAGCCAAATTTGATGTGTAATTATGATCCAGAGAGTGTTTAAAAAATATTTCAGATATGACATGGTACGTGTCACTTAGCCTTGAAATTGAATAGAATTGCGAAATACAAGGTGGGTGATATGTAATACAACTAAGTAAAGTGTTATATTTTTTATACCCTAAACCACATAGTGGTCAGGGTATTATAACTTTGATCTGCCAAAAAATATGCCTACCAGAAATATTGATTTAAGACCCCATAAAATATATACTGTCCATGTATTTGTTGTTTACAGGATTCCGGTAGCAATTTTTAACCGATTTTGATGAAGGACGAACTCTATTGAATTTGGAAGAAATCGGATCAAATTTAGATATAGCTCCCATATATATATATATATATATATATATATATATATATATATATATATATATATATATATATATATATATATATATATATATATATATATATATATATATATATATATATATATATATATATATATATATATATATATATATATATATATATATATATATATATATATATATATATATATATATATATATATATATATATATATATATATATATATATATATATATATATATATATATATATATATATATATATATATATATATATATATATATATATATATATATATATATATATATATATATATATATATATATATATATATATATATATATATATATATATATATATATATATATATATATATATATATATATATATATATATATATATATATATATATATATATATATATATATATATATGCACTTTTTTACTAACCGATCATCGTCAAATTTGGCCCAACGTAATCTTTTGCATCACCCTTTAAGTATGCAAAATTTTATCGAAATCGGTTCAGATTTATATATAGCTCTCATATATATGTATCGCCCGATTTTGCCAAATATGGTCATAAAACCCTTATTTATTAACCGATTGTACTCGAATTTGGCTAAATGTAATCTTCTATAGCACTAACTGTATGTACAAAATTTCATCGAAATCGGTACAGATTTAAATATAGCTCCCATGTATATGTATCACCCGATTTTGCCAAATTTCGCCCTAATAACCTTATTTTTGACCATAGAGGCATCATTTATTAACTGATCGTACTCAAATTGGTTCAGATTTATATAGCTCACATATATATTCATCGCTCGATTTTCCCAAATTTGGCCATAATACTCTGATTTATTAACCAATGTTACTCAAATTTCAAATTTTGATGTACTATTTAGACTTACATGTAGCTCAATTTGGTTTTATTACCCACAACTAATTGAGCAATTTCCTCTTTTTATACCCTGCGCCACACTGTGGAACATGGTATTATAAGTTAGTGCCTATGTTTGTAAAACCCAGAAGGGGACGAGGTAGACATATGGTGTCTTTGGCAATAATGCTCAGGGTGGTTCCCTGAGTCGATATAACCATGTCCGTCTGTCCGTCCGTTCGTCCGTCTGTCTGTGAACACATTTTTGTGATCAAAGTCTCGGTCGCAATATAAGTTCAATCGCCTCCTTTTTGGGTCAGAATAGAACCCTATTGATTTTGGAAGAAATCGGTTCAGATTTAGATATAGCTCCCATATATATCTTTCGCCCGATATGCACTTATATGGCCCCAGAAGCCAGAGTTTTAGCCCAATATGGTTGAAATTTTGCACTAGGAGTACAATTAGTAGTATAGTCATGTGTGCCAAATTTGATTGAAATCGGTTCAGATTTAGATATAGCTCCCATATATATCTTTCGCCCGATATGCACTTATATGGCCCCAGAAGCCAGAGTTTTAGCCCAATTTGGTTGAAATTTTGCACTAGGAGTGCAATTAGTAGTATAGTCATGTGTGCCAAATTTGATTGAAATCGGTTCAGATTTAGATATAGCTCCCATATATATCTTTCGCCCGATATGCACTTATATGGCCCCAGAAGCCAGAGTTTTGGCCCAATTTGAGTTTTATCCCGATTAGCTTGAAATTTTGCACTAGGAGTATAATTAGTAGTATAGTCATGTGTGCCAAATTTGATTGAAATCGGTTCAGATTTAGAGATAGCTCCCATATATATCTTTCGTCCGATATGGACTAATATGGTCCTAAAAGCCAGAGTCTTGTCCCAATTTGGTTGAAATTATGCACTAGGAGTACAATTAGCAGTATAGTCAAGTGTACCAAATTTGGTTGAAACCGGTTCAGATTTAGATATAGCTCCCATATATAGCTTTCGCCCGATTTACACTCATATGACCACAGAGGCCAATTTTTAACTCCGATTTAGGTGAAATTTTGCACAGGGAGTAGAATTAGCATTGTAGCTATGCGTGCCAAATTTGGTTGAAATCGGTTCAGTTTAGAAATACCTCCCATATATATTTTTTTCTGATTTCGACAAAAATGGTCAAAATACCAACATTTTCCTTGTAAAATCGCCACTGCTTAGTCGAAAAGTTATAAAAGTCACTCTAATTTTTCTAAACTTATAATACATATTTATCGAGCTATAAATCATAAATAAACTTTTGCGAAGTTACCTTAAAATTGCTTCAGATTTAAATGTTTCCCATATTTTTTACTAACATTGTGTTCCATCCTAGTGCATTAGCCGAATTAAATTTCGAAACTATAGATTTTGTAGAAGTCTATCAAATTCTGTCCAGATCGAGTGATATTTAAATGTATGTATTTGGGACAAACCTTTATATATAGCCCTTAACACATTTGACGGATGTGATATGGTATCGAAAATTTAGATCTACAAAGTGGTGCAGGGTATAATATAGTCGGCCCCGCCCGACTTTAGACTTTCCTTACTTGTTTAATAATGGACTCAATATTAGTAGCATACTAACTCTGTAGGTGTAAAATCAACTATAGCTCCGAATATCGGTCATTTCTGTTCAGGTTGGGGCAAGACTCCCATAAACATGTACCCCTTTATGTTCTTAAATGTGAAAATGCGGTTTATCACCCAAACCTAAACCATTGATACCCCACAATCCATCCCTGGTTTAGGGTATGATATAGTCGGCCCCGCCCGACTTTCTACTTTACTCACTTTTTATACCCATCATGGGTATAAAATAATAACCCCACGGAAAATGGATCATCCACACGACCGGTACAGGACTAGTCCATGGTGTGTGTGGACCAGTCTCAGTTCTGGTGAAAAAGTATGGAAGGGACCGGTCACTCTAACATGGGTTTGTCATTGGGGTAAATTTACACTTTAGGACACGTCTTGGACTCATTCCAAAGTACACGTTCTGGGACAATTTAGTAGGAGCACCCCATAGACAGGTACTCATGAACCAGTTTCGGACAAACTATTGGGAGTCTGTTTCCTTTTTGGCACGAATCGCATCAGAAGTCAAAAACTTAAAAAACATGGACCGATACACACGAATCTAGAGCCCAAGTCGGAGGGCCGGTTTATAAGGCGGCTATATCAAAGCCTGTACCGAAACACAATATATTCAGCACACCTATTTATCTTTATAAAAAACCTCTAGATTTCCAATTTCAGGCAAATTGAATAAAAAGGACGGTAAAAAGTACCATTTTTTGCAAACTTATTTGTGGTCCTAAAATACCTCCAGGCTTCCAATTTCAGGGAAATTCTATAAAAACTGTTTCTATAATCCCAAGAATTCAAATTGGGAGATTTGTCTATATGGGGATATATCACAACAGGGATCGATACTCAACATTTTCGGCACACCTCTTCTAAAATACGTCTAGATTTCTTATTTCAGGCAAATTAGATAAAAACTACGGTTTTTACTAACTCAAGAAGTAAAATCGGGAGATGAGTGTATATGGGGATATACTAAAAGATGAACCGACACTTACTATTTCCAACATACCTGTTGATGGTCCTAAAATACCTCTAGATTTCCAATTTCAGGTAAATTGGATAAAAACTTCGATTTTTATAAGCCCCAGGCTCCAAATTGGGAGGTCGGTTTATATGGGGACCATATCAAAACCTGGACCGACATAGCCCACCTTCGAACTTGACCTGTCTGCACACCTAAAACGAATCTGTGCCAAATTTCAGGACGATAGCGCCATTATTTAAGACTGTAGCGTGATTACAACAGACAGATAGACGGACATGATTATATCGTCTTAGAACTTCTCTCTGATCAAGAATATATATTCTTCATATAGTCGGAAATCGTTATTTCGATGTGTTACAAACGGAATGGCAAACTTATTATACCCCCATGGTGGGTATAAAAACGATTTCTTAATTTTGAAGAATTTTTCTGCTTTTTTAAAGCCAACATGAAAGAAAAAACAAGTATATGCGGCAGTAAGTTCGGCCAGGCCGAATCTTATGTACCCTCCACCATGGATTGCGTAGAAACTTCTACGAAAGACTGTCATCCACAATCGAATTACGTGGGTTGTGGTAATACTTAAAAATTCTTAACATCGTCTTCTAAATTGTAAGTTAGCCCATACGTGGTATATATTAGACAAGGGTATGTATATGTTATAGAGGTGTGCCCGTGACACGAAATTGTCGTGACTCACGAAAATTTTCGTGATTCGTGCGTGAGTCACGCTCATGACAACAGCGTGAGTGTGCGTGAGCGTGATTAACAAACCAAAATGTCGTGCGTGAGTATGAGTCACGAAAATAATATCTTCGTGAGTGTGCGTGAGTAACGAATTACAATCACGAAAATATTCGTGCTCACAAACATAAGACGCTTAAGAGTTAAATTCAATTACAATTTTAGTGACAACTGGGATGTTAAGAGTTTAATAATACTCTCGATTTTAATAATGCTCATGTTTTCAGACACTTTGGTAAGGTAAATTAATCATAAAATTATTCGTGAGTCACGACGTTTTCCTGCGTGAGTACAAATTGTCTCTTCGTGAGTGTGCGTGAGTATGATTTTTCAGTCGTGAGTGTGCGTGAGCGTGAGTAAACTATTACTCACGTGCACACCTCTAATTGGTAAGTCTACAAATAATTACGAATCGATATGGACTTTTGCACGGTACTTAGTGAACCAGAATTGAAATATGCGGTTCGCTTATATGGGGGCTATATACAATTATGAACTTGATATGGACCAATTTTTGTGTGATTGAGTATCGATTTATCTGTGGGCTATATATAACTATAGACCGATATGGACCTAGTTAGACATGTTTGTTAACGGCCATATACTAGCACAATGCACCAAATTTCAACTGACTCGTATGAAATTTGCTCTTCCAAGAGGCTCCAAAACCAAATCTCGGGATCGGTTTATATGGGAGATATATATAATTATGGACTGATATGGACCAATACCTGCATGGTTGATAGAGACCATATACCAACATCACGTACAAAATTTCGACCCAATCGGATGTATTTTGCTCTTCCAAAGGGCTCCGGAGGTCAAATCTGGGGATCCGTTTAAATGGGGGCTATATATAATTATGGACCGTTTTTGACCAATTTTGGGATGGGTCTTTGAGGCAATATATTAACACCACGTACCACATTTCAACTGAATCAGATGAATTTTGCTCTTCCAAGAGGCTCCGGAGTTTAAATCTGGGGATCGGTTTATATGGGGGCTATATATAATTATGGACCGAATTGGACAAATTTTTGTATGGTTGTTAGATACCATACACTAACACCATGTACCAAATTTCAACCGGATCGGATATAATGATGGACCGATGTGGACAATTTTTATACCCTCCATCATAGGATGGGGGTATATTAACTTTGTCATTCCGTTTGTAACACATCGAAATATTGCTCTAAGACCCCATAAAGTATATATATTCTGGGTCGTGGTGAAATTCTGAGTCGATCTAAGCATGTCCGTCCGTCCATCCGTCCGTCCGTCTGTTGAAATCACGCTATCTTCCGAACGAAACAAGCTATCCACTTGAAGCTTGGCACAAGTAGTTGTTATCGATGTAGGTCGGATGGTATTGAAAATGGGTCATATCGGTCCACTTTTACGTATAGCCCCCATATAAAGGGACCCTCTGATTTGGCTTGTGGAGCCTCTAACAGAAGCATATTTCATCCGATCCGGCTGAAATTTGGTACATTGTGTTAGTATATGGTCTCTAACAACCATGCAAAAATTGGTCCACATCGGTCCATAATTATATATAGCCCCCATATAAACCGATCCCCAAATTTGACTTGCGGAGCCTCAAAGAGAAGAAAATTTCATCCGATCCGGCTGAAATTTGGTACATGATATTGTTATATGGTCTCTAACAACCATGCAAAAATTGGTCCATATCGGTCCTTAATTATATATAGCCCCTATATAAACCGATCCCCAGATTTGGCTTGTGGAGCCTCTAAGAGAAGCATATTTCATCCTATCCGGCTGAAATTTGGTACATGGTGTTGGTATATGGTCTCTACCAATCATGCAAAAATTGGTCCACATCGGTCCATAATTATATATGACCCCCATATAAACCGATCCCCAGATTTGGCTTGCAAAATCTCCAAGAAAAGCAAATTTCATCCAAGCCGGTTCTAATTTGGAACATGGTGTTAGTATATGATCTTTAACAACCGTGCCAGAATTGGTCCATATCGGTCCATAATTATATATAGCCCCATATAAAACGTTCTCCAGATTTGACCTCCGGAGCCTCTTGGAGGAGCAAAATTCATCCGATCCGGTTCAAATTAGGAACGTGGTGTTAGAATGTGGTCGCTAACAACCATAGCAAAATTGGTCCAATCACACAAAAATTGGTCCATATCGGTTCATAATCATGGTTGCCACTAGAGCCAAAAATAATCTACCAAAATTTTATTTCTACAGAAAATTTTGTCAAAATGTTATTTCTATAGAAAATTTTGTCAAAATTTTATTTCTAGAGAAAATTTTGTTAAAATTTTATTCGGTTCATAATAAAATTTTCATCATTTTCAAAATTTTCTATAGAAATTTTTGTCAAAATTTTATTTCTGTAGAAAATTTTGTTCAAATTTTATTCGGTTCATAATTATTGTTGCCACTCGAGCCACAAATAATCTACCAAGATTTTATTTCTATAGAAAATTTTGTCAAAAGTTTATTTCTATAGAAAATTTTGTTAAAATTTTATTTCAGTAGAAATTTTTGTCAAAATTTTCTTTCTATAGAATATTTTGTCAAAATTTTTATTTCTATAGAAAATTTTGTGAAAATTTTATTTCTATAGAAAATTTTGTTAAAATTTTATTTCTGTAGTCAAACTGAATTATATACGTATTGGATCGATCTTTTTTGATTTAATATATACCACGTATGGACTTAAATACAATTTAGAAGATGGTGTTAGGAGGTTTTAAGATACCTTCCCATCGGCAAGCGTTACCGCAACTTTAGTAATTCGATTGTGGATGGCAGAAGTTTCTACGCAATCCATGATGGAGGGTACATAAGCTTCGGCCTGGCCGAACTTACGGCCGTATATACTTGTTTTGGCTTGGTTGTTGGAGACTATATACTAACACCATGCACCAAATTTCAGCCGGATCGGATGAAATTTGCTTCTCTTAGAGGCTTCGCAAGCCAAATCTGGGGATCGGTTTATATGGTGGCTATACGTATGGCCCCTTTGCAATACCTCCGACCTACATCAATAACAACTACTTGTGCCAAGTTTCAAGTCGATAACTTGTTTCGTTCGGAAGTTAGCGTAATTTCAACAGACGGACGAACGGACAGGAGAACATCGGTAGTTCAGAATTTCACCACTGCCCAGAATATATAGACTTTATGAACCGAAAAAAGTAAACTGGTTTATAGGAAGAATGAACTAACTCATGCGAAAATTTAACTAAATTGTACTATACATTTTAAGGTTTCCAAAAAGCGTTGTTAACACTAGGGAAATTTAATACAATTTAACTAAATTTAATACGATTTAACTACCAACATATAATATTTTGCAATAAAAATAAGTTAAATCTAGTGTCAGTTTAACTACGCATTTTTTTTCTGTGTGGGGTCTGAGACAGAGAATGAAGCCGTTGATTTCAGTCGACGCCGACCATGTTTTGCCAAACGACGTCGCCGACGAATATGTAGACTCATCTCGACTCAAATATAGCCGCCAATTAATAAAAATATCGAAAAATTTATCTGAGAAAATTTGAACGAAATGTAAATTTGATTGTATGATTGGTTGTACAACTAATCTCATTACCATTCGAATAACTTAAAATTGATTCTATAGTGGATAATTGTCCGCTGCCGAATGGACAAATTTATATTGGCTTACCGCTAGTAAGCCGCCGCCGCCGTAGGCAAAAATGTCCTTCAGCTTTAGTTAGCATTGAATTTATTTCTTCGGCCATTGAAATGTATACCCACGTTTGTTATACCCTGCGCCACACTGTGGAACAGGGTATTCTAAGTTAGTGCATATGTTTGTAACACCCAGAAGGAGACGAGATAGACACATGTGCAAAATTTGATTGAAATCGGTTCAGATTTAGATATAGCTCCCATATATATCTTTCACCCGATATGGACTTATATGGCCCCAGAAGCAAGATTTTTGGCCGAATTTGGTTGAAATTTTGCACTAGGAGTACAATTGGTAGTATAGTCAAGTGTACAAAATTTGATTGAAATCGGTTCAGATTTAGATATAGCTCCCATATATATCTTTCGCCCAATATGGACTAATATGGTCCTAAAATCCAGAGTTTTGGCCCAATTTGGTTGAAATTTAATTTTGAAAAATTTGAAATTAACATTGTAGCTTTTCGTGCCAAATTAGGTTGAAATCGATTCAGATTTAGATATAGCTCCCATATATATTTTTCGCCCGATATGGACTTATATGGCCCCAGAAGCCAGAGTTTTACCCCAATTTGGTTGAAATGTTGCACTAGGATTACAATTAGTAATATAGTCATGTGTGCCAAATTTGATTGAAAGCGGTTCAGATTTAGATATAGCTTCCATATATATGTTTTTCTGATTTCGACAAAAATGGTCAAAATACAATCATTTTCCTTGTAAAATCGCCACTGATTAGTCGAAAAGTTGTAAAAATGACTCTAATTTTCCTAAACTTCTAATACATATATATTCGGGACAAACCTTTATATATAGCACCCAACACATTTGACGGGTGTGATATGGTATCGAAAATTTAGATCTACAAAGTGGTGCAGGGTATAATATAGTCGGCCCCGCCCGACTTTAGACTTTGCTTACTTGTTTTTTAGTAAAATTGTGTTCCACCCTGGTGCGTTAGCCAACTTAAATTTTGAGTCTATAGATTTTTTGTGTGATATTTAAATGTATGTATTTGGGACAAACCTTTATATATAGCACCCAACACATTTGACGGATGTGATATGGTATCGAAAATTTAGATCTACAAAGTGGTGCAGGGTATAATATAGTCGGCCCTGCCCGACCTTAGACTTTCCTTACTTGCTTTCTTATGTTTTATAAACATACTTGAAATAAAGAATGTTTCATTGGACTAGGGCAAACATTTCTTTAAAAATTAACTAAAGCAAAATAATTTTTTGCATTAAACGTAAGTTAATTTTAGCGTTAGTTTAACAATGGACTATTTTTCTGTGTATTCCAATCAGCAAGTATTATAATAAACACTACGCTATTTAAATGTTCAACTTCCTTTATCGGCCAGAATCTGGAATATTTACACAATACTCAAACCCCCACACAAATTTTGCATTGCACATAATTTTCCCATAAATTGTGGAAAAACCCTTTTAAGCTGTCCACTTTAATATATTCGACCATCAATAGAATTAAAACCTATATCACATTAAATTGAATGAGGGAAAAAAAGTTTTAGTATATATCGTGGTTTTTCTATTTCGATGGTATTTTAATGTTTGCCAGCAATAAGGACCTCTTTAAACTCTCAAAAAACCGATACCACAATAGCCAAGTGAAAAGCTCATACTCTCACGTGTCCGGTGAGAGCACTTGATCAAAGTTTGTTTGGTTTTCAAAAAGCCATTAAATAAATTGTTTTGATTTTGCTTCTGTGTTTTTTTTTTTGGCTAGGGAGTAAGGGGTGAAAATCAATATTATCAGGCATTAAACCATGCCATGACAAGTGTTTTTAATTTTATTAATGGTAACCCCTTTTTCCCAGACAGCAGACGGCCGTCGTGGCAACTAGCCACTAACCCCCATTGATGAATGTATAGCAATGGCAAAAGAACTTCAATACGACAATGAAAAAATCGGAAATTCAAAGAGAAATTTCACATCATGGGCTAGCGACCCTTTTCACTTGTATGCAATAAACCAAACGCAATAGACCAAAAGTCAATATTTTTGTAAATACTTTACGATAAAGACCATTTCAGTGATTTGAGAAGGTAAAGGGGGATGAGTTATTTAATGGGATGGGGTTGGTCATCTCGTTCATTTTTTGTTAAGAGCAAATAAATTAAAGGACCTGCCCAATATTGGATAGATTTTAAGCTACAGCTGATAAGAACGAAAAACGGAAGCACACACCCTTTACCGAAACCAAAAAAAAACCTACACCGATTTGAAGAAATCACAATTGTACCATAATCATTTCCAAGTACTAAAAGGTCTTATCGGTCTCCAGACACTCCATTAACTTTATTTTTCATAGTCCAAGCTGGTACTATCCAATTGCGAAGGACAAAATGCTAAGTACCAAGGGCACTATGTACTATGTGTGTGTGTGTATATTGGTTTGATTCGTTGTTTTTTTGTCCACTTTTTATTTCGTTCCGGTGTCTACTCTCTTGACCAGTCAAAGGATTAGGATTCATTCATTTGTGCAGGTAAATGGAGTGAATGCATTAATACCTTTGGTTCTCCAACCCAAACCCATTGCACAATATCCTTTGACTTCCGATGTGAAAATACCGCACTTCAGTTGATCAACTTTAGTTGATTTTTACTCGTGGCTAGCTTTGTTTTATTGTTCGATTCATTGGCAATGCATACACTCGTATTATACCCTCACAAAAATTCAATACTCTTAAGATTCCCAATACAAGTAACAATTGATTTGCAACACGATATGCGTGTACAACTTTCGGGATTACCAATAAAACTACTGCAGACTTCCCCATATAAAGAGAGAATTGTCCGTTTGGATTCACCAAAAAAAAATTTCACTCGTTGTATACGTAAAGCAATTACGGTTGCCAGTCGAGCCAAAAATAATCTACCAAAATTTGGAGAAAACTACCAAACAAAAAAACACTTTTCTCAAATTTTAATTTTTATAGAAAAGGTTTTAAAATTGTATTTCTATAGGAAATTTTCTCAAAACTTTATAGGAAATTTCTCAAAATTTTATTTCTATAGAAAATTTTGTCAACATTTTATTTCTATAGTAAATTTTGTCAAAATTTTATTTGTATAGAAAATTTTCTCAAAATATGATTTCTATAGAAAATTTTCTGAAAATGTTATTTCCATAGAAAATTTTCTCTAAATTTTATTTCTATAGAAAATGTTCCGAAAATTTTATTTCTATAGAAAATTTTCTCAAAATTTTATTTCTATAGAATTTTTTTTCAAAATTTTATTTCTATAGGAAAATTTTTCCAAAATTTTATTTCTATAAAAATTTTTCTTTAAATTGTATTTTTATAGAACATTTTATTTCTATAGAATATTTTTATAGTTCCCCTTAGTTGAAGAGGATTTTTTACACAATCTACAAAAACATCAAGAATTCTACCAATCTACCAAACAGTAAAAAAATCTACCATTTTTGGTAGAATTCTACCAACTGTGGCAACCGTGAAAGCAATGTTATATTTATTTCGAATTTTTCTTATGTCAGTAAGATGGTCCTGAGAGAATGAGACCCCAGAACAGATAACAGAGGCAAATAACTGCTGCACCGATAGATCGAAGATAGGTGACAGAACGAGACTGGTCATATATGTGGAGGATCGAGGCACCGAGATACTATTCCAATTACAGGATAACACTGCAGAAGTGCATGCCTTAACGGGATGTTTTAAACGGCTTGGCTTGAAATAACGCGAGGGCGAAAAATGTGAACATTTTCACAGATTGCCGGAGGGCAATGAAGGCAATAGCAGAGGTTACGGTTCGTTCACGAATTGTCTTGGAATCAGTGTTACCAGGAGATTCTTGAAACTTCCCCCAAATCTTACGAACTCCAAATTGTTCTAGAGTTTATTAAAAAACCCCCAAAAAAATTATGTAAATAGGTACAATGGGTATCCAAATTTTGTAAAAAAAATCCCAATGTGATACACTTAAAAAATTCAATATTCCAGTAAAACAGCGTCGCCAAAAAAGTAGTTAAAATGTTTTTTTGGATCCGGAAGTGGTGAAAAATTGGCGCAGAAGCGATGAATTTACCATAGGCTTGCCATAGACAGGATGTCCACCATTTCAACAGCCGTTGCAATGAATTTGCAGCCCATCTTAATATGTGATTCGAATTCAGTGTTTTGGATGTTATTTTTTTTTTTTGTTTGTATTTTCCAACAATTTGTACACATATATTTGAATTAGATCACAAATAACTTGCACTAGATTAAAAGGCTTTTGGAAGCTTAACAATAAAATGCGCTGTCACTAGAATAAACCAGTCTCAATGATTCACATGTAAACGTCTATCCTTCGAAAGTAGAAAGCTTTTTTTTTGTGACTCAATTGAACGTGGGTCAATTGATCCTAATTCCTATAGAATAAGCCAGCACGGTTGTCGCTCAAGATAAAAATAATCTAATAAAAAACTACCAAACATAAAAATTTTATTTTGCAATATTTTATTTTTGTAGTAAATTTTGTAATATTTTATTTCTATAGAAAATTTTATCTAAATTTTATTTCTTTAAAAAAATTTGTCAAAGTTTTATTTCAATAGAAAATTTTGTAAAAATTTTATTACTATGGAGAATTTTTTCAAAATTTTTTCAAAAATTTATTTCATTTTATTTCTATAGAAAATTTTGTCAAAATTTTATTTGTATAGAAAATTTTGTCAAAATTTTATTGCTATAGAAAACTTTGCAAACATTTTATGTTTATAGAAAATTTTGTCAAAATTTTATTTTTATATAAAATTTTTTCAAAATTATATTTCTATAGAAAATTTTGTTAAATTTTTTTTCTATAGAAAATTTTGTCAAAATTTTATTTCAATATAAAATTTTGTCAAAATGTTATTTCTATAGAAAACTATCTCAAAATGTTATTTCTATAGGAAAATTTAATTTAATAAAATTTAATATTATAGGAAATTTATCAAAATTTTATTTCAATAGGAAATTTCTCAAAATTTTATTTCTGTAGGAAATTTTCTCAAAATTTTATTTCGATAGAAAATTTTGACAAAAGTAATCACGGTTGCCAGTCGAGCCAAATTAATCTACCAACATTTGGAGAGCATTTTATAAAAAAACTACCAAATAAAAAAACACTTTTCACAAAATTTAATTTCCATAGACAATGTTGTTAAAATTGTATTTCTATAGGAAATTTTCTCAAAGTTTTATTTCTATAGTAAATTTTGTACAATTTTATTTCTATAGTAAATTTTGTACAATTTTATTTCTAAAGAAAATTTTGTCTAAATTTCATTTCTGTAAAAAATTTTGTCAAAGTTTTTTTTTATAGAAAATTTTGTAAAAATTTTATTACTATAGGGAATTTTGTCAACATTTTATTCCTATAGAGAATTTTGTCAAAATTATATTTCTATAGAAAATAAACTACCAATTAAAAACACTTTTCTCCAAATTTAATTTCTATAGAAAATGTTGTTAAAATTCTATTTCTATAGAACATTTTTTCAAATTTTTTTTCTATGGAAATTTTTTTAAAAATTTTATTTCTATAGAAAATTTTTTAAAAATTTTATTTCTATAAAAATTTTTTTCAAAATTTTATTTCTATAGAAAATTTTCTCCAAATTTTATTTCTATAGAAAATTTTCTCCAAAT
This sequence comes from Haematobia irritans, assembly GCF_050003625.1. Lineage (NCBI taxonomy): Eukaryota > Metazoa > Arthropoda > Insecta > Diptera > Muscidae > Haematobia > Haematobia irritans. The sequence continues at coordinate 161,831,989 of NC_134398.1, read as the reverse complement.
TTTATTTCTATAGAAAATCTTCTTCAATTTTTATCAAAATTTTATTTTATAGCTAATTTTCTCAAAATATTATTTCTATAGAAATGTAGTCAAAGTTTATAAAAAATTTTCTCCAAATGGAAAATTTTGTCAAAATTTTATTTCTCTAGAAAATTTTGTGAAAAATTTAGTTCTCTAGAAAATTTTGTCAAAATTTTATTTCTATAAAAAATTTTGTTAAAATTTTATTTCTATAGAAAATTTGTTAAAATTTTATTTATATTTATTTACACTTACATTATTTTTTTTTATTTATTTATTGAATTTCTATAGGAAATTTTGTTAAAATTTTGTCAAATTTTTATTTTGTAAAAATTTTATTTCTGTAGAAACTTTGTTAAAACTTTATTTTGTATACACTGCGTCAACCGTGTAGGTGAGGCATTTTGGCATTCCTTAAGCAATCCCTGGGTAATTTCCACGTTTGAATGTCGTTGGCTCCTCTCCACTTGCCTAAGAGGCGTTGCAGTTTGTCGGCCCAAATATTAACGTCTAACTCTTATTTGAAGGATTATTAACTTCACAACCCTTGGTGGTTGGTTAGGTCTATTGGCAGCCCGTTATTTTAGGTTCACATCTACAAAAGCTTGGAAACATTCAGAATGTCACCAGAATTACCGAGAAGGGATAATCGACCGCTGAAAAATGTTTTGGTGTTCGGTTAAAACTTGGATGTTCATGTATCCATGTCCCTTTGTATAAAAGGCTGGCATACTAACCATTGCACCACGGTGGCTCTCACAGGCTTCTTTGGTTATGTTAGTTTGTAGTTTGGCTCCTTTGAATCTTCGATCTTGCATCCAGATTGATGTGGCAAATTCTAGGCATTCAGTCAGCAGTTGAAAAAAGTTTAGGTTAATGAGAACAAGTGTATACGGCCGTAATCTTATGTACCCTCCGAATCTTATGTACCCTCCACCATGGATTGCGTAGAAACTTCAACGAAAGACTGTCATCCACAATCGAAATACTTGGGTTGTGGTATCTTAAATCTTCTTAACATCGTTTTCTAAATTGTGAGTTAGTCCATACGTGGTATATATTAGACAAAAAAGTTATGTATAGTTAAGTGTACAAATAATTACGAATCGATATGGACTTTTTGCACGGTACGTAGAGAGCCAGAATTGAAATATGGGGGTCGCTTATATGGGGGCTATATACAATTATGAACTTGATATGGACCAATTTTTGTGTGATTGGAAATCGCTTTATCTGAGGGATATATATAACTATAGACCGATATGGCATGGTTGTTAACGACCATATACTAGCACAATGTACCAAATTTCAACTGACTCAGATGAAACTTGCTCCTCCAAGAGGCTCCAAAACCAAATCTCGGGATCGGTTTATATGGGGCAATATCTGATTACGGACTGATATGGACCACTTTTAGCATGGTTGTTAAATATCATATACGATCACCACGTACCAAATTTCAAGCAGATCGGATGAATTTTGCTTCTCCTAAAGGCACCGGAGGTCAAATCTGGGGATCGGTTTATATGGGAGCTATATAAAATTATGGGCTGATAGGAACCAATTCCTGCATGGTTGTTGGATACCATATACTAACATCACGTACCAAATATCAACCGAATGGGAAGAATTTTGCTCTTCCAAGGGGCTCTGGAGGTCAAATCTGGGGATCGGTTTATATGGGGGCTATATATAATTATGGACCGATGTTGACCAATTTTTGCGTGGTTGTTAGAGACCATCTACTAACACTATGTACCAAATTTCAGCCGGATCGGATGAAATTTGCTTCTCTTAGAGGCCTTGCAAGCCAAATCGGGGGATCGGTTTATATGGGGGCTATATATAATTATGGACCGATGTCAACCAATATTTGCATGGTTGTTAGAGACCATATACTAACACCATGTACCAAATTTCAGCCGGATCGGATGAAATTTGCTTCTCTTAGAGGCCTCGCAAGCCAAATCGGGGGATCGGTTTATATGGGGGCTATATATAATTATAAACCGATGTGGACCAATTTTTGCATGGTTGTTAGAGACCGTATACTGACACCATGTACCAAATTTCAGACGGATTGGACGAAATTTGCTTCTCTTAGAGGCCTCGCAAGCCAAATCGGGGGATCGGTTTATATGGGGGCTATATATAATTATGAACCGATTTGGACCAATTTTTGCATGAGTGTTAGATACCATATACTAACATCATGTACCCAATTTCAGCCGGATCGGATGAAATTTGCTTCTCTTAGAGGCCTCGCAAGCCAAATTTGGGGGTCCGTTTATATGGGGGCTATACGTTAAAGTGGACCGATATGGCCCATTTGCAATACCATCCGACCTACATCAATAACAACTACTTGTGCCAAGTTTCAAGTCGATAGCTTGTTTCGTTCGGAAGTTAGCGTGATTTCAACAGACGGACGGACGGACATGCTCAGATCGACTCAGAATTTCACCACGACCCAGAATATATATACTTTATGGGGTCTTAGAGCAATATTTGTGTTACAAACGGAATGACAAAGTTAATATACCCCCCATCCTATGGTGGAGGGTATAAAAAGTCTGAGTTCAAGTGTAGTGATGCACCATATGCGAATTCTCTTATAGAAATTCTGAACCAATAAGAAATGTACCCAACATTACTGTAAATTTGTCAACCACAACATTAAAACTTTTTTTATTTGTTTACCATTCAATTGTCTTTTCACTTTTTTTTGGGTGTAAATCACCTGAAAAAGAAACCTTCTCGGTTAAAAGTCGTTAAACACTTTGTGAATTCCAATATTTCGACCATATTGCAATTCAATAAAATTTTTGGTATTTTATTTCCTGCGTCCACCGATGTGTCTCACAGATCCCATGACGTGTGGATTTATACGCTCGAGTTTGCTAGGATTTTCCAATTGGAATGTTGTTGTGCCACTCTGTGGTCCTTTTTTGTAATTTCAATTTATTTTTGTTTTTTGTTTTTATTCCCTCGTTTTTTAAATGCCCGGCTTCTGAATTAATCACTTTTCAGCTTGAGAGCCTTCATTTGTCTACACACCAACCAAATGAAAAAAACATTTGAAATTGTTATGAATATCCGTACTTCCGTACAGGCGTGTAAGGATAACCCCCGAAACAAACGATGTAGAAAAATGAAGAAACAGGTGGATTGGGCATGAGTTTTTTTTTTTTTATTTCCACAGCCATCGGTCCACATATATACATGAGGTTATATGTGTTGTATGGGTGAAATCGCCTAAAATCCGCCGAGACCTTTAATCCTTTGCCCAAATGACCATATGTGAATTTATTGAACACACGTGATAGTTTGACGTCAATACATGATTCGCATCGAATGATGTTGGTCTATGGCTCCTGCTTATATGGGACCATTTTAAGCACCATTACAGATTATTTCAATTTTTATATCCTGCCTTTCCAAGTAACCATACATCGTTTTCAGGGAGTATTGTGTTTTTTTTTTTTACCATGATGGACAATTTATTGGTCCTTGGCAGTGCTTGAAATAAATGGCATCAAAAGGAAAATGAGTTGTAGCATCAGCATTACCTTTTTCCATTGGCTTTTAATATTCGGATTACTCCAACCACTTCAGGTAAGTGCTTGGATTTCGCTATAAAATGAAACGAAAGGAATTCGAACAGTTTAAATAAATATGACCAGGATGGAGAGTAATACATCGTATTTCTAGTGATATTCAATTTTTACAAGAAATTAAACTAAGGATTTTTCAGTAAAGTGCCTATGTTTGTCATAGGCATGGCGATGGAAGTGCATTTCCCGAATCTCAAGTATTAAAGATTATGGAATTGAATACTCGTAGATATGTATTTTGCCGAATCTGAAATACCCACCACCATGAACAAGAGGTAGTAGTTTTCTTTCAAAACTCTTCGTCGTAGTGCCATATTTGAAAATATGCAGAGACTCTTCCAAGCAGATCGTTTAAACAAGTACGCATTCCGAAGTTAAATTTAAAGATGAAATCTAAATCGTATAGATTTTTGCCCGCATTACTCGAATGAGTACGACTAAAGGGTGCATTTAAAAAAACTGAACACCCCTCATTTTGAAGGTGTGTGTGTGTGTGGCAAAATCGCTAAAAGTTGCCAAATCAACCATTACAAATGTAATTAAAGTGTTTGGGGAACGTTTGTCGACAGCCAGGAAGTCTGGATCGGGGGGAAATCGAAAACCGGAAGCCGCTGAGACGACAAAGAGAGTTGCCGGTAGTTTCAAGCGAAACCCTAACCTCTCTCTCCGAGATGCCGCAAATAAGCTGGGTGTATCGTCTACAACCGTGCATCGAGCCAAAAAACGAGCCGGACTATCGACTTACAAGAAGGTAGTGACTCCAAATCGCGATGATAAACAAAATACGACGGCCAAAGCGCGATCCCGGACGCTGAACACGACGATGCTGACGAAGTTTGACTGCGTGGTAATGGACGACGAAACCTACGTCAAAGCCGACTACAAGCAGCTTCCGGGACAGGAGTTTTATACGGCAAAAGGAAGGGGAAAGGTAGCAGATATTTTCAAGCACATAAAACTGTCAAAGTTCGCAAAGAAATATCTGGTTTGGCAAGCCATCTGTACCTGTGGCTTGAAAAGCAGCATTTTCATAGCTTCCGGACAGTCAACCAAGAAATTTACGGGAAAGAGTGTTTGAATAAACGTCGGCTGCCTTTCCTGAAGAAATACGGTTGTTCCGTACTGTTTTGGCCGGATTTGGCATCTTGCCATTACGGTAAAAAGGCCATGGAGTGGTACGCCGCCAACAACGTGCAGGTGGTTCCCAAGGACAAGAACCCTCCCAATACGCCAGAGCTCCGCCCAATTGAGAAATACTGGGCTATTGTCAAGCGGAAAAACTGACGGCAGGTGTCAAGCGTGAAGCCCGGTAATTCGGATTTGGAAAAGCGAAAGCCTAACTGAATATTTTTCCTGAATTTTATACTAATTGAACTTGAAAAAGAAATTTAATTTGATTTTTTAAATAAACGATTTCACCGATTTACACGCGTTTTCCCTTGACCAAATTTTGACCGTATCACCCTTTATTTATCACACCTATTTGTGGGCCTACAGTTCCGGCCGATATATCCCATATTTACCTGCCTGGTCAAGATGAAGACAAAAGATGAGTCTGTGTAAAATTTCAGTACGATGGTTTCATTATTGAAGACAGTAGCGTGATTACAACAGAAAGGCAGACGTACATAGTTATACCATCAAATATTTTCTCCCTAAAATTGGTCCACATCGGTCCATAATTATATATAGCCCCCATATAAACCGATCGCCAGATTTGGCTTGCGGAGATTCAAAGAGAAGCAAATTTCATCCGATCCAGCTGAAATTTGGTACATGGTTTTGGTATATGGTCTCTAGGTTAGGTTAGGTTAGGTTGGGTTAGGTTAGGTGGCAGCCCAATGTATCAGTCTCACTTAGACTATTCAGTCCTTTGTGATACCACATTGGTGAACTTCTCTCTTGTTACTGAGTGCTGCCCGATTCCATGTTAAGCTCAATGACAAGGGACCTCCTTTTTATAGCCGAGTCCGAAAGGCGTTCCACATTGCAGTGAAAACCACTTAGAGAAGCTGTGAAACCCTCAGAAATGTCACCAGCATTACTGAGGTGGGATAATCCACCGCTGAAAAACTTTTTGGTGTTCGGTCGAAGCAGGAATCGAACCCACGACCTTATCCCAATATACACTGATTCCCAATTTAGTACCATGGAGGAAAAATTTTCATTCGATTCCCAGCAAAAAAAAGCGTCGCCAAAAAAGTGGTGAAAATGTTCTTTTTGGATCCGGAAGTGGTGCAAAATTGGCGCAGAAGCAATGAATTTAACATGGGCTTGTCATAGGACGGATGTTCACCATTTCAGCAGCCGTTGCACTGAATATGCATCACTTCTTTAGGTGTGATACAAATTCAGTGTTTTGGACGTCATATGCCTCGACAAGCACTTTCCATCAAATTAAAACAAACAAGTATATATGGCCGTAAGTTCGACCAGGCCGAATCGTATGTACTCTCCACCATGGATTGCGTAGAAACTTCTACTTCATTCATCCAGAATCGAATTACTTGGGTTGTGGTATCTTAAATCGTTTTCTAAATTGTGAGTACATACGTGGTATATATAAGACAAAAAAGGTATGTGTAGGTAAGTCTACAAATAATTACGAATCGATATGAACTTTTGCATGGTACGTAGGAAGCCAGAATTGAAATATGGGGGTCGCTTATATGCGGGCTAAAACAATTATGAACTTGATATGGACCAATTTTTGTGTGATTGGGGATCGATTTATCTGAGGGCTATATATAAGTATGGACCTAGTTAGGCATGGTGTTAACGGCAATATACTAGCACAATGTACCAAATTTCAACTAACTCGTATGAAATTTGCTACTCCAAGAGGCTCCAAAACCAAATCTCAGGATCGGTTTATATGGGGGCTATATATGATTATGGACTGATATGGACATCTTTTGGCATGGTTGTTAAATATCATATACTACCATCACGTACCAAATTTCAACCAGATCGGAGGAATTTTTCTTCTCCAAAAGGCACAGGAGTTCAAATCTGGGGATCGGTTTATATAGGGGCTATATATAATTATGGACTGATATGAACCAATTCATGCATGGTTCTTGGATACCATATACTAACATCACGTACCAAATTTCAACCGTATCGGAAGAATTTTGCTCTTCCAAGGGGGGAGGTTAAATCTGGGAATCGGTTTATATGGGGGCTATATATAATTATGGACCGATTTCGACCAATGTTTGCATGGGTGTTTGAGGCCATATATTAACACCACGTACCAAATATCAACTGAATCAGATTAATTTTGGTCTTCCAAGAGGCTCCGGAGGTCTAATCTGATGATCGGTTTATATATACAATTATACAATTATGCACCGATGTGAACCAATTTGTGCGTGGTTGTTAATGACCATATACTAACACCATGTACCAAATTTCAGATCGGATGAAATTTGCTTCTCTTAGAGGCTCCGAAAGCCAAACCGGGGGATCGGTTTATATGGGGGCTATATATAATTATGGACCGATGTGGTCCAATTTTTGCATGGTTGTTAGAGACCATATATTAAAATGTACCAAATTTCAGCCGGATGGGATGAAATTTGCTTCTGTTAGAGGGTTTGCAAGCCCAATTTGGGCGTCCGTTGATATGGGAGCTATACGTAAAAGTGGACCGAAATTGCCCATTTGCAATACCATCCGACCTACATCAATAACAACTACTTGTGCCAAGTTTCAAGTCGATAGCTTGTTTCGTTCATAAGTTAGCGTGATTTCAACAGACGGACGGACATGCTCAGATCGACTCAGAATTTCACCACCGATTCCAGATTTGACCAACGGAAGATTTGATGATTACAGAACGCCCAATTTGCCTTTTCAACATTTTTTGACAAAAAATAGCTTTCGAAAATTTTACCTCTATCCGACATTATCTCTTTGGTGTTTACTCTTTTTATTTAGGACAAAACTATTGGAAACCACTTTTCTACAAAGTGGCTGCCGTCATGACGTTAGAAGAAAGTTTGTAATAATTCTAATTCCCATACGATATCCCAACTGGTTTTATTCCAAAAACAAACAAAAACACATTCGCCATAACACCATAGAGCAAACAAAACAATTCCGGAAAAAGAATTAAAATTACACACCAATAATTTGCCCGATTTCAATTAACTTATTCCTTTTTATGCCAACCCATGGTCATGTGACGACGTACTTATAGCAAACACCTATCGATGGTAATATCCTCCGCATAGGACGTGGTGCAAAAACTCATAATTAAATCGTTCAATAACTATGCTAAAATTGTTAACGACCGTAATTGAGTTCCACTTTCAATGTTGAGGAATCAAGCAAACATTGCAAAAACAAGAGTGCACAGGATCATGCACGGCACCATCATAACACCTACAAATATTGGAGTTTTCATTTTGGGTGAAATACATCCACTCATCTCTCTCTCTATGCAGACACTTGAGGCATAAGCTGGGCCACTTCAGACAGCATAAAAAGTAGCAACATTGGCCACATTTTAACTAAACGGAGTTGCTACTGTACAATAGAAACCACCTTCGACACACGACATCAATGCTCCCGGAACTAGAGTGACTGTTGTTAGTTCAACTGAAAAAATATCCCAACCGCAGGTCGAATATTTTTACCATGTTGAACAAAAAAAAAAAAACACAAAAACGAAACATACAACACACCCATTTTAATTAGTAGCAAAAACAGAAGCACTTGCAGGAACGGGAGTACCACCAACAACCATGGCAACATCAGTAGCACAACAACAGAAAATGTTAGACATAACGAAAAGTAACCTAAAACTAACGATGAAATAAAAGAGACGCATTATTCGCAAATTCCGAGGGTGGAATGAGAAAGTTGAGGGAATTTCCGTAAGTTCGGCCAGGCCGAACCTTATGTACCCTCCACCATGGATTGCGTAGAAACTTCTACTAAAGACGGTCATCCACAATTAAATTACTTGGGTTGCGGCCGATGGCAAGGCATCTTAAAACTTCTTAACATCATCTTCTAAAGTGTAAGTTAGTCCATGCGGGATATATAGTAGACAAAAAAAGGTCGATTAAATACTTTTATGTTTTGTTCTTGACCGGTCTATGTAGGGAAGAAATATGTACAAATCGATATGAACATTTGTGCGGTAATTATAGAGCCAGAATTGAAATATGGGGGTCGCTTTATATGGGAGCTATATACAATTATGAACAAGAGTCTACCAAAAATGACAGATTTTTTGCTGTTTGGTAGAATCCTTGATGTTTTTAAAAAATTTGCAAAATATTCCTCTCCAACTATGAAATGCTTCATAAATTTTCTATAGAAATAACATTTTGACAAAATTTTCTACAGTAATAAAATTCTGACAAAATTTTTTATAGAAATAAAATGTTGACAAAATTTTCTATAGAAATATATTTTTGACAAATTTTCTTAAAGACATAAAATGTTGACAAAATTTTCTATAGAAATAAAATTTTGACAAAATTTTCTATCGCAATAAAATTTTGGTAGACTAGTTTTGGCTCGAGTGGCAATCGTAATTTTTTTGTGATTGTGGGTCGGTTTATTTGGGGGCTATATATAATATAGCCCCCAAAGCTATATATAATATAGTTAGTACCATATACTAACACCACGTACTAAGTTTCAACCGGATTGGATGAATTTTGCTCCTCCAAGAGGCTCCAGAGTTCAAATCTGGGGATCGGTCTATATGGGGGCTATATATACCCAGCAAAACAAGCGTCGCCAAAAAAGTAATGAAAATGTTCTTTTTGGATCCGGAAGTGGTGCAAAATTGACGCAGAAGCGATGAATTTAACATGGGCTTGTCATAGGACGGAAGTCCTCCCTTTCAACAGCCGTTTCACTGAATTTGCTTCACTTCGTTTGGTGTGATCCGAATTCAATGTTTTGGATGTAAATAAAAAAATTCTGTGATATTTTGTCAAATAAATAATTTTTATAATTTTTAATGGATTCTAACGCTTCTCGGAAACGTTTGACCTCAAATATTTCCAAAAATTCACAATTTTTTCAGATTGGATTTAGCATTTTTTCGACAAAATTTAAACGATTTGTACCATTTTATGAATTCTTACTCTGTTTTTAACCTATTTGAAACAAAAAAAGTTAAAACTACCCATTAAAAATATGAAAAATCCAAGTTATAAAAAACTGAATTAAGAGAACTTCCTGGGTTGTTAAAAAAAAGAACATCATTGGGAGCGCATCTTCTGGAAGTGCTTCTAAAGTTGTGCCTTTGGAAGAACTTCCAAATTTTTTTGCTGGGTAATTATGGACCGAAATGGACCAATTCTGGCATGGTTATTAGAGACCATATACTAACACCACGTACCAAATTTCAGCCAGATCGGATGAAATATGCTTCTCTTAGAGGCTCCGCAAGCCAAATCTGGGGGTCCGTTTATATGGGGGTTATACGTAAAAGTGAACCGATATGGCCCATTTGCAATACAATCCGACCTACATCAATAACAAGTACTTGTGCCAAGTTTCAAGTCGATAGCTTGTTTCGTTCGGAAGTTAGCGTGATTCCAACAGACGGACGGATATGCTTAGATCGACTCAGAATTTGACCACGACCCATAATATATATACTTATGGGGTCTTAGAGCAATATTTCGATGTGTTACAAACGGAATGACAAAGTTAATATACCCCCATCCTATGGTGGAGGGTATAAAAAGTCCAAAGTCGGGCGGGGCTGACTTCACCATTGTGTAGACTCAAATTTTGAAATTTTCTATCATATTTCCCCAATATACACTGAAAAAAAAGCATACTCGGTTCCAAAGATTTTATCTTTACTTTAAAAAATTTGGTATTGATTCCGAGCCAAAGAAGCGGAGAATACAAGTAAGGATACTTTTAAGACACAATTCTCTTTTAAATTTAGGTTTTGTGTACTTGCTTCTAGGAAGCAAATTTTAATTTTTCGCTTTCTCACCTTTTTTTCATCATATGCTATCAAAGTCCTTTAAAAACAAGTTAACGGCAACTTTATTTTCCAAATTAGGACTCGACTTCCAGTAGAAATTATGCTATGTTTGAAGTAAAAAACTTCTTTAAAATAAAGTTTTGAAAAACATGTCCTATATTTGAAGGATTTTTTGCTTTGTAGTCAAGATGCAAAAAGACTACAAATTTAAAGACAATTTCATTAAATTTAAAGAATTTTTCTGAATTAATAAAGTCAAGTTGACCTTAGCCTATAAATTTTTTCTTTCATGTTAAGATACCCATTTTTAAGTCAAATCACTTAATTATAAGGACAATACGACTTCATTGAAAAGTTTATCGACTTTTGGACAAGGAAAATAGCTTTATTTTAGAGAAATGCGTCTTCTATGCTAAGCAAAATTTGTATTCGTATTTTAAAGACATGAAATCTTTGATCTCTCGACAATATTTTTTTCAGTGTATGGTTTCTATAATAAATCTGAACAGATTTCAATTTTGGCGTCCGGTGGACATAAGAATCGTAAATACATATGTAATATATACCTAAATATATATTTACCGATGTCATTAGTAGTACTCTTTGTGCAAAATTTGAAGCGAAAGATATATATGCGAGCTATACCTAAATCTGAACTGATGTAGCTGATATTTTGCAGGATTTACGGAACTTACAAAATATAATTTAATTATAAGACGATCGGTATACTAAACGATGGGTCTCTGACTTTTCCTTCTTGGCGTTACAGACAAATGCACAAACTTATTATATTTCATGTTAGCCTGATACCGAAACAGGCAATTGACGTCCAAATGCATTATATCTAATTATACAATTATTTTACGAGCTTTATGGACAGATATAGATTAAGGAACATGGTTAATAGAGCCATTGAAAAGAAAACGCCAGATACAAATCTATACACGCCTGGACTATACTAAAGGCTGTGGAAAAGTTCATCCGCCCGAACCGAAACTGACTGTACGTCCAGGCGCGTATAGATTTGTATCTGGCGTTTTCTTTTCAATGGCTCTTTCTTTTTGGCTCTTTTCTTTTATATCAAGCACTGGTCTTCTCTGGCTTCATTTCGAGGTTTCGAAGGCACATTTTGAGGTTTCGAAGTAGGTTGAAGTGGCAGTCCGATTAAGTTTCAGGCTCACTTAGACTATTCAGTCCATAGTGATAAGGTCTCGAAGTAAAAGCTTAATACTACCCTGAAAAAAATATATATTTATGTGATATTAAAAATTACGCACCCCAAAATTTCAGGATCCGCAATTTACAAAATACTAACGACAAATATCTGTAAAATAACGAGGTTTTAATTAAAATAAAATTTGCAATCTTTGCTTCAAAAATTGTTTCATTAAAGAGGAGACACAAATTTTGTAAATTCACCACTACTGTGGTACAGGGTATAATAAGTTTGTGCATTTGTATGTAACGCCAAGAAGGAAAAGTCTGAGACCCATCGTTTAGTATACCGATCGTCTTAGAATTAAATTCTGAGTCGATTTAGCGATGTCCGTCTGTCTGTCTGTCTGTCTGTCTGTCTGTCTGTCTGTCTGTCCGTCTGTCTGTCTGTTGATGTATTTTTGTGTGCAAAGTACAGCTCGCAGTTTTAGTCCGATTGTCCTAAAATTTGGTATAGGGTCCTGCTTTGGCTCATAGACGATCCCTATTGATTTTGGAAAAAATCGGTTCAGATTTAGATATAGCTGCCATATATATTTTTCACCGATCTGGTCATAATTGGCGTGTATATCAACCGATCTTCCTCAAATTCCGTACATCCGAATATTTTATGAGTCTCGAAAAACTTGAAATATATCAGCCAAATCGGTTCAGATTTAGATATAGCTCCCATATATAGCTTTCGTCCGATTTACACTCATTTGCCCACAGAGGCCAATTTTTTGCTCCGATTTAGTTGACATTTTGCACAGGGAGTAGAATTAGAATTGTAGCTATGCGCGTCAAATTTGGTTGAAATCGGTTCAGATTTAGATATAGCTCCCATATATAGCTTTCGCCCGATTTACACTCAAATGACCACAGAGGCCAATTTTTTGCTCCGATTTAGTTGAAATTTTGCACAGGGAGTATAATTAGCATTGTAGCTATGCGTGCCAAATTTGGTTGAAATCGGTTCAGATTTAGATATAGCTCCCATATATAGCTTTCGCCCGATTTACACTCATATGACCACAGAGGCCAATTTTTAACTCCGATTTAGTTGAAATTTGGCACAGGAAGTAGAATTAGCATTGTAGCTATACGTGCCAAATTTGGTTGAAATCGGTTCAGATTTAGATATATCTCCCATATATAGCTTTCGCCCGATTTACACTCATATGACCACAGAGGCCAATTTTTAACTCCGATTTAGTTGAAATTTTGCACAGGGAGTAGAACTAGCATTGTAGCTATGCGTGCCAAATTTGGTTGACATCGGTTCAGATTTAGATATAGCTCCCATATATATGTTTTTCTGATTTCGACAAAAGTGGTCAAAATAACAACATATTGCTTGTTAAATCGCCACTTCTTAGTCGAAAAGTTGTAAAAATTACTCTAATTTTCCTAAACTTCTAATACATATATATCGAGCGATAAATCATAAATAACCTTTTGCGAAGTTTCATTAAAATTGCTTCAGTTTAAATGTTTCCCATATTTATACCCTTCACCACTACTGTGGTACAGGGTATAATTTTTGTACTAACATTGTGTTCCACCCTAGTGCATTAGCCGACACAAATTTTGAGTCTATAGATTTTGTCGAAGTCTATCAAATTCTGTCCAGATCGAGTGATATTTAAATGCATGTATTTGGGACAAACCTTTATATATAGACCCCAACACATTTGACGGATGTGATATGGTATCGAAAATTTAGATCTACTAAGTGGTGCAGGGTATAATATAGTCGGCCCCGCCCGACTTTAGACTTTCCTTACTTGTTTGATTTAAGGAGATCCTCCTTAAATTAACAGAAATATTGAATCTTTGGATTTAAGATAAAAACGCATCAAATATAGGCTACGACTTATTTTGATGATATGCATCATTGGTTTAAACTTTTTTGAAGTATCCGTTTTAATTTAAATTTTCAAACTCGCATTTGTTTCTATGTGTACGTATCGGTTATTAATATAACGCAAAAAATGGAAATTTTGATAAATGAGATCTGTATCTTAATTTTAATTTTGCTGATCCCACACTCAAAACAACAAAGTTTACTTCGACAGAATGGTTTTTGGTATTGATTCCGAACCAAATATGCGGCATCTTTAAAATAAAGAAATTTTTTTTAGCGACCTATCTGACTTTCAATCTAGGACCAATAAAATTAAAATTAGGATACAGATCTAATTTATCAAATTTTCATTCTCTTTTCGCGGTTTATTACTAAAGGTACTCACGTGCAAACAAATGCCAGTTTGCCAAAGTAAAAAATGTTTTCTGAATTCCAAAAAAATTTAAGCCAAAGACGCTAAATCCTAAAAATAAGCCTTAGCCTATATTTGAAGGGTTTTTATCTTAAATCGAAAGCTTCAATATCTCAGTTAATTTAAGGACAATTTCTTTAAATCAAAATTGTCTTTATTTAAGGAAAATTAGCTGTATTTCAAAGACATCCGACTTTAACGGAGGGACGAAAATTTACAAAGTTTTTGTCCTAAATTTAATGAAAAAATTTTTTGAGGCAAAGATTTTAAACTTTATTTGAATAAAAATATCATTGTTTTAAAGAAATTTGTCCTAAATATTTTGTAAATTTCACATCCTAAAATTTAGTTTGCGTAATCTTTAATATCACGTAAATATTGTTTTCAGTGCAGATTTAAAACCAGAGAGATTAAAGGAGCCGCATATTTGGCTCAGAATCAATACCAAAATCCTTAAGGGAAGTTCAAAATCTTTGGATCCAAGTAGACTTTTTTGTTGAGTGCATATAAACCGATTGGCTTGCGGAGCCTCTTGGAGGAGCAAAATTCAATCTGGTTGAAATTTCGTACGTGATGGGCTCTAAAAATTGGTCTACTCGTATATCGGGTCATAACTATACATAGTCCCCATATAAACTGATTCCTTGATTTGATTTTCAGAGCCTCTTGGAGGAGCAACTTTCAACCGATATGGCTGAAAATTGGTATGTTGTGTAACAACCATATCGATCCATAATTATATAAAGCGCTAGTATAAACCGATCCCCAGATTTATCTTCTTGAGCCTCATGGAAATGCACATTGCATCCGATCGGGTTAAAATTTCGCACGTGATGTCCCTATACCACTTCTACTAATCATACAAAATTGTTGCATATCAGTACATAATTATAGATAATATATAAACTGACCCTCAAATTTGACTTCTGGGGGAACAAATTTCATCCCCCTGGTGTTAGTATATGTCCACTAATAACATTCCAAACATTGGATCATATTGGTCATATTTATTTATAGACCCATCATCTATCCTATCAATAAGTGATTTGATATAAGTAGTTGTTATTGATGTAAGTCGTTGGAAATATAGTCCCATATATAAACCGACCTCCTAAGATTTAACTTCATGAAGGAATTGATTTTATATGATTCGGTTGAAATTCAGCTACCATGGAAAAATTTTTTCATATCCGTTCCTAGTCTCCTCTTAATAAAATGATCAAGAACTATGGACACTTATGTTGGTATATATTCTGCATTTTTCATCAAAAATAGACTTCTTATGGGCTAACGTACAGTTTAGAAGAAAATATTAAGAAGTCTCAAGATGCCTTGACATCGGCTAGTGTTAACACAAACCAATTAATTCGATTGTGGATGATAGTTTTTCTACTAGAACTTTCTACGTAATCCATAGCGAAAGGAATTTTAATTTTAATTTGAATTTTAAGTTTGGTTGATTTCATTTCACTTATAATATCTGTGGCTTGGTGCTAAAAGGGCCAATGTCAATATTTTGCTGTTTTGAATTAATCATTGCATTAGATTTCTTTTTTGCTCTCTTTCATAATTATAAAATAGTCAATCTTAAATTTACCCAGAAGGGGTTAAATAAGCGTAAAGCTGGCCAATGTCATTATGAACTCATCTATAAAACTTAATGCTAAAAGGGCCAATGTCTACTTAGGCCCTTTTATAAACGTCAACTGTGGACATTTAACCTTACCATCTACCAAACCATGGGAAGAAAATCATCTATATGCTACGTATGGAATGAAACAGTGGCTGCTGTAGTTAAAATAGTTTTTGTTAAAGCATTCAAGTTCAATTATATCAAAACTGAATATTTTGACATTGGCCCTTTTAGCACCAAGCCACAGATATTCTATCATCTAAACGAGAGTTATTGATACAAATTTTTACACAGAAGGTTTTTTGTAAAATATTAATAAATTCATAAAAAGTTAAAAAATCGTTAAGCATGTCCGTCCGCCCGTCTGCATATATGGGTTTCGTTTATTCATTAAAACGGACATACTTATATTGAATCAGGAGCACGGTTGCCACTCGAGCCGAAAAATAATCTACCAAAATTTGGAGAAAATTTTACCAAAAATTTTACAAAAATAAAAAAATCTTCTATAGAAAATTTTGCTAAATTTTATTTCTATAGAACATTTTTTAATTTTTTTTTCTATAGAATATAAATTTTTTTTTTCTATAGAAAATTTTGTCCACATTGTTTTTCTATAGAAAATTTTGTCAAAATTCTATTTCTATAGAAAATGTTGTCGAAATTTTATTTCTATAGAAAATGTCAAAATTTCTATAGAAAATTTTGTCAAAATTTTATTTCTATAGAAAAATGTATTTCTTTAGAAAATCTTGTCAAAATTTTATTTCTATAGAAAATTATGTAAAAATATTATATAGAAAATTTTGCGCAATCTTATTTCTATAGTCATATGTCAAAGTTTTATTTCTACAGAAAATTATTTCAAAATTCTATTTCTATAGAAAATTTTAGCAACTCTTGTTTCTATAGGACATTTTGTCAAAATTTTATTTCTATAGCAAATTTTGTCAAAATTTTATTTCTATTCTTTTTGTTTTGTTATTGTTGGTTTTGTTCTTTAAGCATTGTTGTTGTTTTTTATTGCAGCTTAAAACCATACATTGACTAAACTACAAGTGTAGCTTAACCAACAGAGGAAAAGAATAGAAGGAATCTATTGCAATTTTTGTCAAAATTTTATTGCTGTAGAGAATTTTGTCAAAATTTTATTTCTATAGATCATTTTTCCAAATTTTATTTCTATAGAAAATTTTGTCAAAATTGTATTTCTATAGAAAATTTTGTCAAAATTGTATTTCCACAGAACATGTTGTCAAAATTGTATTTCCATGGAAAATTCTATCGAAGTTTTATTTCTATAGAACATTTTGTCAAAATTTTATTTCTATAGAAAATGTTGTCAAAATTGTATTTCTATAGAAAATTTTGTCAAAATTGTATTTCCATAGAAAGTTTTGTCAAAATTGTATTTCCATAGAAAATTTTGTCCAAATTGTATTTCCATGGAAAATTCTGTCAAAGTTTTATTTCTATAGAAAATTTTGTCGAGAGTTTTTTCCATAGAAAATTTTGTCAAAATTTTATTTGTATAGAAAACTTTGTCAAAATTTTATTTGTGTAGAAAATTTTGTCAAAATTTTATTTGTAAAGAAAATTTTGTCAAATTTGTATTTCTATAGAAATTTTTGTCAAAACACTTTATTTCTATAATTTTTTTTTTTAAATTTTATTCCTAGAGAAAATTGTCTCAAAACTTTATTTCTATTGAAAATTTTATTTTTATTGAAAATTTGTGATATCTTTTAGGTGTGTAGGAATATTCTGAAAAGTCAACCATCAACACCAAGAATTCTACCAATCTGCCAAACAGTAAAATATCTACTAGTTCTGGTAGAATTCTGCCAACTGTGTCAACCGTGATGGGAGGTCATGGCGGGACATTTTACCAAGAATTCTTTTTTGTTTCCTTTTTGATGCAAAATTATGAACCTTGCTATAGAAAAGACTGGTATGGATTTTTAACGACAACATTCTCCAACATTTCGATGATAAAATCTGCCAAATTTTATTTGTCCCGCTAAATTTTTATACCACTCTCCTATTTGTATCTTCCCTCTAAAACAACATCTATCATGTTTTTCTTTTGCAATTTTGTTATTCGCGGAACAAGCCAAAACAGAAGCAAGAAACACGACGGTAAAATAATACACAATGTTGCATAGAAAACCACCAGAATGGTTGGTTGGTTAGTTACAACATCCTTTTGCCTTTGGTTAGAGTGAATTTATTATTTTTTTTTTTTCATTTTCATACTCCTACGAGAGTGTACATAGCGATTTCATTGAGGTTTGCATAAAAAATCCATAACAAATAATGCCGCAGTACTTAAAGCTTCCGTCGAAGAGGTTTGAAATAACAGCACCCACCACCCCAGCAAAAAAAAAAAAAAACATACGAACAACTGCTGCTTTGTATTCGGGCTATATTTTCATAAAATATTTTCAATTTTCTGTTTTCCCTAAAACTATTTGTTCCTCTTGTCAGTGGCATCTGTTTAAATCATAACATTGAATTTTGTTAAGGATCAATTTTGGCAACAAAAAATGCAATCGCTTTACAAAATAAAAGAAACTACTATTCATCACGGATTCCATAGAAGAAACTCTCTTAAAATCATTGGTGACAACTGCAATGATTGTGTTTTTACTTGATGGAAAGGGAGACACCTCCAAATTATCAATGATTGATTGAAATGTTTGTCACAACCATGTTATGTTCTCGAAAATAATGTTTCTGATTTCGGTAACTACGTACCGAATTGTACATTTTTGCTACAAAAATGTTCCATGTTCATCCTCCAAAACTAACATTTTGCTCTAAAACGTGTTTGGGGTGATCATATCCCTTCTCTGGGTATACCCACTGCCACCGACATTAGTGGGTAAGATTATAATACGAAAAAAAACACCGGTTGCAGTTCTCAGATATCAACCTGAAGTTTTATATGTGGTCATGTAATCCTTTATGACAAAATATTCTCAAGGGTAATTATTATAAATATGAGCTCCATGGTGGTGGGATTCAGCATGACTGAAAATACGATCGTAGTTACTACCGCGGCATAACAAGTACGGTTGCAACTCTTTCCAAAAATAATCTACCAAAATTTGAATCAAATTTTACCAAAAATCTACCAAATTTAAAATTTTATTTCTATAGAAAATTTTGTTAAAATTTCTATAGAAAATGTTGTCAAAGTTTTATTTCTATAAAGAAAACGTTGTCAAAATGTTATTTCTATAGATACTTTTGTCAAAGTTTTATTTCTATAGAAAATTTTGTCAAAATTTTATTTCTATAGAAAAATTTGTCATAATTTTTATACCCTTCACCACTACTGTGGTACAGGGTATAATAAGTTTGTGCATTTGTATGTAACGCCAAGAAGGAAAAGTCTGAGACCCATCGTTTAGTATACCGATCGTCTTAGAATTAAATTCTGAGTCGATTTAGCGATGTCCGTCTGTCTGTCTGTCCGTCTGTCTGTTGATGTATTTTTGTGTTCAAAGTACAGCTCGCAGTTTTAGTCCGTTTGTCCTAAAATTTAGTATAGGGTCCGGTTTCGGCTCAGAGACGATCCCTATTGATTTTGGAAAAAATCGGTTCAGATTTAGATATAGCAGCCATATATATTTTTCACCGATCTGGTCATAATTGGCGTGTATATCAACCGATCTTCCTCAAATTCCGTACATTCGAATATTTTAACAGTCTCGAAAAACTTGCAAAATATCAGCCAAATCGGTTCAGATTTAGATATAGCTCCCATATATAGCTTTCGCCCGATATACACTCATTTGCCCACAGAGGCCAATTTTTTGCTCCGATTTAGTTGAAATTTTGCACAGAGATAAGAATTAGCATTGTAGCTATGCGTGTCAAATTTGGTTGAAATCGGTTCAGATTTAGATATAGCTCCCATATATAGCTTTCGCCCGATTTACACTCAAATGACGACAGAGGCCAACTTTTTGCTCCGAATTGGTTGAAATTTGGCACAGGAAGTAGAATTATCATTGTAGCTATGTGTGCCAAATTTGGTTGAAATCGGTTCAGATTTAGATATAGCTCCCATATATAGCTTTCGCCCGATTTACACTCATATGACCACAGAGGCCAATTTTTACCTCCGATTTAGTTGAAATTTTGCACAGGGAGTAGAATTAGCATTGTAGCTATGCGTGCCAAATTTGGTTGAAATCGGTTCCGATATAGATATAGCTCTCATATATATGTTTTTCTTATTTCGACTAAAATGGTCAAAATACCAACATTTTCCTTGTAAAATCGCCACTGCTTAGTCGAAAAGTTGTAAAAATTACTCTAATTTTCCTAAACTTCTAATACATATATATCGAGCGATAAATCATAAATAACCTTTTGCGAAGTTTCCTTAAAATTGCTTCAGATTTAAATGTTTCCCATATTTTTTTACTAAAATTGTGTTCCATCCTAGTGCATTAGCCAACTTAAATTTTGAGTCTATATATAGTTTGTAAAAGTCTATCAAATTCTGTCCAAATCGAGTGATATTTAAATGTATGTATTTGGGACAAACCTTTATATATAGCCCCCAACACATTTGACGGATGTGATATTGTATCGAAAATTTAGATCTACAAAGTGGTGCAGGGTATAATATAGTCGGCCCCGCCCGACTTTAGACTTTCCTTACTTGTTTTTCTATAGAGAAATTTCTCAAAATTTTATTTCTATAGAAAATTTTGTCAAAATTTTATTTCTATAGATAATTTCGTCAATTTTTTTTATAAGATAATTTTTCAAAAAAATTTTTTTCTTCTAGAGAAAACTTTGTCAAAATTTTATTTTTGTAGTAAATTTTGTCAAAATTTTATTTCTATAGAAAAATTTGTCAAAATTTTATTTCTATAGAAAATTTTGTCAAAATTTTATTTTTGTAGTAAATTTTGTCAAAATTTTATTACTATAGGAAAACTTGTCAAAATTTTATTACTATAGAAAAATTTGTCAAAATTTTATTTCTATAGAAAATTTTGTCAAAATTTTATTTCTATACATAATTGTGTCAAAATGTTATTTCTATAGAAAATTTTTTCAAAATTTTATTTCTATAGATAATTTGGTCAATTTTTTTCCATAGTTAATTTTGTCAAAATTTTATTTTTGTAGTAAATTTTGTCAAAATTTTATTTCTATAAAAATTTTATTTCTATCGAAAATGTTGGCAAAATTTTATTTTTAGAGAACATTTTGTCAAAATTTGATTTCTATAGAAAATTTTATTTTTATACAAAATGTTGCCAAAATGTTATCTCTATAGAAAATTTTATCAAAATTTTATTTCTATAGAAAATTTTATTATAATTTTATTTCTATAGAAAATTTTGTCAAAATTTTATTTCAATACAAATTTTTGTCAAAATTTTATTTCTACAGAAAATTTTGTCAAAATTTTATTTCTATAGAAAATTTTGTTAAAATTTTATTTCTATAGAAAATTTTGTCAAAATTGTATTTCTATGGAAAACTTTGTCAAAATTTTATTTCTATAGAAAAATTTGTCATAATTTTATTTCGTTTCGTTTTGTTATTGTTGGTTTTGTTCTTTAAGCATTGTTGTTGTTTTTTATTGCTGCTTAAAACCATACATTGACTAAACTACAAGTGTAGCTTAACCAACAGAGGAAAGAATGTTTGTCAAATTTATTTGGGCAAAGCCCTATAGACTGCAAGATGGTTGGATGGACGCACGTTTCGGAATTACCACATTCCTCATCAGCATCCTCTACTTGCAGCAAAACTATCAACCAATTATCAGAATAAATTCAGGCAGTTTATGAAACCCAACAAAAAACACACTTGAACCCTCCGAAAAAAGGTTTTACATTGATAGCCGGCTTATGCCGAAATAAATTCGAAACAAACATATCTCTTTTCCTATGCCACTGTCAAATCATCGATTTGAATTCAATTGGCTGGGTTTATTTTGAGCGTGCCTCCTCTTCTTTTTTCATTCGTTTTGTTTTGTTATTGTTGGTTTTGTTCTTTAAGCATTGTTGTTGTTTTTTATTGCAGCTTAAAACCATACATTGACTAAACTACAAGTGTAGCTTAACCAACAGAGGAAAAAACCCATCTTGCAGTCTATAGGGCTTTGCCCAAATAAATTTGACAACTATTCTTTTCCTCTGTTGGTTAAGCTACACTTGTAGTTTAGTTAATTTATGGTTTTAAGCTGCAATAAAAAACAACAGCAAATTTTATTTCTATAAAAAATTTTGTCAAACTCTTATTTCTATAGAAAAGTTTGTCAAAATTTTATTTCTATACAAAATTTTGTCAAAATTTTATTTCTATAGAAAATTTTGTCAAAATTTTATTTCTATAGATAATTTCGTCAATTTGTTTATAAGATAATTTTGTCAAAAAAATTTTTTTCTTCTAGAGCAAATTTTGTCAAAATTTTATTTTTGTAGTAAATTTTGTCAATATTTTATTTCTATAGAAAATTCTGTCAAAATTTTATTTCTTTTTTTTTTTTTTTCCTCAAACTCATTTATTTGCAATCTATTTACAAAGAAATAATAAGCAAAATTTTATAAAACATTATAAATAACAGGTATTTAAGTTCTATTAAACTTAAAAATTAATACAATTTTCTTTTTTAACGTAATCTTATTTGAAATAATAATAGCAAATACGGTGCTTCATTATGTATTTATGGTGCTTGATTATGTATTTATAACAAGAATATTTTTCTTTATTTTCTAAATGGGAGATCTAAAACATGAAGTCTTTTAAGCCTTTTAATCTCATCACTATCATCTAAGAGTGTTATAGCTAAAATATTTGGATGGTAGCTAAGTCTATTGAGATACTTGGAACTATATCTACTAATTTCCTGCATGACAGTTGGCATATTTAAATCATTGTGTATTGTAGAATTTCTAACATACCATGGTGCTTTAACAATTGTTCTAAGGGTCTTTGACTGAAATCGTTGCAATATTTCAATATTAGAGTTGCTAGCTGTTCCCCAGAGCTGTATACCGTACGTCCATACAGGTTTTATAATCGTTTTGTAGATCAAAACTTTGTTCTCTAAACTTAGCTTCGACTTTCTTCCAAGTAGCCAACATAGTTGTTTCATTTGCAGATTTAATTGTGTTCGTTTAGTTTTTATATGTGTTTGCCAATTCAGCTTTCTATCAATATGTATTCCAAGATATTTAACGCTGTTCGCTCTAGGTATAACCACGTCATTTAATGAAAGGCGTGGACAATCTCCCAATCTTAGGGTATAGGTTACGTGCGTGGATTTCTCAGCATTAACTTTTATATTCCATTTAGTTAACCATTTTTGAATTTCTTGAAGTTCCGTTTGTACTAAACTTGAAGCTGCGGTACGTGAATGACTTGATGCTAAGATAGCAGTATCATCTGCATATGTGGCTGTAGTAACATTATTGCTGGATGGCATATCTGATGTAAAAATCGTATATAGCAGTGGCCCTAAAACGCTGCCTTGTGGTACGCCAGCCCTTATTACACCTATGTCAGAATTCATATTGTTAATGTTAACGTAAAACTTTCTTTCATGAAGATACGATTTTAAAAGTATATAATAAGGAGCTGGGAGCAATTTCTTTAACTTATATAGAAGTCCTTCATGCCATACGCGGTCAAACGCCTGTATCACGTCGAGGAAAACTGCCGAACAATATTGCTTGTTTTCGAGACTCTCTCGTATCTTCTTTACTACTCGATGACATTGTTCAGGAGTCCCATGACTTTGTCGGAATCCAAATTGATGTTCTGGTAATATATTTAATGATTCAATAATTGGAAGTAATCTTCTTTGGAAGAGCCTTTCAAACAGTTTAGATAACGTAGGCAATAAACTTATGGGTCGATACGAACTCACCTCGTGTTCAGGTTTATTGGGCTTTAAAATCAAAATTATTTTTGCATATTTCCATTGCGTAGGATAATATGACAATCGCAATATGGCATTAAATAAAACCGTGATGTAGATAATTGCTTTTCTTGGAAGTGATTTTAAAGTTTTTCCATCTATGTTATCGTAGCCAGGAGATTTTTTATGGTTTAATTTCTTGAGCTCATTTTCAATTTCATGAGCCCGAAAGGGCTTAATGGGCTTGGACAATTGACAGGCGACATCCAAATATCCTGTGATTTCCTCACTATCAGAACGGGAGCAAAAGGAAAATGGCGTAAAAGTCTCCTCTAAATACTGTTTGAAAGCTTGCGCTTTGCTTTTATCACATCTGCACCATGAACCTGACCAATCTTTAATTGGAGCATTACGCTTTTGAGGCCGTTTTAGATATTTTGTGGCATTCCACAACTTGTGTTCATTGTCGCCCGATGGACTCAAATTGCTTAGGTAATTCCCTAAGAATTTATTCTTTTCATTCTTAAGGCAATGATTAAGAATTCTAACCGCACGGTTAAACATGGTTTTATGCAGAGGTGTTCTGTTTCTTTGCCATAATTTCCTCAAACGGCGTTTTTGTTTAATAAGGTCTTTTATTTCTCTTGTAACTTTCAGATCAGATACAATATTTTCTTGATCAGGAGTGGCCCTAAATGCGGCTTCATGTATTAGTCTTGCGAAACATTCAATAGAGTCATCTATATCATCACCATGTGCAATTCGGTTACTAAGATCTAAATTATTTTCAATCCAAGTTTGAAATTCAACTATATTTGTTTTGTTAGTAACTAACTTCGGAGATTTGTGGATAGTGCAAGCATTCGCGTTGTAATAATTAATAACGATTGGGCTGTGGTCAGAGCTTAAGTCATCCGAGTTATGAATATCAAACGAAGTACTGGATATACCATTATAAACCACAAAATCAAGGAGATCTGGCATTTTTGTTAGATCGTTAGGCCAATGTGTTGGTGTTCCGGTTGATAAGGTGGAATAATTGTTTCTCATGATGCATTGGTATAGCTCCTTACCCTTGGGATTAGTTATACGAGAACCCCACCAGGGATGTTTGGCATTGAAATCTCCGCCAACTATAAATTTATTGCCCAATTTCTTGAAAAATATTTCAAAATCTTCACATTTGACATTGAATCGTGGGGGAAAATATATTGAATATATCAATACATTATTGTTCTCACTTCTGATCCTTATTCCGGAAGCTTGAATAAAATTTTCAGAAACAGGTTCTGCGATTTCATACTTAATACTATTTCTAATTAGAATGGCTGCTCCTCCATGCCCCCTGTCATCAGGGTGATTAGTATTGATTAAATCGAATCCACGCACTCTAAAAAATGACCTACTGATTAGATGGGTTTCAGAAACTAAAAATATATCGACGTGGTTAGTTTTGAGAAATATCTCTATTTCTTTTAAATGATTGGCAATGCCATTGGCGTTCCATATTGATAGAATTAAATCTAATGGCATAATTTGTTCATTATCATGGACATCATGTTAATTAGGGTATTGGTTAACTCATTTTGTTTATTCAACATAGCTTCTATCTTTTGAAGAAGATTATTCTGATTAGGTTCAACACCTCTGGTAACTTCTGAATATGACATATTTGTGACATTATGTGTACGAATATCACTTTGTTGGTTTTGTTCATTAAAATTAGGCTGAAAAGTCGACCTTCTTCGGTTTTCTTGATTTGTCCTTTTCCTTATCATATCTTGATACACTGAGCATCCTTTGTAGCTGGCGGTATGCGTTTGAAGGCAATTGACACATCTTGGGGGAACATCTTTAGATTTCGAACATTCTGTTGTTGGATGACCTAGGCCGCATTTAACGCATCTGTAAGCCTTTTTGCAATACGACTTAGTATGACCAAATTCTTGACAACGAAAACATTGTACAATGTCATCAAAACGCTTTGGGGGCGCAACCTGAATAATTGCATTTTCAATCG
Source organism: Haematobia irritans (assembly GCF_050003625.1). Taxonomy (NCBI): domain Eukaryota; kingdom Metazoa; phylum Arthropoda; class Insecta; order Diptera; family Muscidae; genus Haematobia; species Haematobia irritans. Next base: position 161,806,355 of record NC_134398.1, on the reverse strand, counting down.
TTCTCAAATTATAGATTTCGTGATTATTTGGATTGGGATCCAAATCCACAAAAAACATCGGTAATGGCAATTTCGTTTGGCGACTGATGATATTTCTAACACTGCGCACCGGGTGCCCTTGGGAAAGTAATATGGCTTTTATGTCAGATACGGATGTAGTATGATGCAGACCCTTAATTACAACTCTATAAGCCCTTTCGTTTTTAAGTTGATAGGTATGGAAGGCCTTTTTTGAGCTTTCTAAGAACTTCACAACTTTACGGTAAGAATCTACATTTTTGGTTACAAGCCTAACTTGACCATCTCTTAAAGATTTAAACGAAAAATTTTCAATAGATATAATCTTACATATACTAGCAACCATTCTAGATATATCAGCAACATCAGGAATAAAAATTGGTGGTGGTTTCGGCTCATCACGTTGGCTTCCATCATTGCTGTCTTCATCATCATCACTAGCTTCCATATCTTCAGCAAGCCTATTAAAACGGTTCACCGATGTTGTTGGTATATCATCAATATTAAAACGTTTGGGTTGATTGAAAGATGTTGGGGACCCTGAATGTTTTCTCTTTGATGATACTCTCTGCCAGTTATCGTCATCGTCTTCAATTTTTTGTCAAATTTTGTCAAAATTTTATTTCTATAGATAATTTTAGAGAAAATTTTGTCAAAATTTTATTTTTGTAGTAAATTTTGTCAAAATTTTATTTCTATAGAAAAATTTGTCAAAATTTTATGTCTATAGAAAAATTTGTCAAAATTTTATTTCTATAGATAATTCTAGAGAAAATTTTGTCAAAATTTTATTTTTTAGTAAATGTTGTCAAAATTTTATATTTGTAGTAAATTTTGTCAAAATTTTATTTCTATAGAAAAATTTGTCAAAATTTTATTTCTATAGATAATTTGGTCAAAATTTTATTTCTATAGAAAATTTTGTCAAAATTTTATTTCTAAAGAAAATTTTGTCAAAATTTTATTTCTATAGAAAATTTTGTCAAAATTTTATTTCTATAGAAAATTTTGTTAAAATTTTATTTCTATAGAAAATTTTGTCAAAATTTTATTTCTATGGAAAATTTTGTCAAAATTTTATTTCTATAGAAAATTTTGCCAAAATTTTATTTCTATGGAAAATTTAGACAAAATTTTATTTCTGTAGAAAATTTTGTCAAAATTTTATTTCTATAGAAGATTTTGTCAAAATTTTATTTCTATAGAAAATTTTGTTAAAATTTTATTTCTATAGAAAATTTTGTCAAAATTTTATTTCTATAGAAAATTTTGTCAAAATTTTATTTCTATAGAAAATTTAGTCAAAATTTTATTTCTGTAGAAAACTTTGTCAAAATTTTATTTCTATAGAAAATTTTGTCAAAATTTTATTTGCATAGAAAATTTAGTTGGAGAGGAATATTTTGCAAAATCTACCAAAACTTCAGGAATTTTACCAATCGACCCAACAGTAAAAAATCTACCCTTTTTGATAGAATTTTACCAACTGTGGCAACCGTGATAACAAGGCCAAAAGAAAGAATATCCCCTTTCAATAAAAAAACCCTACCAAATACGAAGTCAAAGTTTGTTCTAAGAAATTTTGTATTAGCTTCGTAGAAATTTCGAAAATTTAATTGTAAATAAAAATCCTAAATTCTTCAGGAAACAAAAAACATTAGTGTCCAAAATGTGTGCTCATAGTGATAGGCCTTGACGAATTCTCTAATAACCATAACAAATTTTTCATGCAACATCAACTTAATCTAATTTGACCCGAAATTTTAAAAAAGGTCTGTTTTGCATCGCTTTGAATTAGTCCATCAATAATGAGATGATGTCAGGGAGGTTATTTTCCTCGCGATTTCCTCTCTTTTCCCCCTTATTCCTCCTGGTCATGTGGTCTGGTCGTAACCTTAACTTGTATTGCCAACTGACGTTTGTTGATATCGCTGTTGCTGTTGTTACGGTTGGTGGTCTGATGTTGCGGTCGCCCTCGTGTCCATTCCTTCGGTATGAACTACCACAAAATTGGTGGCCGTTGCAATAACCCCCCCAACCCATCCCATAAAAAGCCAACCAACAATAGTAGCAACAGACAAAAGAAAATTTACATAAATTAAATAAATTAAGTATGCTGGTCAACAGCAGACCCGTCTGTGTTTATGTCTAAAACCGATACCAATACCCACAACAACAGCAAGGAGTACAAAACCTCAATATAAACATAAGAAAAACAAGGACCACCATTTCCCCAATTTTACTTTGGAATTTTCCTGTAATATTCTATCGAGATTTTAGGTGTGCACAAAGCACAGTAGTCACGTGTCAATAAATTGATTAAAATTAAATTTATTTCACTTATTTCTGGTCGGGTTTTCTGTTCCGTTATGGCTCAAACTTCCTGATGAATAACGGAAATCTGGTGCGGCAGACGGAACCGAATCTGGGTATGGCCAAGTTCACTTTTATAAAGGGTTCTCAGTCATGGTTTAGCAACCATGACTGTTTCTCCAGCTTCTCTCCTTCATCCTTGGTTTAACAACCATACTGTTTTACATGTTCATCGTCCAAAAGTAATGTTTTAATCTAGGAGGTGATCACATATCTTATCTGGGTTTAAGGATGGGCCCGAATGCGCTTATGTATCTACATATTTCCATTATGATATCTTTCGATACAGATCCCATGCATAATCTACAACCTTTCGGCAGATACTATCATCAATGGCCATCTTCAGTTCTCTCCTTGATGAGCCAATTGCATTTTTCTTATTTTTATATCCTTCACCATATTATGGGTAGTATGTTAACTTTGTTATTCCTTTTGGAACATATCGAAATATTAGTCTCAGACCCCATAAAGCATATATATTCCGGGTCGTAATGAAATTATGGGTCGATGTAGCGATGTCCGTCCGTCCGTATGTTCAAATCAAGCTAACTTCCTATCCACTTGAAACTTGATACAAGTAGTTGGTATTGATGTAGATCGGATGGTATTGCAAATGGGCCATATCGGACCACTTTTACGTATAGTCCCCATATAAACGGACCCCCAGATTTGGATTGCGGAGCCTCTTGGAGTAGCAAATTTCATCCGATCCGGTTGAAATTTGGTACGAGGTGTTAGTACATAGTCTGTAACATTCACGCTAAAATTGGTCCATACAGGTCCATAATTATATATAGCTCCCATATAAACCGATCCCCAGATTTTGATTGCGCATCCTCTTGGAAGAGCAAATTTCATCCGATCCGGTTGAAATTCGTTACGTGGTGTAAATATATGGTCTCTAACAACCGTGTAAGAATTAGTCTATATCGGTCCATAGTTATAGATAGGCCCCATATAAACCGATTCTCAGATTCGACCTTCGAAGCCTCTTGGGGGAGCAAATTTCACCCGATCCGGTTGAATTTTGGTGTAAGTATATGGTCTCTAACAACCGTGTAAGAATTAGTCCATATCGGTCCATAGTTATAGATAGGCCCCATATAAACCGATTCTCAGATTTGAACTTCGAAGCCTCTTGGATGAGAAAATTTCATCTGATCCGGTTGAAATTTGGTACATGGTGTTGATATTTGGCCTCTAACACCCACTCGAAAAATGGTCCAAATCGATCCATAAATATATGTAGCCCCCCTATCCACAGATTTTGCTTGCGTAGCCTTTTGGAGAACAAAACTTTGTTGATGTCGACCCCATCACACAAAAATTGGTCCAAATTGGTTCCAAATTGTATATAGCCTCCATATAAATCGACCCCCATATTTCACTTCTAGCTCTCTAATTACCAAGCAACAGTTTATATCTGTTCCTAATTATTCCTATTATACCGATCAAGAACTGAATTACATACTTATTTAATCGGCCTTCTTCTTGTCTAATATATACCCAGTAAGATACCTTGGCATCGGCAAGTTTTAACATAATCCAAGTAATTCGATTATGGATGACAGTCTTTAATCGAAATTCGGCCTGGCTGAACTTACGGCCGTATATACTTGTTATTATTAAATTTATGATGTCTCAACCACTGTTTAACGTGTCCCAATGATTCTCCTGCTCTATGCAAACTGCACAAAAACATGGCTATTGTTTTTAACAATTATTTTGTTCTTGTTTCCGATTGCCAACGTGCAGTATATGATGTTAGCCTTTCGTTGGAATTGCTGTTGCTGTTAGATGTAACCATTATTACATTAACGAACAGCGTAGTCATCCTTCGATTATTCCCTGAATTCACATAGTATATTTGGCTGAGGAGGCGGATTTCTGTTGTTTAGCACATTCGCTAAGTTATTGCATTAAAAAGTTCCACATCGCTGGTTTGGCCATACATTTTCCCAGTGGTTTTTTTCAAATGCTTACGCTTGATGTTCGCATAACCATTTCTAGTTGCCTTGGTTTGTTTGTCTTTGGTGGAGTAGTTTTTTTTTTTTTTTTTGGGAGGGGGTTTTGGTTATAGACTTTGGTTCCACATCTACCTCTTCTTGATCCTCTGCTATCTACCATGTTGATGCCAATGGTTTTATGGGTACTAGTAGTGGTGGTGGTGGTGATCACACAGCGGGTGGTGAATTTTTAGTGCAATATGCATTACCACATTAAACATGGTGAAGTTTGGCGGTAATTTAAACAGTAACATGCTGTGCCCAACTCTATAGGTATCCCATCGAATATACCAGCCATTATCCCATTCGTTCATTCATTCATTTATTCCTTCATTCATTCTGCCATCCATCCTGTGCTTTTTAGTATCATGAGCGATATGATAGTCCTGTTGCAATGATGATGGTGTAAAACGTAGCTGCTGGAGTGGTTGAAGTAAAGTTACTAAAATGTATATTTGATTTAATGGATTTGAGTTGTATTCTTTTCTCTATTCTATAGAGAGTCCTCTATGTGTGCATGTGTTAGTGTGTTTCGGAGTGGCCTCCCTGTGTCGCTTGTCGACAAAAGTAGCAAACTTTTTAATTTTAAAGCAACTCACTCAAAAATAATAGCATACTTTAAGGGGATTACATTAATTAATAATTTACAGTATTTTTGGGCTTTTTTTGGGGGTAATATTGTGTGATATTTGGAAATGTTCTACGTAAAGGTATTTTATTATTGTTTTCTTTTTTAACCTTTAATAATAATATAGGATTTGTAACAAAATTGTTCAAACGTTTAGAGAAATTATAAAAAAATGTATACGACCAGGCCGAATCTTTATATCACATTCGAATTTTTTGGGTTGTGTTAACTGTTGCCGCGTGCAAGATATCTTAACACTACTCAATATTGTCTTATAAATTGGAAGTTGGATCAGATGAAACCTTCATATATTAGATTAAAAAGGCAGACTATATACCTTCATAAGCCACTTTAGTTACTGACACGGTTGTCGCAATTGGTAAAACTCTACCAAAAAAGGTAGATTCTTTACGGTTTGGTAGATTGGTAGAACTCTTGATGTTTTGGTAGATATATTCTTCTCCAACTAAGAGGTACTTCACAAATTTTCTATAGAAATTAATTAAAATTTTTGACGAAATTTTCTATATAAATAAAATTTTGACAAACTGTTCTATAGAAATAAAATTTTAACAAAATTTTCTATAGAAATAAAATTTTGACAAAATTTTCTATAAAAATAAAATTTTGACAAAATATTCTATAGAAATAAAATTTTGACAAAATTTTCTATAGAAATAAAATTTTGACAAAATTTTCTATAGAAATAAAGTTTTAACAAGATTTTCTATTGAAATAAAATTTTGGCAAAATTTTCTATAGAAATAAAATTTTGACAAAATTTTCTGTAGAAATAAAATTTTGACAAAATATTCCATAGAAATAAAATTTTAACAAAATTTTCTATAAAAATAAAATTTTGACAAAATTTTCTATAGAAATAAAATTTTGACAAAAATTTTCTATAAAAATAAAATTTTAACAAAATTTTCTACAGAAATAAAATTTTGACAAAATTTTCTATAGAAATAAAATTCTGGCAAAATTTTCTATAGAAATAAAATTTTGAAACAATTTTCTATAGAAATAAAATGTTGATAAAATTTTCTATCGAAATAGAATTTTGACAAAATTTTCTATAGAAATAAAATTTTGACAAAATATTCTATAGAAATAAAATTTTGACAAAAATTTTTATAGAAATAAAGTTTTGACAAAATATTCTATAGAAATAAAATTTTGACAAAATTTTCTATAAAAATAAAATTTTAACAAAATTTTCTATAGAAATAAAATTTTGATAAAATTTTCTATAGAAATAACATTTTGACAAAATTTGTATAGAAATAAAATTTTGGCAAATTTTTTTTGCCGGATCGGATGAAATTTGCTCCTGCAAGAGGCTCCAAAACCAAATCTGGGGATCGGTTTATTTTTGGAGCTATATATAATTATGGACTGATATGAACCAATTCCTGCATGGTTGGTGGATACCATATACTAACATCACATACCAAATTTCAACCGAATCGAATGAATTTTGCTTCTCCAAGGGGCTCCGGAGGTCAAATCTGGGGATCGGTTTATTTGGGGCCTATATATAATTATTGACCGATTTCGACCAATTTTTGTATGGTCATTAGAGACCATATACTAACACCATATAGCAAATTTCAACCGGATCGGATGAAATTTGCCAATCGGGGGATCGGTTCATATGGGGGCTATATGTAATTATGGACCGATGTGGACCAATTTTTGCAATGTTGTTAGAGACCATATACTAACGCCATGTACCAAATTTTAGCCGGATCAGATAGAATTTGCTTCTCTTACCCAGTAAAAAAAAGCGTTGCCAAAAAAGTAATGAAAATGTTCTTTTTGGATCCGGATGTGGTGCAAAATTGACGCAGAAGCGATGAATTTAACATGGGCTTGTCATAGGATGGAAGTCCTTCATTTCAACAGCCGTTGTACTGAAATTGCATCACTTCTTTAGCAGTGATCCGAATTCAATGTTTTGGATGTAAATTAAAAAATTCTTTGATATTTTGTCAAATAACTAATTTTTATAATTTTTTATAATTTTTAATGGATTCTAACGCTTGTCGGAATCGTTTGACCTCAAATATTTTCAAAAATTCACAATTTGTTCAGATTGGATTTAGCATTTTTCGACAAAATTTAAATGATTTGTACCATTTTATGAATTCTTACTCTGTTTTTAACCTATTTGAAACAAAAAAATTTAAAATTATCCATTAAAAATATGAAAAAACTGAGTTATAAAAAATTGAATTAAATGAACTTCCTGCGTAGTTAAAATAAAGAACATCATTGGGAGTGGATATTCTGGAAGTGCTTTTAAAGTTGTGCCTTTGGAAGAACTTCCAATTTTTTTTGCTGGGAATTTAACATACCCCCATCCTATGGTGGAGGGTATAAAAATTAAAATTACCCCAGCAAAAAAACGTCGCCAAAAAAGTAGTGAAAATTCTCTTTTTGGATCCGGAAGTGGTGAACTTTTGCGCAGAAGCAGGTGAATTTAACATCCCAGCAAAAAAAAAACGTCGCCAAAAAAGAAGTGAAAATATTCTTATTGGATTGTAACGCTTGTTTAAAACGTTTGACATCAAATATTTTCAAAAATTCACAAATTTTTGGATTGGATTTAGCATTTTTTTCGACAAAATTTAAATGATTTGAACCATTTCATGAATTCTTACACTGTTTTTAACATATTTGAAACAAAAAAGTTATAATTACCCATTAAAGGTACGAAAAAACCATGTTGTAAAAAATTGAATTAAAAGAACTTCCTGGGTAGTTTAAATTAAGAACATCATTGTGAGTGCTTTTAAAGTTGTGCCTTTGGAAGAACTTCCAATTTTTTTTGCTGTGATGGGCTTGTCATAGGACGGATGTCCACCATTTCAACAGCCGTTGCGCTTAATTTGAATCACTTTTTAGGGTGTGATCTGAATTCAGTGTTTTGGATGTTAATTAAAATATTTTGTGATATTTTGCTAAATAAATAATTCTTATAATTTTTTGTGATTTTTAATGCATTCTAACACTTGTTTAATACGTTTGACCTAAAATATTTGCAAATGGATAGAACAAAATTTGAATAATTTATTAATTATTGCTCCATTTTTAACCAATTTGAAACAAAAATAATGAAAAATTACCCATTAAAAATATGAAAAAATCGAGTTATCAAAAATTGAATTAAAATAACTTCCTTTGTAGTTAAAATAAAGAACATGTTTGGGAGGACATTTTTGGAAGTGCTTTTAAAGTTGTGTCTTTAGAAGAACTTCAAAATTTTTTGCTAGGACCCTATAAAAATATAAAAACAGCGAGTTATAAAAAATTGAATTAAAAGAATTTCCTGCGTGGTTAAAATAAAGAACATCTTTGGGCGGACATTTTTGGAAGTGCTTTTAAAGTTGTGCGTATAGAAGAACTTCCTATTTTCTTTTGCTGGGATATGCTGATTAGAACAAATTATATTTACTGTAAATAAAACAACATGTGGAAATATTATATGTATTTTCGAGAATGAACAGATACTTTATTTAGTGTTATTTTTAATACTAGAAAACATATGTTGATGGGGTAAATTTTACCATCACGTGGATAGTTAAAGGTTAAAATATATTCCAAGGTTTACCACAAATAAAATAAATAAAATAAACCAAAAAAAAAAAAAACGAATATTTTAAATTTCACTATAAATAACAATAACAAAAAGGAAAACATCCTGGGGGTAAAAACTTTCATCTCAATAAAATCCATTGCATATTAATCGACCTAAACTGAGTAACCATTTCTTTTATGTTCTCCTCATTAGGAATTCATTCAAGGTCTTTTGAACCGAACTGAAAAATCAACATATGTTTTTGTTCCATTCTAATCCAATTGATATGTTTCAAATAAGAACAAAAAAACATGAAGAGCGACGTCCTTTATCTGGGATGCAGACTAAGCAATTCGAACATATGTTGTCTTGTCCTTTTTCCCACATAGACTCACTCACTCTCTCTTTTTACCACTTTCCCACTTGTGCGGTCCAGTGCAATTGTTAGAACATCAATGATAGAATTCTAACCCATTTGGGTATGAATTTCAGTGTGGCCAATAAATGGCAGAATATATTTTCGAGTTTTTCAATGGTTTCTTTTTTTGTGCTTAGCTTTTATTTGGTAAAAAAAACTCAGTTCAAATAGTTTAACAGTAAGAGATGGAGAGGGAATGATTTCGAATCCCCTTTTGCCATCGTTTCGGTTTGATTCTTGTAGCCCAATCAACCATTAAGTCCTTGCTTGACTTCATCTTTTGTTTGCTTTAGCATCTGTAAAATTTTAGTTGTCTGTATCCCTGAGTGGTTCGGTGGTATTGGTGGTGCTATTGTATTGTTGTTGTAATTTTTGAATTGTGAAATTGTTGTTTTGTTGTTGTTATCCTTCATGCCTGATTGCACTTTATTCTGTATCATCAACGAGAAAGTTATAAATACAGTGGCTCACAAAAAAACAGAATCGAGTACATTTTCCATTAATAAAAAATGTTTAGAGAGGGAAAAGACTCTTGTGAAATATTAAAAAGATTTGTAACCAAATGAGCGCATTATTGATATGACATTAGTTTAGGAATGATAAGATTTTGAATGAATTATTGTGATAGAAATTGAATAAAAAGATTACGATTTTTAAATGATATACTACAATTTTGGCAAAAAATTAGCTTGATGACGACCCAGCAAAAAATATTTGCAAATTTAGAAGCAGTAAAATTATATTGTCCATACTCTATGCACTACTTTTCCTAACAACATTTGCAGTACAGAATACAGCGCTTCTTTCTACGCATATAACAGGTTGGCTGATAAGTCCCCGGTCTAACAAAGAAAAACACATTTTTTTGTCAAATTTAGTTTTTATTATTCCACATAGTCCCCTTCAAGAGCGATACAACGATTATAACGACCTTCCAATTGTTTGATACCATTTTGGTAGTACTCATTCGGTATTGCCTCAAAATAGGCCTCAGTTTCGGCGATCACCTCTTCATTGCAGCCAATTTTTTCCCTGCGAGCATCCTTTTGGGGTCTGAGAACAAGAAAAAGTCACTGGGGGCCACATCTGGAGAATACGGTGGGTGGGGAAGCAATTCGAAACCCAATTCATGAATTTTTGCCATCGTTCTCAATGACTTGTGGCACGGTGCGTCGTCTTGGTGGAACAACACTTTTTTCTTCTTCATACGGGGCCGTTTTGCCGCGATTTCGACCATCAAACGCTTCAATAGCGCCATATAACAGTCACTGTTGATGGTTTTTCCCTTCTCAAGATAATCGATAAAAATTATTCCATGCGCATCCCAAAAAACAGAGGCCATTACATTGCCAGCGGACTTTTGAGTCTTTCCACGCTTCGGAGACGGTTCACCGGTCGCTGTCCACTCAGCCGACTGTCGATTGGACTCAGGAGTGTAGTGATGGAGCCATGTTTCATCCATTGTCACATCGACGGAAAAACTCGGGTGTATTACGAGTTAACAGATGCAAACACCGCTCAGAATCATCAACACGTTGTTGTTTTCGGTCAAATGTGAGCTCGCGCGGCACCCATTTTGCACAGAGCTTCCGCATATCCAAATATTGATGAATGATATGACCAACACGTTCCTTTGATATCTTTAAGGCCTCTGCTATCTCGATCAACTTCATTTTACGGTCATCAAAATCATTTTGTGGATTTTTTTGATGTTTTCGTCGATAACCACCTCTTTCGGGCATCCACTGCATTCACCGTCCTCCGTGCTCATTTCACCACGCTTGCATTTTGCATACCAATCAATTATTGTTGATTTCCCTGGGGCAGGGTCCGGAAACTCATTATCAAGCCAAGCTTTTGCATCTACCGTATTTTTTCCTTTCAGAAAACAGTATTTTATCAAAACACAAAAAAAAATTGCTTCACAAAAGACGCTCTATCTCACAAACTAATTGACTTACAGACGTCAAATTTGGCACGAATCATTTGAAGGTTGGTACTATATAAAAATAATATGCATTTAATACTAGCTACGCCATCTATGTGTCAGCCCGGGGACTTATCAGCCAACCTGTTATTTTGAAAGCGTTGACATTCATACATAGAAGTAGCGCATTTAAGTGGGACATTTCTTTATAAATTCATCGATGAATTCCTTGCAATGGTCAGTGCTGCGTGACTTTTCTTCCTTTACAAAGCAGCTTAAAATTCAGCAAGCTTTTTGCTGGGGAGTTTGTGTTTCCTCATAGTGTCCTAAAAACTCTTCCATCGTTTGCAGCCTTACTGTTGAGAATATCAAAAAAGATGGCACACATTTTTATAAAGAACAAATACTAATAAAGTTAATTAAGCAGAATTTTTTCATTGTATATTTTCAGGCGTCCCACTCGTCCGATTTATAAGACTATAGTTTGAAAAAGAAGAAATGCTCAAATTTATAGCAGTGGACGCATTAGATCGATTTCATGGTAAGTGTACAAATAGTTTTCAATAAAATATACTGAGCACGTTGAGTACTGTTTTGACACAGAATTTTAACATATTTTCCAATTATACTCATGATCATGATATTTAAAAATGTTAAACTAACTTATTTATTAGTGGACTGTATAATATGATAACAATTTAACAACATGTTCAACACATACTTTTCACGGTCGGGAACCTTTGTCTTCTTTCCACTTTGGTATTTTGGATTCCTCCTCTTCCATCACTTTAGTCAAAAGTCAGAAGCATATGCATCTTTACTCCAACGGTGATTTGTTAGCACCTATATTCTTTGTTTATCATTCGATCGGCCAATTTTAATGCTGGTTAATGATTTCACCTATTGACAGTCACACACAGTTTTGCTCGTAAATGTTCTTCAATTCCTCAATCTCCCGGTCTTCTAGGACCCAGTATGATTAATCATTAGATCCCAGTAGATGTTATTCAATTCTTCGATCCAGTTGAATTATGATTTTTTAACTCGTTGTTCAAAACCACGAGAACGCTTCTGACTGTATTATTTTATACCCTAAACCACATAGTGGTCAGGGTATAATAAGTTTGATCGGCCAAAAAATGTGCCTACCAGAAATATTGATTTTAGACCCCATAAAATATATACCGATCGACTCAGAATCACCTCCTGAGTCGATCTAGCGCTTGGTGTCCGTCCGTCCGTCTGTCCATATATTTGTTGTTCACAGGATTCCGGTAGCAATTATAAACCGATTTGGATGAAATTTGGTACAGGGTGTTTTTTGGGCACAAGGACGAACGCTATTGAATTTGGAAGAAATCGGATCAAATATAGATATAGCTCCCATATATATGTATCGCCCGATTTCGACAAATGGAGTCACGTTGTGCTTTTTTACAAACCGATCGTCATCAAATTTTGCACATAGTAAACTTTTTCATCACCCTTTAAGTCTGCAAAATTTCATCGAAATCGGTTCAGATTTAGATATAGCTCCCATATATATGTATCGCCCGATTTTCCCAAATTTGGCCATAAAAACCTTATTTATTAAGCGATCTTACTCAAACTTGGCTTACTCTAATCTTTTATGGTACTGACAATATGTGCCAAAAATAATCGAAATCGGTTCAGATTTAGATATAGCTTCCATATATATGTATCGCCCGATTTTGCCAAATTTGGCCGTAAAACCCATATTTATCAACCGATAGTGCTCAAAGTTGGCTAAATATAATCTTCTAGACCTCTTACTGTATGTGCGCAATATCATCGAAACCGGTTCAGATTTAGATATAGCTCCCATATATATGTATCGCCCGATATGGTCAAATTTGGCCGTAAAACCCTTATTTATCAACCGATTGTACTCAAAGTTGGCTAAATATAATCTTCTATAGCACTAACTATATGTACAAAAATCATCGAATTCGGTTCAGATTTAGCTATAGCTCCCATATATATGTACCGCCCGATTTTTCTAAATTTAGCTATAAAACCCTTATTTATCAACCGTCTTACTCAAAGTTGGCTGAGTGTAATCCTCTACAGCACTAAATATATGTGCAAAAAATTATCGAAATCGGTTCAGATTTAGCTATAGCTCCCATATATATGTAGCGCCAGATTTTTCTAAATTTCTAAATTTGGTCATAAAACCCTTATTTATCAACCGATCTTAGTCAAAGTTGGCTAAATGTAATCTTCTATAGTACTAGCGGTATGTGCAAAATTTCATCGAAATCGGTTCAGATGTAGATATAGATCCCATATATGTATTGTCCGATTTTGAAAAATTTGCAACTCGTACTTTAATTCGTTGATTGTAGCCATTGTTAAAACACTCTTGTGTGCTGGTGCGTTGTCTTGATGAAAAATTATTTTTTTGTGTTGTAAGCCGGGACGTTTTTCTCGAATTTATACATTTACCACACCACAATTTTTTAGAAAACAAGGCGATTTAGTTTATGTTCGTACCAATGAATGTACTAAATTATTGAAAATGCAGAACCACCGGAACCATTCCACTGGCAGGGAAGAAATAGAACTTCAACTTGATACATCTACAGTGGCGCCTCTTGGCGTTACACCTAATGGTGTTGTCTGTAGGTAAATGAATCAATTTGGCGCAGCTTCAATTTTTTCCGCAAGTCTCTGATATTCTGAAAGTTTTATAAGCCGTCATCTCATCTTCCTTGTTTGTAAACTATATGTCTGAAATTGGGAGTCCAGAGATATTTTAATTGCAGAAAACATTTGTCGAATATGGTGTTTAGCGTATATTCCTATTTATTGGTATATCCTTACATTTAGACTTCTCTCGGTTTTATATCTTGGACTTTTAAATACCGCTATTTTTTATACGTTTTGCCTGAAATGGGAAATCTAGAGATATTTTTGGTCTATAAAGAAGTATGTCAAATTTGGTTTATAATTCAGAGAGATCGGTGTATCTCTCTTCTGAATTGTATTAAATGCCACGAACCCACTTTAAGACGATTGCATTAATTTATTGTATTAACACCATCCAGATGATTCAGTTCACGTTTAATGTGGATCTATTTCTTTAACATAATACATCATTATCTTTGAACTACTTAACTCTCTTGAGCCACTGTAACTCTTCTCAAGCCAAATGTTTAAAGTGTTTTCAGTGTAAAATATTTTATTTCCGTTGTGAGAGACAGAGAGAGGAGACTGCATCTTTGCAGTAAATACCATGGAAAATTTTGTTCTGAAATTGCTGTGTTAATAAAATTTATGACAAGTGTTAAATTTGTTGTAAATTTTCCAGGCAATCAATTCATTAGAAATTTTCCCATTGAATTGCTCAATTTTCACAAGGTGGCAAATCTAATAAAAATTGAAGACTCTATTGAAATCTTCACATAAATTGACAAAACGAGATAGTAGTGTCAATCAGGATAGAAACGAGCACAGAAGGATAACGAACACATTATGAATGTGTGTGTGTGTGTGTGATACAAATATCTTGCAATTGGCATAGGAAAACTCCTTTGTATAAAGAGGACAAAAAATAAATTCAGTTTACAACTATTCGAGTTGAAGTCAAAAATATTCAGCTTGAAAAATTTGAGTAAAATTTGCGAAAAATTATGAGTGTATATCTATTTATGCCTTGTTTTTTGTAATAGAAGAGTTTTTGTATAGAAGAGTATCGCTCTTAGTAATATAATTTCCTGGATTTTCGTGGGTAGCCAATTACCATCTATGGATTGTGTACAGAGTTCGACTAAAGATTGACAAAAATCGATCAGATATTCTGCCATCTAAACCAAATTTCAATTGGAACGAATGAAATTCGTTCCTCGTGAGTTCTACATATCAATATGGACCGATATGGACCAATTTGTGAGTGGTTATTAAAGGTCAAATATTCACACGGAAGTCAAATCTGGGGATCGATTTATATGGGACCTACGGATAATAAATGACCGATATGGTCCAATTCTTGCATTGTTCTTAGAAGCTATATATTGACATCATGTACCAAATTTCAACTGGATTGGATTAAATTTGCTCTTCCAATAGGCTCCGGATGTCGAAGCTGCACTTGAAAAATGTAATCCTATATGACACTAAAGCCAATTTAATACTATTTTCGTTCATGGAATTATTATGTTTTGAGAAAGTTTTTTTTCATTTTTTGCGCACGTTTGTTAAATTAATTACATCCTAAGAAAAAAATACTTTCCTAAGGAACGAAATTTTAGACAAACGAAATTTCCTTTTGATATAAAGTATTTTCATTGAGAGCAAATAAACCCGAATTCATGACAAACGTTGTAACAGTGGTCTTTAATCTGTTTTATTTGCTTTTAAAAATTATTTAAAATTTAATTTAAAAAATAATTGTTGAGCATTAAATGAAATCTTCGTTTGTCTAAAATTTCGTTCCTGAGAAGGGGGAAAAAATTATACTTTGTGCATAATTTGTCCCCCTTCTGAAGCACACAGATATAGACAATTCGTGAAACCCACAAAATAGTTCAGTATTTGTTAAAATTTGTAAATTTTACCAATTATACGCCCATCTTGAACTTCTTATGGCAAATTTTTGCAATTTATAACTCCAGGTTTTCCTTCAAACATCAAGAAAACAATAATTATATCGACATGACATCTACGTTTGTTTAGTTAAAATTTTCTAAAATTAATCTAAGTTTTTCAAAAATAAAAATTTTCATTTTCACTGTTTTTTTGAAAGTGGAGATAAGTTTACATGAGGGCTACATATGATTATGGACCGATGTGAATCATTATAAGAGGACACATACTTACATAACTCGCCACATTTCAGCTATAGAAATAAAAATATTTCTATAGAAATAAAATTTGAAAAAATTTTCTATTGAAATTAAATTTTGACAGCATTTTCTGTAGATACATATAAAATTTCGACAGAATTTTAAATAGGAATAATATTTTCACAAAAATCTCTATAGAATTTTTTACAAAATTTTCTATAAAAATAAAGTTTTGACAAAATTTTCTATAGAAATAAAATTTTGACAAAATTTTCTATAGAAATAAAATTTTGACAAAATTTTCTATAGAAATAAAATTTTGAAAAAATGTTCTATAGAAATAAAATTTTGAAAAAATTGTCTATAGAAGTAAATTTTGGCAATATGTTCTATAGAAATAAAATTTTGACGGAATTTTCTATAAAAATAAAATTTTGACAAAATTTTCTATAGAAATAAAGTTTTGACAAAATTTTCTATAGAAATAAAATTTTGACACAATTTTCTATTGAAATACAATTTTACAAGATTTTTCTTTGGAAATAAAATTTTGAAAAAACTTTCTATAGAAATAAAATTTTGATAAAATTTTCTATAAAAATAAAATTTTGAAAAAACTTTCTATAGAAATAAAATTTTCTACATGCGAGGGCAGTTCGGAAATTTCTTAGCCTAACACAAAAAGCGCGGTATAAACAGAAAAAAGTTAAGTGTTTTGTAAACTTCCATCTCTGTTATGAACACATGTAAAATTTTGTTTCGATCTGGCAACTCCTTCATATAGAAACAGGTGTTCAAAAAAGACGCATCCGCAATTTTTTTACAATGGAAAAATTAGAAATGCGTGCTGTCATTAAATATTTACAAAAAAAAGGTTTATCGGGACAAGATATTCATAATGATAAGGTGAATGTGTTAGGTGAAAGTGCTCCTTCATATGCAACAGTAACAACAGCATTGAAGATGAACCCCGTAGTGGACGTCCAAGAACAGCAATTAACTACAAATTTGACAAAATTTTCTATAGAAATAAAATTGACAAAATTTTCTATAGAAGTAAAATTTTTGACAAAATTTTCTATAAACATAAAATGTTGACAAGTTTTCTATAGAAATAAAATTTTGACAAAATTTTCTATAGAAATAAAATTTTGACAAAATTTTCTATAGAAATAAAATTTTGACAAAATTTTCTATAGAAATAAAATTTTGACAAAATTTTTATAGAAATAAAATGTTGACAAAATTTTCTATAGAAATAAAATTTTGACAAAATTTTCTATAGAAATAAAATTTTGACAAAATTTTCTATAGAAATAAAATTTTAATAAAATTCTCTATAGAAATAATATTGTTTTGTTTGGCTGTTTTCGGCAAAATTTTTTTCCAAATGTTGGTAGACTATTTTTGTCTCGAGTGGCAACCGTGCACTTCAGTCGATCTGACTCGAGTGACAACCGTGCTCCTCAGTCGATCATTGTCCGTCTGTTTGTGAACACCTTTTTGTAATCGAAGTCTAGATCGCACTTTTAGTACAATCGACTACAAATTTGGCACAAGTATGTTTTTTGGGTCTGACCCTACATCTTCCAAAATCAATAATATATTTTGGAAGAAATCGGCTCAGATTTAGATATAAGTCCTATTATTTTTTTGTCCGAGTTACTCTCATATGACCACAGGGGCCATAGTTTTAAACCGATTTACTTGAAATTTTGCACACCCTCAAAAAACATCGCTTCTGTAACATATACCCCAAACACATTTTGCTTTAAGCATATATGTTTTCAGGATTGGTCCAAAAAAAAAAAATTTGTTTGTATTGTTCAAACATATTATGTTTCATCTTAGGGCATACACTGGTAGTAAACAATTTTAATGAAATTTTCTTTGTGTGGATATATTTTTAAGGCGCCAATTGGATACTTCAATTACTTTACCATACCCTCTAGGTCTCTTTTTCTAAACACATATATGTTTATAGTCTATCTCCAAATTAATATATATTTGCATCTAAACATAATATAATTACAAACATTTTATGTCCCAAACATAATATGTTCTAACATATTAACATATATTTCCCAAACATTTTATGCTAGTTTATGAACATTATATGCTTGCAGTTGAAAATATTGTGTTAAAAAATTTGAGTTCCAAACATATAATTTTTACACCCAAACATATGAAAAACAGTCTTTTTCGTCAGTGCACAGAGAGAAGAATTGCCATTCTAGCTATGCATGTCAAATTTGGTCGAAATCGTTTTCGATTAAGATATAGTTTCGCCTTAGTTTAAATTTTGCACAAAGAAAGCAATTAAAATTGTTTACAATTTGTGTGGTCAATATCGACTCAGATTTAGACAAAACCTCCATATGTATGTTCTTCCGACTTGGGCAAATATGGCCTAAATACCCACATTTTCCTTGTAAAATCGCCACCGCCCGACTTTAGACTTTTCTTACTTGTTTCTGCATATATTCTTCAACTATATTTCGAGCTAGCTAAAAATCCTCTGAGTTTTTGGCATAATTTTTACTCTATTCTTGGAATTTTTTCATTTCCGCCTTCGCTTGTATGTTCCATTGTAAATATGGCGATATTTCTAACCAATGATTTTAATTAGTGAAAATGTGATACCATTATAATTTAACTCACAAAGAGGCATGTAAACTTCGCCAGAATCATTAAGATTTCGGATGAAATTAGACATTGCCATAAATATTAAATTTCGTTTGAGACTTTAATTGTACAACGCCATGTACATATATCTAATAGGATGGAACCTTCACAAAGAACCCCCATGCTCCATCCTCCGAAAACAATCCACACAAGCACAAGCAGAGCTTTTCATCAGCCTTGGACTTTATGTGGGTGGTAATGCCTTTGTCCTTGCCCATTTCCATTGCTACCAATTGACTGAATACACTGAATCCGTGGCAATTCATACCGTGTACAAGAGCAACATTAATTCATTAATTAAAAGGCTTAAACATATGTAAAAGCCAAACGCTTATAATGCCAAAGAACATTAACAAAAACCCCCAGACAAAATCCTTTGAGAAACCTGAAGACACCATAGAATACACTCAACGACTTAAATTCTCTAGAAGACACAAATCCAAGTACGGGTAAGCGTGCGAATGAAAGAAATGAAAATCCTCGAGCGGTGTGAGTGGTAAATGAAAACAGGACAGGATTCCAAGAACCAAATAAAAATGTCAACGCTCATATAAAACATCTTTGACTAAATTGTTTCACGCTATTATTTCCCTAAGTACCATAAATGCCGACAAACATTTGTGGCGATATGCATTGCGTTGTGCCTTCGAACGGAAACGGAAATCGCAAGGGGTAAATGTGTACCAGAAATATGCGGGTGAATGTGTGTGCATATGATTGTAGAGTTAGTTAATGGGCCATATGTTTTGTTGTGTGGTGGTCTAATATTAGGGTGTTACTTAAATTGCACAGTTGCCACTCGAGCCAACAATAATCAACCAAAATTTGGAGGACAATTTTTAAAGAAAAATTTTAATTTTTTCAATTTTGCAAAATTTTATTTATAATTTTTATTTTATTTCTATAGAAAATTTTGTCAACATTTTATTTCAATAGAAAATTTTGCCAAAATATTTTTTCTATACAAATTCAATTGGCCAAATTTTATTTCTATAGAGAATTTAGTGAAAATGTTATTTCCATAGAAAATTTTGAGAAAATTTTATTTCTGTAGAAAATTTTGTCAAAATTTTATTTCTATACAGAATTTTGTCAATTTTATTTCAGTGGAAAGATGTGTCAAAATTTTATTTCTATAGAAAATTTTGTTAATATTTTCAAAAATTTTATTTCCATAGAAAATTTTGTCAAAATTTTATTTCTATAGAAAATTTTGTCAAAATTTTATTGCTATAGAAAATTCTGTCAATAGTTTATTTTTATAAAAAATTTTGTCAAAATTTTTGTTCTATAAAAAATTTTGTCAAAATTTTATTTCTATAGAAAATTCTGTGAATAGTTTATTTTTATAAAAAATTTTGTCAAAATTTTTGTTCTATAGAAAATTTTGTCAAAATTTTATTTCTATAGAAAATTTTGTCGAAAGTTTATTTCTATAGAAAAATTTGTCAAAAGTTTATTTCTATAGAAAATTTTGTCTACATTTAAGTCCTATAGAAAATTTTGTCAAAAGTTTATTTCTATAAAAAATTTTGTCTAAATTTTAGTTCTATAGAAAATTTTGTCGAAATTTTATTTCTATAGAAAATTTTGTCAAAATTTTATTTCTATAGAAAATTTTGTCAAAATTGTAGTTCTATAGAAAATTTTGTCTAAAGTTTATTTCTATAGAAAATTTTGTCAAAATATTAGTTCTATAGAAAATTTTGTCTAAATTTTATTTCTATAGAAAATTTTGTCTAAATTTATTTCTATAGAAAATTTTGTCAAAATTTTATTTCTGTAGAAAATTTTGTCAAAATTTTATTTTTATAGAAAATTTGTGAAGTAGCTCTTATTTGGAGAGGAATCTGCCAAAACATAAAAAATTCAACCAATCTACCAAACAGTAAAAAATCTACCAATTTCCAACACGAATTTCTTGAAGGTCGTCCAAAAAAGATTTCTGTTCCGGAAACCATTGATGATGTGTTCCAACTGATATTGCACGATCGTCATGTGACATGTCGTGAGATTGAAACAGCCTTAGACATTAGTGTCATAAATTCAAAATTTCCTGAACAAAAAAAAGAAAAAAATAAAAATAAATTCTTGTTGGTTTCCACACAGTGCTTCGAAACACGTCTATGGCATTGTTGTAGGGTATGAATCGTGTACGGCAGTCGACTGTATGGGTGCATAGAAAAAAATATTATGTTATATTATATTTATACCCTAACCACATAGTGGTCAGGGTATAATAAGTTTGATCGGCCAAAAAATGTGCCTACTAGAAATATTGATTTTAGACCCCATAAAATATATACCGATAGACTCAGAATCACCTCCTGAGTCGAAATTTAAAAGAGAATTGTGTCTTAAAAGTATCCTTACTTGTATTCTCCGCTTCTTTGGCTCGGAATCAGTACCAAATTTTTTAAAGTAAAGACAAGACGAGTATGGTTTTTTTCAGTGCAGATTCCCAAAAATATTAAGAATGAACTACTGTATGGTTAAGATGGTCATGATTTGGCCCCATTGATTTGCTTCTTTAATTTTAGTTCATGTTTTCTTCTATGATAGGATGTAATTTCGTGAACTGCAATTAAAAAATACAACGGGACATTACATTTTCCTGGTTTTAACAACGCTTTAGGGAAATCTCAAAATGTAGAGTACAATTTAGTTCATTCTTACCATAAAACAATTTACTTTATTCGGTTTACAATAAATCAAACTATTATATGTTCGGAAATAACTCTTCATTTATATACGAGCCATCCGAATATATGCCATTGATATGGCCATATTCATATGTCTAACAATCGTTAGACATTCATTTTTGGTCATTAAACACGCATTCCACGCATGATATTATAAGCTTAAATGGAGGCATTGTAAGGATATCATGATATTCGTACAAATACACATATACCACATGTGTGTAAGTGTATGTATGACCATGTGCATATACAAATATCCCCCATATATAAAATCCTTGACGTTTTATAAATGTTTATAATCTGGCTCATGTACAATATAAAACCGTATATCCACACATACACACACACTCTGTCCCACATATATATATATATATATATATATGCTTTTAAATGTGTATGTGTTGATTTGTATGCATGTGGCTTCATATGAGTACACAATTATGAATGAGCAGATGAATGCATCCATAGAAATTTGGGATGCTGGTCTCTACGCCCACTCATAGACATACATACACAATAGCATAAATGCTTATCCGAATGCCAATGTGTTTCTCTGGTCGCAGACATGACATAATTAAAGGTATTAAAGTCTTAAAATATCAAGCCATTGAGGAGTCCATAGAGGAGTGAAAATCTTTCTAATGATGATGTTGGCCGCTATGCTACAAGTTGACTATCTGAAAATGTAATCATGTCAAAAAGCAAAAAAAAAATTATAAGGATTTATAGATTATTGCTTGCGTCTAACCAAGCTTTCACTTTTCCATTGTGTGACATTGATGGACAGTGGAGGAGGAATGTTAAACTTATGAAACAGGTTTTCTCAAAGTTTTGCGATTAGTTCACGAGATTTCTAAATACAAATCACTTGTGTAGCAAGGGAGTCCTGGGGCATATTTCAATTCGAACATAACTGTTACATATCGCATATATATCATATACTTTATTTTTGACGAATTTATATCGTACAGAATCTTAAATTTTCAAAGAATGGAAGACAATGTTTAAATTTTATGTGAGTTCGGGAGTCTATATAAGATCCAGATATATAAACCTGCACTGAAAAAACAGTGAACCCTTTTCCATTGCAAAATGAACTAAACTGTAGTAATATTGACCATGATTTAGCCCTTAAGATTTTTTTCAACTTGTCTAGTTTATAATTTTCTTAAATTTTAGTTCATCTATAACATTGTAGTTTAGTTTATTTTTACAACACCATAAGATTTATATACCCCTACCAAGTTAAAAAGTCAGTTTTATTTTGGTTTACTTGCTTATTTTGGGGCAAACCCGATAATAAAAATTGGTTAACAGGCTCTTTAAAATGTCGATGACTAAACTATTTTTAAATCAATCATTCCACAGTACACAGAAATTAAATAATTAAAGGAACAACAAACCGTTTTACTATTATGAAAATTTTCATACATTAAAATTAAACTTTCTTTAAGCAAAAGTACTTTATTATAAATACTTATGATGAAAGTTCTTAATACAATTTTTTTTTGTGAATAAAAATTATGACCACGTGGAACAGAGAGTACACGGATGAAAAAGACTGTTTTTCATATGTTTGGCTATAAACATTATATGTTTGGAACACAAATTTTTAAACACAATATTTTTGAGTGCAAGCATATAATGTTCATAAACTAGCATAACATGTTTGGGACATATATGTTAATATGTTAGAACATATTATGTTTGGGACATAAAATGTTTGTAAATATAATATGCTTGGATGCAAACATATATTAATTTAGAAATAGCCTATAAACATATATGTGTTTAGTAGCTTGGAGCGCTATTTAACAGGGAGCGATATTGAATTAAGTTGGTGGTTGTTGCTTGTTATTACAAAATTAACATTTTATTTTTCCTTGGGCAATTGATCAGCTACTTCTTTGATCCTTACAAACTGTGTGGTCCGCTGTTCGAATCCCCGTCCGGCAAAAGGTAAAATTAAAATAAAAAAAATCATACAATTGAATAATTTCTTCTACAATGTTTGTATTACAGAAAAAGGTGCTAAGAACTAAAAATCTCGTGGAAGTGAGAAAGATGTGGGGGAATATACAATTGGGCAGAAACAAAATTTTGAGCATTCAGGTCGAAAACCTATGTTGTTAGCACCTATATTACCTGTTTATTTTCATAATTCATTATGATTGTAAATATATAAATAAATAAAATTTTGAGCACAATATTGTTTGGGAGAATTTTTTTTAAGCATATAATATTTTTGGGTGCAAAATGCTTCCAAACATATTATATGTTCACATAATAACATATTGTTTTTTGGAAGACAACATTATTGAATTTGGATGCAAAAATACAAAATTTTTGGATATTAGACTACCCAAACATATATTGTTTAGACCAATATGCTTTCAAACATATTATATATTGGAAGAGATCAAACATATAAATGTTTGGGCAATACCCAAAAATATATATGCTTGAAGCAAAATATGTTTGGGAGTATATGTTACGGAAGCGATTTTTTGTGAGCGTGTAGTTCATTTGAACTCGCTGTTTGGACATTTTGACTTATCCTTTTTTTATTCATCGTAGGTAATTTTTTCACATATCTTGCTGGAAAAAATGGAAAAAATAATGAAAATTGTTAAAAATTAACACCATGTAATGAATAATTTTTAATTCTTCATTTTAGCTTGTAACTTACCATATTTGGGGCATTTTATCAAATGGTGTAAGGAATTCAACTTTTCTTTGGAAAACGTATCTCATAAAATTTGTTCCTGAAACAATTAGAGAAATAATGAAGTATTCTAAATAGACTCGTAAAACTGTGTTGTTATCGACGTGAAAGATATAATAAAATAAATATTCTAGTTGAAAGAAAGCCAAAGTTTTAATATAAAACTTACCAATTCTCTTTTAAATTGTACGCTGAGGGGAAATATAAAAAGTTGTCCAAATTTATTTGGGTTACTCTGAAATTAAATATTTATTTTTTACATTAAATAAAATTATTAAATAGGTTTTCAAAAAATCGAATGAAAACAAGTGTATACGGCCGTAAGTTCGGCCAGGCCGAATCTTATGTACCCTCCACCATGGATTGCGTAGAAACTTCTACGAAAGACTGTCATCCACAATCGAAATACTTGGGTTATGGTATCTTAAAACTTCTTAACATCGTTTTCTAAATTGTGAGTTAGTCCATACGTGGTATATATTAGACAAAAAAGTTATGTATAGTTAAGTCTACAAATAATTACGAATTGATATGGACTTTTTGCACGGTACGTAGACAGCCAGAATTGAAATATGAGGGTCGCTTATATGGGGGCTATATACAATTATGATCTTGATATGGACCAATTTTTGTGTGATTGGAAATCGATTTATCTGAGGGATATATATATAACTATAAACCGATATGGCATGGTTGTTAACGACCATATACTAGCACAATGTACCAAATTTCAACTGACTCGGATGAAATTTGCTCCTCCAAGAGGCTCCAAAACCAAATCTCGGGATCGGTTTATATGGGGCAATATATGATTATGGACTGATATGGACCACTTATGGCATGGTTGTTAAATATCATATACGATCACCACGTACCAAATTTCAAGCAGATCGGATGAATTTTGCTTCTCCTAAAGGCATCGGAGGTCAAATCTGGGGATCGGTTTATATGGGAGCTATATCTAATTATGGGCTGATAGGAACCAATTCCTGCATAGTTGTTGGATACCATATACTAACATCATGTACCAAATTTCAACCGAATGGGAAGAATTTTGCTCTTCCAAGGGGCTCTGGAGGTCAAATCTGGGGATCGGTTTATATGGGGGCTATATATAATTATGGACCGATGTCGACAAATTTTTGCATGGTTGTTAGAGACCGTATACTGACACCATGTACCAAATTTCAGCTGGATCGGATGAAATTTGCTTCTCTTAGAGGCCTCGCAAGCCAAATCGGGCGATCGGTTTATATGGGGGCTATATATAATTATGGACCGATGTCAACCAATTTTTGCATGGTTGTTAGAGACCGTATACTGACACCATGTACCAAATTTCAGCCGGATCGCATGAAATTTGCTTCTCTTAGAGGCCTCGCAAGCCAAATCGGGGGATCGGTTTATATGGAGGCTATATATAATTATGGACCGATTTGGACCAATTTTTGCATGGTTGTTAGAGACCATATACTAACACCATGTACCAAATTTCAGCTGGATCGGATGAAATTTGCTTCTCTTAGAGGCCTCGCAAGCCAAATTTGGGGGTCCGTTTATATGGTGGCTATACGTAAAAGTGGACCGATATGGCCCATTTGCAATACCATCCGACCTACATCAATAACAACTACTTGTGCCAAGTTTCAAGTCGATAGCTTGTTTCGTTCGGAAGTTAGCGTGATTTCAACAGACGGACGGACGGGCGGACATGCTCAGATCGACTCAGAATTTCACCACGACCCAGAATATATATACTTTATGGGGTCTTAGAGCAATATTTCTATGTGTTACAAACGGAATGACAAAGTTAATATACCCCCATCCTATGGTGGAGGGTATAAAAATAATAATATGCATAAAAAACCAAATATTCTTGATATCCCTAGACAGTCATGTAATTTCATTTTCGATTTCAAATGCATTTTAGACTATTGGGAAATGGTAAATTTAAATTATACTAATTCAACCGTTTTATCAATTTTTGTTTTATGCTACTTAAAACCAAATTGAATAAGAAAATAAATTCAAGTTTGGTTCACTTTTTCGCTCACGATGAAAATTATAGCGTCTTGAAATCAGCCGTAGTCAAAATGACGAAGGATGACGTTAATGTACAAAAAATAAGGATGACTGTCCAGGGTTAAAAGAAAGTTAAAGAATCCTTACCAATTAACTATTAAATTACAGGCAAAGGAGTACTAAAAATTAGTCCAAATTTTTAAGGGGTTAATCTAAAATTAAATATTTCCAAAAAAATTGATTAAAGAAATACTAAAATAAGGTATTAAAACCTCTAATTTTGACGATAAAAAGGTCATAAAAACGTAAATATTCTAGTTGAAATAAAGCCAATTTTTAAAAGAAAACTTACCAATTCTCTATTTTTTTATTTGCTCGAATCCATCTGGAATTGCTCTGAAATTAAATATTGTTTTTACAACAAAGAAAAACATTAAACTGGTTTCCAAAAAAATTAATTAACAAATAATAATATACATAAAAAATATTCTGTTTAAAAGAAAGTCATATTAAAAAAATACTTACCAATTTATGAATAAACTATACGCTGAGATATAACAAAAATTTTCCAAATTCATCTGGAATTGAATATTAATTTTTTACATAGAATAATAAAAATTTCAATACACTTTCAATTTCAACATATTTTCCTAAATATTCTTAATAACTTTTTTCTAAACTACCGATAAAATATTAATAACTTTCATTTAAAAGGTTTAATAAACAAACACCAATATACAGTTTGTCACGAAAGTGTTTTGACAATGGGTTAAAAATTATGTTTTGTTCCAAAATTAAATATAATGAAATTTAAAAAAAAAATTTTATTATGTATTTTGCAAAGTATACATACGTACACAGAATTAAAAATTTAATAAAATATTTAATATTTCAATTATTTCTAGAATTTGAAATAGTTGGCAATGTCAAAAGACTTTCTTGAAGAACTGAAGCATGCCAAACAAAACCAAGCAAAGCCAAAACATTCCTACAACAACAAAAACACATGTGCCTTTATTGAAAACAACACCTCATCCAGCCAAAAAAACCATCCGCGAATAAGAAACACACACACACAAACCACTAAATGAACAAAAATAAAAACAACCTCATGTATACATCTTTACATTAATCACATTCCACTATGCCGATAAAGATCTCTGTACTATGCATTAGTTCATCGCATCTGCTGACAATTTACTCTAAGAATAATATTCGTAAAGGCACACCAGTTTACGATCAATGAAACGTTTAACTTAAAATTTGCAAAATTTTCATGAAATGTTATCTAACATTTTTGACGAAAATGTCTATAAATTTAATTACATGTGAACTAAAAATATTTCATTGGGTAATTTTTTACCAACAATTATGAACTATAGGAATTGTCAGTAAGAAATTGCTATCCACTTTCAAGTTCATTTTTCGTAAAAAAATATTTTCTCATACAAAAAAATTTTATAGTAAATAGCACTTATTATTTAGAAAATATTTTACATTTCACAAGTAGTTTTATAGTATTACAAACGAATTTTTAACTACCAGTTAAGAAATTTTTTAAGGAAATTTCCATCGTATTTTGTAGGCCATGAACTAAACGATTGCTACTTAAAATTTGTAAAATTTCCTTTCGAGTAGTTAGTGTGGGAGATAAATATATGTAGAGTATGTATTAAATATAATCCCACGAGAACCGTCAAAATTTTTGTTTAATAAAGATAATAAAAAAAGAAAATTAAGAGGATGTGTTCGTTAGGACTATATAAAAGCATATAAACATGTATCTTTCTGACTCAAAAAAATATTACAAATTTAGAAAATTCGGGTGATCATAGCAAAGCCTAGAACACGTTTTCTTTCATTTCAAATTTCACCGACAGAGGAAGTAATGAGAAATAAGTTAAAAATACTCAAAACGGCGTACTTCTAGCAAATTGTTTTAGCCCTTAAGACCGATATTATTAAATTATCTAGCTATGTCCGTCCGTCCGTCTGTCTGTGGAAATCACGCAAACTTCCGAACGAAACAACCTATCGACTTTAAACTTGGCACAAGTAGTTGTTATTGCTGTAGGCCTGATGGTATTGCAAATGGGCCATATCGGACCACATAGCACCCATATAAACGGACCCCCAGATTTTGCTTGCGGATCCTCTTGGAGGAGCAAATTTCAACCCATCCGGTTAAAATTTGTTACGTGGTTTTTATATACGACCTCTAACATCCATGCAAAAATTGGTCCAAATCGGACCATAATTATATACAGCCCCCATATACACCGATCCCCAGATTTTACCTCCGAAGCCTCTTGGAGGAACAAATTTCATCCGAGCCGGTTGAAATTCGATACGTGGTGTTTATATATGGTCTCTAACATCCATGCAAAAATTGGTCCAAATCGGTCCATAATTATATATAGTCCCCATATACACCGGTCCCAAGATTTCACATCCGAAGCCCTTTGGAGGAACAAAATTCATCCAATCCGGTTGAAACTCAGTACGTGGTGTTTATATATAGCCCACGAAATCCATGCAAAAATTGGTCCAAATCGGTCCATAATTATATATAGCCCCCATATAAACCGAGGAGCAAATTTCATCCGATCCGGTTGAAATTTGATACGTAGTGTAAGTAGATGATCTCTTAGAACCGTGCAAAAATTGCTTCATATTGGTCCATAATTATATATAGCCCCCCATATAAACCGATTCCTAGATTTGACCTCCGGAGCCTCTTTGAAGAATACATTTCATCCGATTCGGCTGAAATTTGGTACGTTGTGCAAGGATATGGCTGCTAACAACCATACCAAAATTGTTCCATATCGGTCTATAATTATATATAGCCCCCAGATAAATCGACCCCCTATTAAATAAAAAGTGGTCCACATCAGTTCATATTTATATGTGTTATAGCCTCCATATAAACCAACCTCCCAGCAGTTCATATCGGTTCGTAATTATTTATAGAGTCCCCCATATATACCAATCAAGAACTGAATTATATACGAATTTAATCGGCCTCTTTTTGTCTAATATATACCCCATATTGACTAACTTACAATTTAGAAGACGATGTTAAGAAGAATTAAGATACCTTGCCATCGGTAAGTATTACCACAACCCAAGTAATTCGATTGTGGATGACAGTCTTTAGTAGAACTTTCTACGCAATCCATGGTGGAGGGTACATAAGATTCGGTCTGGCCGAACATGTAGATTTATATTTATGTATAACCTCGATTTTTATATGGTTATGTGAAATCAAGCTGACAATAGAACGCCTTTAAAATGTGGCACAAAGTACACGTCACGCCCTTTCTCCTGATACCAAAATTGCACAGTGGGTCAATTTTCTTTATATTTCTATCATAGTTCGTAATTTCCTATTAACTTAATTAAAAGTTAATTGTATCATTTAATTTATTAATTGAACAATTTTTCAACTTCAATCAACTTTTTAGTTGGAAATATTGTGGTCATATTTTTTTCTGTGTTATAAAAAAAAAACATACTCTTCAAATTCGTATTTTGTCCAAAAAATTAACTATTTTACGATGGTTTACGACGTAGACCTTACAGTGTGCGACAGACCATATCTATAACCGGTCCCCAGATTTGACTTTCGGAGCATCGTGAGAGAGCAAATTTCGTCCCATTCGTTTAAAATTTGGTGCGTGGTAGTAGTGTAAGCCCTCTAATAACCATGCAAAATTTGATCAATATCGGTTCATAATTATATATAGCCCCCATATAAACTAATCATCAAATTTAACCTCCGAAACCTATTCAGTCCATTATAGAGCCCTAATACATTTTTTCATCTTTACGCTTTATATTTAAAAAAAATATAGGTGATATTTTTTCTGTGTGTATGTAAAATAACTTCAAGTTCGTCAGCCAATAGGAAATATCAGCAATCGTTACGAAAAGAAACGTACCAGCATAAAAATTTGTTTAATTTCTGATCCATTTTTTAATTACAAAACGTAACTCTCAGTGTATGGTAGGAATGCAAAGCATTGAAACTCTATTGCTCTTCTAGGTCTCTTAACCATATATTTATTTAAATCCTCCTGGTCCTCTATTCACCGATTCATTTTAAAATAGGCCTTCAAAATAGGAACGTTTCTTTTTAAAGTTGTGGCAAACGGAATAACGAAGTTTTTAAACTGAAATATATCGTCTACCAAAAATATTCCCTTGGACAATTTCCTCATTGCATAAACGAATGAATTACTATCGTTTGAATTGGATGCAACAAACAAAAAAAGACGAAATCACAACTGATGAAGAGGGTTGGAAACTTCAATTACTGTATGTGACAGGAATTTAAAAATGTATGCGCTCTACAACATTTCATCGACTACGAATATGGATGTTCTCTGTCACCGGATTTACACTGTACGTGTTTCAATGTTCACTTGTTGTGTGGTTGTTAACTTTGTATTCTACCAAAGAAAGCAGACGAAACATAGAGATCTCCAGCCAACTCCTGGCTTTAAATGTATCAAGGAACATGACAAGAAAGGCCAAAAAGGTTTTGTGCTCGAAAGCAAATGAAAGGAAAATCTCATTGCAAATGAACAAGTGTCCTTGCTGCCTCATTTCCGTTTAATGAGATAATCTTCTATGTTTATATGTTTGTTATTTTTTTAAAGTTTTGTATAGATTCGTTTTTCCTTATTTTCTTTGTTTTTTGCAGTCTATCTTCACTATGGGACTATGCACAATGGTGCAGTGATGCCAGATTTTGAGAAAACAAAATTCGAAATTGATCTTCCAAAGCCATGAAATCAACTCACTGTTAAACCCTCAAAAAATCGCTTCTCTTCTATATGTTCCAAACATATTTTGCAGGAAGCACATATATTCTTGGATATTGGCGAAACATTATTATAATTGTTTTATGTAAACATAATACAAATTTGGAAGCACATTAAGCCAAAAAATATTATATGCTTGGAAGTATTTTCTCCCAAACAAAATTGTGTTCTTACGGAAATTATAAATTATTTGTCTTCTTTTCTGGCTAATTGCATCTTCCCACTTCCACGAATGACAAACTAAATTTAGTCATTTTTACCGTTAATGCCGGTATTAAGTTGGCATTATCGCACATCGAAATATCGATTTCCGACCATATAAAGTATATATATTCTTGATCAGGGAGAAATTCTAAGACGATACAAGTAAATACGGCCGTAAGTTCGGCTAGGCCGAATCTTATGTACCCTCCACCATAGATTGCGTAGAAACTTCTACGCACCATAGATTGCGTAGAAACTTCTATCGGTCCATGTTTTGGTATAGCCCACATATAGACCGATCTCCCGATTTTTATTCTTGGGCTTCTAGAATTCGTAGTTTTCACCCAATTCGTCCGAAAGTGGAATTCTAGATGTATTCGAGGAACATTATGAGGTGTGTCGAAAATTGTCATTCTCGGTCCATGTTTAGGTATAGTAGCCATATAGACCGATCTCCCAATTTTTATTCTTGGACTTCTAGAATTCGTAGTTTTCACCCAATTCGTCTGAAAGTGGAATTCTAGAGGTATTTGAGGAACATTAAGAGGTAGTGTGTTTTGGTATAGCCCCCATATAGACCTAACTCCCGAATTTATTGCTAGGGATTCTGGAATCCGTCTGACCACAAATAGGTCAGCCGAATATGGTGTGTGTCGACCCATGTTTTAGTATAGCCTCCACATGGACCGATCTCCAAATTTAACTCCTTGTGCTTCTACAAACCGTAGTTTTTATCCGATTTACACAAAAATTTAAATATACTAGAATTTTAGAGCCTCAAAAATCTGTATCGCATTTATTTTTACCGTTCCGTTTGGCAAAGCATCGATATAGACCGATTTAACTTCTTGAGGGTACACCCAAAGAAAAAATATTTTCCTCCGGAATGAAATTTTAGACAAACGCAATTCCCCTTTCGTATCAAGTATTTTCGTTTGGAGCAAATTAATACGAATTTTTGATAAGCGATTCAACGATTGTTTCTAAAATTTGTTTCAAAAGAAAACTTTGCTTGTCGTTCCTCAGAAAAGGAAACACTTATTTCTGGGTATAACAGGCGCACTGATCATGAAAATTGTTTGAAACTAAAAGTAAAATTTCCAGGTTTTACTCATCGTATTCATTTAAATAATGGATGAAAAAATCTACAGATTTAAGATTTCAAATCGAGGCGTTATTTCATCATATACGCGATATGTTTATGATTTCTCTAAAACTCAAACAAAATTGGTTCTCATAAATCCAGAATCTGATCTGGTCTTCATAGGTAGAATCTATAAATTTTTTCTTTGGGAAGCGTACTGGTTGAACTGATTTGCTTGGGAGAAGATTTGTCATCAGCCCGCTACGACGAAGAGTTTTCAAAGTAAACTATTATATTTGATTCATGGTGGTGGGTATTTAAGATTCGGCCCGTCCGAACTTACTGCTGTATATACTTGTTATTTTTTCACTGTTTCCACATTTTTAATTTTACTGTCTCGACTTGTTTTGATGCCGATGTTGATACAAATCCAACCACATAAAATGAGAATGAACAAAAGAATACATTACAATTCACTACTGCTGTAACCTCTAAAAAGAGTAGAGTATCCTTTTATTTTTTTATTAAGATCCTTTTGTAATTTTTTTATATTTTGCTGTGTTTTATTTCCTTTGTCTGCATATTTTGACATACTCGTCGTATGTTCCGATTTGTTTGGCGAACCAAAAAGAAACAAGTATGTACGGTCGTAAGTTCGGCCAGACCGAATCTTATGTACCCTCTACCATGGCAGAATTGAAATACGGGGGTCGCTTATATGGGGGCTATATAGAATTATGCACTTGATATGGACCAATTTTTGTGTGATTGGGGATCGATTTATCTGAGGGCTATATATAACTATAGACCGATATGGACCTAGTTAGGCATGGTTGTTAACGGCCATTTAATACTAGCACAATGTACCAAATTTCAACTCACTCGAATGAGATTTGCTCCCCCAAGAGTCTCCAAAACAAAATCTCGGGATCGGTTTATATGGGGGCTATATATGATTATGGAGTGATATGAACCACTTTTGGCATGGTTGTTAACTATCATATACTACCACCACGTACCAAGTTTCAGCCAGATCGGATGAATTTTGCTTCTCCAAAAGGCACCGGGGGTCAAATCTGGGGATCGGATACGTGATGTTTGTACCATATACTAACATCACGTACCAAATTTAAACCGAATCGGATGAATTTTGCTCTTCCAAGGGGCTCCGGAGGTCAAATCTGTGGTTCGGTTTATATATGGGGGCTATATATAATTATTGACCGATTTCGACCAATTTTTGCATGGTTATTCGAGACCATATACTAACAC
Source organism: Haematobia irritans (assembly GCF_050003625.1). NCBI lineage: Eukaryota > Metazoa > Arthropoda > Insecta > Diptera > Muscidae > Haematobia > Haematobia irritans. The sequence goes on along the minus strand of NC_134398.1, from coordinate 161,773,071 downwards.
CATGTACCAAATTTCAGATCGGATGAAATTTGCTTCTCTTAGAGTCTCCACAAGCCAAATCGGGGGATCGGTTTATATGGGGGCTATATATAATTATAGACCGATGTGGACCAATTTGTGCATGGTTGTTAGAGACCATATACTCACACCATTTACCAAATTTCAGCCAGATCGGATGAAATTTGCTTCTCTTAGAGTCTCCACAAGCCAAATCGGGGGATCGGTTTATATGGGGGCTATATATAATTATGGACCGATGTGGACCAATTTTTGCATGGTTGTTAGAGACCATATACTCACACCATGTACCATATTTCAGCCGCATCGGATGAAATTTGCTTCTTTTAGAGTCTCCACATGCCAAATCGGGGGATCGGTTTATATGGGGGCTATGTATAATTATGGACCGATGTGGACCAATTTTTTCATGGCTGTTAGAGATCATATGCTGACACCATGTACCAAATTTCAGCCGGATCGGATGAAATTTGCTTCTCTGAGAGGCCTCGAAAGCCAAATTTGGGGGTCCGTTTATATGGGGGCTATAAGTAAAAGTGGGCCGATATGGCCCATTTGCAATACCATCCGATAACAACTACTTGTGCCAAGTTTCAAGTCGATAGCTTGTTTCGTTCGGGAGTTAGCGTGATTTCAACAGACGGGCGGACGGACATGCTCAGATCGACTCAGAATTTCACCACGACCCAGAATATATATACTTTATGGGGTCTTAGAGCAATATTTCGATGTGTTACAAACGGAATGACAAAGTTAGTATACACCCCCATCCTATGGTGGGGGGTATAAAAACGAAGATTAAATATTTGTACAATGCAGTATTTGATCGGCATATATAGGGAAGTCTATAAGTAATAACGAACCGATATGAACCAATTTTTGTGCGGTAATTAGAGAGCCAGAAGTGAAATATGGGGGTTGATTTATATTGGGCTATATATACTTATAAGCCGATATGGACCAATTTTTGCATGGTTGTTGGAGGCTATACCATACACTAACTCAACGTACAACAATTTTAACCAAACCGGATGAAATTTTCTCCTCCAAGAGACTACGGAGGTTATGTTAGGGACCGTATACTAACACCACGTACCGAATTTCAAATTGATCGGATGACATTTCAAGAGGATCCGCAAGCAAGATCTGGATGAGCCAATTAAACACCGCACGCAGAGAAGGTATATGATCACCTCAAACATGTTTCAACAGCAAAATGTTATTTTTGTATGGTGACCATGTAACATGTTTGTCACTAAAATGTTATTTTCTCGTAAATATAACCTGCTTGCCGAAATCAGATACATGATTTCCGAGAAAATAACATGGTTGCGAAAACCATGTTACATGGTCACCATCCAAAAATAACATTTTGCTCTTAAAACATGTTTGAGGTGATCATATTCCTTCTCTGGGTGCGCGTAGAAAATTTCAAACAACCTGATCGGATGAAATTTGATCCTCCAACAGGCTCCGAAAGCAAAATCTGGGAATCGGTTTATATGGAGGCTATACGTAAAAGTGGTCCGATATGTCCCATTTGCAATACCATGCGACCTACGTCAATAACAACAACTTGTGCCATGTTTCAAGTCCACACCCAGAGAAGGAATATGATTACCTAAAACATGTTTTAAAAGCAAAATTTTATTTTTGGGTGGTGACCATGTAACATGGTTTTCGCAACCATGTTATTTTCGCGGAAATCATGTATCTGATTTCGACAAGCAGGTTATATTTGACGAGGAAATAACATTTTAGTGACAAACATGTTACATGGTCACCATACAAAAAAAACATTTTGCTCTTGATACATGTTTGAGGTGATCATATTCCTTCTCTGCGTGCATAGCTTGTGTCTTTCGGAAGTTAGCATGATTTCAACAGACGGACGGACGGCCTTCGCTAGATCGACTCAGAATTTCAACGCGACCCAGAATGTATACTTTATGGGGTCTTAGACCAATGTTACAAACGGAATGACAAAGTAAACTTTTCTAAGCTAAACTAAACTTATTTTTTTTTTTTTTTTGGTGTACAGCATAAATGTAATATCAAACCCAATGTGCAGATTACGGATATCATATTCTAGTTTACCATTGTAATGTAATTGTGGTAGAGAAGATGTTCGTTTATGCCATTCACATCTCGAGTGTACCAAATCTTTCGAAGACTTCTTAGTTGGTTATTTACGATTCGCGAGTGGTGATGGACAATGGGGGCGTGTTGCAATCTGCCTTCCTTACTATTCGCTCATGCCTTCTATTCCTTCCAAAGCTACAGGAAATTAGATATGGGTAATGCATGCAAGTAGGCATTGTTTATTGTTATTGTCAGCTTTTGCAATGTTGTGGTGGAACATGCCTTTGATTTGTGGGCTTGTGTTAATAACGCATCCATCCTGTAGACCTAGGTTGTGCCCCTCCCTCCTCCAATATAATATGGCGTTATTTTCTGATGGAGGATACAAGCTGTGTATGGTAATGTTCAATAAATGAAGCATGGTTTCTTTTTTGCTTTTTTTTTGCAGGAGAAGATTTATTTGATTGCTTTATTAGATGGCATATTAGGTACAGCTGATGTTCTTGTTCCCTCTCATTGCGGGAATTATAAATGACCTTTCAAGTTACTTCTTAAAAGAGCGCATTAACCGCCAACTAAAGATGTCGCACAGAAGTAATGGACGAGCAGTCTGTAATGGCTGTCGTCTGGCTTTTATTACATTAGCAAGGGCAAATACAAGATCCCGACGAATTATTTAAAATAATGGTAAGTGAGTATAGTAGAATTTTTAGCTAACATCGAAAAAAAATGAATCCCTCAAAAAAACATAACTTCCATAGATTTCGAATTTAGGAATGTTGAAATTCTTATTTTGCCATATTTTCCAAAATTAAATATTATATTGAAAATTATTACTTTCAAAACTTTCTGGCGAAGCGGTCCCCTTTGCCGCAAAAAAAAATTAAAAAGAATTTCCAAATTTTCGTTTTTCCCATTTCAATCGTAAAACAACAAGTAAGTAAAGTCTAAAGTCAGGCGGGTCCGACATTATTATAACTGTACCACTATAACAAAATTTTTGATATCATCTTATCTCCTTAAAATTTGTTGAAAGTTATATAAAAGTTTACATTCCCATATTCAAATATTTAAATATGAATTGTTTTGGAAAACAATTTTCATACTTCTTCAAAATCTCTAGACCTAAAATTTAAATTGGGTAATTCTTCAAAATCTCTAGACCTAAAATTTAAATTGGGTAAGGCCCTGGGACAAAACACAATGTTAGTAATAAATAGGAGAAATATAGAGCTAGAGCCATTTTTATGCAGCTGCACAATAGAGAATTTATGATTTATCAGCCATACATATGTACTGGAGGTATAGATAAATTTGAGACACTTCGACAATTTTTGGTACGTAGCAATGGCGATATTACAAGGATATGAGCTAGATCTGACAAAGATAGGTGGTCAATTGTAAGACTTGTGACAATATTTGGCCACATCCAGAGACTTTTGCTCAATCTGGAAATCTTATCTAATTTTCAACCGAATCGGTACTAAAAAAAATATTAACTTGAAATTAAAGATTACGCAACCTAAATTTTAGGATGCGCAATTTACAAAATGTTAATTACAAATTTCTTTAAAATAATGAAAATACCTCCAGATTTCTAATATCATGGAAATCGAATAGAAACTACGGTATCTGAGGCTTTAATGTCCTCAACAAGTTATATCGACATATCGCACTTTATTAGGTCAAAACATTTTAGTGAAAGTCTTTGTGAACCCAAAATAAAACCATATTTCAAATTTCAAGCAAAACAAACAAAAAAATCTTATTTTGAAAAATTTTTATAGACAATTTTGTCAAACTTTTATTTCTATAGAAAATTTTATTTCTATAGAAAATTTTGTCACAATTCTATTTCTATAGAAAATTTTGTCACAATTTTATTTCTATAGAAAATTTTGTCACAATTTTATTTCTATAGAAAATTTTGTTAAAATTTTATTTCTATAGAAAATTTTGTCAAAATTTTATTTCTATAGAAAATTTTGTCAAAATTTTATTTCAATAGAAAATTTTGTCAAAATTTTATTTCTATAAAAAACTTTGTCAAAATTTTGTTTCTATCGATACACTTATCAACATTTTATTTCTTTTTGTCTAAATTTTTTTTCTATAGATAATTTTGTCAAAATTTTATTTCAATAGAAAATTTTGTCAACATTTTATACACATATAGGAAATATAGGGAATTTTGTCAAAATGTTATTTCTGTAGACAATTTAGTGAAAATTTTATTTCTATCGACAATTTTGTTTTTATAGAAAATTTTATCAAACTTTTATTTCTATAGAAAATTTTATTTCTATAGAAAACTTTGTCACAATTTTGTTTCAATAGAAAATTTTGTAAAAATTTTATTTCTATAGAAAATTTTGTCAAAATTTTATTTTTTTTTAGAAAATTTTGTGAAAGTTTTATTTCTATAAAAAATTTTGTCAAAATTTTGTTTCTATCGAAACTTTTATCAACATTTTATTTCTATAGATAATTTTGTCAAAATTTTATTTCTATAGAAATTTATGTTAAAATGTCATTTCAATGGAAAGTTTTGTCAACATTTTATATACATATAGGAAATTTTGTCAAAATTTTATTTATGTAGACAATTTAGTGAAAATTTTATTTCTATAGAAAATTTTGTTTTTATAGAAAATTTTGTCAAAATTTTATTTCTATAGAAAATTTTGTCAAAATTTATTTCTATAGAAAATTTTGTCAAAATTTTATTTCTATAGAAACTTTTGTCAACATTTTACTTTGATAGGAAATTTTGTCAAAAATTTATTTCTACAGAAAAAATTGAAAATTTTATTTCTATAGAAAATTTTGTCAGAATTTTATTTTTATAGATAATTTTGTTAAAATTGTATTTCTATAGAAAAGTTTGTCAAAATTTTATTTCTAGACAAAATTTTGTCAAAATTTTATTAAATATATTTATTTTTGTTCTCTAATCTCGAAACATAAAAGGCATCTCTTTTTTTCTTTATGAGATCTGAGAGAGTGCCAAATCCTATTTTCTTGCACCTTATATACATCAGCAGTATTAACAACCCAGCAAAAAAGCTTCTCCAAAAAAAGTAATGAAAATGTCCTTTGGATCCGGAAGTGGTGCAAAATTGAAACAGAAGCGATGAATTTAACATGGGCTTGTCATAGGACGGAAGTCCTCCATTTCAACAGCCGTTGCACTGAATTTGCATCACTTCTTTGGGTGTGATCCGAATTCAATGGTTTGGATGTAAAGTAAAGAAAGTCTAAAGTCGGGCGGGGCCGACTATATTATACCCTGCACCACTTTGTAGATCTAAATTTTCGATACCATATCACATCCGTCAAATGTGTTGGGTGCTATATATAAAGGTTTGTCCCAAATACATACAAAAAAATCTATAGACTCAAAATTTAAGTCGGCTAATGCACTAGGGTGGAACACAATTTTAGTAAAAAACCAGTAAGGAAAGTCTAAAGTCGGGCGGGGCCGACTATATTATACCCTGCACCACTTTGTAGATCTAAATTTTCGATACCATATCACATCCGTCAGATGTGTTGGGGGCTATATATAAAGGTTTGTCCCAAATACATACATTTAAATATCACTCGATCTGGAAGAATTTGATAGACTTCTACAAAATCTATAGACTCAAAATTTAAGTCGGCTAATGCACTAGGGTGGAAGACAATGTTAGTAAAAAACAAACTTATTATACCCTGTACCACAGTAGTGGTGAAGGGTATAAATATGGGAAACGTTTAAATCTGAAGCAATTTTAAGGAAACATCGAAAAAGTTTATTTATGATTTATCGCTCGATATATATGTATTAGAAGTTTAGGAAAATTAGAGTCATTTTTACAACTTTTCAACTAAGCAGTGGCGATTTTACAAGGAAAATGTTGGTATTTTGACCATTTTTGTCGAAATCAGAAAAACATATATATGGGAGCTATATCTAAATCTGAACCGATTTCAACCAAATTTGGCACGCATAGCTACAATGCTAATTCTACTCCCTGTGCAAAATTTCAACTAAATCGGAGTTAAAAATTGGCCTCTGTGGTCATATGAGTGTAAATCGGGCGAAAGCTTTGTATGGGAGATATATCCAAATCTGAACCGATTTCAAGCAAATTTGGCACGCATAGTTACAACGCTAATTCTACTCCCTATGCAAAACTTCAACTAAATCGGATCAAAAAATTGGCCTCTGTGGGCAAATGAGTGTAAATCGGGCGAATGCTATATATGGGAGCTATATCTAAATCTGAACCGATTTTGCTGATATTTTGCAAGTTTTTCGAGACTCATAAAATATTCGGATGTACGGAATTTGAGGAAGATCGGTTGATATACACGCCAATTATGACCAGATCGGTGAAAAATATATATGACAGCTATATCTAAATCTGAACCGATTTTTTCCAAAATCAATAGGGATCGTCTTTGAGCCGAAACAGGACCCTATACCAAATCTTAGGACAATCGGACTAAAACTGCGAGCTGTACTTTGCACACAAAAATACATCAACAGACAGACAGACAGACAGACAGACAGACGGACAGACAGACAGACGGACATCGCTAAATCGACTCAGAATTTAATTCTAAGCCGATCCGTATACTAAAAGGTTGGTCTATGATTACTCCTTCTTGGCGTTACATACAAATGCACAAACTTATTATACCCTGTACCACAGTAGTGGTGAAGGGTATAAAAATTCTGTGATATTTTGTCAAATAAATTATTTTATAATTTTTTATAATTTTTAATGGATTCTAACGCTTGTCGGAAACGTTTGACCCCAAATATTTTCAAAAATGCACAATTTTTTCATATTGGATTTAGCATTTTTCAACAAAATTTAAATGACTTGTACCATTTTATGAATTCCTACTCTGTTTTTAACCTATTTGAAACAAAATAAGTTAAAATTACCCATTAAAAGTATGAAAAAACCAAGTTATAAAAAATTTAATGAAAATAACTTCCTGGATAGTTAAAATAAAGAACATCATTAGTAGTGCATCTTCTGGAAGTGCATTTAAAGTTGTGCCTTTTGAAGAACTTTCAAATTTTTTTTGCTGGTAAATTATGTGTATTAAGAGGATATGTCAATTACCTAACATCAATTACCTAATTTGATTGGAGACTATATTAAATGTGATATTTTTTCTACTTTGGCAAATATTTATAAGCTGTCATAGACATAGAGTTAGTAAGTAATTCAAAAATTTTTTTATATGGACATCGCCTTTCAACATGTCGACAAAAACTAAAACTCACTCACTCCCTCACTCACTATATCACAAATTCTCTTACCTTCATTATCAGATTTGCATCTCCTACTGTGAGCATAACAGCCAAGGTAGAGCAGGAAACTTGATAGTTGGGAGTACTATTGCCACTGTTGCAATCTTCTGGTAAAAAGTGGTATCTGAACCCTCTTTAAACACAGACTATGTTACAAAAAATGATTATCCAATACGAGGTAAAAAAATCGAGGTTTTCAAACGAACGATCAAGTAGCGAAATTGCCACTAATACTATCCTGTCAGGACCTTATCCTGATTAGGATATATTTCATAACTAATTGGTAAAGTGGCTGATCTCTATGTAAGGTCCAATGAACCCCGTAGATTATAAACCGTACCAAATATTCACACATTAAGTATGAAGCTAATACTCAACAAGTATATACGGCCGTAAGTTCGGCCCGGCCGAATCTTATGTACCCTCCACCATGGAATGCATAGAAATTTGTACTAAAGACTGTCATCCACAATCGAATTACTTGGGTTGCGGTAACACTTGCCGATGGCAAGGTATCTTAAAACTTCTTAAAACCTTCTTCTCAATTGTAAGTTAGTCCATACGGGGTATATATTAAACAAAAAAGGCCGATTAAATACGTATATAATTCAGTTTGACAATATTTTCTCTAGAAATAAACTTTTGACAAAATTTTCTATAGAAATAAAATTTTGACTAAATTTTCTATAGAAATAAAATTTTGACTAAATTTTCTATAGAAATAAAATTTTGACAAAAAATTCTATAGAAATACAATTTTGGTAGATTATTTTTGGGTATCGGCTATATATAACTATAGACCGATATAGACCAATTTTGGCATGGTTGTTAGAGACCATATGCCAACACCATGTACCAAATTTCAGCCGGATCGGGTGAAATTTGCTTTCTTTGAGGCTCCGCAAGCCAAATCTGGGGATCGGTTTATATGGGGGCTAGGTGGCAGCCCGATGTATCAGGCTCACTTAGACTATTCAGTCCATTGTGATACCACATTGGTGAACTTCTCTCTTATCACTGCACGGACGAAAAAGACTGCTTTTCATATGTTTGGGTATAAACATTATATGTTTGGAACTCAAATTTTTAAACACAATATTTTTGAGTGCAAACATATAATGTCCATATACTAGCATAATATGTTTGGGACATATATGTTAATATGTTGGAACATATTATGTTTGGGACATAAAATGTTTGTAAATATAATATGCTTGGATGCAAACATATATTAATTTAGAAATAGCCCATAAACATATATGTGTTTACAAAGAGAGACAAAGTGTATGCTGGAAGTAAAATAATGAAAGTAACCAATTGGCGCATTACAAATATATATACACAAAGAAAATTTCATTAAATATAGGAAAAATACTATGTGTGAATATAAACAAGTAAAAAATTTACATATTATGAGTAAAAATATATATGTTGTGATATAAGACTTCGCCAAAAATTGTATGTGCTTAAGTAAAATATTAAAATGAGTATTCGGAGAGAAAATTCATTCGGAACCAAGATAAAATATATTTGAAAAAAAGAGCATGAGTTTTGTTTATCATTTTCGCATTACGGGCACAATTTTTTTGTTTCGTCAAAACAAATCGGAACGTAGGACAAGTAAGTCATAATATTCAAACAAAGGTAATTAAAGGGATCTTCATAAAAACTAACGAAAGGGCACTATACACTGAACAAAAAGCATGTCCGGTTCCAAAGATTGTGTCTCCACTTTAACAATTTTAAGACACAATTCTCTTTTAAATGGGGTTTTGTGTACTTGACTCTACGAAGCACATTTCAATTTTTCGCTTTTTCAGCTTTTTTTTCATATGCTATAAAATGTCCGTTAAAAACAAGACTTCCAGTAGAAATTATGCTATGTTTCAAGTAAATAATGTCTTTAAAATAAAGTATTGAAAAACATACCCTATTTTTTTTAATGATTTTTGCCTTGTAGTCAAGATGCAAAAATGCAACAAATTTAAAGGCAGTTTCATTAATTTTAAAGAATTTTTCTGAATTATTAAAGTCAAGTTGACCTTAGTCCAAAATTTGTTATTTCATGTTATGATATCCATTTTTAAGTCAAATCGCTTAATTATAACGACAACACGACTTCATTGAAAGTATCGACCTTTGAAGATCTATAAAAGATTAGTTCCTCTTTATTAATGAGTAGTCCAAGAGGAGTTGACGGATTTTTTCGAAAATAAAAGTGGGCATTGAGTTCGAGTTTTGCCGCTAAAATTATTTCTCATTTTAGCGGCAAAACCAAAATAACATTACAACTTTTTCCGGTAAATTGTATTATAACATGGTGGGGAAAGAGCCAAAGCAACAATTGAATAAGTTTATTTTCTTTAAAAGAAATTATTAAAGAAAAGTAAAAGGGTAAACATGGCCATTTTAACGCGATAATGCCAACTTTATACCGGCCTTAAGAATTAAATTAAGTACAAAATTATTCGTTCATAAAAATTCATATTTATTTGTATTTCTAAATTAATGGTGTTACATGCTAGCAAACAAATGTTCACACCAAAATAAATTTATGTGCTGTTTTAAAATTACTGTTTAGAATTTAAATATAATGAGCTTTTGAATGGTTATCGTTAACCTTAGGATTCGATGGAAAAATATTTATATATACTCGACTTCACGTTCTTCTTTTGTAAGAGTTTTTGAATTTCTTCGAAAATTTTAAACTTGTATACAAAAACCTTTATTTGTTACACAATTTTTATTGTTGCAATAAAAAAATAATATTTGAATTGAACTCAGTCCATTTCGTTTATATCAAGCACTTTTCTTTTCTGACTTTAAGTCTTTTATAAAACACACTTTACAATTTCGTAGTAAAAATTTAATATAATAGTATGTAATGCTGAACACCTTTTCGGGAACTTCCGAACGTATCTGGAATATATATTAAAAAATATATTTAAAAAAAAAATGGTGTTGGTCGAAGCAGGGATCGAACCCAGGTCCCCTGTCACGCAAGGAGGACGACCAACCACTGCTCCACGCTGCCAACAAATGTATGTTTAACAATGTTATGTTGTTAAACAATGTTATGTTTGCATCGGCTCGTGGGCGCCGCAAGCTTTGCTATATAAATATAACTTATAACGATAATTATCTCTTGGTGACCATAACAGCTACGTAGGCCAGTGGTTAGTGTGCTGGCTTACAAACTGTGTGGTCCGCTGTTCGAATCCCAGTCCGGCAAAAGGTAAAATTAAACAAGTAAAGTAGAAAGTCGGGCGGGGCCGACTATATCATACCCTAAACCACCATTACAGAATTAGTAATCATAAGCATTTGTGGGGTAACATATAGGTCTGGGAGATAAACCGCAGTTGCATATTTAAAAAAATTAAGGGGTACATGTCTATGGGTGCTTTGTGTCAATCTGACTATAGCTCATAGTCAATGTTGCCACGGAAAATGTTCGGTTTACCCTACAAGGACAGAAAAAGTTCCCTACTTTCCCATACATTCCCAAACAATTTTCCCTACTATATTTTTCGTTTCATTTCTACCCAAATTAGTAATCTTTTTTGTTAAATCTCTAAAAAAAAATTGGAAAAAGTTTCTATAAACAAATTTTTGTGAGAAATGTTTCTATAGAAATAAAATTTTGACAATAAATTCTATAGAAATAAAATTTTGAGAAAAAATTCCACAGAAATAAAATTTTGAGAAAATTTTTTATAGAAATAATATTTTGAAAAAAAATTCTATAGAAATACAATTTTGACAAAATGTTCTATAGAAATAAAATGTTGACAAAATTTTCTACAGGAATAAAGTTTACCACACATTGTTAAAGATCAAGCCTTGCCGGCTTCTAATTTCCTCCTCTAGAGCCACCAAAATGTAAAAATTATTACAAATTGTTATATATCTAAATCTGAACCAATTTGCATAATATTTTGCGGGTTTGATTAATACCTCAAAAGGTTACCTCGTGCAAGATTTGAGTAAGATCAGTTAAGAAATGAGGCCTGTACGGTCAAACATAAGGTTATTAGGGGCGAATTTTTCAACATCGGGCGATACATATATGGGAGCTATATCTACATCTGAACCGATTTCGATGAAATTTTGCACATATAGTTAGTACTATAGAGGACTGGATCTAGCCAACTTTTAATAAGATCGGTTAATAAATAAGGGTTCTATGGCCAAATTTGGGAAAATCGGGCTATACATATATATTTGGGAGCTATATCTAAATCTGAACCGATTTCGATGATTTTTTGCACATATAGTTAGTGCTATAGAAGACTACATTTAGCCAAATTTGGGTAAGATCGGTTGATAAATAAGGGTTTTATGGCCAAATTTAGAAAAATCGGGCGGTACATATATATGGGAGCTATAGCTAAATCTGAACCGATTTCGATGATTTTTTTGCGCATATAGTTAGTGCTATAGAAGATTATATTTAGCCAACTTTGAGTAAGATCGGCTGATAAATAAAGGTTTTGTGGCCAAATTTGTGAAAATCGGTCGATACATATATATGAGAGCTATATCTAAAGCTGAACCGATTTGGATGTAATTTTGCAGACTTGAAGGGCGATTGAAAAGATTACCTTTTGCCAAATTTGGTGACGATCCGTTTGAAAAAACGCGCAACGTGACCCTATTTGTCGAAATCGGGCGATACATATATATGGGAGCTATATCTAAATTTGATCCGATTTCTTCCAAATTCAATAGCGTTCGTCCTTGTGCCCAAAAAACTCCCTGTACCAAATTTCATCAAAATCGGTTAATAATTGCGACCGGAATCCTGTGAACAACAAATACATGGACAGACGGACGGACGGACGGACAGACGGACACCAAGCGCTAGATCGACTCAGGAGGTGATTCTGAGTCGATCGGTATATATTTTATGGGGTCTATAATCAATATTTCTGGTAGGCACATTTTTTGGTCGATCAAACTTATTATACCCTGACCACTATGTGGTTTAGGGTATAAAAAAATTATAAAATATAATAATTTCTTCTAAAATGTTTGTATTATAGAAAAAGTAAGAAAAATGTGAGGGAATATACAATTAGGCAGAAAAAAAATTTGAGTACAATCTTCTTTGGGAGAAAATTCTTCTAAGCATATAATATTTTTGGGTTCAAAATGTTTCCAAACCAGCGTTGCCAGAATTGTTTCATCAAAAACCGCTAGATTTGCCCAAAAAAATAGCTAAAAAAGGTTAAAAGATGCTAAAAAATAGCTAGAAAAAAAGCTAAATTTTTTTTTGTATAAAAAGTCACATTTTTGATTGAAATTTAACAAATTTAAAGGCTTTATTTCACTTAAAATGTATATTATTTTCATTTTAATTCCACTTCTGTGAGACTGTAACAATATCTAAGGCATATTAGCACTGTTTGCGTATTCGATACATTTTGATTACTATCACAAATTTTTTATTGGAAGTCCTTCGTTAACGCCAACTTAAATTTCCAAATTCAGACTCGACTTCAAGTAGAAATTATTGTATGTATAAGTTTTTATAATAAAGTGTTAAAAACATCTTCTATTTTTGAACGCTATTTTGGTTTGTGGTCAAGAAGTAAAAACTCCTCACATTTAAAGACTATTTCATTAATTCTTCCTTCTTTCATGAAAAGAAGAAGGACAAAACGACTTTATCGTCTTTTGGACAAGGACAGTTTTTATATGAGAAATTCACAAATGCTATTAACCATAATTTGCGTTTGTATTTTAAAGAAATGAAATCTTTGGCCTCATGACAATTTTAATTCAGTAATATCGTAATCTCTTTAGAATATTATAAAGGGTGATTCTTTTGAGGTTAGGATTTTCATGCATTAGTATTTGACAGATCACGTGGGATTTCAGACATGGTGTCAAAGAGAAAGATGCTCAGTATGCTTTGACATTTCATCATGAATAGACGAACGATCTGCCACAACGTCGAATTTTCAGTGAATGGGCCCTAGAAAAGTTGGCAGAAAATCCGCTTTTTTATCGACAAATTTTGTTCAGCGATGAGGCTCATTTCTGGTTGAATGGCTACGTAAATAAGCAAAATTGCCGCATTTGGAGTGAAGAGCAACCAGAAGCCGTTCAAGAACTGCCCATGCATCCCGAAAAATGCACTGTTTGGTGTGGTTTGTACGCTGGTGGAATCATTGGACCGTATTTTTTCAAAGATGCTGTTGGACGCAACGTTACGGTGAATGGCGATCGCTATCGTTCGATGCTAACAAACTTTTTGTTGCCAAAAATGGAAGAACTGAACTTGGTTGACATGTGGTTTCAACAAGATGGCGCTACATGCCACACAGCTCGCGATTCTATGGCCATTTTGAGGGAAAACTTCGGAGAACAATTCATCTCAAGAAATGGACCGGTAAGTTGGCCACCAAGATCATGCGATTTGACGCCTTTAGACTATTTTTTGTGGGGCTACGTCAAGTCTAAAGTCTACAGAAATAAGCCAGCAACTATTCCAGCTTTGGAAGACAACATTTCCGAAGAAATTCGGGCTATTCCGGCCGAAATGCTCGAAAAAGTTGCCCAAAATTGGACTTTCCGAATGGACCACCTAAGACGCAGCCGCGGTCAACATTTAAATGAAATTATCTTCAAAAAGTAAATGTCATGGACCAATCTAACGTTTCAAATAAAGAACCGATGAGATTTTGCAAATTTTATGCGTTTTTTTTTTTTAAAAAGTTATCAAGCTCTTAACAAATCACCCTTTAATAACATAAAAAAGATAAACGAGTCAAATGATAACTTTTATGAATATGATGAAAAAAACTTTACAACAAGGTGTATTTGCTACAAAAATGCCCGCATAGTGGCTGGAATCATTATTAATGTTTCAACTGAGCTTTGAAATATGTGGAAACCCTTATTCTTGCAGCAAGGCTTAGATAAAAACGCCGTTTTATCCATATTTCAATAGAAACGTGTCGAAAATAAAAAAGCCAAAAATAGCTAAAAGGGTCATGAAAAAAAGCCAGAAAAAAGCTAAAAGCTAAATGCATTTTTTCCCGCTAAACGTCTTCAAAAAAAAAGCCAAATCTAGCGGGAAAAAAGCTAAATTGGCAACGCAGTTCCAAACATATTATATGTTCACATAAGAACATATAGTTTTTTGGAAGACAACATTATTGAATTTCAATGGAAAAATACAAAATGTTTGGAACTTAGACTACCCAAACATATTATATTGTTTAGACCAATATGCTTTCAAACATATTATATATTGGAAGAAATCAAACATATAAATGTTTGGGCAATACCCAAAAATTTATATGCTTGAAGCAAAATATGTTTGGGAGTATATGTTACAGAAGCGATTTTTTTGAGGGTGTGAATGCTGCCCGATTCCATGTTAAGTTCAATGACAAGGGACCTCCTTTTTATAGCCGAGTCCGAACGGCGTTCCACATTGTAGTGAAACCACTTGGAGAAGCTTTGAAACCCTCAGAAATGTCACCAGCATTACTGAGGTGGGATAATCCAACGCTGAAAAACTTTTTGGTGTTCGGTCGAAGCAGGAATCGAACCCACGACCTTGTGTATGCAAGGCAGGCATGCTTAACATTGCTCCACGGTGGGGGCTATATATAATTATAGACCGATATGGGTCAATTTATGCATTGTTGTTAGAGACCATATGCCAACACCATGTACAAAATTTCATCCGCATCGGATGAAATTTGCTTCTCTTTGAGGCTCCGCAAGCCAAATCTGGGGATCGGTTTATATGGGAGCTATATATATATTTTATGGACCGATGTGGACCAGTTTTTGCATGGTTGTTAGAGACCATATACTAACACCATGTACCAAATTTCAGCCGGATCGGATGAAATTTGCTTCTCTTTGAGGCTCCGCAAGCCAAATCTGGGGATCGATTTATATGGGGGCTATACGTAAAAGTGAACCGATATGGCCCATTGGCAATACCATCCGACCTACGTCAATAACAAATACTTGTGCCAAGTTTCAAGTCGATAGCTTGTTTCGTTCGGAAGTTAGCGTGATTTCAACAGACGGACGGACATGCTTAGATCGACTCAGAATTTCACCACGACCCAGAATATATATACTTTATTGGATCTTAGATCAGTATTTCGATGTGTTACAAACGGAATGACAAATTAATTATACCCCCCATCCTATGGTGGAGAGTATAATAATAAGTCTTAAGAAAAAATTTCTTTTCTTTAAGAAAATATTTCTTGTTGACGGAGCCATCAAGATGAAAGAGCTAGGAGCATATCTAAATCCAGAACTGTTTCATAATTCATTTGATTACTATGTCAAACACCTGAATCCCCATTTCCTTTATATATACATCATACCCCATAACACAGCACCTAATAAGAGCAAAAAACCTAAATGGAAATGAAAATTGTATAAGAAACATTTACAATTATAAGCTCTACGGGATATCCTTTCAATCGAAAACGATTCCATGTCTGATTCTATTGCAAAAACACCATGTAATTGTAACTAAAGTAGACAGCGATAATTCATAAAAGAAAAGCAGTGCTACATGGATATTTGTAGGATGTTGCTTAAGAACGTATCTTAACAATGCAATAGAAGACCACAAAAACAACAGGATGTCCATGGTTACAATAAAGAAAAATCCAAAACATCCTTATAACCTCAATTGTGAAAAAATTAAGGAGTAAATTCTAGACATGAACAACCACATGCGGTTTTATTGATTAAACACAAGCTGCGTGCACTTATTTCACGGGACAGAAGGCCACAGAGAATGAGAGAAAATTCTAAGCCACAACAATGGAACTTTTTCTAGCAACAGCATTTGGATTATAACTTCATAATACTGCCTCCCTATAGCATCACGTGTACTCACAAAAATAAGAACATAATTTCAGAGGAATGGCTTCGATATTATTTCCGAAGAACTTTGGCATACCCACCACCATAGAATGATGATGGATGGGGGTATAATCAATTTCTCATTCCGTTAGTAACACATCGAAATATCGATTTCCGACTATACAAGTCTTGATCAGGGAGGAATTCTAAGACGTTATAATGATGTCCTTCTGCTGTAATCACGCTAAAGTCTTCAATAATAAACACATCGTGCTGAAATTTTCTGCAGATACTTCTTTTGTTTGCGCGACCTTCCGATTCTGGGTCTTGAGCATTTAAACACCACATTTTTGATCCGATTTGCATGAAATTTAAAATGTAGTCGTACTTTAAGTTCATAAACAGATGCGCTGAATAAAGTGTGAATCGGTCCATGTTTTTGCATATCCTCCGTATAGACCGATCTCCTGATTTGACTTCTTGGGCTTCTAAGTACTGCAAGTTTTATCCGATTCACATGAAATTCCAAATCTAAAGATATGTTAAGCCTACATATAGCCATGCCGCAAATGTCGGGAATCGGTTCATTTTTATACCCTCCACCATAGGATGGGGGTATATTAACTTTGTCATTCCGTTTGTAACACATCGAAATATTGCTCTAAGACCCCATAAAGTATATATATTCTGGGTCGTGGTGAAATTCTGAGTCGATCTGAGCATGTCCGTCCGTCCGTCTGTTGAAATCACGCTAACTTCCGAACGAAACAAGCTATCGATTTGAAACTTGGCACAAGTAGTTGTTATTGATGTAGGTCGGATGGTATTGCAAATGGGCCATATCGGTCCACTTTTACGTGGATCGCTTTAAGAGAAGCAAATTTCATCCGATCCGTCTGAAATTTGGTACATGGTGTTAGTATACGGTCTCTAATAACCATGCAAAAATTGGTCCATATCGGCCTCTAAGAGAAGCAAATTTCAACCGACCCGGCTGAAATTTGGTACGTGGTGTTAATATATGGTCTCTAACAACCATGCAAAAATTGGTCCACATCGGTCCATAATTATATATAGCCCCCATATAAACCGATCCCCCGATTTGGCTTGCGGAGCCTCTAAGAGGACCAAATTTCATCCGATCCGGCTGAAATTTGGTTCATGGTGTTAGTATATGGTCTCTAACAACCATGCATAAATTGGTCCACATCGGTCCATAATTATATATAGCCCCCATATAAACCGATCCCCCGATTTGGCTTGCGGAGCCTCTAAGAAACGAAAATTTCATCCGATCCGGCTGAAATTTGGTACATGGTGTTGGTATATGTTCTCTAATGACCATGCAAAAATTGGTCCATAATTATATATAGCCCCCATATAAATCGATTCCCAGATTTGTCCTCCGGAGCCTCTTGGAGGAGCAAGCCGATCCGGTTGAAATTTGGAACATGGTGTTAGAATGTCGTCTCTAACAAACACGCAAGAATTGGTCCATATCGGTCCATAATTATATATAGCCCCCATATAAACCGTTCCCCAAATTTGATCTCCTTGGAGGAGCAAAATTCATCCGATCCGGTTGAAATTTGCAACGTGGTGTTAGTATAAGGCCGCTAATATCCATGCCAAAATTCGTCCATATCGGTCTATAGTTATATATAGCCGATCCCCACTCACACAAAAATTGGTCCATATCGGTTCATATTCATGGTTGCCACTCGAGCCAAAAATAATCTACCAAAATTTTATTTTTATGGAAAACATTGTCAAAATGTTATTTCTATAGAAAATTTTGTCAAAATTTTATTTCTATAGAAAATTTTGTAAAAATTTTATTTTTATACTAAATTTTGTACAAATTTTATTTCTACAGAAAATTTTGTCAAAATTTTATTTCTATAGAAAATTTTGTCAAAATTTTATTTCTATAGAAATTTTTATCCAAATTTTATTTCTATAGAAATTTTTTTCCAAATTTTACTTCTATAGAAAATGTTGTTAAAATTTTATTTTGTCAAAATTTTATTTCTATAGAAACTTTAAATTTAATTATATACGTATTTAATCGGCCTATTTTAGTTTAATATATACTACGTATGGACTACCTTGTAATTTAGGAGACGATGTTAGGAAGTTTTAAGATACCTTGCCATCGACAAGTGTTAACGCAACCCAAGTATGGATGACAGTCTTCAGTAGAAGTTTCTACGCAATACATGGTGGAGGGTACATAAGCTTCGGCCTGGCCGAACTTACGGCCGTATATACTTGTTTAGAATAGCCTCCATAAAGACCGACTTTCACATCTAAACTCTTGGCCTGGTAGAAATCGCAACTTTTATCCGACAGGCATGACATTCAAACCCTAGAGGTATTTTAGGGCCACAAACAGGTGTGCCAAATATTGAGTGTATCGGTCCTTTTTTGGGTACATGGAAAAAAGTTTGGAAAACGGTTATCGCAAACGTCGTTCTTTTCTTATAAGTTTTCGAATTCTTTCAAAAAGTTCAAACATTATTTATCACCAAAAAATTTTTAGTTTTTCAATAGACAATTGCTTTTTATTCCAAAATCATAGTCCATTTGTTTATATCAAGCGCTATTTATAACGTGCTCCACACTGTGGAACAGGGTATTATAAATTAGTGCTTATGTTTGCAACACCAAAAAGGAGACGAGATGGTTGCATGGTGTCTTTGGCAATAATGCTCAGTGTCGTCCCCTGAGTGATCTAGCCATGTCCGTCCCCTGAGTGATCTAGCCATGTCCGTCCCTGAGTGATCCGGCCATGTCCCTCCGTCTGTGAACACATTATTGTGATCGAAGTCTAGGTCGCAGTTTTATTTGAATGGAATTCAAATTTGGCACAAGTACGTGTTTTGGGTCAGAAGATTTCGCCCGATATGCACTTATATGACCCCAGATGCAAGAGTTTTCCCACTGATTTACCAGGTATACCGGTATGAAGTGAGCGCCATGATACAAATGTCTCCATAGTGAACATTTGTTGTGAACGAGCCCTTATTTTCGCATAGAATGCTTATCGAGGCCTATTGATATTGGAAGAAATCGGTTAAAATTTCGCCCGATATGCACTTATGCGCAGAGCGTGCAGTTAACATTTGAGCAATGGATGTCAAATTCGGTCAAAATCAGTTCTGATTTATGCAAAGACCTCATATATATATGTTCCTCCAATTTCGGAAAATATCGCAAAAATACCCACATTTTCCTTGTAAAATTGCCACTGCAAAAGCAGAAAGCTTATATACATGACTAACATTTTCCTTTACCTATAATACATATTTATCGATCAATAAATCGTAAAGACGCTTTTGCGAAATTGCATAAAAATGACTTTAGATTTCAATATTTCCCATAATTATACCCTACTCTACATTGTGGGGCAGGGTATATATACTATTGTGCTCTGCCTCAGGGCATTAGCCGATTTAAATTTGAAGTCTAGATATTTTCTAATATGTCTAAAAAATTTTGTGTAAATCAGTTGAGATTTAAATAATTGTATATGGAAACATAAACCCAACAAATTTGGAGGGTTTGGGATGGTATTGAAAATGTAGATCTACAAAGTAGTACATGGTATAATATAGCCGGCCCGCTTGACTTTAGATTTTCATTACTTGTTTTAACTTATTTTAATGCAACATAAATGTCAATGCTGGGTATAGACTGAATCCATATTCGGCTACCGCAACGGCAAAGTGGCATTGGTGGCCAGGGTTCGAGAATTTCTCCTATGGACAGAATCCAAAGTGGGCTATTCAATCCATTGTGAAACCACGGTGGTGAACTTCTCTTTTTTCACTGAGTGCTACT
Source organism: Haematobia irritans (assembly GCF_050003625.1). Taxonomy (NCBI): domain Eukaryota; kingdom Metazoa; phylum Arthropoda; class Insecta; order Diptera; family Muscidae; genus Haematobia; species Haematobia irritans. Next base: position 161,752,958 of record NC_134398.1, on the reverse strand, counting down.
CGATTCCATGTTAAGCTCAATGACAAGAGACCTCCTTTTTATAGCGGAGTCCGAATAGAGTTTCACATTACGGTGAAACCACTTATAGAAGCTTTGACACTTTCTGAAATGTATCCAGCACCACTGAGAGGGGATAATCATAACCATTGCACCACGGTGGTTCCCTTCGGCCGGGATTTGAGACTTTCTCCATAGAGGGCCACAGCGGAAGAAAGGTGAAAGTCGCTGAGATTTTTTCTTTTACTTATAATCCAAAGTGGGCTGGAAAGGTGATATTTCTGCTATGGAGACAGAATCAAAAATGGGCTAACGCGAAAGCAAGGCAATATTGATGGACGGCCTTCGGCTGTAGTTTGGAACTTTCTCTTCTCCTCCTAACGCTGCAGGCCTTCGGTCGGGGTTTGGGACTTTTTCCTATGGAGAGTTCCTAGGCGAAAGGTGGATTTCCCTAGGAATCAGCCATGTCATTCTCCTGAGTTGACGAGACTCAGGAATGATAGGAATAGATGTTTTAGACGGTATAAGATGACGGGATCTGAGTTTGATTGTGCTCGGTACTCTATCGCTAGGTCTATATAATATGGAATCAAGGGCGTGCTATGTTCGTTACATTGATAAGGGTTCAAGTGACCTTCATTGTAACCCGAGGTCTTCTTACGACTTTGTTAGGATGAAACGTATGTGTACGACTAGGCCATCGAAGATCCGGAGGGATGTTGTTGACTTTTGTGGGGACCAATCCATGTTTATAGAAATAGTATTTATGATGGTGATGGCTTATATCCCTATATTATTAGGTCGCTTGATCGGGTGGCAATTCCATTACTTCATAGTTGGTCTCTGTCTGGATATTTGCGTGGGGTTAAAGCGTCCAATAGTGGTGGTCCAGATGGGATTTCAGGTATTATTCTGAAGGTTTGCTCCGAATGTCTGTCTGCTCCATTGTCGATGTTATTTAATAGTTCATTGATGTTCGGTTATTTCCCTTTAAGATGGATGGATTTGCTATCCCCCCCTTTAAATTAATGGGGGGGATAGCAAAATTGAGTGCTATTTCGAAGATTTTTGAGAAGATGGTGACGGATGTGTTGTCGTATGGCATTTCTTCGATATTGGATCCTTGCCAGCATGGTGTTTGTAAGGGCCTATCGACTGCTACGAACTTGGTGAAATTTACTTCTCATGTTATTAATCAGTTTGTTGTTGGGAATAAGATTCATGTTACTTATACCGATTTTAGTAAGGCATTTGGCCGGGTGAATCATAAGCTGTTGTTATATAAGCTGGATAGGATTGGATTGATTTTGTCTTGGATTTCGTCGTATCTTGAGTGCCGTACGCAGATTGTATCTTTTGGGGATTGCTATTCGAGGTGTTTTGATGTCCCATCGGGTATGCCTCAGGGTAGTCATTTTGGACCTGTCTAATTTTTGTTATTTATAAACGATTTTCCTCAGTCCATAGTTAACTCTAGGGTTTGATGTATGCTGATGTTGATAATTCTGATCGGGTGCATTTACTAGATGTTTTGGATAGCTTTGGTAACTGGTGTAGAGTGAATCTAATGGATTTGAACTTGAAGGAATGTAAATTTATGCGATTCTTCAGGTCAGTTCGTGTTTTGATAAAATACTGTTTTCTGAAGGGAAAAATAGGGTGGAAGCAAAAACTTGGCTTGATAATGAGTTTCCGGACTCTGCCCCAGGGAAATCAGCAATAATTGATTGGTATGCAAAATTCAAGCGTGGTGAAATGAGCACGGAGGGCGGAGAACGCAGTGGACGCCCGAAAGAGGTGGTTACCGACGAAAACATCAAAAAATCCACAAAATGATTTTGAATGACCTTAAAATGAAGTTGATCGAGATAGCAGAGGCCTTATAGATATCAAAGGAACGTGTTGATCATATCATGCATCAATATTTGGATATGCGGAAGCTCTGTGCAAAATGGGTGCCGCGCGAGCTCACATTTGACCAAAAACAACAACGTGTTGATGATTCTGAGCGGTGTTTGCAGCTGTTAACTCGTAATACACCCGAGTTTTTCCGTCGATATGTGACAATGGATGAAACATGACTCCATCACTACACTCCTGAGTCCAATCGACAGTCGGCTGAGTGGACTGCGACCGGTGAACCGTCTCCGAAGCGTGGAAAGACTCAAAAGTCCGCTGGCAAAGAAATGGCCTCTGTTTTTTGGGATGCGCATGGAATAATTTTTATCGATTATCTTGAGAAGGAAAAAACCATCAACAGTGAATATTATATGGCGTTATTGGAGCGTTTGCAGGTCGAAATCGCGGCAAAACGGCCCCATATGCAGAAGAAAAAAGTGTTGTTCCACCAAGACGATGGCAAAAATTCATGAATTAGGCTTCGAATTGCTTCCCCACCCACCGTATTCTCCAGATCTGGCCCCCAGCGACTTTTTCTTGTTTTCAGACCTCAAAAGGATGCTCGCAGGGAAAAAATTTGGCTGCAATGAAGAGGTGATCGCCGAAACTGAATCCTAAAGGGTGATTTGTTAAGAGCTTGATAACTTTTTTAAAAAAAAAAACGCATAAAATTTGCAAAATCTCATCGGTTCTTTATTTGAAACGTTAGATTGGTCCATGACATTTACTTTTTGAAGATAATTTCATTTAAATGTTGACCGCGGCTGCGTCTTAGGTGGTCCATTCGGAAAGTCCAATTTTGGGCAACTTTTTCGAGCATTTCGGCCGGAATAGCCCGAATTTCTTCGGAAATGTTGTCTTCCAAAGCTGGAATAGTTGCTGGCTTATTTCTGTAGACTTTAGACTTGACGTAGCCCCACAAAAAATAGTCTAAAGGCGTCAAATCGCATGATCTTGGTGGGCAACTTACCGGTCCATTTCTTGAGATGAATTGTTCTCCGAAGTTTTCCCTCAAAATGGCCATAGAATCGCGAGCTGTGTGGCATGTAGCGCCATCTTGTTGAAACCACATGTCAACCAAGTTCAGTTCTTCCATTTTTGGCAACAAAAAGTTTGTTAGCATCGAACGATAGCGATCGCCATTCACCGTAACGTTGCGTCCAACAGCATCTTTGAAAAAATACGGTCCAATGATTCCACCAGCGTACAAACCACACCAAACAGTGCATTTTTCGGGATGCATGGGCAGTTCTTGAACGGCTTCTGGTTGCTCTTCACTCCAAATGCGGCAATTTTGCTTATTTACGTAGCCATTCAACCAGAAATGAGCCTCATCGCTGAACAAAATTTGTCGATAAAAAAGCGGATTTTCTGCCAACTTTTCTAGGGCCCATTCACTGAAAATTCGACGTTGTGGCAGATCGTTCGGCTTCAGTTCTTGCACGAGCTGTATTTTATACGGTTTTACACCAAGATCTTTGCGTAAAATCTTCCATGTGGTCGAATAACACAAACCCAATTGCTGCGAACGGCGACGAATCGACATTTCACGGTCTTCAGCAACACTCTCAGAAACAGACGCAATATTCTCTTCTGTACGCACTGTACGCATTCGTGTGGTTGGTTTAATGTCCAATAAAGTAAACTGAGTGCGAAACTTGGTCACAATCGCATTAATTGTTTGCTCACTTGGTCGATTATGTAGACCATAAATCGGACGTAAAGCGCGAAACACATTTCGAACCGAACACTGATTTTGGTAATAAAATTCAATGATTTGCAAGCGTTGCTCGTTAGTAAGTCTATTCATGATGAAATGTCAAAGCATACTGAGCATCTTTCTCTTTGACACCATGTCTGAAATCCCACGTGATCTGTCAAATACTAATGCATGAAAATCCTAACCTCAAAAGAATCACCCTTTATTTTGAGGCAAAACCGACGGAGTACTACCAAAATGGTATCAAAAAATTGGAAGGTCGTTATAATCGTTGTATGAACTATGTTGAATAATAAAAACGAATTTTGACAAAAAAAATGTGTTTTTCTCTGTTAGACCGGGGACTTATCAGCCAACCTTTTACATCCCTCTGCCTCCACCCCGCCATGGTTGGGATCATGGTGTGTACGCTGTCCCTACGTCATTGGGACGAGGGCTTCACGGTCGGAAGAAGCGGGAAAGTGGACGATGGGACCGTTCGAACAAAAAAGAAAACAGAACACAAAGTGGGCTAACACGTAGGAATAGTGACATTGGTGATTAAAGGGTTTGAAAATCCTCAAAGTGGGATTGGCCTGGGTTTGAGTCGTTCTCTTATGTACAGGGTTTGAAGTGAGCTAACAAAAAACCAATTTGGAGTGGATGGACAGTCTATATAGACCATTGACGTATATAGTTGCATTAAAATAAAATGAAACTAATGTGTACCACAAAAATTTTAAAAATTAAAAAAAAAAATAGGGTCGAAATTCTAATATTATTTCAAGAAGCCAAAGAAATCAAATGCAGATCGATCTGTGTGGATCGATACATACTACATTCTAATATTCTAATAAAATAATATTTTTTCAAGACAAAATTTGCAACTTCAGAGAATATATTTCAGAGAGGTTTAAATACCTTTATATACCCAAATGAAAATTCTGTTTAACTTAAGTCTAGCACGTGCAATTTTTAAAACTAAACTGACAATTTAGATATCTTTCAGGACTACCTTGAGCCCTATTGCATTATTGGGAACACACGGATATTGAGAATAAGAATACATAAAACAATTGTTTACTCATCGTATTTAACATTTGTGTAGTCTCCATCGACTTTAATGTGAATTACGCAGCAATACTGGGTGTTTTCTAGAATGAAGGTCTAGCTACATCCATTATTGGTATAGCGTTTCATTAAAATGTATTCGTGCGTAAAACAATTACATTTTCCCTCAAAAAAACGGGATAAAATATTTTTCCTTAATGCAATAACCAAAAAGAAAAACTTTGGTGGTTCGGTTACTCTGTTCTTCCACAAAAGTCTGGATAAATATTTTTTAATATTACTAGGATTGCGTTCTTGTTCATTCATTAAAGTTTTCATCCCTTTGTTTTGGTGTTTCGAATTGGAGTGTTGGGGAATGGGCATTGGGGGAGTTAGATTGCTAGGGCATAGTACTTGGTTAAGGATTATTATTTTATCGTTTTTGTTTTTATTTATTTATTTTTTTGTTTTTCTGTTCGGGCGAAATATATTAAGGATATTGTGAATCTGCTTGTGGATATGAATGTGATCGGGGTATGCGTTTTATTAAAATCGCATTAAAATGATTTTTCGCAACATTCCTTATGACGGGGTTATAGCAATTGTTTATTGTTGTCTAGCGAAAAAAGGGAACGTGATTTAATTTACGATGGAATTCTTATGGAATGAAATTCATAATAATTGCTTTTCCTTCTTCGGGTTTTGTTGTTTTTTGGAAACTTTGTTTGATATATTATACTTCCAGTAGATAAAGTTATATTTTGCCTCGGAAAGTTTTGTAATTAACGATTGGATTATAGGATATTGGAGTGAGGTTTGAACAGAGAAATGAAAAAAAAACCAAAAACTATTTTGTCATTCCAATCAGGGATGATAAACAGCATAGTTTACATTGTATTAAATTTTGCTTCAATAAAAATGTACATCCCGAAATATTGGTATCAGACCTCATAAATTATATATTTTTTGTTGTAGTGAAATTCTGGCTGGATCTAGCGATACCCGTCTGTTACATTACGCTAATTTTCAAATCAAACAAGCTATTGGCTTGAAAAGTATTTGTTATTAATACAGGACGGATAAGACAAAGACCAGACTCCACCTGGTGCGATTTAGCCCAAAATGTCCAGGGGTAGAGGACATTGATAAATATGTTAGGTTAAGTATGGACGTTATTTTAGGCTCGCTTAAACCATTCAGATACCTCAACTTGAATATCTTTCTTTTTACTAAATGCTGCCCATTCTATGTTTACCAACTCACTGACAAGGAACCTCCTTTTAGATAGTCGAGTCTGAACGGCGTTTCACTTTACGGTGAAATATGTTGAAACACTACGGCAGCATTGGTAAGGGTCTTTGAAGAGAGTCGTTTACTCCGCGAAAGGAAATCTGACCATAAAAATCCCTGGATGACAGGGAAGATTCGTAATATTGGGAAAAAGGTCCGAAGGCTTTACAATAGGGCACATCGAAAAAGGCCAATGCTTATCACAGCAGGCTTCGAGAAGGTAGTAACATCACAAGGAGAGCGAAACGCAATTCCTGGAAGTTATTCAGCGACCAGGTAGACAGCTTCTCCGAGACTTAAAGAATGAAAAAAGTCTTCTTAAAACCCATACCTAGACCGAAACAATGATGGACGATATGGGGAATAGAGGCTAGGACAAGACTTCATGGATACTATTTTCCCCGATGTGTATCAATTCTAAAGGAGGTCATGTTACAAACAAAATGTGAGGACAATCCCCATACTATCATATTGAAGAAAAGGGACTACAAAAAGGTTCTTTCTATTTATGTCACCTGTACCTGAGGGGATATTTCCGGCACTACTGCAATAGTAGGTCACATAAACTCCAAAATCCTGGCAAGTGTAGCCTATATAGTCAAAACCCCGGAAAACGAGTTATGCAAATCGGGAAGGCATGCAGATTTCTACGTCTAACAGCTGAAGAAAATGGAACGTCAATGCGCAATGGTAAAAACGGAATTTCGGGCGAAATGCTAAGGAATACAAATTTTCTCCGACGTGTATCAGTCCATGAGAAGAAACTGTTACAAACGGATGGAGAGGACAACCAGGGCATTATCATAACGATTGGAATGGTCAAACGGGCTATAAAAAGCTTCTTACTTAAATGGAAAGAAGCATTTTATAACCCTCTGGAACTGATGGGATATTTCAGGCTATACTTCAAAAGGAGGTGGCATGCCTTTGATTTGCATGTACTCCAAAATCCTGGAAGAGTAGTCCGGGAAAACGAGTTATGTTAATCAAAAAGCATACATACCTATAAGTTCAATATCATTCCTGCTGAAGATAAAGGAACGCGTGGCTGACACCATGGTAAAAAAAACTGAATAAGCATATGTAAAGGGGCTATCGGCCGAGACGGCCCTACATAAGGTGGTACATACTATAGCCACACTGTGGTCAACAACTATACACGCTCTACTAAGGATTCTAGCTTAGGAGGAATTTCAACCCGTCTTGTACGCGAACGATGTTATAATGCTTCTGCAGGGATCATAACAGACTCTGCAGGAGGGCAGGGAGACTTCAAAGAGTGGTATATTACTGAACAAGACCCAGGCGCTAGATTGTAAAGCGGCAGAAGAGAGCATTATACCTGTCTACTTGAAGGTTTCAAATTGCCCAATATATCGAAACGAGTTTTTGGGCAATAAAATACTTAGCCAAGATACTGAATTGGAAGGGCCACATCAAAGAGAGGACGACGAAAGCCTACAGATGTTAGGCTCTGTACAGACGAACAGTGGGCTCTGAATGGGGCCTGATTCCACAGTGGACGCACTGAATAAATGAGCGTGTAATTAGGCCAATCGTGACATAAGCGCCCATAGTCCGATGGACATCAATGGAGAGGAAGTGCAACATAGAGATTTTACAATGGGTCCAACAGACAGGTTGTCTTGGCATAACTGGGGAATAGAAGACCACGCCAACTAGAGCCTTAGAGACGATACTGGACTTACAACATATACAGGTTCAAAGCAAAAGCGAAGGCATCGCTGCTATGCGATTGAAGATGTTGGAAGAATGGACGAAAATACGAAACATGGCGAGCTATCAAAGGATAGTAGGGGAGACGATGCCCCAACAATCTATGACCATATAACTAAGATACCATATACCATAGCTTCCAAGTGTGAAACGGGAGAATGAATAAACACTAGAGGGAAATAGCTGCTACACTGGTAGATTGAAGAGGGGTGATAGGACGAGACATGGTATATATGTGGAGAATCCAGACACCGAGATTCTATCCGATTCACAGCACAACCCTGCAGGTAGAAGTGTGTTCCACAACAGAATGTGTTAAATGGCTCGGAAATAATAAGAGGACACAAAATGTTAATATGGCGCGATGTGGCGGAATAAGGGAAAACATACAGGCAAATGACCTGGCGATACGAGCTAGAACGTAATGACCGGACACCTACACCCTCAGAAAAAATCGCTTCTTTAACATATGTTCCAAACATATTTTGCAGGAAGCACATATATTATTGGATACTGCCGAAACATTAATATGTTTGTTTTATGTGAACATATTATATGTTTGGAAGCATTTTGAGCCCAAAAATATTATATGCTTGGAAGAATTTTTCCCAAAGACGATTGTGCTCATTCCCTAACATACTCGTAATTTTCACTTCCACGAAATATTTTAGTTATTGGCACCTTTTTCTGTAATACAAATAATGTTGAAGAAATTATTCACTTTTATAATTTTTTAAATTTTACCTTTCGCCTGCACGGAGAATCGAACCGAGGACCATACAGTTTGTAAGCCAACACACTATCCACTGGGCTACGTAGCTGTTATAGTCACCAGCAGATAAATATCGTTATAAGTTACATTTATATAGCATAGTTTGCAGCGCCCACGAGCCCATGCAAACATAACGTTATTTAACAGAAACATACATTTGTTTGCCACGTGGAGCAGTGGTTAGCATGTCTGCCTTGCATGCAAAGGGTCGTGGGTTCAATCCCTGCTCCGACCGAACATTTTTTTTTTTTTAATTTACACATTTATATTTACTCTACATTAAATTTTTATAATAAAACTTCGAAATGTGGGTTATTAAAAATTTATAGTCACTTTTATATTTGAAGGTGTCCGTCAACTCCTCGTGGACTACTTATTAATAAAGAGGAACTAAACTTTGTTTTTATACATTTTACTGTGTAATTTTTCACTATTTCCTCCTTATTTCATTTTACTCTCCCAACTCTAAAAAGAGTATAGTGCCCTTTCGTTATTTTTATTAAGACCCCTGATTCCTTTTAACGAACCAAGAAAAAATTGTGCCCATAATGCCAAAATTATAAACAAAACACATGTCAACACATACATAATATGTTGCTCTCAAGGCGAAAACATATGCTGTTTGTTTTTCAAATGTCTACTCTCTTGGTTCCGAATGTCTATTCTCTTTATTCAAATTAAATAATATTTAGACTTAAGCATATCAAATTTTTGGCCTTATCATAAAACAGTTTTCCGAAACAACATACAAGCGGTTTCACAGAAATTGTTCTCTTTTGATTCTTTCGCTGTGTTTTGTTGGTATCTTTCGTCAACTCTCCCGGTTTCCATCTTTATTTCTTTCTCTACACTCTCTCTGTCGCTTTGAATAAAATATCACAACATATGTATGTTCAGTCGAAATTTGTAAATTTATATATGTTTGCATTCACACATATGATTTTTATGAAACATTCATGCCCCAAACATAATATATTCTAACATATTAACATAGATGTCCCAAACATTTAGTGTTAGTTTAGGAACATTACATGTTTGCACTTAAATATATTGTGTTTAAAAATTGTGCCCGAAACACATTTTGTTTATATCGGCACATATGAAAAACATATTTTTCTAACAGTGTAGAATTGAGAGCTCATGTGCTACGAATAAGAACAGTAGAGAATGCTGTATTTAGGACATGTTTTGAGGCCGACGAGAACTTGAAACAATACCTGTGACACTGCACTGACTTTTCTTGTCAACGAATTAACCATATCGGTGGAAAGGTGATTTGGGACTTGACCCAGCGGACATGATACAGAACAAATTGAATCTCTTTTGAACCCAACCTATTCTAACAATTAGTCGACCGTGGGGTCAAAATATATACCGAATATTATCGGGCAAATATCCTAAAGACAGTAATGAAGTCCAGGGCAGACAAACATTTCGGCCACAGACCATGGACATTCCAACAGGACTAGGCAATATTGCACTAGGCATGCATCAACTAATAATGGCTTAAAATGGATGTTCATCGCTTTACTTTTACCGCTTGTTCGGGGTTGAACTGAAGAAGAGCTGGAAAGTAAAACTAATTTTGCCTTCCGAAATAATTACACTTGAAGAAATTTTCGTTTTAAATTTTAAAATTCTGGAATATTTATTTTCAATCGTTTTAGGGTTTTTGTAGTGTATTTTTAATATAATTCTAATTTTTATTCGTAATTTATTATTAGATTTAAGTTTTAAATTAGCAATTAAGTTTTAGATTTAGGTTTAAAATATTTACAAAAAAAAATTATACTTTAAATTAATTCAAGGAAACAGTGTAAACAAGGGTTGTTTCAATTCAAATTTAACATGGGTTTGTGCAATATAGTTGTAAGTAAAACTAAGTGCAATTTCAATGTAAACTTCAGTGCAATATAGTATTAAGTAAAAATTTGTGTATTTTGTGTTGTGATTTTGTTCTGATGATTTTTTGTTGATGATGATTGTTGTTAGTGGCCGGCACTTTTCTTTTTGGGTTTATGAGTGGGGAATGGGTTGTTATGGTGTTGATGTGTCTTTATGCATCACTGTGTATTAATCGTCTTCACTAATAGTCTACCTGTAAATGTTCTTTATTTTTAAATGTTCACTTCAATGTTTATATGTTTCAAAGTTTGTTTTATTTTTTCAATAACGAATGTTTCACTACACTTGTTTATCACGGGGGGAGATCGGCAGCGCGCACGCGAGTTGATGGTCGGTTCAAGACTGGTTCGTTGCCCTCTTGAGTGATGCTTAGTAGCTGATGCAAAGTTTAGCGACAAAACTACAAGCATCGATCAAAGGGCAACTTTCCAGGTAAACAAATAGAAAAACAAAAGGACACGACGATTAAAAATTATTTGTGCCGCTACGCACAGTGTTTCAAACCGAGTTCAAACAAACTTTGAACATTCTGCCCCCCGCGAAAGAGTGTAGTTTACCTTACCTTATTGGTTGCTGACCTCGGTTGGACTACTGACTGGTCCCACGAAAACATAGCCCCAATCGGTGAGTTGGGCAAAAACTCTTCCCAGGCCCGTCTGTACGACTCCATCTCGCCGCAAGTAGGCATACGCACTTGCGCCCACTTCGACGTCAATTGACTCGTTGCCTCTGGGATCTATATCTGCCAGTTCATGAGCCTCCATATTTGTGGCTGGGTCCTCAAGGATGGGGTCTGAGTATGGGCGTCTGGGCAGGTCGCGGGTCACCAATGCTTTAAGTTTGTATACCAGCCGACTTCCATAGCGTCGTGCGCGTAATCTAATGGTGGCAAACGTACGACCATCCTTTTCCCTTGTTGGGATGCGAAGCCGGGTGACGGTCGATGCAGCGACTCGGGTATGGGTGGCAGCTTGGCATAACAACACCCTTACACTGGCCCAGTCCTCAGACTCCTCAGCCATCATATCCACCTGGGCTGTAGGAATGAAAACCGAAGATCGGTGATAAGGTAACTCTACCGGCGGTGGCGTATAGCGTCCAAAAGTTTCACGAAGCTGAGGAGCCCCATGCAACATCGTATGGTGACGGAGGTGGCATTCCCGACACGCGGTGAGGACTGGGCAGTCTGGAGCCAAATGACTGCGCGCCAAGCAGTTACGGCAGTAGCTGCGCCTCTCGACTGTCTCATACCGCTGGTAAGGGGTCTGTCTGCGGAAGAAGGCGCATGACCTTATCGGATGGTCGTCCTGGCATAGACCGCAAGCGTACTGCCAGTGTGCAGGTCGGTGTCTACGATTGTGGCGAGAGGGTCCATTCGGTGAGGGGTCGCGGACTGGTAATACTCCGGCCATTTCTGTAACAAAAGTTTTGTGAGTACCGTGTTTTTTGATGAATTTGTGATATGCTAGTCAGTCCGCAAATAGTTTTACTATCTTCGTTATGGGTCGGCTGAGCATACCGCTAGCGGTTCTAATGTCTACTACTCGAATATTTTTGTCAGCGCCTTCAAAGGTTTTGACAACCCTCCCTAGTTTCCATTCATTTGAAGGTAAGTGATCATCTTTTATAATAACTAAATCATTTATGGCAAGGTTTTGTTGTGGGTATTTCCATTTGTATCTACGGTGTAATTCATTCAAATATTCCGATTTCCATCTTTGACAAAAATTCTGAGAAATAACTTTTAATCGTGTCCACCGATTTATTAATGTCATATCCCCACCAGAAATATCGGGTTCTGCCGGGGTCAACAATGGAGAACCTATCAGAAAATGTCCTGGGGTCAAAGGCTCTAAGTCTGAAGGGTCATCACTAGTTGGACTAATCGGACGTGAATTAAGACAAGCCTCTATGCGGGCTAAAATCGTTGATAATTCTTCAAACGTAAAATTCATTTTTGGCATTGTTTTCTTAAGGTGGGTCTTGAACGATTTAACTCCCGCCTCCCACAGACCTCCCATATGGGGAGCCCCTGGAGGATTAAACTTCCATTCTAAATTTTGATGCACGTGTCTTTGAATAGTAGTGTCTTGAATTGATTTCATAAATGCGATCCTATCTTTTCTAATAAGTTCCGCGGCACCTATAAAGTTTTTCCCATTATCCGAGAATATTTTTTCTGGACACCCTCTTCTGCCTATAAAGCGATCTAAAGCAGCTATGAAGGATTGGGTCGACAAATCACTAGTAGCTTCTAAGTGGATTGCGCGAGTCGAAAAACAAACAAATATACAGACATAACCCTTTGTAATAAGACAAGCTCGAGCAGTCAAACTTTTTATCCCAAAGGGTCCAGCAAAATCTACCCCCGTATTTTGAAAGGGTCTAGATAACATAGTGCGTTCTGGTGGCAGGGATGCCATAATTTGAGTTTGGGACCGGTGTCGATGTATAGAACATATCCGACAATTGTGAATAACCTTTTTTACTAATTGTTTCACACGAAAAATCCAAAATTCCGATCGAATGACACGAACCATTAGTTGGTTGCCACCGTGCATTGTGACCTTGTGAACAAATTCTACAATTAAAAGAGCAAACCGAGAGTCGTATGGAATTAAGATAGGATGGCGTTCGCTATATGTAAGAGCCGGAGATTGAACTAAACGACCGTTTGATCTAAGCACTCCTTTTGAGTCGATAAATGGGTTAAACGATAAAATACTACTGCTTGGCGAGAGTCGCTTCTTTTGAGTCAAAGCTAAATATTCTTCAGCAAAATAATGTTTTTGAGTAACGATGATTAGACGAGTTTTTATATCATTGAGTTCAGATGAGGATATGTCCTCCGACGCAATTCGAGACCGATTTGAACCTGTATTCCGCCAAAAACGCATTACATACGATAGCACTCGATAAGCGCGTGATAAAGATGAGAAACGGATCAAAGGGTCTTCGAAAACAGTTGTCGCGAAAACTTTAACTTGTTTAGCTTCAAGATTCGTATCTGCGTTGAGTTGAGTTTTGGGCCACCGATCTCTGGGCAATTTCAACCATTCCGGCCCCGTCCACCACAAATGATGTTCTTTTAACTCATCTGGTGAACAACCACGACTCGCGATATCGGCTGGGTTCGATTCAGAGTCCACGTGATTCCAGTTTTCATTACCGACGCTTTCTAAAATTTCGGAAACCCGATTTCCAACAAAAGTGCTCCAAGAACACGGTGGTTTACGAAGCCACGCTAAAACTATGGTGGAGTCAGTCCAGAAATGTGTCGTAAATTGCGTTATTTGTAGATTTGGAAAAATTGCGTTAGCTAACTTTGATAACATAACCGCTCCGCATAACTCTAATCTCGGTAAAGAAATTTTCTTTATTGGAGCCACACGAGTTTTGGCTGCTAAAAGAAAAGTGTCTACTTGGTTTCCGATTTCTACTCGAATATAAAGCGTTGCAGCGTACGCGCTTTCCGACGCGTCACAGAAACCGTGTATTTCGACCGCGCTGGAGGGTGAAAATCGAATCCATCTTGGTACAGATATAGTATTAATAATCGGGCTATTTTTCACAAAATTTCTCCAATTCATAGTGGTTACGGGTCTTAATGTGTCATCCCACCCTATTTTATCTAACCAGACTTGCTGCATCACTAATTTGGCAACTATAATGATCGGAGCAAGCCAGCCGCAAGGGTCGAAAAATTTAGCAATTGTCGATAAAACTTCGCGTTTAGTGAAAAGTTCTCTTTCTTCAACATTTGGCGCTTTAAATGAGAAAGCATCGGTCGCTACATTCCACCGAATGCCAAGGGTCTTGGTTGACGATCCTTCCGAAAGATCTAACCAATTGACAGGCAACAATAAATCAGGATGTAGATCATTTAATAGACGTGGGTCGTTAGAGGTCCATTTCCTCAACTCGAAACCAGCAGAGTCTAAAACAGATGTTAATTGTTTTCTAGCGGCGATGGTGTCTTCAATCGTGTGTCCCCCCGCTAATACATCGTCAACGTATAAATTTTCTTTGATTATTTTTGAGCCCAAAGGGTATGAGTCTTGTACGTCTTCAGCTAATTGAAGCAGGGTTCTTATTGCCAAAAACGGTGCGCAATTTATACCAAAAGTTACGGTTAACAATTCAAAATCTTCCACTGGGCCATTTTCGGAGAATCGGAAAAGTATTCTTTGAAACGAAGCTTGATTTGGGTCTATTAATATCTGCCGATACATTTTTGTAACATCGGCGTTGAAAACGTATTTGAAAAAACGCCATTTTAAAATTTGTAACACCAAATCCTGTTGAAGAATAGGCCCTGTATGTAAAATATCGTTAAGACTCTTTTTATTTGAAGTAGGGCTTGATGCATTAAATACCACTCTAAGTTTGGTGGTCGTTCTATCTGGTTTAATAACTGCGTGGTGCGGTAAATAGTAATGAGGGGTCTTGTAAATATTTTGTGGATCAACTTTCCGCATGTGTCCCAATTGAAGATATTCCCTAATAGCAGCGTCGTATTCCGCCTTTATATCAGGGGTCTTAGCCAATTTCTTCTCCATTCTGTGAAATTGTGCAAGTGCGATGTTTCGAGATGCACCAATTTCTGCGCAACTCTTGAATGGTAGAGTCACTATGTATCTTCCCGCTTCATTACGTTTCGTCGTAGACGTGTAATTTGTTTCACAATAAATATCTTCAGCTGACCTCAAAATCTTTTTTGGGGTTTCTTCCACCTCCCAAAAACGTGTGATTATTTTTTCCAAAGATGAGGCACTGTGAAGAGCAATTTTCCTAGTTGTCTCAATATTCTGTTGAATGGGTCCGCCAACTATCCATCCAAATACAGTGTCTTGTGCCAATATTGAGCCAAAAGATTTCATAGGAACATCATGAGTGTATATGAACGGTCCTATATCAAGCCCGATGAGCATATCAACGGGTCGACTATCAAAGAACTGCGGATCGGCTAATCTAAGATGCCGGAACTCATCAAACAATGTTCGATCAAGAGTATGCGTTGGTAAATTAGACGGAAGAGTCTTTAACACGGGTGCCCAAACCTCTAATTCAAAAGTAGGGTCTATGCGTGAACAAAGATTAAAAACACAAGCCTTTGTAGATGTCTCAGCAACTGTGTCACTCAAACCTGTGACGTGAACTAAATTCCTGACTGTAGGAAGTTGTAATCTGTTTTTGATTCTTTCAGAAATAAATGTCGATTGTGACCCAGGATCAATGATTGCCCTGGCGTCATATCTCTGTCCCTTTGATTCGATTTGAACGATTGCGGTAAACAAAAGTGTAGTTTCGGGTCGTGGAGTGGGTCTATCTTCTTGCAACGTGAGAGTCGTTATACTAGGCCTTTCGTTAGTAGAAGTGGACTGTATACTAGATGAAATCGATGATTGAACTAGAGTGGAACAAGTGGCAGCACTTGCACTAGATTGTGCTCCACCTTGAACCTGATTAACAAAAGTGTTGAGAGCGGCAGCACTTGTGCTAGGTTGTGCTCCGTCTCGTACTCGATGAATTAAAGTGTTGAGAGCAACAGCACTTGCACTAGATTGTGCTGCGTCTCGTGTATGTGTTGTGTTTGTAGGGGCAGAGCCAACATTGCCCTTATGTAACAGACTGTGGTGTCGCTGATTACATTCCCTACAACTATAACGACTTTTGCATTCCCGAACTCCATGATCGGCCAATAAACAATTGTAGCAAAGATGATTTTGTTTCGTTATTTGTATTCTGTCATTGGGTGACTTTTCCAAAAATTTGGGACAGTTTCGCAACAAATGATTTGTCCGACAAATTGGACAAACGCTTTCACTTTGTTTGCGACTAGGATTATTAATATTTTTCGAATTATGGTTGGCTTGTGAATTGTTATTATTATTATTGAGTCTTGAACCCGAAGGATTATGTTTCTGAGTGACATTTGTATGAAAACTATTAACACGATTCCCCCTTCTATCATTATCCGATCTTGACTGATTATGTTTCGAATTTTGAATTTTAATATTCCCCACCGATTCCAATGTTTTAAACTTGTGTGACAGAAAATCGTCTAATTTCTGCCAACTTGGAAGTGTCGAACAATCCTCTAAACTGTTCTCAAATTCTTCCAAGAATGTACGAGGTAATTTTGTTGAAACAAGGTATACTAATATTGGGTCCCATTCTCCCGTGTCTACTAGTAAAGTTTCCAAAGTTTGTGTACAAGTGTTAATCGTGCGTTGTAATTTTTGTATCGTTGACGCGTTTTCAACTGATACTGTAGGCAAATTAAAGAGAATCCTAAGCTGTTCGTTAACTTGCATCCGTTTATTTTCGTATCTATTTTCTAAATTTCTCCAAGCTATATCGAAACCCTCATTAGTTAGGGGTACATTTGTAATGATTTCCCGCGCTTCTCCCGAAGTTTTTTGGGTCAAATGGAATAACTTCTCGACTTTACTCAATCTTGGGTTATTTATGTAAATTGCAGCAAATAAATCTCTGAATGTAGGCCATTCGCTATACCCGCCCTTAAAAATGTCGGTGTCGCATGGTGGTAATCGTAAATTTGGGGTCGAATTTGGGTCTACTGCCATATTTTGTGTCATTAATGATTCGCTAGCTAATTTTTCCTGATTCTCCCGTTCCTGCCGCGCCGAGATCTGTGAGTTAATCGTACTTAAACCTGTCTTATAGACGTCCATACCGTTTTTATAATGACCGCGAAGCTTATCCTTATCTATAGGAGTCTCTCCCTCAACTGGAACCCTATCTCGACAGTTTACATAAGCCCGCCTAACTTGGTCCCATAACGTATTTAGCTCCACTCGAGCCGCTTCCAACGCGTGTAAATCTTCGGTGGCCGCCTTAACAGATAAAACGCTTTCAACATCCACGAGATCATTTAAGCAATTGGCAAATTTTTCTTTCAAAATTCTATCCATAATGTATTTTAAACTTTTTTGCACCGGTCAAAAAACTAAAATATATTAAAACTCGCGAAAGAATCAAAAAACTAGTTTTATTCAGAAAAAGCACGAATTTTCTACAATAAACTATTTCAAAATCAAAATATCCTTTCAAACGGGACAAAATTTGTAGTGTCGAAAATATTTTCTAATCAAGAAAAATTAAAAAACGAGTCAAATTTAACAAAAAAATTGGGTCAGTAGACAAATTGGGCCAAAATTACGTAAAAACAAAAAAAAACCCAAAAATTTACGTTTACAACGAATGTTCCAAAGAATTTCCAAAAAAAAATCTCGAAAAAATTTTACGAAAAAATTTCCCAAACACCCAAAAAATCGAAAAACAGAAAAGCAATATTTTGTTAAAGCACGATGCTCAAAAATACATGGATTTTAGCAATTTTGCAATACAAATAAACGAAATTAAAAAAAAAGCTGAAAAAAAATTTGTTAAAAAAAATGTGTCAAAAAATTTCAAAAACCAACTATCTCCTACCTTTTTGTGGGTCAGAGGGTCGAATAGATAGATTGGCTTTGAAATAAAGGTTGATAAAAAATATAAATATAAAATAAATTGTTTTCTTCAAAAAAAGTTTCAATTGTTGCCGATTGATTCAATGGTAAATTTTTTCCAGGGTCTCTTTTTTTTACGGTGTACGGGAAATAAAATGATAAATTCCCAATTAAATATTTCCAAAATCCAAAAAAAAATCAAAAATCGATTTGATGAGAAAAAAAAATCCAAAATTTTTATGAATTTTCCAATTTGATGTTTTTTATGATTGAAGAAAACAAAATAAATTAAATTTTTTGAGCAAAAATAAAATTTAAAAATGTTTGTAATTTTTTCCAACAAGAACTGAGGAAAAAATTTCTTTTAGTGTAGCCGCTTTTTTTTTCCAAATTCATTCGTTTTCCAATTTTTCCTCAAATTACGTAATAAAATATGTGTCCAAAGTTCTGTGTCATGAGCATATCACAAATTCGGAGTTGTTTTTTTTCTACGGGTTATACAGAGTCTTTGCAGCAACAAGCTCTCAACTATGAGCTCAGCGAAAACTATACCAAAAATCCACAAAAAAATCAAAAAATAGGTACTCACTTTGAAGCTTTTTAAATTTGTGTGTATGTATGTACTAAAATGTATAAAAATGGCGTCTGCTTTATGCCGCTGTGTTGTTTTTGTTGTTGTGTCGCTTTGTAGTGCTGTTGAAGATTGTGTTGTGTCGCTAGGGACTGATTTGTGTCGTGAAAACTGTATATTTATTGTTGGACAAAATGTAGTTTTTAAAAAAACCGTTGTTACGGTTTTGTCCAAATTCACCGAAAATGTCCAAAGTTCAATGTTTAATTTTTGTTGTTGTTTTATTTTACACGACCGAACCGAGAATTGATTGTTATAAAAATGCACAAAAACTTGGGTTAATTTTGTATGAGTCACTTGTATGTAATTTTTTGACCAATTTTGCAAAAAACTGATTTTTTAAAATATCACAAATAAAAATTTTACTTATGGCAAAAAATAAAGGAAATCACTTTTTCATTATTTTTTCCAGTGTAAATCAGTTTTTCTTTGATTAATTGATCAAAAAATTACGAAAAAACACATTTGTATGTTGGGTCATTAAATTTTTTGATTTCGAAAAAAACACTTTTTTTTCTTAAAAATTCACTAATTTTTCAAAAAGTACACAATTTTTCGAAAAAAAAACACTTCAAAATTATTATTGTCCACAATTTTTCACTATTTTTCAAACATTTTACTTAAATGTCATAACCTTTTATTTTTACAGTGTAGTATTAATGTCATTACCCTTTTATTTTGTTTTCTCTCTATGCTTTATATGTTTGTATGTACGTGTGTGTGTTTGACTATTTTTTGGCTGTCCGCTTGTTGGTCAGTCAATGCATCACCAGCTGTGTGGTCAATGTATGTTGTTGTTGTTGTTGTTTATTTTGTTTTGCATAGTGATAGTTACATTTGAAGGGCATGGGCAATTTGAATATTATTTGACTATTTGGTTTTTTTTGTTGTTGTATTACACTAGGGTATTTGACATTAATATTACACTGGGTTATAATCACCTAATACTTTTATATTTTGTAATATACTACTACAGTTTTTTCTTCACTTGATAAAACGCACTAATGGGTCACTGGGTTTTTTAACTTGTACACTTAGAACAAAATCACAATACACTTGGAGAAAAAAAATTATATTTTTTTTTTCAATTTTATTGTTTTTAATAATTTAAAAAACACTAATCCGGTTCGCAATGGACCAAAATGTTCGGGGTTGAACTGAAGAAGAGCTGGAAAGTAAAACTAATTTTGCCTTCCGAAATAATTACACTTGAAGAAATTTTCGTTTTAAATTTTAAAATTCTGGAATATTTATTTTCAATCGTTTTAGGGTTTTTGTAGTGTATTTTTAATATAATTCTAATTTTTATTCGTAATTTATTATTAGATTTAAGTTTTAAATTAGCAATTAAGTTTTAGATTTAGGTTTAAAATATTTACAAAAAAAAATTATACTTTAAATTAATTCAAGGAAACAGTGTAAACAAGGGTTGTTTCAATTCAAATTTAACATGGGTTTGTGCAATATAGTTGTAAGTAAAACTAAGTGCAATTTCAATGTAAACTTCAGTGCAATATAGTATTAAGTAAAAATTTGTGTATTTTGTGTTGTGATTTTGTTCTGATGATTTTTTGTTGATGATGATTGTTGTTAGTGGCCGGCACTTTTCTTTTTGGGTTTATGAGTGGGGAATGGGTTGTTATGGTGTTGATGTGTCTTTATGCATCACTGTGTATTAATCGTCTTCACTAATAGTTTACCTGTAAATGTTCTTTATTTTTAAATGTTCACTTCAATGTTTATATGTTTCAAAGTTTGTTTTATTTTTTCAATAACGAATGTTTCACTACACTTGTTTATCACGGGGGGAGATTGGCAGCGCGCACGCGAGTTGATGGTCGGTTCAAGACTGGTTCGTTGCCCTCTTGAGTGATGCTTAGTAGCTGATGCAAAGTTTAGCGACAAAACTACAAGCATCGATCAAAGGGCAACTTTCCAGGTAAACAAATAGAAAAACAAAAGGACACGACGATTAAAAATTATTTGTGCCGCTACGCACAGTGTTTCAAACCGAGTTCAAACAAACTTTGAACACCGCTCAATCCTTTGATCTTTTGTGTCAGTGGCATTTTGGAGTGTAAGGTTGGCACTAAAAAATACCAAAGTGTCATATCATCTCAGGACGGCACTTCGCCAAAATACCACAGATTCACCTTCGTGCAGGGTATGATGGCCTTGTTGTCCATTTGAACGCTATAATTCGAACAAATCTAAACTTTTTTCATACTTTGATCTTAGGCTAGGAATAGTGGCAGCCGGTTTTATTACGCTTACCATGTTGTTTTTTCTATACCCTCCACCATAGGATGGGGGGTATATTAACTTTGTCATTCCATTTGTAACACATCGAAATATTGCTCTAAGACCCCATAAAGCACATATATTCTGGGTCGTGGTGAAATTCTGAGTCGATCTAAGCATGTCCGTCCGTCCGTCTGTTGAAATCACGCTAACTTCCGAACGAAACAAGATATCGACTTCAAACTTGGCACAGGTAGTTGTTATTGAAGTAGGTCGGATGGTATTGCAAATGGGCCATATCGGTCCACTTTTACGTATAACCCCCATATAAACGGACCCCCAGATTTGGCTTGCGGAGCCTCTAAGAGTAACATGTTTCATCCGATCCGGCTAAAATTTGGTACATGGTGTAAGTATATGGTCTCTAACAACCATGCAAAAATTGGTCCATATCAGTCCATAATTACATATAAACCGATTCCCAGATTTGGTTTGCGGATCCTCTAAGAGAAGCAAATTTCATCCGATCCGGCTGAAATTTGGTACATGGTATTAGTATATAGTCTCTAATAACCATGCAACAATTGGTCCATATCGGTCCATAATTATATATAGCCCCCATATAAACCGATCCCCAGATTTGTCCTCCGCAGCCTCTTGGAGGAGCAAAATTCATCCGATCCGGTTGAAATTTGGAACGTGGTATTAAAATGTTGTCTCTAACAAATACGCAAAAATTGGTCCATATCGGTCCATAATTATATATAGCCCCCGTATAAACCGTTCCCCAGACTTGATTTCCAGAACCTCTTTGAGGTGCAAAATTCTTCCGATCCGGTTGAAATTTGCATCGTGGTGTTAGTATATGGCCGCTAATAACCATGCCAATCACACAAAAATTGGTTCATATAGGTTCATAATCATGGTTGCCACTCGAGCCAAAAATAATCTACCAAAATTTTAGTTTTATAGAAAATTTTGTCAAAATTTTCCTTCTATAGAAAATTTTGTCAAAATTTTAATTCTATTTAAAATTTTTTCAAAATTTTATTTCTATAGAACATTTTTTCAAAATTTTATTTCTATAGAAAATTTTGTCAAAATGTTATTTCTATACAAAATTTTGTCAAAATTTTATTTCTATAGAAAATTTTGTTAAAATTGTATTTCTATAGAAAATTTTGTCAGGCTTAATTATATACGTATTTAATCGGACTTTTTTAGTTTAATATACATAAGCTTCGGCCTGGGCGAACTTACGGACGTGTATACTTGTTTTATATTTCAAGGGAAGGTAACAAAAAAATATTAATTGTCGAAAATCACTTTATGGTTCGTGAAATTATTCCCCTCATTAAGATCTATACACTTTTGATTGCGTTTGAACCAATTGACGAAGCAATTTTGCTCCACTGATTGATGTATCTCCAAAACACACATTCTGAACGCATCAACCGCTTCTGCAGGTTCCGCTTATGCCTAGGATTGTCTCAATCTTACATGACTTATCGTAAGAGTGAGGCAATCCTACACCCTCAGAAAAAATCGCTTCTCTAACATATGTTCCAAACATATTTTGCAGGAAGCACATATATTAGTGGATACTGCCGAAACATTAATATGTTTGTTTTATGTGAACATATATGTTGTGAAGCATTTTGAGCCCAAAAATATTATATGCTTGGAAGAATTTTCCCCAAAGAAGATTGTGCTCATTCCCTCACATAATTTTCACTTCCACGAATTTTTTTAGTTCTTGGCACCTTTTTCTGTAATACAAAAAATGTTGAAGAAATTATTCAATTTTATAATTTTACCTTTCGCCTGGACTGAGAATCGAACCGGGAACCATGCAATTTGTAAGCCAACACACTACCACTGGGCTACGTAGCTGTTATAATTACCAATAGACAAATATCGTTATAAGTTACATTTATATAGCATAGTTTGCAGCGCCCACGAGCCGATGCAAACAAAACATTATTCAACAGAAACATATATTTGTTGGCCACGTGGAGCAGTGGTTAGCATGTCCGCCTTGCATGCAAAAGGTCCTGGGTTCAATCCCTACTCCGACCGAACACCATTTTTTTTTAATTTTTGTATTTATATTTTTATATTATTAAATTAAATTTTTACAATGAAACTTCGAAATGTGTGTTATTAAAGATTTACAGTCAGAAAAGAACAGTGCTTGATATAAACGAAATGGACTGAGCTTTTTGATAATTTTTTTTATTGCAAAAATAACAATTTTGTAGCAAAAAACTGTTTTTGGTATAAAAGCTTGAAATGTTGGAAGGAATTCAAAAACTCTAACTAAAGAAGAACGTGGAGTCGAGTATAAACATACATAAATAATTTTATAATATACACATAAATTTAGTTAGCCGTGAACAGTTTGTTACTAGCATTTAACACCATTTTAAATGCATTTAAAACTTATCGTGTTTTGTACTTAATTTCATTTTTACCCTTAAGGCCGGTATTAAGTTAGCATTATCGTTCTAAAACGACCCTGTTTTGCCTTTTACTTTTCTTTAATAATTCATTTTAAAGAAAATAACCTTTTTCAATTTTTTAGCAAAACTCGAACTTAATGCCCGCTTCCGAATGTCTATTCTCTTTACACGAGTATTCAAATTAAATAATATTTAGACTTTCCGAAACAACATACAAGCAGTTTCACAGAAATTGCTCTCTTTTGATTCTCTCGCTGTGTTATGTTGATATCTTTCGTCAACCCTCCCGGTTTCCATCTCTATTTCTTTCTCTATACTCTCTCTCTCTGTCGCTCTCTGAATAAAATATCACAACATATATATATGTTTACTCGAAATTTGTAAATTTATATATGTTTACATTCACACATATTATTTTTATGAAACATTCATGCCCCAAACATAATATATTCTAACATATTAACATATGTGTCCCAAACATTTAGTGTTAGTTTAGGAACATTACATCTTTGCACTTAAATATATTGTGTTTAAAAATTGTGCCCGAAACACATTTTGTTTATATCGGAACATATGAAAAACATATTTTTCTAACAGTGTAGGCTTTTGAGTTGGCAGAACAACAACTGTTCTTGGACGACTTTCACGCAATACGTCTCGATAATTTCGTTTTGTCCTACTTGAATTAGAATTAGAATTCTTCCATAAGTAGAATTGAAATATTATGAACTCACTTGAATTGAACAACACCAGTTTTTTTGGGAATTTAGAAATATATTCTAGAATTGACAATATAATAAAATTGAAAGTCAATGCTTACTAACTATTTGAACATAACAAAATAAATTATAAAGTAAATTATGCAAAGTCGATTGAGTCTCCAACGTATCTCTCTAACCCTTTGTCATTTGATTTATTGCCATTCGGATGTCATTTTCATTATTACTTTTAAAACTACGACCACATTTCTTTTCAAGTTTCAAAATTTCAATTCAACAACCTTTTCATTTGGGTGCTAAGGATATTCATTAAAACCAAAACGAATGAACATTTAAATGTTGACATTTTGCTTGATACCTGGCAAAGAGATGAATATGGCTCCGAGTGCCATCATTACTAACTGCCAACATGAACTACCATCCAAAATCCCAAACAAAAGATAATAAATCTTCTTTCTGGTGAAACCACTTCAAATCCATTATGTATGCAACATACTCACATTATCAGTATTCGAATGGTAAGTTGATAGTCAGTCCACTTATCATTCGACCAATGCTTTTCGATATCCTAGTTCTTCTACACCCTTAACATTAGATCTTCCACCCCATGAAAACTTTAAACATATCTCTTTAGTGTTTAAATAGAAAACTTTCCGTTTTTTCTTGGCTTTCCATTTGGTTTCTTGGTATGACCTGATAAGTGATGGCCTTCAGGAAACCATTCCTGCTGCTGCTTATGCTGGTTAAAATTCCATTCGGTTGGCCAGTGTTTGGATAACTGAATGGTATTAAGTATGGCCAAGAAAAATACCGACATACTGGATAAGAACTATTGGTATTGGCAAGAAACATAGCAATTCGAAAGAAAACTTAGGAAATATGACCATCCATCTTGGCTTTCAATTTTACAGTTAATGTATGACGACCACCAGACCTTAAAACGAACCGCATTGGGGAACATCAAAAATAAGAGAGAGCGAGAATATAATGTATGTGGGTTAAGCTAGAAAATTGTGCAACTAAACATGAATGCATACAGTGGGCCAAAGTAGAAAATAAATATCATATTTAATATAGTCTCGAATCAAATTAGGTAATTGATGTTAGGTATTGGACATATCCTCTTACCCCTCACCACTTATTAATGAGGTGTAAGAAAATAAGATTTGGCTGCACTTTCTCCACCATAGGATGGGGGTATATGTTACTAACTTCCTCATTCCGTTGATAACCAATCGAAATATTGGTTTCAATGGAGTGACAACCATGATGGCAAATGCGACATATCACTTTCAACCCCTATATAAACCTAAGATTTGACTTCTGGAGCCTCTTGGAAGAGCAAGCTTCTGTGTAGGTTAGAGTGCTATACTTATATAGACTACTAGCGTAACCCGGCCCGCTTCGCTGCGCCTTCCGAAGTGTTTTTGTAGGAACATTTTGCGTTAACTTAGTCAACCATATCCTTCGTGTTGAAAACAAATTCGAAAAGATTTGAATTCTTTCAAACAAATCGGACTACTTGCTTTTTCATGTATAGATACAAATACGGCGGATATACATATGTAAAACGGTTCGTCTTAAAAAATGTCGGGGAGAGGGTGTACCCTTTCCTCAAAATTTTTTAAATAATGTTCTGTATTCAAGTAGTTGGAAAATCTTCTATATTTCTTGTGAATTTTAAGTGTGGAAATGCATCCTTCTCCTCAACATATGTGAAAATTAAGCATTATATTATAATAACATACATACAAAGAATTACTGTTTCCCATCCAATAAATCGGAAAAAGCAAAAGTAGTAAAAAATGTTACCACATTAACATTTGCTAAATTTTGGAAAATGATGCACCCTCTACGTCGGCTGCCAATTTCATGTAAATTTAAGTTCTTTACTAAAAAGAAGTCTGGCAGAAGCCTGTACAAAAATCATAAAATTATGTACCGAGTTCCCATTTACGGACAACCCTCTACTTTCAATTTAAGAAAAAAAAAAAAAAAACGGACAAAAGGGAACCCTCTCCCCACCTTCGCTCCACTCCGACCTGATATCGGACTATGACGTACCCCTATATTAATTTCACAACTACTCAATGGTCCCTATAAATTCTATCGAAGTAAATCGACAAAGTTTATTCAAATTTTCCCCTTCCCCAACCAGATATCAAAAATCATATACTAATTTAAAAATCATGTATAAATTTAATCACCTCCCTCCCACGTTCCCTGTAAATTTCAAGTAGATCGGAGATGTTTAAATTTTGCTCTATTGTTTTAAAGGGACGTCACTTTCCCCGATACAATATCGACAAACACAGTAGTGAATAGCACCCCTAACCTTCCCTGAAAATTCTTGAAACTTTCCTTCAAGTGTGGGGCAAGGAAGGTTGCCCCTTCGTTCATAACCTTCCCCCAACGCCTTTGTAAATTTCAAGAAAACTTAAGAATTTCCCCCTCGACCAAATGTCGAAAAGTGATGTAGCGTACCTTTTGTAAACGTATCAGAGAATGTCAAGCAAATTATAAGCCTAAAGGGGTGGCCTCTCTTTCGTCCAAATATCACAAAATCAGGTATCAACTATTAATATCGTAACCTCTCCCCAGTCCTCTGTAAATTTTGAGTAACTCGGTAAAGTTTAATTGTTTCTCTGCATGTACTTATGAGAAGCGGATGTCTCCCTATGCCCTTTTATTTCTATTAAAATATCAGGAACCTGATATAAATTTCATAACCTCACCCATTTTTTCCGTAAAATTTCAGTCGGGGGAGTTTAGTTTTGTTTTCACTGTACTTAAAAAAAAGTCGGGCAAAGGGGTGGTCCCCCTCCCCGACCAAATATCGAAAAATAATTTTTGTCTAGATGGCAACATTCAATGAATATTTCAAGCAAATCGCATAATTTTGTTCCAAGTTTCAAAAAGTAGGGCAAGGGGGAGGTCCCCCTCCCCGTCCACATATGAAATCATCAGGTACCCCATATTAATTCCATAACCTCACCGCATGTTCTCTGTAAATCTCAAATAATTTAGAAAATTTTAGTTTTTTCACTGTACATTAAAAAAAGTCGAACAAAGGGGAGATCCCCCTCCGCCACCAAATATCGAAATATAAAATAGCGGATCTTTATCTAGATGCCAAACCCAACCTTCAATGAAATTTTCAAGCAAATCGGTCAACTTTGGTTCAATTTTCAAAAAGACCGACAAAGGGGAGGTCCCCCTCCGCGACCAGGTGTCAGAAAATGATGTACCCTATTTTCACCACATGAACGCCCCCTACGATCTCTGAAAGTTTCAAGTAAATCGGTTCAGCCGTTTCGGAGCCAACTCGGTACATACAAACAAACAAACAAATAAACAAACATAGATTGAATTTTATATATAGACTATATAACACATTTGATAAACTTCTTCCTTATGGGTGCTGCTCGAGTTTATGCATAGTTCAATGATGAGGGTCTTCCTCTTCGAGAAGCATGGAAACGCTCAGAAAGTCATACAGAATTACCGAACGTCTGACAGCTGACAGATTTATTTCAGCTTTATAATGGAAAACCAGAAGTGGCTGTCGTTAAAAATGAGGACTAAAGTCATTGAAGTTCCAAAAAGAGAAACGACACCTAAACAAGTTAGGCTGGGAAAAAGCCAAGGAGTTGTTTCACTTGCACGAAATCGGACAGCTACCGAATTTGGTCTTCTCCGATGGGATCAACATAAATATATATAAATGAAGCCCTGGGTATACAAACTCTTTGGCCGCAGACCAGGGACATTACAACAGAACTCAGCACTAATCAGCCAAGAAAGGCTTGAAAAGGAGATTCCTCGCTTAATTTCTACTGCAAAATGGCCACCAAAATTTCCAGATATCAATCCGTAGGAATTTTGCGCCTGGATTATTTCCAGGAGTAAGGTTGGTGCTAAAAAATACCAAAGTGTCGATCATCTGTAGACGATCCTTCGCCGAAAATGGGCCAAAATACCGCCGAAGAGCTTACGTGTAGCATGTGATGGCTTTGTCGACCGCTTGAAGCCCATAATTCGTGCCAAATTCGAACAAGTATAAAATTTGATGTTATTTCCGACATATTTTGCTTTTGTAGGGAAGTTTATTTTTATTATTCACCCTTACTCCCGTCTTTGAAATTTAGTGGATCTTAGAGTGTGGTTTGTACGCTCCTACTCGTAATTTTGAAGAACCATATAAATATAACTCCATTAACATACTCTCCAGTTGATGGATAAACATCCTCTTGAAAATCACGAATTTATCACAGTAACTCCACATTGTCTGCAACTTGGTTTACTTCATTACTGAATTAACGTTGAAAAGAGAATCGAGGTTTCCCAGTCTCACTTGGTTTGACATGTGACGAAACGAGTTCGAGGCTTGTTGTTCGTTTTAACTCATCTTTTTCAATACTCCCATCAATTGTTCTAGGAAGTCCATGTCCTTAACTAATTTGTGTATATGCATACAGTCACTATTTATATTTTGTGTATACGTGGCAATGATGTGGGTGCTGGTCCAAGGTATTCTTATCTTCTCATAGGGACGTCCTATGTATTCATCGCCTTACACTGCTCTTATTTGACGCAGATGTACCATGATTTCCATGACCCTCCTTCTCTATGGTCTTTATTTTTATACCTTCCACCATAGGATGGGGGGTATATAAACTTTGTCATTCCGTTTGTAACACATCGAAATATTGCTCTAAGACCCCATATAGTATATATATTCTGGATCGTGATGAAATTCTGAATCGATCTAAGCATGTCCGTCCTTCTGTTGAAATCACGCTAACTTCCGAACGAAAAAAGCTATCGACTTGAAACTTGGCACAAGTAGTTGTTATTGATGTAGGTCGGATGGTATTGCAAATGGGCCATATCGGACCACTTTTATGTATAGCCCCCATATAAACGGACCCTCAAATTTGGCTTGCGGGGACTCTAAGAGAAGCAAATTTCATCCAATCCGGCTGAAATTTGGTACATGGTGTCAGCATATGATCTCTAACAACCATGCAAAAATTGGTACACATCGGTCCATAATTATATATAGCCCCCATATAAACCGATCCCCCGATTTGGCTTTCGGAGCCTCTAAGAAAAGCAAATTTTATCCAAGCCGGCTGAAATTTGGTACATTGTGTAAGTATATGGTCTCTAATAACTATGCAAAAATTGGTCCACATAGGTCAGTAAATATATAAAGCCCCCATATAAACCGATCCCCGATTTGGCTTGTGGAGCCTCTAAGAGAAGCAAATTTCATCCGATCCGGCTGAAATTTGGTACATGGTATTAGTATATGGTATCTAATGACCATGCAAAAAATGGTCCATATCGGTCCATAATTATATATAGCCCCCATATAAACCGATAACCAGATTTGACCTCCGGAGCCTCTTGGAAGACTAAAATTCATCTGATTCAGTTGAAATTTGGTACGTGGTGTTAATATATGGCCTCAAACACCCATGCAAAAATTGGTCGAAATCGGTCCATAATTATATATAGCCCCCATATAAACCGATCCCCAGATTTGACCTCCGGAGCCCCTTGGAAGAGCAAACTTCATCCGATTCGGTTGAAATTTGGTACGTAATGTTAGTATATGTTATCCAACAAACATGCAGGAATTGGTTCATATCAGTCCATAATTATATATAGCCCCATATAAACCGATCCCCAGATTTAACCTCCGGTGCCTTTTGGAGAAGCAAAATTCATCCGATCTGGTTGAAATTTGGTACGTGGCGGTAGTATATGATATTTAATAGCTATGCCAAAAGTCGTCCATATCAGTCCATAATCATATATAGCCCCCATATAAACCGATCCCGAGATTTGGTTTTGGAGCCTCTTGGAGGAGCAAATTTCATCCGAGTCAGTTGAAATTTGGTACATTGTGCTAGTATATGGCCGTTAACAACCATCCCTAACGAGGTCCATATCGGTCTATAGTTATATATAGCTCTCATATAAATCGATCCCCAATCACAAAAAATTGGTACATATCAAGTTCATAATTGTATATAGCCCCTATATAGGCGACCCCCATATCACGTATGGACTAACAAGAACACGATGTTAAGAAGTTTTCAGATACCACAACCCAAGTAATTCGATTGTGGATGACATTCTTTCGCAGAAGTTTCTACGCAATCCATGTTGGAGGGTACATAAGATTCGGCCTGGCCGAACTTACGGCCGTATATACTTGTTGTAGTTATGTAGTCTTTTTTCCAGGGTGGCCTCTATGGGCTTTGTGTTCCCTAAGTCCACATTTCTTTATGTCCTAGGTCATAGTGTTAGTTAATTTGCCTTTAGACTTTCACTTATTCTGCCAAGTCCGGGCGGCTATTTTATGGGATCCTATAGTATTCATTACCTTCTGGCTATGTTCATGTTTTTTGGTCTGTACCACACTTCTTTCTGCAGTCACTCACAATCAAAATAGGATATCGGTGTCTGTTGCAACGAAATTTATACCAACTCCCATCTGTCTTCGATCCAGCGGTGTCACAATTATTTTCCTCTGGGCACCCTTCTGTGGTCTCAACCTCCCTAGACTATTTTCTTTCGCGTCCCAAATACACACATGGTAGCCATAGTAATCCCGAGTTTCCTGCTACATACGCTGCTACACCCAGTTGTATTGCAGCCATAGCGATCTGCTTTGTAACTGTTTAGGGTTATCGAAAAACATCTAGGTATTGGACTTAAATATTATACTATCGTATATCCAGCGTGGCTTCCTTCTATGGGTTCAGCCTAACTCTCTTATACACAGTGTCCGACATCTATAAGGCTTCTCACATTTCACTTTTATAAAACACTTCTAATTACGTTTGTTGGTTTGAAGTTACTCCTACCTACGTTATTCTGTCAACAGATTCCCTTCTATATATATTGGGTTCTTTTATTCTTCCTGATTAACTTCCTTGTCATATATCACATTTGGGAATCGCTCTGCCCTCCAGCAAATTATATTAGGATCCGTTCCGGTAGACTAGTAAGATCGAATATATTTAAGCACAATTACGATCTCTGTTGCTGCAGGTGTAAGATTTGCCAATGACAGGGATGACAGCACATAGAAGTGGGAGATCTTGTAATTTCTAAAGAGATATACCCTTGTTTTTCCGAGGTTGTGAAATCTGAGAGTCGGTCGGTATTCATTTAACAGACGAAGCTTTTAAAATATCTTCGCACACGCAAAAAAATAATTCTTTCCTCCCAAACGAAATTTTAGACAAACAAAGTTCGTTTCTCATTTGCTTTTCGCTGTAAGGAAGTGTATTTGGAAGAAAAGTATATACTTTTTGTGATAAACGTTTATTCTTTTCCAGGATGTAAAAACAATTTCATAAAGACTAGCTCAAAAAAAAACATTATTTTCTTGCTAATTGCATTGTCCCTCACATCTTTCTCACATCCACGAGGATTTTTAGTTCTTAACACCTTTTCCTGTAATACCAACAATGTAGAAGAAATTATACGATTTTATAAATGTTTAAAATTTTTTTTACCTTTCGCCTGGACGGAGAATCGAACCGCGGACCATGCACATTGTAAGCCAACACACTAACCACTGAGCTATGTACCTGTTATGGTCATCAATAGATAAATATCCATATAAGTTATATTTATATAGCATAGCTTGCGGCGCCCACGAACCGAATAAACAAAGTTTATTTAACAGAAACAAACATTTAGTTTGGCACCGTGGAGCAGTGGTAGCTACGTCCGACTCTCATGCCAAGGGTCGTGGGTTCGATCCCTGCTTCGGCCAAAGTTTTTTTTTTTGCTTTTGTTTTTTTTTTACATATATTCCAGATATATTCGGAAGATTCCGAAAAAATATTCAACATTACATTGTACTATATTAAATTTTGAACTGTAAAATGTGTCTTATTAAAGACCTAAAGTCAGAAAAGAACAGTGTTTGATATAAACGAAATGGACTGTGTTGTTATTTCAAAAATAACTTTTTTTATCGAAAAAATAAAAATTTTGTAACAAACGAATTTATTTGGTGATAAAAGTTTAAAATTTTCGAAGCAATTCAAAAAACTCTAACAAAAGAAAAAAGTTTTCGGTACACGTTTTCCAAACGTTTTTTTTTTCTTTGCGTGCAAGTGCTCAGAATTCTGGTAGGGCCATCTTCGTTTACTGTGCGGAACATGAGTTTCTTCTTTGCCAAGGATATAGCCCTCCAGTCATTTCGTAGTAATCACTTCTCTTTATATCCTCAGTAACGTGCTGTGGCCCACTGTCCTTGAATATTAGGCATGTCTATGTGTGTATTCGCATGTCTCTCGAAATTCATGCACGTCGCATGCATACTTAAGTTTAAACATATTTCACTAACCCTTATAATGATAACGAACCCTACTGATGCTGGTGCTAGTGATGCTCGTAAAGATGCTGAAATGTGGTCTTCTTCTTCTTTTTTTGGTTAAGCTTTTAAATATTATTCTTTTGTAAAACACTTAAGTTTTAGTGGTTTTCCGGTTTCCGTGGCAAACTTCCGTAGCGTATTATTCACAAACTCAGAGTAACGGAAAAACTTCAGGCGAGCATCACATCAACCCAACCTCCCATTAATGGTAACCCATGTGAGTAGTTGCCTTCTTCATATTTCAGTTTTATCTTCGAAACCAAAGAGTTATTCTAGCACAAAGGCCATTGGTCACCACTGGTAGTATCTGTTTGCAGATATTTAAAAGTTTCTTCCTCCTGCATGGCTGCCTTCAAGAACTTCTCTTCTACTCTTTCATTTAGGATTTCTTACAAAAACTCTGGTCATTGTCATCAAATGCAAAAAAAAACTCAAAAACCAAAAACTTTCAAGATGTCTCTTTATGCATATATCCACATCGTTTTCCTTTCAATTCTTTGTTATTGCATATATGTATGTGTAGTCCAATTTTGTTGTTGTTTTTGTAATTTTATCTGGAAAAATTTGTCTTTTGGTTTTGGTCTCCAGCTTGGGGTTTTTGGTTTTCTTAACAAAACAATGACCATCAAAAGTCTAATTGCTAAGCAAAGTTTGCCCCTGAGTTTTTCTTTTCCTCCTACTCCCAAAGAAAGAAAATAAAACTCTGAACTATTTGTGTAAAGAATGTGAAATAGTCACCTCTTATTTGTATTCGCCCTCATGTCATTCCAATTGGAATGAACCATGGACCCGTAGTCCACCGCCCTAGTCGGTCAGAATGGAAGTAAAGTTTTACATAAAATGCATACAACCTTCTTAAGATTGTCCGGCCCAGTTTATTCATTTCATTTGGAACAACAACTAGTGAAAGATAAAAAGTTGTTCTCTCGAAGAAAACTTTTAAGTTTACAGATTGGTCTTTGGCATTAAGCTCAGGTATGGGCAAACAAAAAGTGGATGTAAAGGAACATCCCGAAGACTTTGAACACAATTTCTTTCGGTATTTGATTGCCATTTCAAAATCAAAATCGGTTAATAAGTGCGACCGAAATTATGCGAACAACAAGAAGAGGTATATATATGGAAGCTAAACATAATTACGAACCTATATGAACCTTTGGGCGGTAATTAGAGGGCCAGAATTAAAATTTGGGGATGGCTTTATATGGGGGACTATATACAATTATGAACCGATATGGACCAAGTTTTTTGTGATTGGGGATCGGTTTATCTGAGGGCTATTTATAACTATAGACCGATATGGACTAAGTTTCGCATGGTTGTTAGCGGCTATATACTAACACAATGTACCAAATCTCAACCGAATGTGATGAATTCTGCTCCTCCAAGAAGCATCTGGGGATCGGTTTATATGGAGGCTATATTTAATTAAGGACCGATATGGACTAATTTTTTCATGGTTGTTACTGTCCATATACTTACACCAAATAAAAAACATCAACTGAATCGGATGAAATTTGTTCCTCCTAAAGGCTCCAAAACCAAATCTTGGGATCGGTTTATATGAAGGTTATATATAATTATGGACCGATATGGATATACGAACACCAAATACAAAATTTCAACCGGATCGAATGATTTTGCTCCTCCAAGAGGCTCCGGAGGTCAAATCTGGTGATCGGTTTATATAGGGACTATATATAATTATGGACCGATATGGCGGAATTGCAATACCGGTCGACCTACATCAATAACAACTACTTATGGCAATTTTTAAGTAGATAGCTTGTTTCGATTGAAAGTTAGCGTTAGGTTAGGTTAGGTTAGGTGGCAGCCCGATGTATCAGGCTCACTTAGACTATTCAGTCCATTGTGATACCACATTGGTGAACTTCTCTCTTATCAATGAGTGCTGCCCGATTCCATGTTAAGTTCAATGACAAGGGACCTCCTTTTGATAGCCGAGTCCGAACGGCGTTCCACATTGCAGTGAAACCACTTATGGTAGAGAAGCTTTGAAACCCTCAGAAATGTCACCAGCATTACTGAGGTGGGATAATCCACCGCTGAAAAACTGCAAGGCGGGCATGCTAACCATTGCACCACGGTGGCTCCCGAAGTTAACGTTGTTTCAACAGACGACCGGACGTGGCTAGCTCGACTGAGAATTTCACCACGACCCTGAATATATACTTTATGAGGTCTTGGAGCATAATGGGCTGCCACTCACGGTTGCCACAGCTGGTAGAATTGTACCAAAAATGGTAGATTTGTTACTTTTTGGTAGATTGGTAGAATTCTTGATACTTTGGTAGATTTTACAAATTATTTCCCTCTATAGAACTAAAATTTTGAAAAAATTTTCTATAGAAATAAAATTTGAAAAATTTCCTATAGAAATAAAATTTTGCAAAATTTTCTTTAGAAATAAATTTTTGAAAAAATTTCTATAGAAGTAAAATTTTTGTAAAATTTTCTGTAGCATAACATTTTGGTAAAATTTTATATAGAAATAAAATTTTGACAAAATTCTCTATAGAAATAAAATTGCGACAAAATTTTCTATAGAAATAAAATTTTGACAAAATTTTCTATAGAAATAAAATTTTGCAAAATTTTCTATAGAAATACAATTTCGCAAAATTTTCTACAGAAATAAAATTTTGACAAAATTTTCTATAGAAATAAAATTTTGCAAAATTTTCTATAGAAATACAATTTCGCAAAATTTTCTCACAGAAATAAAATTTTGACAAAATTTTGTATAGAAATAAAATTTTGACAAAATTTTGTATAGAAATAAAATTTTGACAAAATTTCCTATAGAAATAAAATTTTGACAAAATTTTCTGTAGAAATAAAATTTCGAAAAATTTTCTATAGAAATAAAATTTTGACAACATTTTCTATAGAAATAAAATTTTTACAAAATTTTCTATAGAAATAAAATTTTGACAAAATTTTCTATAGAAATAAAATTTTGATAAAATTTTCTATAGAAATAAAATTTTGACAAAATTTTCTATAGAAATAAAATTTTGACAAAATTTCCTATAGAAATAAAATTTTGACAAAATTTTCTATAGAAATAAAATTTTGACAAAATTTCCTATAGAAATAAAATTTTGACAAAATTTCCTATAGAAATAAAATTTTGACAAAATTTCCTATAGAAATAAAATTTTGACAAAATTTTTTGTAGAAATAAAATTTCGAAAAATTTTCTATAGAAATAAAATTTTGACAAAATTTTCTATAGAAATAAAATTTTGACAAAATTTTCTATAGAAATAAAATTTTGACAAAATTTCCTATAGAAATAAAATTTTGACAAAATTTTTTGTAGAAATAAAATTTCGAAAAATTTTCTATAGAAATAAAATTTTGCAAAATTTTCTTTAGAAATAAAATTTTGACCAAATTTTCTACAGAAGTAATACTTTGACAAAATTTTCTATAGAAATAAAATTTTGACAAAATTTCCTATAGAAGTAAAATTTTGGTAAAATTTCATATAGAAATAAGATTTTGACAAAATTTTCTATAGAAATAAAATTGCGACAAAATTTTCTATAGAAATAAAATTTTGACAAGATTTTATATAGAAAAAAAATTTTGACAAAATTTCCTATAGGAATAAAATTTTGACAAAATTTCCTATAGAAATAAAATACAGAAATAAAATTTTGACAAAATTTCCTATAGAAGTAAAATTTTGACAAAATTTTCTATAGAAATAAAATTTGGAAAATTTTCATTTCTATAGAAAATTTTGACAAAATTTTCTATAGAAATAAAATTTTGGTAAAATTTCATATAGAAATAAAATTTTAACAAAATTTTCTATAGAAATAAAATTGCGACAAAATTTTCTATAGAAATAAAATTTTGACAAAATTTTCTATAAAAATGAAATTTTGACAAAATTTTTTATAGAAATAAAATTTTGACAAAATTTTCTATAGAAATAAAATTTTGACAAAATTTCCTATAGAAATAAAATTTTGACAAAATTTTTTGTAGAAATAAAATTTCGAAAAATTTTCTATAGAAATAAAATTTTGCAAAATTTTCTTTAGAAATAAAATTTTGACCAAGTTTTCTACAGAAGTAATACTGTAGAAATAAAATTTTGACAAAATTTTCTATAGAAATAAAATTTTGACAAAATTTTCTATAGAAATAAAATTTTGACAAAATTTTCTATAGAAATAAAATTTTGACAAAATTTTCTATAGAAATAAAATTTTGACAAAATTTCCTATAGAAATAACATTTTGACAAAATTGCCTATAGAAATAAAATTTTGACAAAATTTGCTGTAGAAATAAAATTTTGACAAAATTTTCTGTAGAAATAAAATTTTGCAAAATTTTCTTTAGAAATAAAATTTTCACCAAATTTTCTACAGAAGTAATACTTTGACAAAATTTTCTATAGAAATAAAATTGCAACAAAATTTTCTATAGAAATAAAATTTTGACCAAATTTTCCACAGAAATAAAATTTTGACAAAATTTTCTAT
Organism: Haematobia irritans; assembly: GCF_050003625.1. Taxonomy (NCBI): domain Eukaryota; kingdom Metazoa; phylum Arthropoda; class Insecta; order Diptera; family Muscidae; genus Haematobia; species Haematobia irritans. The sequence continues at coordinate 161,716,146 of NC_134398.1, read as the reverse complement.
AGAAATAAAATTTTGCAAAATTTTCTTTAGAAGTAAAATTTTGGTAAAATTTCATATAGAAATAAGATTTTGACAAAATTTTCTATAGAAATAAAATTGCGACAAAATCTTCTATAGAAATAAAATTTTGACAAGATTTTATATAGAAATAAAATTTTGACAAAATTTCCTATAGGAATAAAATTTTGACAAAATTTCCTATAGAAATAAAATACAGAAATAAAATTTTGACAAAATTTCCTATAGAAGTAAAATTTTGACAAAATTTTCTATAGAAATAAAATTTGGAAACTTTTCATTTCTATAGAAAATTTTGACAAAATTTTCTATAGAAATAAAATTTTGGTAAAATTTCATATAGAAATAAAATGTTAACAAAATTTTCTATAGAAATAAAATTGCGACAAAATTTTCTATAGAAATAAAATTTTGACAAAATTTTCTATGAAAATGAAATTTTGACAAAATTTTCTATAGAAATAAAATTGCGACAAAATTTTCTATAGAAATAAAATTGCGACAAAATTTTCTCTAGAAATAAAATTTTGAGAAAATTTTCTGTAGAAATAAAATTTCGCCAAATTTTCTATAGAAATAAAATTTTGACAAAATTTTCTATAAAAATAAAATATTGACAAAATTTGCTATAGAAATACAATTTATCAAAATAAGACTTTTTATAGTTTTTTGGTAAAATTTTCTCCAAATTTTGGTAGATTATTTTGGTCTCGAGTGGCAACCGTGCTATACCTAACCAAAAAGAACTCAGTACTATCGCGCTTAGTACGCATTAACCAACAATGGCTTAAATAGGATTGGCGAATCGAAATTGGCGACAAAACTTTAGAGGCTCATAGAAGACGAAAGGCAACCAATCTAGCAAAATCTATAAATTAGTTTTCTCTTCTCATCGAGTACTTTCGGCTGGGATAAATGATTTTTTGTGTTGCACTGTGGTTATCAAAATCCTAACATATTTTATTACCAGTTTTTCAATTCATCCTATTGTATTTGTTTTTAACTCGAGGCCCCTTAGGTTGTTCTGACCCTTGGTACAGATACGTATCAATGGTTAGCAAGTTCCCAATCCAATTTTCTACTGCTCTGTGATTTCGTATTTCTGAGTTTTTTTTTCGTTTCTATTTAATTTTGATTTCTCTCTTAGAATTTAATTCCATGGAAAATTCATTCAGTTTATTGGGACTGACCGAAGTGTGCATTTCGAAAGTTTAGTTTTGTATATAAATTTTAATTGTGTTGTTAATTCTCGAGTAGAAAATAAAAGAAAATGAGAGAAATTGTTTGCCAAAGTATTCCCCGAGTTGTCCATCTTTCATTTTTGTATTCCCAGAGCTTCAATTTGTCCAGTTGCCTTATAGTTGTTGCATCTTAACTTTATCCAAAGAAATAAATGGTACAGAGAGACTACTATGGCTCTAAGATATGTCTCTGGAGAACACTTAGATTATTCTTTTCCTTTGCTTTACTTTACTCGCTCGTTGCTCTCACAATCTCTCCCTCTCTTGCTGGTTATCCAAAAGCAGGATTCTCTTCGTATAACTTCTATAGTGCACTATTATTTCTTTGCATCTGTGTTCGTTGTAAACATTGAGTTTTATATGGGTGTTTGTTTGTTTATGTGTGTGTGTGTATTTTGATATTACAATGACAACAACACATAGCATGAGTTGGCTTATCCTGAATGCGTTTAAGTTTTTGGGCCGTAAAGACCAAGAGGACACAATGATGTGGTTTTTATTTCGTAATTAGTTTGTGTGATTCCTATCCGGTTACAGCACAACTTTTTTTGATGCTGGTGTTAGTAATCCCTCCTTTGTTTTTCTTTATTCTGACCACCACCGAGGTGGTCACTCACACTCTACTACTCTGAACATTTCTGTTTATGGACTTGTTTATTTTAATTAGTTAAACTATTTTATGTGGTTCTTAATTTCGAGAACACCACCAGAGTAGCATGATATGCACTTTGTTGATCTTTATCCTGGCCTGTGTGATACAGATGAATTGCAATGCAGATGGATAACAGGATGTATTTAATGTCAAGTTTTAGTCGGAATGTTTTAATTAAATTGTGGTCTTTGATGATGCTAAATCTCAATTGAAACTTACACATCCTCATGGAAGTTATCAAAATGTACTTTGTACTTTATATATAGGAGTACGCAAACAATTCAGGGGGAGGGGTGGCGGAAGAAAGTAAACAGGATTGTAGTTTGAATTAAAGTTTCTTAGAATTTACAAAGCAAATTTCAATAGAAAAACATATACAGATGAGCACATATAAAATAGTTTTTTATTTTAGTATTTTAAGAGATGCATTGAGAATCCCCAATGGATGGTAATGGAAGTATAAATAAATTTATAAATAAATAAATAAATTTTTATAGAAAACCCAGAGGGTCAAGATTTTTTACATAAGAGCCCACAATATTTCCTCATTGTGTCCGAATTCGTTTTTGCGACAGTTTGGCCAATATGTGCAATGACCAATTTCTCAACCTACCAGTTGATAAAAATTTTGTATGGGATCTGCTGTTTTTTGAAACGAAATGTAATAGATGCATCTATGAAATTTTATATTTGTCTTTCTAAATGCCCTTAAGGTTATCAACGACGGTGTTCAATTAACTTTAGAATCATCAATTGCTGAAGACCAGCCACCCTGATATGAAATCTTAAATCTGTAAATTTTTTCCGCCGTTATTTAAATCAATACGATGAGTAAAATCTGGAAATTTTACTTTCAGTTTCAAGCAATTTTCATGATCAGTGCGCCTGCTTTAGCCTGAAAGAAGTGTTTTCTGAGGAACAAAATTGTAGACAATTAAAGTTTTCTTTTGACACAAATTTTAGAGACAATCGTTGAGTCGCTTATCAAAAATTCGGATTAGTTTGCTCTAAACGAAAATACTTTATACGGAAGGGGAATTTCGTTTGTGTAAAATTTCATTCCGGAGGAAAATATTTTTTCTTTGGGTGTACCCTCAAGAAATTAAATCGGTCTATATCGATGCCTTGCCAAATGGACCGGTAAAAATAAATGACATACATAATTTTAAAGGTCTAAAATTCCAGTATATTTACCAGTATATTTTGTGCAAATCGGATAAAAACTACGGTTTCTAGGAGCCCAAGGAATTAAATGTGGAGATCGCTCTATGTGCAGGCTATACTAAAACATGGGTCGACACACACCATATTCGGCTGACCTATTTGTGGTTCCAAAATACCTCTAGATTTTCAATTTCAGACAAATCGGGTAATAAATACAGTTTATAGAAGCCCAAAAATCAAAATCGGGAGATCGGTTTATATGACGAATATACCAAAACATGGACCGATACGGACCATTTTCGACACACCTCTTTATGGTCACAAAATACCTCTAGATTTGCAATTTCAGGATATTGGATAGAAAATACAGTTTATAGACGCCCAAGAAGCAAAATCATGAGATCGGTCTATATGGAGGCTACACCAAAACATGGACCAATGGCCACCAAGTACCTCTAGATTTTCAATTTCAGGCACATTGGATAAAAACTACGGTTTTTATAGGCCCAAGACTCCAAATCGGGAGGTTGGTTTATATGGGGGCTATATCAAAACATGGACCGATGCGGACCATTTTCGACACACCTCTTTACGGTCCCAAAATACCTTTAGATTTTCAATTTCATACAAATCGGATAGAAAATACTGTTTCTAGACGCGTAAGAAGCTAAATCGGGAGATCGGTCTATATGGGGGCTATACCAAAACATGGACCGATATGGACCATTTCCGACACACCTCTTTATAGTCCCACAATACCTCTAGATTTCCAATTTCAGGCAAATCTGATAAAAACTACGGTTTTTATAGGCCCAAGACCCCAAATCGGGAGGTCGGTTTATATGGTGACTGTGCCAAATTTCAGGCGCCATTATTGAAGGCTATAGCGTGATTACAACAGACAGACAGACGGACATGCTTATATCGTCTTAGAATTTCTCCCTGATCAAGAATATATATATACTTTATGTAGTCGGAAATCGATGTTTTTGTGTGATTGGCGATCGGCTATATATAACTATATATAACTATAGACGGATATGGACCAATTTTTGCATGGTTGGTAGCGGCCATATACTAGCGCAGTGAACCAAATTTCAACCGGATCGGATAAATTTTTCTCCTCCAAGAGGCTCCGGAGGTCAAATCTGGGGATCGGATTATATGTGGGTTATATATAATTATGGACCGATGTGAACCAATTTTTGCATGGTTGTTAGAGACCATATCAACCGGATCGAATGAAATTTGCTCCTCCAAGAGGCTCCGGAGGTCAAATCGGGGATCGGTTGATATAGGGGCTATATATAATTATGGACCGATATTGACCAATTTTTGCAAGGTTGTTAAAGACCATATACTAACACAACGTACCAAATTTCAACCGGATCGGATGAATTTTGCTCCTCCAAGAGGTTTCGGAGGTCAAATCTGGGGATCGGTTTATATGGGGGCTCTATATAATTATGAACCGATATGGACCAATTCTTGCGTGTTTGTTAGAGACCACATACTAACACTACGTTCCAAATTTCAAACGGATCGGATGAATTTTGACCCACATCAGTTAAAAAATAACTCTTTCCTCACAAACGAAATTTTAGACAAACAAATATCGTTTCCCATTTGCTTTTGGCTGTAAGGAAGTTTGTTTGGGAGAAAAGTGATTCTTTTACAGGATGAAAAAAAATCATAAAAGCTTGCCAAAAAAAATTGTCACATCGTTCTGACTTCCACGAGTTTTTTTAGTTCCTAGCACCTTTTTTCTGTAATGTAAACAATGTAGAAGAAATTATTCGATTTTATAAATTTTTTGAATTTTACCTTTCGCCTGAACTGAGAATAGAACCGAGGACCATACAGTTTGTAAGCCAACAGACTATCCACTGGGCTACGTAGCTGTTAATGTCATCAACAGCCAATATCGCTATAGCCACCAACACACCGAAAAGATGTTCGACATTACATACTACTATATTAAATGCTTACTATGAAATTTCAAAATGTGTCTCACTAATTACTTAAAGTCAGAAAAGAACATTGCTTGGATAAACAAAATGGACTGTGATTTTGGATCAATTTTTTTCTTTTTTGCAAAAAACTCTAATAAAAGAAATGCGTTTTCGGTACACGTTTTCCAAGCGTTTTTTTTCTTCGCGTGTACTTGTTGTTTCTTTCTGCTATGTTTTAAAACTTAGTTGACACAATTTGGATTTATTTGTTGATATTTGGAGTATTACCTTCCTTTGTATGTGTGAAGATAAATTGTACATTTAAATTTTATTGATATTATTTGATTTCAAAAAAGCCTTTTTTAGAAATTATGAATCTAGCATTGCTGAACATTTGGTAATTTTTGCAAAATATTCCCCTACGACGAAGATGTACTTTAATTACTCTTATATAACATCTGCTTTTGATTTTTAGTACAGAATTTTGAATTTTAGTACAGAAAAATCAGGATGATATAGACTATGCATATGGAATAACTAAGTTCAGAAGAAGATGTTTAGGGCTATTAAGGAATTTTCCGAATTACTATATGAAGGTGCTTATCAATATTTGTAATACTCTTAGGTCATAATGATTCTAAACTTTGGTAGTATTTGATTCTAAACTTAGATAGTATTTCCGACATTTTTTGATTATGAACGGTAAAATTAAAAATATATAGCACTTTACGCCATATAAATTGATCAAGAGGTAAAAAGCCTTAAGCATAGCATTAAGTCTTCGCATGAAAGAAAATTTTGTTTGACTAAGGTCAACTTGACTTTAATAATTTTGAAAAATTCTTAAAAATTAATGAAATCGTTTTTAAGTTAGTTGAATTTTCGTATCTTCAATACAAAGCAAAAAAAAGTTTAAAAATTAGGAGATGTTTTTCAATATTTTATTTCGACGACGGTTCTTAATTGAAAGATAGTCTAAATTTGGAAACTAAAGTTATCGTTAAAACATTTTTAAACTCAAATTTAAAAGAGAAATGTGTTTTATAAGTATGCTTACTTCTCCGCTTCTTTAGCTTCTTTGACTCGGAATCAAGACCCAAATCATCAGCGTAAAGACAAAATCTTTGGAACCGGTTATGCTTTTTTCTGTGTGCACTCCATATGGAATACAATGATAAGAAGTTACCATAATCCAAGTAATTCGATTATGGCTGAAAGCCTTCATATTGGAGGAACGAACTTTCGCTAAGGGCATTATAAATCCTTTTGACTTATAAAGGGTGATACGGTCAAAATTTGGTCAAGGGAAAACGCGTGTAAATCGGTGAAATCGTTTATTTAAAAAATTAAATTAAATTTCTTTTTCAAGTTCAATTAGTATAAAATTCAGGAAAAATATTCAGTTAGACTTTCGCTTTTCCAAATCCGAATTGCCAGTTTGCCTTGAACTGCTGCTCGTCCTTAGCAGTTTTTTTTTGGTCTTCTTTAGGTTCCGCTTGACAATAGCCCAGTATTTCTCAATTGGGCGGAGCTCTGGCGTGTTGGGACGGTTCTTGTCTTTGGGAACCACCTGCACGTTGTTGGCGGCGTACCACTCCATGGCCTTTTTACCGTAATGTCAAGATGCCAAATCCGGCCAAAACAGTACGGAACAACCGTGTTTCTTCAGGAAAGGCAGCAGACATTTATTCAAACACTCTTTCACGTAAATTTTTTGGTTGACAGTCCCGGAAGCTATGAAAATGCTGCTTTTCAAGCCACAGGTACAGATGGCTTGCCAAACCAGATATTTCTTTGCGAATTTGGACAGTTTTATGTGCTTGAAAATATCTGCTACCTTTCCCCATTAGCGTAGCTAGACAATTTTCCTAGGGGGGGCTATAGCCCCCCTAGCTAAAAATTTATGGACTGAACTTATAGGTTCAATTAATGTTTTATTTCATAAAATTTAATAAAAAGTTAGACATCAAAATAACTCGCCAATTAATTTATAATAAAGCAACTAAAAGTAGTTCCACACTTTTCCCAGCAAAAAAATTGTGAGTTGTTCTAAAGTACTTCCAAAAATGTCCTCAATTATTTTAACTACACAGGAAGTTTTTTTACTTGATTTTTTTCATATTTTAATGTGTAATTTTTTGTTTTCTTTTTTTTCAAATAGTTTAAAAAAAGAGTACGAATAAATAAATTGGTACAAATTATTCAAATTTTGCCACAAAACTGCTAAATCCATTATAGAAAAATCGATAATTTTGGAAATTGTTCGAGCAAAAACGTTTCAAACAAGCGTCAGAATGCATTAAAATCATAAAAACAATATAAAAAATATTTATTTAGGAAAATATCACAAAATTTTTTAATTCACATTCAAAACACTGAATTCGGATCTCACATTAAGAAGTGATGCAAATTCATTGCAACGGCTGTTGAAACGGTGGACATTTGTCCCATGACAAGCTCATATTACATTCATTGCTTCTCCGCCAATTTTGCACCACTTCTAGACCAAAAAGAACATTTTCACTACTTTTTTGGCGACGCTTTTTCGCAGCATTATTAAGATATTAATTTATGAAAAAATAGTTTTAATATCAATTACTATTTGTTTAATTAAATTGACTAAACTAAATCAATCATAAGTTCAACCACAGCTTTATTTCATAAATATCTGACTTGAAACATTGCCATCGGCAACTGCTACCACAACCCAAGTAATTCGATTATTCATGAAAGTCTTTAGCGGAACTTTGTGCGATTGTATATACTTGTTTAATTTTTATAAAAATTAAAAAAAACTATTGACATTTATTGAAAAATGGAAAATCATAAATAGAGTTTCAAATTCTGGGGGGGGGGCTAAAATTTTTCTGGGGGGGTCTAAGCCCCCTCCCCAGAGGCCTTCCTACGCTTATGCCTTTCCCCTTCCTTTTGCCGTATAAAACTCCTGTCCCGGAAGCTGCTTGTAGTCGGCTTTGACGTAGGTTTCGTCGTCCATTACCACACAGTCAAACTTCGTCAGCATCGTCGTGTACAGCCTCCGGGATCGCGCTTTGGCCGTCGTATTTTGTTTATCATCGCGATTTGGAGTCACTACCTTCTTGTAAGTCGATAGTCCGGCTCGTTTTTTGGCTCGATGCACGGTTGTAGACGATACACCCAGATTATTTGCGGCATCTCGGAGAGAGAGGTTAGGGTTTCGCTTGAAACTACCGGCAACTCTCTTTGTCGTCTCAGCGGCTTCCGGTTTTCGATTTCCCCCCGATCCAGACTTCCTGGCTGTCGACAAACGTTCCCCAAACACTTTAATTACATTTGTAACGGTTGATTTGGCAACTTTTAGCGATTTTGCCAGCTTTGCGTGCGAGTAGCTCGGATTTTCGCGATGCGCGAGCAAAATTTTAATACGCTGCTCTTCTTGCTTGGACGGCATTTTGACAACTGAAGAGTGAATTCCAAAATCAAAATAGGAGCAACATTCTACACACACACAAACACAAAATGAGGGGTGTTTGACCAAATTTTGACCGTATCACCCTTTAATGCCCAATAAGCCTCTCAAAGTCGAAGTTCCGAGTCTGAAAATTTAAAATTCCTAGGCACAAACTTTGAATTTAACAAGTATATACGGCCGTAAGTTCGGCCAGGTCGAATCTTATGTACCCTCCACCATGGATTGCGTAGGTACTTCTACTAAAGGCTGTCATCCACAATCGAATTACTTGGGTTGCGATAACACTTGCCGATGGCAAGGTATCGTAAAACTTTTTAACACTGTCTTCTAAATTGTAAGTTAGTCCATAAGGGGTATATATTAAACAAAAAACAAGGCCGATTAAATACGTATATAATTCAGTTTGACAAATTTTTCTATAGAAATAAAATTTTGACAAAATTTTCTATAGAAATAAAAACTTGACAAAATTTTCTATAGAAATAAAATGTTGACAAAATGTTCTATAGAAATAAAATGTTGACAAAATTTTCTACAGAAATAAATTTTTTACAAAATTTTCTATAGAAATAAAATTTTGACAAAATTTTCTATGGAAATAAAATGTTGACAAACATTGCTATAGAAATAAACTTTTTACAAAACTTTCTATAGAAATGAAATTTTGACAAAACTTTCTATAGTAATAAAATTTGACAATTTTTACATGGCTGTTAGAGGCCATATACTAACGAAATGTACCAAATTTCAACCGCATCGGATGACTTTTGCTCCTCCAAGAGGCTCCGGAGGTCAAATCTGGGGATCGGTTTATATGGGAGCTATATATAATTATGGACCGATATGGACCAATTTTTGCATGGTTGTTAGAGACTATATACTAACACCACGCACTAAATTTCAATTGGATCGGATGAATTTTGCTCATCCAAGAGGCTCCAGAGTTCAAATCTGGGGATCGGTTTATATGGGAGCTATATATAATTATGGACCGATATGGACCAATTTTTGCATGCTTGTTAGAGACCGTATACTAACATCAGGTACCCAATTTCAAACGGATCGGACGAATTTTGCCCCTCCAAGAGGCTCCGGAGGTCAAATCTGGGGATCGGTTTATATGGGAGCTATATATAATTATGGACCGATATGGACCAGTTTTTGCATGGTTGTTAGAGACCATATACTAACACCACGTACCAAATTTCAATCGGGTAGGATGAAGTTTGCTCCTCCAAGAGGTTCCTGAGGTCAAATCTGGGGATCGGTTTATATGGGAGCTATATATATTTATGGACCGATATGGACCAATTTTTGCATGGTTGTTAGAGACCGTATACTAACATCAGGTACCAAATTTCAACCGGATCGGATGAATTTTGCCCCTCCAAGAGGCTCCGGAGGTCAAATCTGGGGATCGGTTTATATGGGGGCTATATATAATTATGGACCGATATGGACCAATTTTTGCATGGTTGTTGGAGACCGTATACTTAGACCACGTACCAAATTTCGGATGAATTTTGCTGCTCCGGAAGGCTCCGCAAGCCAAATTTGGGGATCGGTTTATATGGGGGCTATACGTAAACGTGGGCCGATATGGCCCATTTTCAATACCATCCGACCTACATCAATAACAACTACTTGTGCCAAGTTTCAAGTCGATAGCTAGTTTCGTTCGGAAGTTAGCGTGATTTCCACAGACGGACGGACAGCCGGACAGACGGACGGACGGACGGACATGCTTAGATCGACTCAGAATTTCACCACGACCCAGAATATATATACTTAATGGGGTCTTAGAGCAATATTTCGATGTGTTACAAACGGAATGACAAAGTTAATATACCCCCATCCTATGGTGGAGGGTATAAAAATATCACAATGGTACTATTAAACGCTCTCCATTGATTCAGAATCTTTTTCAAAAACATAAACCTCTAAGAAAATTCCCCTAATTTTACTGATATTTTTCCCACTGCTATCACCACGAAGCAAATAACAAAAGTGTCAAAGTTCTATGCATAATAATGAAATCATAATCGCTTGGATCATCACAGTCATTAACACTCTCGTCAAGACATTGGCAACATCGAAAGGTAAAGGAGGAAATCACCATACAATCCTTATGATAACTACCGGAAACATGGCTGTTGCTGTTGCTGCTTCTGTTATCCCCATTTCAGGCATTGATGTATTACAATACATGGCGACATTTTGTTAAGAAATTAGAGCGATACTGGCAACAGTGAATCAGGGTAAGAAACCTTTGGCAGCATTGAGGTACAAAAACATCAACGACAAGAGCTTAAAACTTGTGAAATATATCAAAAACCTCAACTGGCAGTGCTGTAAAGTGACAGCAGCAGTAGTTGTTGAGCATTGGAATAAAACTTCAGACTTCGAAGGATAATTGCAGCAATAACTCAAATGAGATTTAAAACACAATGACAACAAAGCACAACACAGCAGCAGCGACAGCTTCAAAAACAACACGAGGAGCAAGCAGCATATCGACCAGGAATAACATCAACAGCCTTAGGAGTTTGTAGTTGCAGCAGCTGAAACAACAAGGAACAACTATGAAAATGACAATGACAATACTGTAAATATCCTGTTGTCTTCGTACCCATTGTTGATATTCTGGTTAGCTATGGCTTTGTCTTTGCACTTCGGTATCATCATCACCATTTTTATCCGCTGAAGATGAGTATAACCTACAATATTTCAAAGCTCCTGTTTTGAGTCAGTACAGGAAGATATCATGCAGTTTGGCTTACACCTTAGGTGGTGAGTACCTGGTGACTAGGGTGATGATTATGACGATGCCTGTTATTGCTCACTAGACCGTGAAATACATCCAACTTCACAGTCTTCGGAATATATACATAGGGTTTCGAAAAAAGAAAAATTAAAGACAAATGAGCTGTAAGAAGTGCCGAATAATGTTTAGGAAATTCTCTTGGAGACAATAGCTCGTACATGCGTATTATTTTAATATAATTTTATTGTTTTAAATAGAACTGAAGAAGCCTAATCCACAAGACTATAGAGGGTGGCTGACATATACTGTAATCATTTCTAAAGCGCTCGTCCAACAGCTTACAGCTGTCTGCCAGTGACAGTTCATTTAATTGTTTACAAGCGTACAAAAGCTTTTTGATATACAGTGAAACTTCTCAAACTTAGACACTCTGTAAACTGGACATCTCCAAGTTGTCTGGGGACGTTTTCTATATTAACATCTTGTAACTAGGCACCTCTCAAAGGTAGACAAAATTTAGGCGGCCGTGGGTGGCCGCTTGTTGTTTCAGTTGTTTCACTGTATTTCATTCACAAATAGAGTTATGTTATTAGTAATGGAATTCTAGCATGATAGTGCGAATGCTTTGTATTTAGCTGGAAAACCACAAGCGGCCGGTGTTGCCAGGATGACAAATTTAATGTTTTTTTTTTCACGTTTTTAGGGGTAACATTCACTTGGGCGGATTTTTGGGGGGTAAAAAATTTACTCAGGGACGAAATTTTAGACAAACGAAATTCCGTTTTGTTATAAAGAATTTTCGTAAAGAGAAAATAAACACGAATTTGTGACAAGTATTGTAATGATTTTATCCAATGATTTATATTTACTTCAAAAGAAAATTTTTTATGATCAATAGAAAATAGTTTGTGTAAAATTTCGTTCCTCAGAAAATTCTTCTTTTAGTATATATATTTGTATTAAATTTAATTCTTAATGTGTATCACTACAAGATTTTTTCTCACGAAATTGGAAAATTTGGGAACAATTTTTGTACTATTTACATTCTTAAATTTTTTGGGGCTTTTTTGAAAAATGTTTATAGAAGAATCAAAACTCACCTGGCAACACTGCAAATGGCTTTCGTTAGAGCCCTCCAGCATTTAAATGTCTGTTATTGGAAGCCCATAATTCGTGTCAAAGGTATCCAATTCGAACAAATATAAAATGAATGTTATGTTCAACATTTTTTTTTTTTGAAAAAAAAAAATGTAAAAAAAGTAAAAATACGGCACTATTTTCGGCCAAGGCCAAATCTTATGTACATATCTTATTATGAATTGCGTACACGCAAACAAATAAGTTCGTTTCTCATTTGCTTTTCACTGTAAGGAAGTTTCTTTGGGAGAAAAGTATATACTTTTTGTGATAAACGTTTATTCTTTTGCAGGATGTAAAAACAATTTCATAAAGACTAACTCAAAAAACAATCTTTCTGGTTAATTGCATTTTCCCTCACATTTTTCTCACTTCCACAAGGTTTTTTAGTTCTTAGCACCTTTTTCTGTAATACAAACAATGTAGAAGAAATTATTCGATTTTATAAATTTTTTAAAGTTTACCTTTCGCCTGGACGGAGAATCGAACCGCGGACCAATGAATTTGTAAGCCAGCACACTATCCACTGAGCTACGTCGCTGTTATTGTCATCAATAGATAATTATCCATATAAGTTATATTAACATAGCATAGCTTGCGGCGCCCGCGAGCCCATTAAACAAACTTTAATTAACAGAAACAAACATTTAGTTGGGTACCGTGGAGTAGTAGTTGCTACGTCCGCCTTGCAAGGGTCGTGAGTTAGAGCCCGGCTTCGACTGAACTTTTTTTTTACATATATTCCAGATATTTTCGGAAAATTCCGAAAAGATGTTCAACATTACATACTACTAAATATATTAAATTTTTACTATGAACTGTAAAATGTGCCTTATTAAAGACTTAAAGTTAGAAAAGAACTGTGCATGATATATACGAAATTGAATGTGTTGTTGGTTCAAAAATATTTTTTTTTTTTTTTGGAAAAAATAAAAATTCTGTAACAAACGATTTTTTTGGTGATAAAAGTTTAAAATTTTCGCAGAAATTCAAAAAACTCTAACAAAAGAAAAACGTTTTCGGTACACGTTTTCCAAACGTTTTTTTTTCTTTGCGTGTATAAATGGCTACGAAAGACTGTCATCCGCAATCGAATTACTTGGGCAGTGGTAACACTTGCCTATGGTAATATATCTCAAAAATTTCTTAACATTACTTTAGCCCATATGGAGGCATATAATACCTATATATGCCAATTAAGTTCTTGATCGGTTTATATAGAGGATTCTATAAATAATTATGAACCAATTTTCGCACGGTACATTAAAGATATAATTTTCAAGACCGTATCGTTTGAAATTTGTTTCTCCATGAGATCCCAAAACTCAAATTTGACTATGTATACTAATAGATGGATCAATTTCTACATGATTGTCAGAGGTCATATACTAACATCACGTACCAAATTTCAACCGGATCGGATAAAATATACTACTCCAAGAGACTACGGAAGTCAAATCGGGGGATTCGATTATATGAGGGCTATATAAATAATAGACCTATATGGTCCAATTTTAGCATACTTGTTAGAGGGTAGTATATGCCATCACGTGCCAGATTTCAACGGGCTGGGCTGAAATTTGCTCTGCAAGCCAAATTTGGGGTCGGTTTATATGGGGGATATACCTAAAAGTGATCCGATATGGACCATTTGCAATCCCGGTTGCCACGTTGGTAGAATTGTACCAAAAATGGTAAATTTTTTAGTGTTAGATTTTGCAAAATATTCCTCTCCAACTAACAGATTGGCTGATAAGTCCCCGGTCTAACAAAGAAAAACACATTTTTGTGTCAAAATTCGTTTTTATTATTCAACATAGTTCCCTTCAAGAGCGATGCAACGATTATAACGACCTTCCAATTTTTTGATACCATTTTGGTAGTACTCCTTCGGTTTTGCTTCAAAATAGGCCTCAGTTTCGGCAATCACCTCTTCATTGCAGCCAAATTTGTTTCCTGCGAGCATCCATTTGAGGTCTGAGAACAAGAAAAAGTCGCTGGGGGCCAGATCTGGAGAATACAGTGGGTGGGGAAGCAATTCGAAGCCCAATTCATGAATTTTTGCCATCGTCCTCAATGACTTGTGGCACGGTGCGTTGTCTTGGTGGAACAACACTTTTTTCTTCTTCATATGGGGCCGTTTTGCCGCGATTTCGACCTTCAAACGCTCCAATAACGCCATATAATAGTCACTGTTGATGGTTTTTCCCTTCTCAAGATAATCGATAAAAATTATTCCATGTGCATCCCAAAAAACAGAGGCCATTACTTTGCCAGCGGACTTTTGAGTCTTTCCACGCTTCGGAGACGGTTCACCGGTCGCTGTCCACTCAGCTGACTGTCGATTGGACTCAGGAGTGTAGTGATGGAGCCACGTTTCATCCATTGTCACATATCGACGGAAAAACTCGGGTGTATTACGAGTTAACAGCTGCAAACCCCGCTCAGAATCATCAACACGCGGCACCCATTTTGCACAGAGCTTACCATTTTCCAATTATTGATGAATGATATGACCAACACGTTCCTTTGATATCTTTAAGGCCTCTGCTATCTCGATCAACTTCATTTTACAGTCATTCAAAATCATTTTGTGGATTTTTTTTGATGTTTTCGTCGGTAACCACCTCTTTCGGGCGTCCACTTCGTTTACCGTCCTCCGTGCTCATTTCACCACCCTTGAATTTTGCATACCAATCAATTATTGGGGCAGAGTCCGGAAACTCTTTATCAAGCCAAGTTTTTGCTTCCACCGCATTTTTCCCCCTTCTGAAAACAGTATTTTATCAAAACACGAAATTCCTTTTTTTCCATTTTTTTTCACAATAACAAAAGTTGCTTTACAAAAGACGCTCTATCTCACAAAGTAATTCACTTACAGACGTTTAATACAGCATTTAATACTAGCGACGCCATCTATGTGTCATCGGGGACTTATCAGCCAACCTGTTAAGAGTTACTTCAATTTTGTATAGAAATTAAATTTTCCTTTCCCTTTTTAGTGCAAGCTAAAATCGTTATAATATCATAATATTTAATAAAATAACGAAGTTAGCGTGGTTAGCATGCCCGCCTTGCATACACAAGGTTGTGGGTTCGATTCCTGCTTCGACCGAACACCAAAAAGTTCTTCAGCGGTGGATTATCCCACCTCAGTAATGCTGGTGACATTTCTGAGGGTTTCAAAGCTTCTCTAAGTGGTTTCACTGCAATGTGGAGCGCCGTTCGGACTCGGCTATAAAAAGGAGGTCCCTTGTCATTGAGCTTAACATGAAATCGGGCAGCACTCAGTGATAAGAGAGAAGTTCACCAATGTGGTATCCAATGGACTGAATAGTCTAAGTGAGCCTGATACATCGGGCTGCCACCTAACCTTACCTAACTTAACTTCCGAACGAAACAAGCTATCGACTTGAAACTTGGCACAAGTAGTTGTTATTGATGTAGGTCGAATGGTATTGCAAATGGGCGTACATGGTGTTAGTATATGGTCTCTAACAACCATGCAAAAATTGGTCCACATCGGTCCATAATTATATATAGCCCCCATATAAACCGATCCCCCGATTTGGATTGCGGAGCCTCTAGGAGAAGCAAATTTCATTGAAATTTGGTACATGGTATTAGTATATGGTCTCCAATGACCTTGCAGAAATTGGTCCACATCGGTCCATAATTATATATATCCCCATATAAACCGATCACCAGATTTGGAAGACCAAAATTCATCTGATTCAGTTGAAATTTGGTACGTGGTATTAGTATATGGTATCCAACAACCATGCAGGAATTGGTTCCTATCAGTCCATAATCATATATTGCCCCCATATAAACCGATCCCCAGATTTTACAAATTTATGAACAAATTCATATATTATTTCTTTTTGTGTGTGCTCTTTAACAACCAATTTTCAGCTGGTTGAAAATTGGTACCTTTGTTCGAGATATTTGAAACATACTAACGTCTCGAATATCTTGAACCACCATGAAAAAATTGGTCCATATCTGACCATAATTATATATGTAGTCCTCTTATAATCAAGATTTTACTTCTTCAAGATTTTACTTCTTTACGATCTCAAGATTTTACTTCTTCAGCTTCCTGGTACGATCCGATTGAAATTTTCTACTAATAATGCAAAAATTGGTTCGTAATTATATATAGCCCCCCAAAAATTGGACTTCTTGAGTTCATATTTCTTTATAGACTCCTCTATATAAACCGATCAAGGACTGAATTGGCCATCCAGCATACAATGGGGGTATATTAACTTTGTCATTCCGTTTTTAACATATCGAAATATTGGTCTAATACCTCATAAAGTATATATATTCTGGGTCGTGGTGAAATCCTGAGTCGATCTAGCTATGTCCGTCCGTCCGTCTGTGGAAATCATGCTAACTTCCGAACGAAACAAGCTATAGACTTGAATCTTGGCACAAGTAGTTATTTATGTAGGTCGGATGGTATTGCAAATGGGCCATATCGTTTAAATATAGCCCCCACATAAACCGACCCCCAGTTTGGCTTGCGGACGCTCTACGAAGAGCAAATTTTATTAGATCTGGTTGAAAGTTGGTACGTGGTGTTAGTATATTAATTATATATAGCCCCCAATCCTTAGATTTTGCTTGCGGATCCTCTTGGAGGAACAAATTTCACCCGATCCGGTTGAAATTTGGAACGTGGTGTTAGTCTATGGTCTCTAACAACCATCCAAAAATGTATCCATATCGGTCCATAATTATATATAGCCCCCATATAAACCGATCCTAGATTTGACATTCGGTACCTCTTGGTGGAGCAAAATTCATTCGAGCCGGTTGAAATTTGTTACGTGGTGTTAGCATATGTTTATGTCAACAACCATGCCAAAAGTGGTTCATATGGGTTCATAGTTATATATAGCCCACAGATAAACCGATCCCCACATTTTACTTCTTCCTGCATAAGCAAATTCATTATGATCTTGCTAAAATTTGGTACTAATGACACAAATATTGGACCATATAGGTTCATAATTGTATATAGCCTCTGTATAAACCGACCCCCATATTGCACTTCTGCCTCTTTTTTACCGCGCAAAATTTCATACCGGTCAAGCCTCCGTATAAACCGACTCCTCCTAACATAGATCTATACGGATTAACATAAAATTTAGAAGTCTATGTTAAAAAGTTTTAAGATACCTTACCAACTGCAACGCAGTTCTCATATCCGAATACTATGAAATTATCTAACAAATGTATCATTGTATAAGAAAAGTCTAAATGCGTTTCACACAAAATCCCACTGGAATAATGATAGTGGAGGTAGTATATCCTTAATTTTATAGAAAGAAACAACCCCAATTTTCTTCACTCTTATGCAGCTTAAAACATTGTGGAGGATCAGGTGTAAACTTCGTAGAAAAATGTACAAATATCCCAGAGAGTAAATGAAACTATGAAGTCTAAAAAGACAAAAAAAAATCAAGAAAAAGAAGTGAACATAAATGAAAACACCAAAAAGGAAAGACATTAAACATTCTGATGATATTCAATGAGGGGAGCATTTAAAAGTTCTCATACTGAAACCATACTTGTAGTTACTGTTGCTATTTTCGGTTGTCATCTAAGTTTCTATTTGCGTACCAATATAAATGTGGAAAGACACAAAATTTTATCATTTTCTTTAGCAACTCCAGCACTATTGCTTCCTCTAGAAAAACGATTATATTTTTCCTTTCTCATTGCTTCAGAATTTGGTCTGGTTGGGATTACTTAACACTTTTTGGCTTAAAAGTTCGTTGTGTTGTAAATGTTACAACCTTTGCTTCTTATGACACTTTCCACGACTAACCGAGGAAAAAAGTTTCTTTGGTCTGGTATGGCTCATTATGCAAGAGATGTTGCAACTTTTCAACATGACCCAGGTATGAACATAAAATATTTCGACACAGACAATTGCGCTATTTTGATATGGTACAGGCTCATTATATTCGCTTTAACAAAATGTGGAGTATACACGCAAAAAAATAATTCTTTCCTCCCAAACGAAATTTTAGACAAACAAAGTTCGTTTCTCATTTGCTTTTCGTTGAAAGGAAGTGTATTTGGAAGAAAAGTATATACTTTTTGTGATAAACGTTTATTCTTTTCCAGGATGTAAAAACAATTTCATAAAGACTAACTAAAAAAACATTTTTTCTGGCTAATTGCATTTTCCCTCACATCTTCCTCACTTCCACGAAGTTTTTTAGTTCTTTAGCACCTTTTTCTGTAATACAAACAATGTAGAAGAAATTATACGATTTTATAAATTTTAATTTTTTTTTTACCTTTCGCCTGGACGGAGAATCGAACCGCGGACCATGCAATTTGTAAGCCAACACACTACCCACTGAGCTATGTAGCCGTTATTGTCCCTGTTTCGACCAAAATTTTTTTTTTTTACATATATTCTATTCTATGTTAGGAAGATTCCGAAAAAATGTTCAACATTACATTGTAGTATATTAAATTTTGAACTGTAAAATGTGTCTTATTAAAGACCTAAAGTCAGAAAAGAACAGTGTTTGATATAAACGAAATGGACTGTGTTTTTGGTTCAAAAATAACTTTTTTTATTAAAAAAATTAACATTTTGTAACAAACGAATTTTTTTGGTGATAAAAGTGTATACTTTTCGAAGCAATTCAAAAAACTCTAACAAAAGAAAAACGTTTTCGGTACACGTTTTCCAAACGTTTTTTTTCTTTGCGTGTACTCATTTGATCATTAGGTTTGAATTGTGAGTTCAAGTTATGTTTTTTAGAAACACCAAACTAGTTTTTAGCAGTGGTTTATTATTTATTAATTATTTAATTAATTATCAAGTAAGAACGGTCCTTATTTGGTCATCTCTGGTGTATGAAATTTTATTTCGCTGCCCAATCCACAATTGTTAACCGACTTTCACTATATTTTCTTTGCTGGATACAACTTGTAAAACCCTGCAAAAAAGCAACAGAACGAGTGGAAATTTCTTCCGTTGGTGAAAAAATCGAAATCGTATTTTGGGTTTCCATTGTGAAAATCCTAAGCTTGCTTCAATTAATTAGTTATTTACATTTAATTACAGCACCAATGAGAGTTTTCATCAAGGGCGTATTTTTATGGCCCGGATAATTTTGAGTCCACAATGGGCTCAGTCGGTCAACAAATTATCTATAGTTTCTATACCCCAATTATTAGATTTTGCATCATTATACCCAGAAATTTTGGTGCGAAGTACTCAACAATTGACCCATAGTAGGCACCATACTTTCGGCTCATCCACACGATAAATGTATAGGACTTTTTGTAGGCATAGTTTCCATTTTAACCCTGTAATGCACAAGTTCACCGATTCCTTCCAAAAATATATAATATGCAAAATGGTAAAAATCTGCATACCACATTTTTTTCAAAAAAAAAAAAAAAAAAAAAAATATATATATATATATATATATATATATATACATATATATATATATATATATATATATATATATATATATATATATATATATATATATATATATATATATATATATATATATATATATATATATATATATATATATATATATATATATATATATATATATATATATATATATATATATATATATATATATATATATATATATATATATATATATATATATATATATATATATATATATATATATATATATATATATATATATATATATATATATATATATATATATATATATATATATATATATATATATATATATATATATATATATATATATATATATATATATATATATATATATATATATATTTTTTTTTTTTTTTTTTTTTAATAGTGACTGTATCTTAAAAATATAGTGCTTATAAAACTAAGTTTTTATTTACAAATAAACAAATTGATTTTGGTAAAGAATAGAGAATAAAGATATGTTTACACTATACAGCTTTTTTACCAACATCATCTCTGGTAAATATAATTTAACTTCCAATTTGTGATTTTTTAGATTTTGATTTTCAATTTTGACTGCAAATTACTCAGAAGTAGTACGAACTTTCCGGAAAAAAACATATTGTTAAATATAGCGTTATGATGTTTTAAATGCACCAAATGTAATTTCATACCATTCGCTCAAAATTTTAAGACGTAAGAATTTTTTCTTGTTGTATCTTAAAAGATACAGTTCGCATTCAAAGGTTAAGATACTCGTTACTTGAAAATATATACAAATTCAGATGGATTTGATGACAGATACTCTGCCAAGCAAACATATATACCATGGAAATCGGAATACTTAACATTGACCGATACACACATTGACCGATACACACCCCAGCAAAAAAAAATTGGAAGTTGTTCCACAAACATTTCTTTTAAAGCCCATCCCAGAATCCCCCATCGAGTTTTTTCAACTTCCGATGCAGTCCTTTTGGACAAGTCCACAAACATTTCTTCTAAAGCGCATCGTGGGATCCCCAATAATTTTTTTCCACTTCCGATGCAGTCCTTTTGGACAAGTGCACAAACATTTCTTCTAAAGCGCGTCTTGGGATCCCCCAATGATTTTTTTCTACTTCCGATGCAGTCCTTGTGGACAAGTATTAGAAAGAACGCAATCAGGCTATTTTAAGTGGAAATTTTGTACAATTAAATTTTACAAAAAAATAGAAAACTAATAAATAAACTAAAAAAAACTAAAAAAAAGTAGAAATTAATAAAAAAGTAAAAAAATAATAAAAAAAAAATAAAAATAAATTTCATCCGCGCTGGGATTTGAACCTGTGCCGATTGACTTTTTCGCTTCCATGGAAGTTCTTTTGAGAAGGTTTTGCAAATTACGAGAATTTTTAATTTTTTTTTGTTGTTAATGGAAAAAATATATTTATACGAAAACATATGCCGAAAATAAAAAATAAAAACGATGCATGACATAAAAAAATATTTTTTAGAAAAATATTTGATAAAAAAATTGCCGCTGGTGAGATTTGAACCTGCGTTTCTTATTTTTTCGTTCATACTAATAAAGAACACCTTGAGAAGCAATTAAAATGTTATTCCTTGGTGTCGTATTACGATCATATCATAAACATTTGAATTGACCTTTCGACGCTTTATGTTCAATGGCGTTTGTGGCTGAGTGTGCTAAGGCGTTCTGGTATGGGGCCAGCAAACCCAGGTTCAACCCCTGTCGGAGCGAAAAAGTTTTTCAAATTGTAAAAATTAGATAATAGGAAAATAATTGTGTAATAAAACATATGGATGAAAAAAAAATGAAATTGGTTGAAAAAAAATTTTTTTTTTCGCTTTTTAAATTTCTTCATTCAAATTAACTTCCTGGGCACAACTTCTAAAGCAATGCAAAGGATCCAAAAAGGGAGTACTTCGGTCCTATGACAAGCCCATGTAAAATTCATTGAAGATGATCCAAGTTTGCACTACTTCCGGATCACAGATTGGGGATCCAAACTACTTTTTTGGAAGCTCTTTTTTTGCTGGGACCTTCTTCGACACACTTGTTTATGCACCCAAAATACGTTTATATTTTGAATTTCAGCCAATCGAATAAAAATTCGGATACCTCAACGCCCAAGTTGTCAAATCGGGAGATCTGGCTTTATGGAGGCTATATCAAAATGTGGACCGAATCACAAAGTACCTTCAGATTTTTAATTTCAGGCAAATCGGATAAAAATTCGTATATAAAGAATCGGTGTGTATAAGTCCATGGTTTGGTATGGCCCACATACGAGTATAGACCGATTTCCCATTTTACTTCTTTGGTTCCTACACACCATAATTTTTACCCGAATTGTCAGAAATTGAAAATCTAAAGGTATTATAGGCACGATTACCACATTTATTCCTCTCCAAATACGAGGTTCAACATTTTCTATAGAAATAAAATTTTGACAAAATTTTCTATAGAAATAAAATGTTGACAAAATTTTCTAAAGAAATTTTGTATAGAACTAAAATATTGAAAACAATTTCTATAGAAATAAAATGTTGACAAAACTTTCTATAGAAATAAAATGTTGACACAATTTTCTATAGAAATAAAATTTTGACAAGATTTTCTATAGAAATAAAATGCTGACAAAGTTTTCATTAGAAATACAATTTGGACAAAATTTTTTATAAAAATAAAATTTTGACAAATTTTTTTTTGGAAATAAAATTTTGACAAAATTTTCTATGGAAATAAAATCTTCACAAAATTTTGTGAAGAAATAAAATTTTTACATAATTTTTTATAGAAATAAAATATTGACAAAATTTTCTATAGAAATAAAATTTTTACATAATTTTTTATAGAAATAAAATATAAGGGAGATATTGGGAACTGCGCGAGAATATATCGTCACACGATACATAAACACAGGATAAAGTAATCACCAGTAGAAAAACAGACAGCGAAACAACAAGGCAGCGAAGAAAATGTAATTTGTAGCCTTGAAAACGGTTTTGATGGAGTCAACTGAAATATCGGAAAATAAAAATAACACGAAACCAAAAATTTTACGTTTTATATATAAACCTATAGCCGAGATTATGAGATTCGTTTTGTTTATTATTGTTGGTTTATTCTTCAATCATTATTGTTGTTTTTATTTCAGCTTAAAACCATGCATTGAATAAACTACAAGTATAGTTTAACCAACAGAGGAAAAATATAATATATATAAATAAATTTGACAAGTATACTTTTCCTCTGTTGGTTAAGCTACACTTGTAGTTTAGTCAATGCAAGGTTTTAAGCTGAAATCAAAAACAACAATAATGATTGAAGAATAAACCAACAAAAACAAACAAAACTAATAAAATTTTGACAAAATTTTCTATAGAAATAAAATGTTAACAAAATTTTCTATACAAATAAAATTTTGACAAATGTTTTTTTTTTTTTTTTTTTTTGGAAATACAATTTTGACAAAATTTTCTATAAAAATAAAATTTTGACAAACTTCTGTATAGAAATAAAATTTTGATAAAACTTTACTTGGCTCCAGAGTATTTGACCTTCCCTTAAAGATTTTGGTATTGATTCTGAGCCAAATATGCGGCATCTTTAAAATAAATTCAGTTTTTATACCCACCACCATAGAATGGTGACGGGGGTATAATAAGTGTGTAATTCCGTTTGTAACACATCGAAATATCGATTTCCGACTATATAAAGTATATATATTCTTGATCAGGGAGAAATTCTAAGACGATATGACGATGTCCGCCTGTCTGTCTGTCTGTCTGTTGTAAACACGCTACAGTCTTCAATAATGAAACAATCGTGCTGAAATTTTGCACAAACTCGTCTTTTGTCTGCAGGCAGGTCAAGTTCGAAGATGGGCTATATAGGTCCAGGTTTTGATATAGTCCCCATATAAACCGACCTCCCGATTTGGGATCTTGGGCTTATAGATATCGAAGTTTTTATCCAATTTGCCTGAAATTTGAAATCTAGAGGTATTTTATGACCATAAAGAGGTGTGATAAAAATGGTGAGTATCCGTCCATGTTTTGGTATAGCCCCCATATAGACCGATATCCCGATTTTACTTCTTGGGCTTATAGAAACCGCAGTTTTTATTCAATTTACCTGAAATTGGAAATCTAGAGGTATTGTAGGACCACAAATACGTGTGCCAAAAATTGTGAGAATCGGTCCATGTGTTGGTATGGTCCCCATATAAAACGACCTCCTGATTTGGGGTCTTGGGCTTATAGAAACCGTAGTTTTTATCCAATTTGCCTGAAATTGGAAATCTAGAGATATTTTAGCACCATAAAGAGGTGTGCCGAAAATGGTGAGTATCGGTCCATATTTTGGTATAGCCCCCATATAGACCGATTTCCCCATTTTACTTTTTGGGCTTCTAGAATCCGAAGTTTTAATCCTATTTGCCTGAAATTGGAAACCTAGAGGTATTTTCGGGTCATAAAGAGGTGTGCCGAAAACAGTGAGTATCGGTCCATATTTTAGTATAGCCCCCATAAGAACGATCTCCCGATTTAACTCCTTGGGTTTCTAGAAACCGTAGTTTTTATCTGATTTGCCTGATATTGTAAATATTCTGGTATTTTATGCTCACAAAAACGTGTATCGGATTAAGTTTTTATCGGTACATTTTGTAATGCCTCTATATAGACCGACTTCACTTCTTGATGGTGTAGAAGGCGCACTGATCATGAAAATTGCTCGAAACTCAATGTAAAATTTCCAGATTTTACTTCTACAGATTTAAGATTTCAAATCAAGACGTTATTTTATAATTTTCTTGCACACTTACAAGAGATGTTAATGATTCCTCTAAAACCCAAACAAAAATGGTTTTTATAAATCCAGAATCTGATATAGTCCTCATAGGTGAAATCTTTAAATTTACCTTCGGGAAGTGTCCTCAAGTCCTCAAGCCATACTGAAATTTCAAAGGAAACCCTAATATTTGGTTCATGGTGGTGGGTATTTAAGATTCGGCCCGGCCGAACTTACTGCTGTATATACTTGTTGTAACTAATTTTTGAAAAATTTTGCAATTTGTAGCCTTGAAAAGGTTTTGATGGAGTCAACCGAACTATCGGATATTAAAAACAACAAGAAACCAAAAGTTTCACGTTTTATTTAAAGACCTATACCCGAGACTATGAGATAAAAATTATAACAATTAAAATAAAAAGGTCAACAATATCAAACAGAGAAATAAATTGTTAACAAAATATTCTATAGAAATAAAATTTTGACAAAATTTTCTATAGAAATAATATTTAGATAAAATTTTTTTATGGAAAGAAAATTTTGACAAAATTTTCTATACTAATAAAATTTTGAATTTTTTTTGGAAATAAAATTTTGAAATTTGATTTTACTTGGTTTCAAAGTTTTTGACCTTCCCCCAAAGAGGCGGCATCTTTAAAATAAAGACAGTTTTTGTCTTTAAATTTAGGATCAATAGAATAAACTTAGGATGCAGATCTCATTCATCGAATTTTTATTCTATTTTTGTGATATATTAATAAAGGTATTCATATACAAACAAATTCCAATTTCAAAATACAAATTATAACAGATACCTCTAAGTTAAAAAGTTTTCTTAATTCCAAAAAAAAAAAACTTTAAACCAAAGATTCAAATCCTTAAAATAAATATTTGCCTATATTTGAAGCGTTTTTTCTTATATATAAAGATTCAATATATCACTTGATTTAAATACGTTTTCTTTAAATTGAAAATGATTTACTTCAAAGACTTACGACTTTAACAGAAGGGCGCAAATTTCCAAAATGTGTGTCATATATTTATTGGAAAAATGTTTGAAGCAAAGATTATAAACTTTTTTTGAGTAAAATGTTTTTATTTTGAAGAAATTTGTTCTTAACATTGCGTAAATTTCGAGTTCTAAAATGTAAGGTTGCATAATCTTTCATATAACTTGATTTAAATACGATTTCTTTAAATTGAAAATGATTTACTTCAAAGACTTACGACTTTAACAGAAGGGCGCAAATTTCCATAATGTGTGTCCTATATTTATTGGAAAAATGTTTGAAGCAAAGATTACAAAACTTTCTTTTGAGTAAAATGTCATTATTTTGAAGAAATTTGTTCTTAACATTGCGTCAATTTCGAGTTCTGAAATTTAGGTTGCATAATCTTTCATTTAAGGTCAATATTATAGTTATTTTTAGTTAATGTTGTATTGCAATGGCCTATGTGTAAGGAAATACAATGTCGACTTTTCCAAAAATTTCAACCGTTTCATTTCTGTTTTCATCTCTCATCCGGATACATTTTTTCAACTTCTTCCTGAGTCATCTGAAGGAAATGCATCCAAACTTCATTCTCTGAATGAGTAAGGGAGAAGTATTATCCCCCGTTAGAAAACCAAACTCCAATGTCAAGTGCAAACTCTCATACCGAAAAACTTTTTGTGGTACGTGCATGCTACCATGGTTGTCTTATCCTTAAAGGACTTATGAAGTAGAAGATGAATAACACACGAAAAAAACAACACCAAAATGGCTGCAACAGTCTAGTGCCTTTTTGCTGCCAAGAGTTTCATTTTCCAGTCACATGCGTTTAAATTCGTTTTTGCTACCCTCCACAATCAGAAGAAATGGTTCACGTTTTCGCACCATTCTGTGTTTCATTTTGCAATAAGACCACCGGTTTTTCTTAAGGGGGGACCACGGTGGGCTACAGCAAATGATAGCAATAAACAAATCCCATTATACATGACGTATCAAAATACTATTTTCATACGTGAGCTGCCTTTCTGATGGAGTACATGGGGTAAAGGAACAACGGCAGGAGCTATTGATGATACCCCAGAAAAAAACACAAAAATTAATATGGCCCGTAACATTAGTTGCAATTTTTCCTAGACTCCCAGACTTTGTTGTGAACATATGCTCCTTTCGTTTGTCTCCTTTTTTATGTTATTTTCATTTTTAGACTTATCCTTTGCAGATTTGGAAGGATAATGTGATGATATGTGTCGCAATGGTGGTGTGTCATTTTGGCTAGACTCCCGTGAAGAAAGGTGTTGATTACTGCATGAAATTGTTCAAAAATATTCAACAATGATATTTTAAAGAAGCAACTAATAAACACGTCTCTAAAAGAGTGCTTACATATGCCAAGAAGTACAAAAAACAAGACCAACATTTCTTTATAGCCCCTTTATATGTTAATGTTGGAAATATGAAAAGTATGAGAAAGGTAATTCACCGTGTTGATGAAGAAATTATAGTCATTTTATTTACACATTAAGTTTACTTATTAAAAACTCTCATATGGGGTTTCAAGTTTTAAATGAAATAGAACAAGTACACTGAAAAAAATATTGTCGTGAGGTCAAAGATTTCATGTCTTTAAAATACGAATACAAATTTTGCTTAGCATAGAAGACGCATTTCTCTAAAATAAAGTTATTTTCCTTGTCCAAAAGCCGATAAATTTTTCAATGAAGTCGTATTGTCCTTATAATTAAGTGTTTTCATTTAAAAATAGGTATCTTAACATGAAAGAAAAAATTTATAGGCTAAGGTCAACTTGACTTTAATAATTCAGAAAAATTCTTTAAATTTAATGAAATTGTCTTTAAATTTCTTGTCTTTTTGCATCTTGACTACAAAGCAAACAATTTTTCAAATATAGGACATGTTTTTCAAAACTTTATTTTAAAGAAGTTTTTTACTTCAAACATAGCATAATTTCTACTGGAAGTCGAGTCTTAATTTAGAAAATAAAGTTGCCGTTAACTCGTTTTTATAGGTCATTGACAGCATATGAAGCAAAAAAGCTGAGAAAGCGAAAAATTAAAATTTGCTTCCTAGAAGCAAGTACACAAAACCTAAATTTAAAAGAGAATTGTGTCTTAAAAGTATCCTTACTTGTATTCTCCGCTTCTTTGGCTCGCAATCAATACCAAATTTTTTAAAGTAAAGACAAAATCTTTGGAACCGAGTATGCTGTTTTTTAGTGTACATACGGCCAGGCCGAAGCTTATGTACCCTCCACCATGGATTGCGTAGAAACTTCTACTGAAGACTGTCATCCACAATCGAATTACTTGGGTTGCGGTAACACTTGCCGATGGCAAGGTAACTTAAAACTTCCTAACACCCCAGCAAAAAAAGAGCTTCCAAAAAAGTAGTTTGGATCCCCAATCTGTGATCCGGAAGTAGTGCAAACTTGGATCATCTTCAATGAATTTTACATGGGCTTGTCATAGGACCGAAGTACTCCCTTTTTGGATCCTTTGCATTGCTTTAGAAGTTGTGCCCTGGAAGTTAATTTGAATGAAGAAATTTAAAAAGCGAAAACAATTTTTTTCAACCAATTTCACTTTTTTTTCATCAATATGTTTTATTATTCAGGATTATTTTCCTATTATCTAATTTTTACAATTTGAAAAACTTTTTCGCTCCGACCAGGTGTTGAACCTGGGTTTGCTGGCACCATAACAGAACGCCTTAGCACACTCAGCCACAAACGCCATTGAACATAAAGCGTCGAAAGGTCAATCCAAATGTTTGTGATATGATCGTAATACGACACCAAGGAATAACATTCTAATTGCTTCTCGAGATGTTCTTTATTAGTATGAACGGAAAAATAAGAAACGCAGGTTCAAATCTCACTAGCGGCAATTTTTTATCAAATATTTTTCTAAAAAATTATTTTTTATGTCATGCATCGTTTTTATTTTTTATTTTCGGCATATATTTTCGTATAAATATATTTTTCCATTAAAAATCAACAAAAAATTAAAAATTCTCGTAATTTGCAAAACCTTCTCAAAAGAACTTCCATGGAAGCGAAAAAGTCATACGGCATAGGTTCAAATCCCAGCGGGGATGAAATTTATTTTTTTTTATTATTTTTTTACTTTTTTATTAATTTCTATTTTTTTTTTAGTTTTTTATAAGTTTTCTATTTTTTTGTCAAATTTAATTGTAAAAAATTTGCACTTAAAATAGCCTGATTGCGTTCTTTCTAATACTTGGCCACAAGGACTGCATCGGAAGTAGAAAAAAATCATTGGGGGATCCCAAGATGCGCTTTAGAAGAAATGTTTGTGCACTTGTCCAAAAGGACTGCACCGGAAGTGGAAACAAATTATTGGGGGGTCCCACGATGCGCTTTAGAAGAAATGTTTGTGGACTTGTCCAAAAGGACTGCATCGGAAGTTGAAAAAACTCGATGGGGGATTCTGGGATGGGCTTTAAAAGAAATGTTTGTGGTACAACTTCCAATTTTTTTTGCTGGGACCGTAATATATACCACATAGTCCATACGTGGTATATATTAAACTAAAAAAGGCCGATTAAATACGTATATAATTAAGTTTAAAGTTTCTATAGAAATACAATTTTGACAAAATAAAATTTTGACAACATTTTCTATAAAAGTAAAATTTGGAAAAAAATTTTCTATAGAAATAAAATTTTGACAAAATTTTCTATAGAAATAAAATTTTGACAAAATTTTCTATAGAAATAAAATTTTGACAAAATTTTCTATAGAAATGAAATTATGACAAAATCTTCTATAGAAATAAAATTTTGACAAAATTTTCTATAGAAATAAAATTTGGAAAAAAATTTTCTATAGAAATAAAATGTTGACAAAATTTTCTATAGAAATGAAATTTTGACAAAATTTTCTATAGAAATCAAAATCGCAAGCCAAATTTGGGGGTCCGTTTATATGGGGGCTATACGTAAAAGTGGACCGATATGGACCAATTTTTGCATGGTTGTTAGAGACCATATACTAACACCATGTACCAAATTTCAGCCGGATCGGATTAAATTTGCTTCTCTTAGAGCAATCGCAAGCCAAATTTGGGGGCCCGTTTATATGGGGGCTATACGTAAAAGTGGACCGATATGGCCCATTTGCAATATCATCCGACCTACATCAATAACAACTACTTGTGCCAAGTTTCAAGTCGATAGCTTGTTTCGTTCGGAAGTTAGCGTGATTTCAACAGACGGACGGACATGCTCAGATCGACTCAGAATTTCACCACGACCCAGAATATATATACTTTATGGGGTATTAGAGCAATATTTCGATGTGTTACAAACGGAATGACAAAGTTAATATACCCCCATCCTATGGTGGAGGGTATAAAAAATAGTATACAGATCGTCCCAGCAAAATCTTAAATACCCTCCTTAATGCAGCACATACGTGTACACACAAAATTTGATTTCTTGTTAACAAACGAAATTTTCTTTTGCTGTTAATGTTGTTTCCTTCAAGCCAAACAAAGTTCGTTGATGAGAAATATGGCAACGGATACCATAAATAAAGATTTGTTTGTATTGAAGGGGACCAGCATTACTTAAGCGTTTGGTCGGAACTGTGATTAAATTCTTAATTGAGTTATGCTAAGGCGACCAAAAAAATGGTTATGTATATTTTGACTATATATTATACCATAAAAATTTTATGCCATAAAAAAAGCCCAGGAACGCATTTTCAGAAAATAAGGTCCAGTTTTCTTTATATTTCTATCCTAGTTTGTAATTTCCTATTAACTTGGATAAAACACAATTTTTTGGATTGGTTTCGAAAATAGAAACCTTTTAGTCACGAAGTACACGTCACGCCCTTTCTCCCGATACCAAAATATCCTGGGCAGGATTGCACAGTGGGACATTTTTCCAAGTTAGTATTTTTCCATTAAATTGGATAAAACACAATTTTCTTGAGTGGTTTCGAATATAGCGACCGAGAACCAGAAAGAACACGTCACGGGCTTTCTCGTGATACCGAAATATCCTGGGCAGGATTGCACAGTGGCCCGATTTTATAAAAAATAGAGGTCCATTAGTGCGGTTTTATTTCTACAATATCTCAATCGTGACCTTATTTTCTGGGCCTTTGTTGTGGTATCAAATTTGTCGATTAGTTAATTTATTATTGGTCAAAAGTAGTCAAAATATATATAACCATGTTTTGGTCGCTTTAGCATAACTCAATTAATCCATTCGGTGCGCGGCTAAATCTGTCTGGTTTGTGTCTTAGCTATTTACAATTTATCATCAGGCACATGATATCCCCATCCTTATCAATTCCTGTCCAGCTCAGGGAAATATTTGAAGGATCTTTAATGGCCGATTCCATAGCTTTACAAAAATAGGGGGATGATAGAAGAGGAAATCTAATATTGGATGGCGAGTAAGTATGATAATTTATTTTTAATGGGAATTTGTCCGTCAATCTTGACTTTTCGTCAACAAATCGAATGGTCCATCAACTCATGTTTCTTATAATGAATTTACCCGTCCGAACCTGCCACCATGAACGTACAAAGTTCTACTAACGACTGTTATCCAGAATCGAATTACTTGAGTTGTGGAACAGTTGCGACCACGGTTGCCACAGTTCGTAGAATTCTACCAAAAGTTGTTGATTTTTTACTATTTGGAAGATTGGTAGAATTATTGATGGTTTGTTAGTTTTTGCAAAAATATTTCTCTCCAACTAAGATGTACTTCAAGTGTCAATATAAATTAAATGTTGGCCGAATTTTGACAAATTTTATATAGAAATAAGTTTTTCGGAAATTTTTCTTAAGAAATAAAGCGTTGACCAAATTTTCTATAGAAATAAAATCTTGGCCAAATTTTCTATGGAAATAAAATTTTGACTATATTTTCTATAGAAAGAAAATTTTGCCCAAATTGTCGATATAAATAAAATTCGCCCACTTTTCTATAGAACTAAAATGTTGACCAAATTTATCTAAATAGAAATTCTATCGGCCATAGAAATAATTTTTTATATAAATAATAAAAATAAAATAAATAAGTAAAATAAAATCAACAAAATTTCTATAGATACAAAATGTTGACAAATTATTCTATAGCAATAACATTTTCTACAGATAGAAAATTTTAACCAAATTTTCTATAAAAATAAAATTTTGACAAAATAAATATAATTTTTCTATAGAAATAAAGTGTTAACCAAATTTTCTAAAGCAATAACATTTTGTCGAAATTTTATATAAAAATACATTTTTAGGAAATTTTTCTATATAAGCAAACGTGCAAACAGGGCATTGTAGGAATATAGTTAAATTCATGGTCTAATTTGTTCATGAAGTGATCACCATAGGCCTTTATGTCTTATTTTTTGAATAATTCGATAAAGTGACCGGCAATAAGCATAATCAACATAATAAAAAGCAAAATATCGATAATTTTAAAGTTGGGGTATCACAAAAATGAATTTCGGAAGAGTACAACGTCCAAAAACCAACTGCGTCTCGAGTTATAAACAGTTGATGCACCAATAAGTTACTCTGCGGTAGAATAAAACCTAAGACTACGCCAAAAGAAGATCATATAATCAAAAGAACTATGCAACAATTCAATCAAGTATCATCCAAAGAAGTCAAAAATTAATTTCACCTGGGTATATATTATGGTGTGGAGGTGTTTTTCTGGACAAGTTATTGGCCCAATTTATAGAGTCGAGGGTATTAATGCTGTCGGAAGTATACAAAAATATTTTGTCCCATTTGATATTGCCATAAGCATTCCGAGAAATGCGCTCTACATGGATTATTCAG
Organism: Haematobia irritans; assembly: GCF_050003625.1. Classification (NCBI taxonomy): domain Eukaryota; kingdom Metazoa; phylum Arthropoda; class Insecta; order Diptera; family Muscidae; genus Haematobia; species Haematobia irritans. The sequence goes on along the minus strand of NC_134398.1, from coordinate 161,683,673 downwards.
CGCAATTATGACATCCAGCATATGTTTAAAGTAGTAAAACAATGGATTTCCGATGAAAAATTGCGGGTGCTTGACTGGCGTGCTCAGTCGCCTAATGTAAAAGTCATAAAATAACCTTTGGAAAGTCGTAAAAAGAAACGGATGTAACCAATTGGCGACTTAAAAATATATACCCATAAAGAAAATTTCATTAAAAATGTTTTCAAACAATTGTGAATACACCAAACTATTGAAAATATATTTAATATCAGAAACTACACCCTCAACAAAAATCGCTACTGTAATAACAGGTTGGCTGATAAGTTCCCGGTCTAACAAAGAAAAACACATTTTTTTTGTCAATTTTTTTTTTATTATTTAACATAGTTTCCTTCAAGAGCGATACAACGATTATAACGACCTTCCAATTTTTTGATACCATTTAGGTAGTACTACTTCCGTTTTGCCTCAAAATAGGCCTCAGTTTCGGCGATCACCTCGTCATTGCAGCCAAAGTTTTTCCCTGCGAACATCCTTTTGAGGTCTGAGAACAAGAAAAAGTCGCTGGGGGCCAGATCTAGAGAATACGGTGGGTGGGGAAGCAATTCGAAGCCCAATTCATGAATTTCTGCCAGCGTTCTCTATGACTTGTGGCACGGTGCGTTGTCTTGGTGGAACAACACTTTTTATACCCACCACCATAGAATGGTGACGGGGGTATAATAAGTTTGTCATTCCGTTTGTAACACATCGAAATATCGATTTCCGACTATATAAAGTATATATATTCTTGAACAGGGAAAAATTCTAAGACGATATAACGATGTCCGTCTGTCTGTTGTAATCACGCTACAGTCTTCAATAATGAAGCAATCGTGCTGAAATTTTGCACAAACTCGTGTTTTGTCTGCAGGCAGGTCAAGTTCGAATATGGGTTATATCGGTCCAGGTTTTGATATAGTCATCATATAAACCGACCTCCCGATTTGGGGTTTTGGGCTTATTGAAATCGAAGTTTTTATCCAATTTGCCTGAAATTTGAAATCTAGAGGTATTTTATGACCGTAAAGAGGTGTGCCAAAAAATGGTGAGTATCGGTCCATGTTTTGGTATAGCCCCCATATAGACCGATCTCCCGATTTTAATTATTGGGCTTATAGAAATCGCAGTTTTTATTCAATTTACCTGAAATTGGAAATCTAGAGGTATTTTATGACCATAACGAGGTGTGCCAAAAATGGTGAGTATCGGTCCATGTTTTAGTATGGTCCCCATATAAAACGACCTCCTGATTTTAATTCTTGGGCTTATAGAAATCGCAGTTTTTATTCAATTTAAATTGGAAATCTAGAGGTATTGTAGAACCACAAATGCGTATGCCAAAAATTGTGAGTATCGGTCCATGTTTTAGTATGGTCCCCATATAAAACGACCTCCTGATTTGGAGTCTTGTGCTTATAGAAACCGTAGTTTTTATCCAATTTGTCTGAAATTGGAAATCTAGAGGTATTTTAGGACCATAAAGAGGTGTGCCGAAAATGGTGAGTATCGGTCCATATTTTCGTATAGCCCCTATATATACCGATTTCCCGATTTTACTACTTGGGCTTCTAGAATCCGAAGTTTTTATCCTATTTGCCTGAAATTGGAAATCTAGATGTATTTTCGGGTCATAAAGAGGTGTGCCGAAAACGGTCCATATTTTAGTATAGCCCCCATAAGAACGATCTCCCGATTTAACTCCTTGGGTTTCTAGAAACCGTAGTTTTTATCTGATTTGCCTGAAATTGTAAATATTCTGGTATTTTATGCTCACAAAAACGTGTATCGGATTAAGTTTTTATCGGTAAATTTTGTAATGCCTCTATATAGACCGACTTCACTTCTTGATGGTGTAGAAGGCGCACTGATCATGAAAATTGCTCGAAACTCAATGTAAAATTTCCAGATTTTACTTCTACAGATTTAAGATTTCAAATCAAGACGTTATTTTATAATTTTCTTGCACACTTACAAGAGATGTTAATGATTCCTCTAAAACTCAAACAGAATCTGATATAGTCCTCATAGGTGAAATCTTTAAATTTATGTTCGGGAAGAGTCCTCAAGCCCTTCTGAAATTTCAAAGGAAACCCTAATATTTGGTTCATGGTGGTGGGTATTTAAGATTCGGCCATGCCGAACTTAGTGCTGTATATACTTGTTTCTTCTTCATATGAGGCCGTTTTGCCGCGATTTCCACCTTCAAATCCTCCAATAACGTCATATAATAGTCACTTTTGATGGTTTTTCCCTTCTCAAGATAATCGATCCATGCGCATCCCAAACAACAGAGGCCATTACTTTGCCAGAGGACTTTTGAGTCTTTCCACGCTTCGGAGACGGTTCACTGGTCGCTGTCCACTCAGCCGACTGTCGATTGGACTCAGGAGTGTAGTGATGAAGCCATGTTTCATCCATTGTCACATATCGACGGAAAAACTCGGGTGTATTACGAATTAACAGCTGCAAACACCGCTTAGAATCATGAACACGTTGTTGTTTTTGGTCAAATGTGAGCTTGCGCGGCACCCATTTTGCACAGAGCTTCCGCATATTCAAATATTGATGAATGATATGACCAACACGTTCCTTTGATATCTTTAAGGCCTCTGCTATCTCGATAAACTTCATTTTACGGTCATTCAAAATCATTTTGTGGATTTTTTGATGTTTTCGTCGGTAACCACCTCTTTCGGGCATTCACTGCGTTCGCCGTCCTCCGTGCTCATTTCACCACGCTTGAATTTGGCATACCAATCAATTATTGTTGATTTCCCTGGGGCAGAGTCCGGAAACTCATTATCAAGCCAAGTTTTTGCTTCCACCGTATTTTTTCCCTTCAGAAAACTGTATTTTATCAAAACACGAAATTCCCTTTTTTTCAATTTTTCCACAATAACAAACGTTGCTTCACAAAAGACGCTCTTTCTCACAAACTAATTGACTTACAGACGTCAAATTTTGACACGAATCATTTGAAGGTTGGTACTATATAAAAATAATATGCATTTAATACTAGAGACGCCATATATGTGTCAGACCGGGGACTTATCAGCCAACCTGTTATTGTGTTAAAAAATTTAAGTGTCAAACATATAATTTTTACACCCAAACATATAAGAAACAGTCTTTTCCGTCCATGTAGATAATTTGATTCGATCTTTTTTGGTATCAAATAGAAAATAGTTATTCAAGCTTGATCTTTAATATACCATTTACTTGACGCAATCGGCCATATAGTTTCTGAAATTAAATGAAATATATCTTTAGCAGCTTGGTGTACGGACAATCTTTTGAGATAGTGTACATTATACGGGGATTTTTATAAAGTAAACACATTATTACTCAATCATCACTTATCGAACCAATCGATGGTGAATAAACAGAAGAATATTATGAAACTCTTCAAAATGACCTAGTGAACGGATTTAGAGATATCAATAAATTTTATCGTCATGTTCTTTAGAATTGATAAGAGTTTAATGAGAGCTAATAAGAGTGCATATATGGCTAGACATAAGACAAAGAATGTAAATTCACGTAATCTGAGAAATGATTCTGAAGAACTAATAACTCATTAATAAATAATAATAAAACAAAACATTACAATTTTTCTATAAATATTATCTATTATTACTAGATATTTTATAAAAAAAATAGAAAAAAAGAGCAAAAACCTCAAAGTTGCATAAGAATGTCGATGTGACAATCATCTATAAATGTCTGCCAGTTGCATATGGTAGATTAGTACTGCAGTAACGGTTAAGGTAACACATCATAACATCGGGAAAACTATGGACATCAGAAGTTTTAAATTTATTTGTAAGTAGTTTCTATATTATATAAAATCAAAATAAATCAAAATTTCTCTCGATTTTAGTTTTAATCCTTGTACTGATTATACTACAAAATTGCAATGAAGTTACAGCGAATTCTATTCCTACTAATGAAGGAAGTTTACAGACAAGGTGTGAACTCAATAAATCATGTCCTATAACAACCAAAGCTACGACACCAGCACCCGCCATTATACCCCAGGAAGCCATCTGTCGACAATCGGCCCCATTTATGATGCTGACTCAACTTCTCTTGACAGAATGCCATGACTGTACAAATCCCAGTTGTTTATCTTCTCCCGAAGGTGCCTCATTTCCATATCCCAATCATTGTCAATATTTTTGGAAATGTCAAGGTGGTATGCCCACTCTGTGCTACTGTCCCAATGGTATGTGGTTCGATCGTGAACGTTCGATTTGCGACCTATGTCCTAATGTTTTAAACTGCCCGGCAAATATTAATTGAATGAAAGAACTAAATGGTAAAATGGCAATGGAATACTTCAAAAAGAAATGGAGTCGTTTTAGGTTTTATGAATATAATTACTCTGCTAAAAAACATAAATCTATATTGTATCGTTTTAAATAATTAAATAAAGTTGAGTTTTGCGTTCTCGATCCAAGCAAACAAATTTGAATTTATTAATTTTTGCTGCTTTTCTTCATGCGTTATCCCTTTTTGACAATGAAAAAAACTTTATATAAAACAAGTATATACAGCAGTAAGTTCGACTGGGCCGAATCTTATATACCCACCACTATGAATCAAATATAATAGTTTACTTTAAAAACTCTTCATCGTAGCGGGTTAATTGGTATTCCCAACAAAAAAAGCGTCGCCAAAAAAGTAATGAAAATGTTCTTTTTGGATCCGGAAGTGGTGCAAAATTGACGCAGAAGCGATGAATTTTACATGGGCTTGTCATAGGACGGAAGTCCTCCATTTCAACAGCCGTTGCACTGAATTTGCATCACTTTTTTAGGTGTGATCCGAATTCAATATTTTGGATGTAAATTAAAAAATTCTGTGATATTTTGTCATATAAATAATTTTCATAATTTTTTATAATTTTTAATGGATTCTAACGCTTGTCGGAAATGTTAGACCTCAAATATTTTCAAAAATTCACAATTTTTTCGGATTGGATTTATTATTTTTTTCGACAAAATTTAAATTATTTGTATCATTTTATGAATTTTTACTCTGTGTTTAACCTTTTTGAAACAAAAAAGTTAAAATTTCCCATTAAAAGTATGAAAAAACCAAGTTGTAAAAAATTTAATTAAAAGAACTTCCTGGGTAGTTAAAATAAAGAACATCATTGGGAGTGCATCTTCTGGAAGTGCTTTTAAAGTTGTGCCTTTGGAAGAACTTCCAAATTTTTTTGCTGGGATTATATAGAATTTCAGGGGGTTTGATGACAAATATTCTCCCAAGCAAATCAGTTCAACCAATACGCTTCCCGATGATGATTTTAAAGATTTTACCTATGAAGACTATATCAGATTCTGGATTATAAGACCGAATTTTGTTTGAGTTTTAGAGAAATCATAAACATATCGTGTAAATGATGAAATAACGCCTTGATTTGAAATCTTAAATGTGTAGATTTTTACCGCCATTATTTAAATGATTACGAAAGGATCAATTTTCATGGTCAGTGCGCCTGCTATACAATGAAAGAAGAGTTTTCTTTTCTGAGGAACGAAATTTTAGACAAGCAACATTTTCTTCTGACACAAATTTTAGAGACAATCGTTGAATCGCTTATAAAAAAAATCGGATTAATTTGCTATAAACGAAAATACTTTATACGAAAGGGGAACTTCATTTGCCTAAAATTTCATTCCGGAGGAAAATATCTTTTCTTCGGGTGTACCCTCAAGAAGTGAAATCGGTCTATGTCGATGCCTTACCAAATGAACCGGTAAAAATAAATGCGATACAAATTTTTGAGGGTCTAAAATACCAGTATAATTACCATTTCGGGCAAATCAGATTAAAACTTCGGTTTCTAGAAGTTCAAGAAGTTTATTCGGGAGATCAGTCTATTTGGAGGCTATATCAAAATATGGGTCGACACCCAGTATTCGGCTGACATATTTGTGGTCAGCCGGCTTCTAGAAGTCGTAGAAACACCCAGAAAAAAGTGCCTTCGAAACTAAAGGAAAAAATTTTCATCAATATAGTTTATCCACTTTATTTCCATTAAGGTACATTTTTGTGCAAAATAATAAAATTTACTCGTTTCAGTAAAAAAATCCTAAACTGTAAGCAGTTAGGAATAGTTCATTAACTAGAATAAGGCATGGAATTTTACTCATACTATTTTCTTCGCTGGGTATAAGAATTTACTACTGAAAAAGAAAATTTTATTCGCCGATAACAAAGCATTCGTAAAAATAAACAAAAACCGAACTAAAACCAAGTTTCCTCAAAATTAGTAAAATTTCTTATAAAATGATAATTGCGACTTCCTTTATAATAGAAAGTTTTTCATACATACGAACAACACTTGGCATAGAAAAATATTTTAGTTCATTCGTACTAAGAAGTATGCAATCCTTTAAAACTTAAGGAAACACACTTGTTAGAATATAGGAAATTTTCCTAAATTTCTATTGTCTACCTGTAATCGATACCTGTCATCGTAATCGATGTGTTTGCGCGTGGGTGTAATCGATATATTTGCGCGTCGGTTGTTTTTTTAGTTGGAATCGCGTTGTTTTGATATACGGAGAGATTGTTAAAAAATAATATGGTAAAATAATATAATAAATAACAAATAAAATATATAAAATATTTGTTATTTTAAATTAGTGAGAAAAATTTTCGTTTTTTTAAATAAATCTATCAACGTTCGTGATAGTGTATAAAGAAAGAAAACACCAGCAGAATAACAAACCTTTCATTTGTCTTCATTTTGGAATCTTCAATTATCAGGTAATATTCAGTGACGCTAACATTTTGCAACAAAAATGTTGTATGATTTTTTATATTTGTAGGTATTGAAATTGTAAAAGGAGGACAAAATCGTTAGGCAGCAACTTATTAAAAGTGAAAAGTACAAGAAGAAGAAAAAGTGCGTTTTACAGTTGATAATATCACACGGAAATTGGAAATAGTGGAATAATAAACTAATATTTCAAAGAGATTCGATGCTGTTGATTCTTAATAAATATATTCAATATATTAATAAAACATGTCTTTTATTGAAGATAAAATTGCTTATAGAAATAAATAAAATTGTATTTAAAAACGAAGGTAAGCAGTTCTAATTATGAAGTAAAAGTTTTACCACAAATGTGTAAGATTTGTCGAAATGAATGACAAAATTTCAATAAAATCATTCCATATATGAATTCAAATTAGTTAAATTTTTTCATTCTGTAGTATAGTGGTATATAAATATAGGAAAATGTTAACTAATATATGGAATGCATTATTCCTAATTTCTACGAAAATCACATCGTTCAAACAAATAAAAATGTCTTTGGCGCTATACGAAGTTCAACTTTCTTCACAATGAGTTCATTTTAACTTAAAGAAGGGGTCACTTTTTTCTGGGTGAATAAATTCGAAGGTATGTCTATATAAGGGATATACCAAAACTTGAACCGATACGGACCATTTTCGGCACACCTCTTTACGGTCCTAAGATACCACTAGATTTTTAATTTCAGGCAAATTGGATAAAAACTACGGATTCTAGAAACCCAAGAAATAAAGTCGGGAAATCGGTCTATATGGGGGCTTTACCAAAAGATGGACCGATATGCCCCATTTTCACCACACCTATTTGTGGTTTTAGAATATCTCTAGATTTCACATTTCATGCAAATCGGAGAGAAAATACAATTTCTAGACGCCCAAGAAGCAAAATCGGGAGATTGGTCTATATGGGGGAATATCAAAACATGGACCCATAAACATCATTTTCGGCACACCTTTTTATGGTACTAGAATAACTCTAGATTTCAAATTTCAGGCAAATTGGGTAAAAAATACGGTTTTTATAAGCCTATGACCCCAAATCGGGAGGTCGGTTTATATGGGGACTATATGAAAACTTGGACCATCTTCAAACTTGATCTGCCTGCAAACAAAAAACGAATTTGTGCCAAATTTCAGAACGATGGCGCCATTATTGAAGGCTGTAGCGTGATTACAACAGACAGACAGACGGACATTCATATATCGTCTTAGAATTTCTCCCTGATCTAGAATATATATACTTTATATAGTCGAAAATCGATATTTCGTTACAAACGGGATGACAAACTTATTATTCTATGGTGATGGGTATAAAAATGAGTAAATCTTTTAAGGTAGGTAGTCCAAAAACGAAGACATAGCAAGTAAATAGGGCCGTAAGTTGTGTCAGGCCGAATCTTATCTACCCTCCTCCATGGATTGAATAGAAACTTCTACTAAAGACTGTCATCCGCAATAGAAATAAAAATTTGACAAAATTTTCTATAGAAATAAAATTTTGACAACATTTTTTATAGCACTAAATTGTTGAAATAAAATTTTGACGAAATTTTCTATAGATAAACAATTTTGACAAAATTCTGTATAGCTCTAAATTGTTGACAAAATTTTCTATAGAAATAAAATTTTGAAAAAATTTTATATAGAAATAAAATTTTGACAAAATTTTCTATAGAAATAAAATTTTGTCAAAATTTTGGATAGAAATAAAATTTTGACAAAATTTTCTATAGAAATAAAATTTTGACAAAATTTTCTATAGAAATAAAATTTTGACAAAATTTTCTATAGAAATAAATTTTTGACAAAATTTAGTATAGAAATAAAAATTTGACAAAATTTTCTATAGAAATAATATTTTGACAACATTTTTTATAGCACTAAATTGTTGAAATAAAATTTTGACGAAATTTTCTATAGATATAAAATTTTGACAAAATTTTTTATAGAAATAAAATTGTGACAAAATTTTCTATAGAAATAATATTTTGACAAAATTTTCTATAGAAATAACATTTTGACAACATTTTCTATAGAAATAAAGTTTTGACAAAATTTTCGATAGAAATAAAATTTTGACAAAATTTAGTATAGAAAGTTGGTCCAAAAAAGAAGACATAACAAATATATACGGCCGTAAGTTCTGCCAGGCCAAATCTTATGTACCATCCACCATGGATTGCATAGAAACTTCTACTAAAGACTGTCATCCACAATAGAAATACAAATTTGACAAAATTTTCTATATGTTAGAAATAAAATTTTGACAACCTTTTTTATAGCACTAAATTGTTGAAATAAAATTGTGACCAAATTTTCTATAGATATAAAATTTTGACAAAATTTTGTATAGCTTTAAATTGTTGACAAAATTTACTATAGAAATAAAGTTTTGCCAAAATTTTCTATAGAATTAAAATTTTGACAAAATTTTCTATAGAAATAAAGTTTTGACAAAATTTTCTATAGAAATAAAATTTTGACAAAATCTTCTAAAGAAATAAATTGTTGACAAAATTTTCTATAGAAATCAAATTTTGACAAAATTTTGTATAGTAATAAAATTTTGACAAAACTTTCTATAGTAATAAAATTTTGGTAGATTATTTTTGTCGATATGAACCAAATGTCGTGTGATAGGGGATCGGCTATATATAACTGTAGACCGATATGGACCAATTTTGGCATGGTTGTTAGCGGCCATAGTAAATGTACCAAATTTCAACCGAATCGGATGAATTTTGCTCCACAAAGTGCTTCCAGCGGTCAAATCTGTAGGTCGATTTATATGGGGGCTATATATATATATATATATATATATATATATATATATATATATATATATATATATATATATATATATATATATATATATATATATATATATATATATATATATATATATATATATATATATATATATATATATATATATATATATATATATATATACAAAAAAATAACTGCAAATAAATATTAACAACTTTATTTGTATGTAAAATCTGCTGATGCTCAACAAATTTGTCTATTGAATAGAGGCATTTGTTGTTGAAATGTGTTTGTAGATGCTTGACAGACGAAATAATAGAAATATTCTGAATTTTCAACAAATTGTTTTGTTGCGAAAATAGTTGACTGCTATCGATATGAAAACAAAAACAAAAATACAAGACTGGTTACGCGCACATCGCTGAGAATATGTACGAAAGCTAAAAGAAGTATGCGAAGAATACCGTTAGAACAAAATGAGTATGAGCACATGCACGTGTATGATAGCAAGCAAAGAGTTTATTCATCGGAGAATACAGAAAAACATTTATAAATGTCTGTGAAAAATTTATATTTTTCATTTTTAAATGTGTTTGTTGTATGAGATAATTAATAAAACCATATTAAGATCGGGATTAGAGTTTATACAATTGTAATTAACTAGAATATATATCACTGGGCAAAAAGTTGTCAAAATGCTTGCTAGACCCTGGACTACTCAAATTTAAAATCGTCATACATTTACAAAACTGAGTATAGGATTTTCGACACAAAAATGTTACATGTTCCCCGTCCAAAAATAGCATTTTGGTCATATTTCTTCTCTGTTTGTACTTAACAAAATATCTCCAAAATTGTTCCGGCAATTTTGCAATTTTGGTGCAATTCAATTTCAATTTAATTTTTTGTCAATACACCAATAAATTTGTTACAGGTCATTGTTAGACTCCAACAATTCACATACAAATTTTTTCGTTCAAATTCAAAAATATTTGTTGAGGATTAAACGTAACGATCAACAACAAATATTTTGTACTATTGGATGCTCAACAAATTACTTACAAATTATGTTATTGAGAACACAAATTATTTGTTGCCTTCTGATGGTAACGATTGCTAACCACTTTTTTGTAATAATGGTTATTAAAAGTACAAATTAGTTTGTTGCAGGAAAATTAACAAATTTTGTTATTGGTTTTCCAACAAAAGTTATTGGTTCTCAAACTTATTTTTATCTGTGTATATATATATATATATATATATATATATATATATATATATATATATATATATATATATATATATATATATATATATATATATATATATATATATATATATATATATATATATATATATATATATATATATATATATATATATATATATATATATATATATATATATATATATATATATATATATATATATATATATATATATATATATATATATATATATATATATATATATATATATATATATATATATATATATATATATATATATATATATATATATATATATATATATATATATATATATATATATATATATATAAATATATATATATATATATATATATATATATATATATATATATATATATATATATATATATATATATATATATATATATATATATATATATATATATATATATATATATATATATATATATATATATATATATATATATTATATATGGACCGATATGGGCCAATTTTTTAATGGTTGTTAGAGACCATATACTACAAGTTGTGCAATATGTCCCATTGGCAATACCGTCCATCAATAACAACTACTTATGCCAAGTTTCAAGTCGATAGCTTGTTACGTTCGGAAGTTAGGACATGCTTAGGTCGACTCTGAATTTCACCACGACCCAGAATATATATACTTTATGGGGTCTTACAGCAATATTTCAATGTGTTACAAATGGAATGACAAAGTTAATATACCCCCCATCCTATTGTGGAGGGTATAAAAAAAATACAACTGTCCGGTTATTAAATTGAGCCACTGTATTTATGGGAGTTTTATCTGAAATATAGTCATATTTTTAAATTATGGTTTTAACTCTTCTTGACGTATTTATACTAAGTTTTTTTATTATTTTGGAATATCCGACTAATTGTGCTGAACTTGTCTCTAGATCTCAAGTTTGGTGCTCTTTGATGTAATCTCAAGCTCCTTTTAACCAGAGACGATAAATTCTCAATGGGATTGAAATCGGGGATTTGTGATAGCCTTTTGAGAATTTGAGAACTGTTTCCATCTCCATACTATTTTGTAAGTATACTTGGGTTTGCCGTCTTTTTGAAAAACAACTTGAACCTCAAGGTAGGCGCATACCTCCACAAACTTAGGCAAATTTAATTGCACAATTTCAAGGTTAGTCTCCTTTTTTCATGATTTCTTATCACTAACCAACGGCCAAGTGTGTCACCATCCCCATACCATGAAGCTTTCACTTCTATGTTTCACGTGATGTGGTGTTTTGGAGTCTTTTTCATTATCAGGTCATTACCAGTAATGTTCGGATATCGTTACCAGTAATGATCTATTGCATCAAATTTATTTCATCAGACCATTTAATTTATTTCCAGTCATCGTTGGCCAATCTTCGTGGGCCTTACTAGACATTTTATATTTAATAAAGATTGCAAAAAGTGAAAACATATTTTTATTGGCACATTGTTGGTACGCACATTTTGTGCAGATGAAAGTTATTATACCCTAAACACTATTGCCCATATGTAAAATAATTTATTGACAGTTTATCGAAGGAATTTATATGATAAAAGTAAAGTCTTCTTTAACGTTTTTTTGCATATGGGGGTATGTGTTTTAGGGATTATTGATATACTTTTCTTTCAAACAAATCTTTTTACTTCGAAAAGAAAATTTCAAACTATGTTCGATGGCCAAAAATTGCTTTTAAGAGAAACGATTTGTTTTGCCTATCCAATATTCGGAATAATCGTTGATCATTTATTAATAGAGGTCCAGTCTCGTACACTTATCCATTTTCGACCCATCAATGTGATAATTATTTTCCTGTGCTGTTTTAAAACTCCTACACTGAATGTAAAGTTTTCTTTTCTGAGGAATGAAATTGTAAACAAAGGAAGTTTTCTTTTGACTTTACAACATTTTTTATAAATTCATGTTTCTTTTCTCTTTTTTTTCGAATGGTCCCATCGCCCACTTTCCCGCCCCTTCCGTCCGTGAGGGCCTCGTCCCCATAACGTAGGGACAGCGTACACACCATGATCCGGACCATGGCGGGGTGGAGGCAGAGGGATTTGACCAGCTACAGAGAAAGACTCATCAGTCGGGTATATTAAAACACAAGATCAATATTAGGTTATTCAATAAAACTAATGTATTAGTTATCCAAATATGCTAAAATTCTAGACTTCATCATATCAATACTAAGGTTAGTGCCAACTAGATGATAGATTGAATTAAAAATAATACACATCCTACGAATAGGCTCCACAAAAGCACAATTCGAACGTTGAAAATCAATATAAAGAAACTGGTAATTCCTAGATGCCCTAAAAGGAACATTTATCCTAATCCTAGATATCAATTCCGAACATGGAATATCCCCACTATACATCATCATGGAGCTCAACATCGTCCGTCATGGAGCTCAACATCGTCCTAAGAGTAGGCAAATTAATCAGCCTCAATCTAGAAGTGTATGAAGGAAGAACAAAGTCACTGTACCAACGAAGATGTGTCAAAGCGAACAACAAGAACTGCTTCTGAACCGATTCTATCCTATCAATGTAAACTTCATACTGAGGATCCCACACGATAGAACCATACTCTAGAATGGGTCTAACAAGGGCAGTAAAAAGCCTCCTTATAACATAAGGGTCCGAAAACTCCTTCGCCCAACGCCTACGATCCATAACAATGCCAAGATCAACAAAAGAAACAACCTATTCCAATAACGAGCCCCGTATACTATACGGAATATCAATAGGCCTAGACCTAAAGAATCGCATAGACTTGCATTTCTTCAAGTTCAAATCCATCAGATTTACCCTACACCAATCATCAAAGCTATCCAAATCACCTTGTAATAAATGCACCTGATCAGAATTAACAAACGAGGAGAATAACTTAACGTCGTCAGCATACATCAAAATCCTAGAGTTAACCACGGACTGAGGTAAATCATTTATAAATAACAAAAATAAGACAGGCTCCAAATGACTACCCTGAGGCTCACCTGATGGGACATCAAAGCACCTTGAATAGGAATCACCAAAAGACACAATCTGCGTACGGCAATCAAGATACGACGAAATCCAAGCCAAAAGTGCACTGGCCAATCCAATCCTATCCAGCTTATATAACAAGAGCTTATGATTCACCCGATCAAAAGCCTTACTAAAATCCGTATAAATAACATGAGTCTGATTCCTAACAACAAACTGATTAATAACATGAGAAGTAAATTCCACCAAGTTCATAGTAGTCGATAGGCCCTTACGAAAACCATGCTGGCAGGGATCCAGTATCGAAGAAATGCCATGCGACAAAACATCAGTCACCATCTTTTCAAAAACCTTGGGAATAGGACTCAATTTTGCTATCCCTCTATAATTACCCACATCAAAGGGGCTCCCCGGCTTATGAAGTGGTACGACAAAAGAGCTCCTCCATCTTAGAAGGAAATAACCGAACCTCAATGAACTATTAAATCACATCGACAATGGAGCAGAGAGACATTCGGAGCAAAACCTCAGAATTATCCCAGGAATCCCATCTGGACCACCACTGGTGGACGCCTCAACCCCACCCAAATACCCAGACACAGACAGACTATCAAATAATGGAATTGCCACCCTATCAAGCGACTAATAGAATAGGGATATGAACCATCAGCATCATAAGCACCCTTTCTATAAACAGATTCAAAATAGCCCGCGAAACAGTCCGCAATGGACTGGTCACCATAAAAGTCAACACTATCCCTCCGGATCTTCGAAAGCCTAGTCGAAGACTTAAAAAGACCTCGGTTTACAATGAATGTCACCTCTAACCTTATCACTGTAACGAACATAACACGCTCTTGATTCCATATTATAAATAGACCTAGCGACAGAGTACCGAGCATAATCAATATCAGATTCCGTTCTCTTATAACGTCTAAAACATCTATTCCTATCATTCCTGAGTTTCGTCAACACAGGAGAATACCATGGTCGATTCCTAGGGAAATCCACCCTTCGCCTAGGTACAGTCCGTAACACAAAACCGTCCAAAACCTTGTAGAAATTATCAACAGCCATATCGATATCAGACAACCGATCACATCTACAAACAGAGCTCCAGTCAACACCCGAAAGAAGCGAATTCAACAAATCGAAATTCGTCTTCTTAAAACATAGTGAAAATACCTCATCCCGAACAGCAACCATTTGAGACTCATGAGCAACATCCAAGAGGCAAAGAGAGAAAGCAGGGTGATACCTATGCTCAGGATCACATCTGGACAAATCAAAATTATAAGGATCGTCTACAAAAACCAAATCAAGAATCTTCCCAAAGAAATTCATAACTCCATTTATCTGACCCAAACCAGCATCAAGAAAAAGATTCAAAAAAGTCGTCACCCATCGCGATCCACTAGAAGTAGTCAGTGGAGTCAACGCCTCCGTATCAGGCAAGTCGAGCCAAGACACCATAGGCAAATTAAAATCGCCCAAAACCACGATCCTGTCCAAATCATTCATTCCAGACATAATACTATTTATTGCCACAAAGGAAATCCTTTTCAACTAAGGCGAATTTCGCTTGTATAGTATTCCGTTCCGGAGGAAAGTCTTTTTTCTTTGAGTGAAGGATGTTGGGTGCCAAATTTTAAACTCGAAACATCATTGTTCACGAAATTTTAATTTTTAAATTTTGTTTGGTATTATCGAAAATCTAAAACTTTATCTTTGCAAAAATCAAAAAATTATTTCTGCCACATTTGTGGTATTGGAAAATCAAAATAGTGTTTGGCTTTGAGCTAAATCAAACGCTTATGCCGAATTTCAGAATGATCATATTTAAATTTCGAGATAAACTTTACCCTTTACTTATTCTGAGAAGATTGGTATATAACTCAAACAGGGTTTCAAACTTCTAGTGATGGGCATTACCTATAAATGCAAGAACTTGCAACACTCTTTACAACCCTAATGGAAAAGAGTATAAGAAAAAATACAACTTTGTAATCAATATTACCCTACATCCCATTCTCGGATACTTAATCAAATTAATTTCACTTTTGTTAACATTTCACAAAGAAAGGAAAAAAACGAAGAAAAACTTTTCTCAAAGAATTTCAAAGAAACCAATATAAAACAGGCAAAGGTTATCTTTTATATTGACTTACAGAGCAAACCATAAAAGTTCTACCAAAAACATATATATCCACTCACACCGATACAACCACAATACCAACAAATCTTATACTCTGTGTAACGAGATTGAGAATGTCTGTTTGTTTTCTCTTTTACAGCAAAGTTACTTGAGAACGGAAAAAATATACCTGGCCCTTGCAACATCAATGGCAGCCGAAAACATTCAACACAAAGGACCAACATTATTCTAGAAATGAGATGAGGTGAGGCAATACAATACTGGTCCATGCCATCATATACTCCTCCAATACGTTTTGATGGCGAGAAGAGGGTGGCAAAAGTTAAAACCTAATTTAGCTAATGACAGATGAACAGCATCAATGAATGAGAGATTCTCAATGAAAGAGAGTGAATGATGATGAACTAAATGGAACCAGGTATGAAATGAATCCTTAAATGAATGAGCATAAAAGTTTTTTTTGTTCCTTTTGTATGTGTTTGATGGTCTGTTTCCTTCATGGAGAACAATGAACAAGTTTTCTATTTCTGTTTGTTTTTCTTTGTTTTCTTCGTGTGAGTGTGAGATGTTCACGTAAAGATATGAAAATGAAATTAACCAATACAAAAAACACCTGAGCACCATATTCACCCGACGAGAAGACAATAATAGATGCCAAAGAGCGGAAGATAAAACTGAACTTTCACTTTTAGTGAAATTAAGAAGTCAACCATTATCATATAATCGAAGGGAACATATGCTAAATTGATAACAGCAAGTAATGATATAAGTGTAATTAGGGTTTGGAAAAAAATTGATGTCATGTCCACTTTTGATGTTTTTTGAGATTATTGGTAAGAATTTATAATTCGGAAAATGATTACATTTTTAGTAAGTCTAAAGTTGGTCGGGGCCGACTGTATCATATCCACCACTTCACCACTTTTACCCAAAAAAAAAGAACCCACCACGAAAGAAAATGTAGGTTTTTTTTATAAAATTTTAACTAAAATAGTTTTCTAATTGAAACATGGTATTAATAAGTAGATACTTTTTTTGTTAAATTAAAGAAAAAATTTTTTAAAACTAAATAGTAAATTGTTTTCTGTTGTTTTAGATAATTTCATAAAATGTCTTTAGCGCTATACGAATAACAGGTACAAGTTTATTTAAATTTACTCTTTTTTGAGAGAATTATAAACTCAATTTTAACAACCTTCTCCCATTTTAGGAAAATATGAACTATTTTATTTTGTTGTAGTAAAATTTTGTACTATATTTGTATACAACTTTTTATACCCTCCACCATAGAAATATTAACTTTGTCATGCCGTTTGTAACACATCGAAATATTGCTCTAAGACCCCATAAAGTATATATTCTGTCGTGGTAAAATTCTGAGTCGATCTGAGCATGTCCGTCCGTCTGTTGAAATCACGCTAACTTCCTAACGGAACAATCGACTTGAAACTTGGCACAAGTAGTTGTTATTGATGTAGGTCGGACGGTATTGCAAATGGGCCATATCGGTCCACTTTTACGTATAGCCCCCATATAAACGGACCCCCAAATTTGGCTTGCAAATCCTCTAAGAGAAGCAAATTTCATCCGATCCGGCTGAAATTTGATACATGGTGTTAGTATCTGATCTCTAACAACCATACAAAAATTGGTCCACATCGGTCCATAGTTATATATAGCCCCCATATAAACCGATCCCCAGATTTGAACTCCGGAGCCTCTTAGAGGAGCAAAATTCATCCGGTCCATTTGAAATTTGGTATATGGTGTAAGTATATGGTCTCTAACAACCATGCCAAAATTGGTCCATAATTACATATAGCCCCCATATAAACCGATCCCCCGATTTGGCTTGCGGAGCCTCTAAGAGAACTAAATTTCATCCGATCCGGCTGAAATTTGGTACATGGTGGTAGTATATGGTCTCTAATAACCATGCAAAAATTGGTCCACATCTGTCCATAATTATATATAGCCCCCATATAAACCGATCCCCCGATTTGGCTCGCGGATCCTCTAAGATAAGCAAATTTTATTCGATCCGGCTGAAATTTGGTACAGGGTGTTGGTATATGTTCTCTAATGACCATGCAAAAATTGGTCCACATCGGCCCACAATTATATATAGCCCCCATATAAATCGATCCCCAGATTTGACCTCCGGAGCCTCTTAGAGGAGCAAAAGTCATCCGATCCGATGGAAATTTGGTCCGTGGTGTCAGTACATTGTCTCTAACAAGCGTGCAAAAATTGGTCCATATCGGTCCATAATTATATAGCCCCCATATAAGCCGATCCCCAGATTTGACCTCCGGAGCCTCTTAGAGGAGCAAAATTCATCCGATCCGGTTGAAATTGGGTACGTGGTGTTAGTATATGGTCTCTAACAACCATGCAAGAATTGGTCCATATAGGTCCATAATTATATATAGCCCCCATATAAATCGATCCCCAGATTTATCCTCCGGAGCCTATTGGAGGATCATAATTCATCCGATCCGGTTGAAATTTGGAACGTTGTGTTAGTATAAGGCCGCTAATAACCATGCCAAAATTGGTCCATATCGATCTATAGTTATATATAGGCGATCCCCAATCACACAAAAATTGGTCCTTATCGGTTCATAATCATGGTTGCCACTAGAGCCAAAAATAATCTACCAAAATTTTATTTTTATAGAAAACATTGTCAAAATGTTATTTCTATAGAAAATTTTGTCAAAATTTTATTTCTATAGAAAATTTTGTCAAAATTTTATTTCCATAGAACATTTTGTCAAAATTATATTTCTATAGAAAATTTTATCCAAATTTTATTTCTATAGAAAATTTTTTCCAAATTTTCAATAGAAAATGTTGTCAAAATTTTATTTCTATAGAAACTTTAAACTTAATCGGCCTTTTTTAGTTTAATATATACCAAGTATGGGCTATGTGGTATATATTACGGTGATAGGTAGTTTTAAGATACCTTGCCATGGTGGAGGGTACATAAGCTTCGGCCTAGCCGAACTGACGCCCGTATATATGTTAGTAAGTCTAATGTTGGGCGGGGCCGACTGTATCATATCCACCACTTCACCACTTTTACCCAAAAAAAGAACCCACCACGAAAGAAAATGTAGGTTTTTTTAATAAAATTTTAACTAAAATAGTTTTCTAATTGCAACATGGTATTAATAAGTAGATACTTTTTTGTTAAATTAAAGAAATTTTTTTTAAAACTAAATAGTAAATTGTTTTCTGTTGTTTAAGATAATTTCATAAAATGTATTTAGCGCTATACGAATTACAGGTACAAGTTTAGTTAAATTTACTCTTTTTTGAGAGAATTATAAACTCAATTTTAACAACCTTCTCCCATTTTAGAAAAATTTGAACTATTTTATTTTGTTTTAGTAAAATTTTGTACTATATTTGTATACAACTTTTTATAACCTCCACCACAGAAATATTAACTTTGTCATGCCGTTTGTAACACATCGAAATATTGCTCTAAGACCCCATAAAGTATATATTCTGGGTCGTGGTGAAATTCTGAGTCGATCTGAGCATGTCCGTCCGTCTGTTGAAATCACGCTAACTTCCGAACGGAACAAGCTATCGACTTGAAACTTGGCACAAGTAGTTGTTATTGATGTAGGTCGGACGGTATTGCAAATGGGCCATATCAGTCCACTTTTACGTATAGCCCCCATATAAACGGACCCCCAAATTTGGCTTGCAAATCCTCTAAGAGAAGCAAATTTCATCCGATTCGGCTGAAATTTGGTACATGGTGTTAGTATCTGGTATCTAACAACCACGCAAAAATTGGTCCATATCGGTCCATAATTATATATAGCCCGATCCGATCCCCAGATTTGAACTCCGGAGCCTCTTAGAGGAGCAAAATTCATCCGATCCATTTGAAATTTGGTATATGGTGTAAGTATATGGTCTCTAATAACCATGCAAAAATTGGTCCATATCGGTCCATAATTATATATAGCCCCATATAAACCGATCCCCAGATTTGGTTTGCGGAACCTCTAAGTAAAACAAATTTCATCCGATCCGGCTGAAATTTGGTACATTGTGTTAGTATATGGTCTCTAACAACCATGCAAAAATTGGTCCGCATCGGTCCATAATTATATATATATATACCCTTCACCATAGGATGGGGTATATTAACTTTGTCATTCCGTTTGTAACACATAGAAATATTGCTCTAAGACCCCATAAAGTATATATATTCTGGGTTATGGTGAAATTCTGAGTCGATCTAAGCATCTCCGTCCGTCCGACTGTTGAAATCACGCTAACTTCCGAACGAAACAAGCTATCGACTTGAAGCTTGGCACAAGTAGTTGTTGTTGATGTAGGTCGGATGGTATTACAAATGGGCTATATCGGTCCACTTTTACGTATAGCCCCCATATAAACGGACCCCCAAATTTGGCTTGCAGACCCTCTAAGAGAAGCAAATTTCACCCGATCCGGCTGAAATTTGGTACATGGTGTTAGTATATGGTCTCTAACAACCATGCAAAAATTGGTCCGCATCGGTCCATAATTATATATAGCCCCCATATAAACCGATCCCCCGATTTGGCTTTCGGAGCCTCTGAGAGAAGCAAATTTCATCCGATCCGGCTGAAATTTGGTACATGGTGTTAATATATGGTCTCTAATGGCCATGCAAAAATTGGTCGAAATCGGTCCATAATTATATATAGCCCCCATATAAACGGATCCCCAGATTTGACCTCCGGAGCCTCTAAGAGAAGCAAATTTCATCCGAGTCAGTTGAAATTTGGTACATTGTGCTAGTATATGGCCGTTAACAACCATAACTAACTAGTTCCATATCGGTTTATAGTTATATAGCCCTCAGATAAATCGATCCCCAATCACACAAAAATTGGTCCATATCAATAATTGTATATAGCCCCCATAGGTTAGGTTAGGTTAGGTTAGGTGGCAGCCCGATGTATCAGGATCACTTAGACTATTTATTCAGTCCATTGTGATACCACATTGGTGAACTTCTCTCGTATCACTGAGGGCTGCCCGATTCCATGTTAAGCTCTATCACAAGGGACCTGTTTTTTATAGCCGAGTTCGAACGGCGTTCCACATTGCAGTGAAACAACTTAGAGAAGCTTTAAAACCCTCAGAAATGTCACCAGCATTATTGAGGTGGGATAATCCACCGCTAAAAACTTTTTGGTGTTCGGTCGAAGCAGGAATCGAACCCACGACCTTGTGTATGCAAGGCGGGCATGCTAACCATTGCACCACGGTGGCTCCCTTACCAAATGTTAATATCACCCAGAATAAGCAAACATTGTCTAATACAGTAGCGTCAGTCCGTCTTATCTAAATTTTAATAATCCATCCCATACAATGCATTCCAGTTGTTCCCGAAATTCATTTCATTTACCTGGTCCATAGAAAATTTTGTGTATATTAGACAACAATTAACATTAACAAAATACCACAGGACATCATAAGTACAGGTATTTTAATGGCATATGAAAACCACATACCAGACATCCTAATAGTTTTGCATCCTTTCACAATATACCACAATTTTTTTTCCCTTTCCATTATTTCGAAGGAGAGAGGTAAAAATCCAGTATTCTATAATTATACAGAAGAAACGAACATAAACTGATTTACGTTAACAGTTGTTACCATTTGTTCTACAAATTAGTCTATCTTCAGCTCCGTATTCCTCCATATACCGTATCATAGTCGTTGTGAAAGGCAAAGTATTGCAATCATCAGCAGATGTTGGACAATGTTTTCTTCATTCAAGAACACAGGTCAAGAGACACAATCATTATCGTTGTCCTGTTGTCTGGTTTTATGTAGCCCCATCAACGGACAAAAATGATGTCATTACGGAAAATGTATTTAGTATACGTGTGTGTACTCCTTCCATGAAGTAGTCCAGTACAATAATGTATGAGATCATGAGGACATTCATGATGTTTTTGGCTTTTGTTTTAAGATATTTTGTACAACGTGTTAGTTAATTAATTTTCTCACATAATACAAATTAAGGTAGTCAAATATGTGACAGGTTCTGGATTCCAAAGATATATAACGAATAAATCTCGCGTATAATTGGGCCAGTATGACTCTAATGTACCATCCATTATGGATTGCGTAAAAAAAAAAATTTATACGAAAGACTGTCGTCCATAATCGGATTACTTGGATTTTGCTAACATTGTCTTCTAAATTGTAAAGATTCTATATTAAACAAAAAAAGACAGATTAAATACCAATGTAAGCCAATTGAGTTCTTAACTCGTTTATATAGAGGAGTGTATAAATAATTATGAACCGATATGAAACAATATTCGCACGGTACAGAATCAAATTGCAACCAGATCGGATGAAATTTGTACATCCATGGGGCTCTAGAAATCATATTTGGGAATCGGTTTATATGGGAGCTATACCAATGTGAAACGAATTTTATATGATTAATATTAAGCAAATACTGACATCACGTACCAAATTTCAATCGGATCGGATGAAATTTGCCCCTCCAGAAAGCTTCGAAAATCAAATCTATACCCATGTTCTGTATTTTTAGTGAGAACTTCTCACATCGAGAAAGCATGAAATAAAAGATTCCATTGTTCCTCGATTTGTGAGTAAAACCAGTCTCTAAGAATATTCGAATAGAACTAAATGAGTTTTTGGAATATTCCAGTCAACTGTCAAAAAATGTACACCCAAAAAGTGAACCCACCATGAAAGAAAATGTAGATTTATTTCAGAAAATTTTAAGTAAAATAGTTTTCAATTTGCAACATTTTACAAATAAGTTAAGTTAGTTCTGTCACATTGAAGAAAATTTATGAAAATTAATAGTTTTTTCTTCTCTTTAAGGAATATGTTTCTGAAATACTTTTCTAATGAAATTACTTCGAATTTGAATAGTACACACTAAGACCTATCCAATGGTGGTAGTTTCGTTTTGGAACTCCGAAGGGTTTTCGCACAGTGGCCTCGTTGATGTAAATTAACTCTGAAAGTATTTTTCCATTTTCGCACAGTGGCCTCGTTGATGTGAATTAACTCTGAAAATATTTTTCAATTTTCCGCTTTCTGAAATACTTTTCTAATGAAATTATTTCGAATTTGAATAGTACGCACTAACCCCGTTTTGGAACCCCGAACGGTTTTGGCACAGTTGTCCCTTTTTTTGTTAAACAACATTTTAATTTTGCCGGTTTCTAAATTATTTTTGTGAGAAATTTGTTCGAATTAAGGATACTTAGATCCGTCTCTAACGAATTCTATCAAATTCCATTTAAAAATTCTTAGCGTTTTCAAGAAAATAATATATTTATAAATTTTAAATTCGAATTTAATTATTTAAATTCGAATTTAAAATTACATACAAGGTGCTGGTTTGTGTCTCGGCTAAGGCCTCTGCCGCAATTTTAAATTCGAATTTATCTTCACACACATGCAAGAATATATATCGCCTATCAGGCAGCGACCCGTTATAGCTGATATCAGGAGTGATATCTGACGTCTTGAAAACACTAAGATATCTAGTGTGCGGTTTAAGTTTAGATGGGGGCCATATTTGCTTAGTGTCGTTGCAACCTTTACACTGCTCCCATCGGACATTCGCCATCATAACAGCCTTTTCACGAAGTATGAACTTGCATGTAGCCAGAGGCAGACCAACTGATTCTAGTTGCCCTGAATATCACACCTTAAGAAGTGTTGCAAATTCAGTGCAACAGCTGTTGAAATGCAGAACATTCGTCCTATGACAAGTCCATGTCAAATTCATCGCTTCTGCGCCAATCTTGCACCACTTCCGGATCCAAAAGTATTATTTTCATACTTTTTTGCAAGATCGTCATGATCAAATCGGAACGTCAAGGGAAATATAATTACGTGACCTAAACAAGTAAAGCTCCAAATTGGGCACTGGTCTTTGTAAACCTAAGATTTCCAATTTCAGGCAAATTAGATAAAAATTACGGTGTGTAGATGTCAAAGAAACCGAATTGGGGAGTTCGATTTATATGGGGTCTACATCAGAACCTCGTCCTATATAGCCTATCTTTGTCGTAGAATATCGGAAATACAAAGAATATGTAATTAGGTGACCTAAACAAGAAAAGAACTGATAAACTACTGAAAGTCGGTGGGATATTACTAGATGTAGATAATCTAGGCTTCAATTGGTACTTAAAACTATTACCTCCACATCTTTTAACACATTTAGTGTTAACATTGAAATTTTTCTGTTCTGTCATACATATATATTTACCAATTACTTACTATACATAATAATTTTAGAAATAGGACACAAAAGACCATTATATTAGGCACTTCCAAGATACCAGCACGATTGAAACAAACATTTCCAAAATTACAATAGTTATGAGTGCAGTGGCAACAAAGAGCATCATTCTGTGTACAGTAATCAATGGGACCGCAGAAGCGCCTTATTGCGTATTTTCGTTCTTCTCCTAGGAAGTCGAAAATATCTTAAAATATGATCACAACTTTTGAACTTACTTACCATTCGTTTCATTTCCCCATACACCTTTGACCATGGCACAGACCCCTTCGCATGTTGTCACAAAAGTAGTATTGTCCGATCTTTTTAAATTCTCACATCCTTCATCATCTCTTGTATTGCAAGAAAAGCATTCAATGCCTAATACTAGAAGAGGGTTATCACAAATAGTTTTTATTAGATATTATATTGATTTATATCGCATATTACCATCTTTGAAAATAGCACATGAAAAAATCGAAATTAACAAATATTTTATTAGCAAATTCATTTCCCAATCCCTGTTATTTTGTAAACAAATAAATACTAATAATGTCTATAGTGACAAGTAACACATAAAACAAACTTCAAAGTTACATTGTTAAAGATAGAAACACAACTATGACGATAGCGCTTTGCAGTTGAAAATACTATATTTCCCAGCAAAAAAATTGGAAAAATTGGAATTCTGAAGGCACAACTTTAAAAGCACTTCCAAAAATGTCCTCCCAAAGATGTTCTTTATTTTAACTGCACAGGAAATTCATTTGAGTCAATTTTTTTTATTACTCGCTTTTTTCATATTTTTAATGGGAAATTTAAAATTTTATTATTTCAAATAGGTTAACAACAGATTACTCGTAATAATTAATTAAATACTGCAAATTCTTTAAATTTTGCCAAAAAAAATGCTAAATCTTTTCTGGAAAAATTGAGAATTTTTGAAAATATTTTATGTCAAACGTTCCAGTCAAGCGTTATAATGCGTTAGAAATCATGAAAAATTTTAAAAATTATTTATTCGTCAAAATATCACAAAATTTCTTAATTCACATCCAAAACACTGAATTCGCATCACACCTTGAGAAGTGATGCAGTGCAACGGATGTTGAAATGGTGGACATTCGTCCCATGACAAGCCCATGTTAAATTCATCCCTTCTGCGTCAAGTTTGCACCACTTCCGGATCCAAAATGAACATTTTCACTACCTTGGCGACGCTTTTTTTGCTGTGCTCAAAATACACATCTCCTCATTAACTTATTTTACCCTCCGCAATAGAATGGGGGATATCCTAACTTTGTCATTCCGTTTGCAATGCATCGAAATATTTTCCTGAAACCAAGGTCTTGGTGAAATTCTGAGTCGATTTCCGTCCGTCTGTTGAAATCATCCCGACTTCCGAAAGAAACAATCTATAGGATTGGCCCAAGTAGTTGTTATTAATGTAGGATGGTAATGCAAAATTTTGTCAAAATTTTATTTCAAGAGGAAATTTTGCCACATTTTATTTTTATAGAAATTTTTTTCAATTTTTGTTTTGTAGAAAATATTTTCAAAAGCTTAATTTTATAGAACATATTGTCAAAATTGTATTTCTAAAGAAAATTTTGTTTAAATGTGATTTCTTTAGAAAACTTTATTTCTATAGAAAATTTTGTCAATTTGTTTGTAGAAAATATTTTCAAAAGCTTATTTCTATAGAACATATTGTCAAAATTTTATTTCTACAAACATTTTTCTTAAATTTTATTTCTATAAAAAATTTTCTCAAAATTTTATTTCTATAGAAAATTTTGTTAATATTTTGAAAATATTTTCTTATTTTTTTATTTCTTTAGAAAATTTTGTCAAAATTTTATTTCTATAGAAAATTTTGTCAAAATTTTATTTCTTTAGAAAATTTTTTTAGAATCTGATTTCTATATATTTGTCAATGTTTTTTTTTTTTTTTTTTTTTTTGTTAGAAAATATTTTCAAATGTTTATTTCTATAGAACATATTGTCAAAATTTTATTTCTAAAGAAAATTTTGTTTAAATGTGATTTCTATAGAAAATTTTGTCAATTTTTTTTTAGTAGAAAATATTTTCAAAAGCTTATTTCTATAGAACATATTGTCAAAATTTTATTTCTAAAGAATTTTTTTTTTTAAATTTTATTTCTATAAAAATTTTTCTCAAAATTTTATTTCTATAGAAAATTGTCTCAAAATTTTATTTCTATAGAAAAATTTCTCAAAATTTTATTTGTTTGGAATAATTTCTCAAAATATTATTTCTATAGAAAATATTGTCAAAATTTTATTTCTATAGAAAATTTTCTCAAATTTTTATTTCTATAGAACATTTTCTCAAATTTTTATTTCTATAGAAAATTTTTTCAAAATTTTATTTCTATAGAAAATTTTCTAAAATTTTATTTCTATAGAAAATTTTCTCAAAATTTTATTTCTATAAAAATTTTTGTCAATATTTTTTTCTGCAGAAAAGTTTCTCAAATTGTATTACTACAGAAAATTGTCTCAAACTGTTATTTCTAAAAATATTATTTCTATAGAAAATTTTCCCAAAATTTTATTTCTATAGAATAATTTCTCAAAGTTTCATTTCTATAGCAAATGTTCTCAAAATTTTATTTCTATAGAAAATTTTTACAAAATTTTATTTCTATAGAAAATTTTGTCACTTTTTATTTGTATAGAAAATTTTGTCAAAATTTTATTTCTATAGAATTTTTTTTTCAAAATTTTATTTCCATAGAAAATTTTGCTAAAACTTATTTCTATAAAAATTTTTTTCAAAATTTTATTTCTATGGAAAAATTTTGTCACTTTTAATTTCTATAGATTTTTTTTTTCAAAATTTTATTTCTATAGAAAATTTTGTTTAAATCTTATTTCTATATATTTGTCAATGTTGTTTTTTGTTTTTAGAAAATATTTTCAAAAGTTTATTTCTACAGAAAATTTTGTCAAAATTTTCTATAATTATACCCTGCGCCACACTGTGGAACAGGGTATTAAATATAACATATTAGTGCATATGTTTGCAATACCCATAAGGAGACGAGATAAACACATGGTGTCTTTGGCAATAATGTTCAGGGTAGGTTCCTGAGTCGATCTAGCCATGTCTGTCTGTCCGTCTGTCTGTGAACATATTTTTGTGATCCAAGTCTAGGTCGCAGTTTAAATCCAATCGCCTTCAAATTTGGGACAAGTTCCTGTTTTGGGTCCGAATAGAACCCTATTGATTTTGGAAGAAATCGGTTCAGATTTAGATATAGCTCCCATATATATCTTTCGCCCGATATGGACTTATATGGCCCCAGAAGCCAGAGTTTTACTCTAATTTGCTTGAAATTTTGCACCAGGAGAACAATAAGTACTATAGTCAGGTATGCCTAATTCTATTGAAATCGGTTCAGATTTAAATATAGCTCTCATAAACATCTTTCGCCCGATATAGACTTATATGGACCCAGAAGCCAGAGTTTTAGCCCAATTTGGTTGAAATTTTGCACTAGGAGTACAATTAGTAGTGTAGTCAAGTGTGCTAAATTTAATTGAAATCGGTTCAGATTTAGATATAGCTGCCATATATATCTTTCACCCGATTTTCCATCATATGACCACCGAGTTCAAAGTTGTAGACCGATTTACGTGAAATTTTGCACAGAGAGTAAAATTAAAATACTAAGTATGCATGATTTGATATAGTTTCGAAAATGTGGATTTACAAAGTGGTGCAGGGTATAATATAGTCGTCCCTGCCCGACTTCCTTACTTGTTTTTATACCCTGCGCCACACTGTGGAACAGGGTATTATAAGTTAGTGCATATGTTTGTAACACCCAGAAGGAGACGAGATAGACACATGGTGTCTTTGGCAATAATGCTCAGGGTGGGTCCCTGAGTCGATATAACCATGTCCGTCCGTCCGTCCATCCGTCCGTCCGTCTGTCTGTGAACACATTTTTGTGATCAAAGTCTAGGTCGCAATTTAAGTCCACTCGCCTTCAAATTTGGCACATATTCCTGATTTGGGTCAGAATAGAACCCTATTGATTTTGGAATAAATCGGTTCAGATTTAGATATAGCTCCCATATATATCATTCGCCCGATATGCACTAATATGGACCCAGCAGCCAGAGTTTTATAACGAGTTGCTTGAAATTTTGTACAAACATAACACTTAGTCATATAGTCAAGTGTGCAAAATTTGATTGGAATTGGTTCAGATTTAGATATAGCTCCCATATATATCTTTCGCCCGATATGGACTTATGTGGCCCCAGAAGCCAGATTTTTGGCCGAATTTGGTTGAAATTTTGCACTAGTAATATAGTAGTATAGAATAGTCAAGTGTGCAAAATTTGATTGAAATTGGTTCAGATTTAGATATAGCTCCCATATATATCTTTCGCCCGATATGGACTAATATGGTCCTAAAAGCCAGAGTTTTGGCCCAATTTGGTTGAAATTTTGCACAGGGAATAGATTTAGCATTGTAGCTATGCGTGCCAAATTTGGTTGCAATCGATTCAGATTTAGATATAGCTCCCATATATATCTTTCTCCCGATATGCACTTATATGGACCCAGAAGCCAGAGTTTTATCCCGATTAGCTTGCAATTTTGCACAAGGAGTACAATTGGTAGTATAGTCATGTGTGCCAAATTTGATTGAAATCGGTTCAGATTTAGATATAGCTTCCATATATATTTTTCGCCCAATATGGACTTATATGGCCCCAGAAGCCAGAGTTTTGCCCCAATTTGGTTGAAGTTTTGTACTAGGAGTACAATTAGAAATATAGTCATGTGTGCCAAATTTGATTGAAAACAGTTCAGATATGGATATAGCTCCCATATATATGATTTTCTGATTTCGACAAAAATGGTCAAAATACCAAAAATTTCCTTGTTAAATCGCCACTGCTTAGTCGAAAAGTTGTAAAAATGACTCTAATTTTCCTAAACTTCTAATACATATATATCGAGCGATAAATCATAAATAAACTTTTGCGAAGTTTCCTTAAAATTGCTTCAGATTTAAATGTTTATCATATTTTTTATACCCTTCACCACTACTGTGGTACAGGGTATAATAAGTTTGTGCATTTGTATGTAACGCCAAGAAGGAGTAATCATAGACCAACCTTTTAGTATACGGATCGGCTTAGAATTAAATTCTGAGTCGATTTAGCGATGTCCGTCTGTCTGTCTGTCCGTCTGTCTGTCTGTTGATGTATTTTTGTGTGCAAAGTACAGCTCGCAGTTTTAGTCCGATTGTCCTAAAATTTGGTATAGGGTCCTGTTTCGGCTCAAAGACGATCCCTATTGATTTTGTAAAAAATCGGTTCAGATTTAGATATAGCTGCCATATATATTTTTCACCGATCTGGTCATAATTGGCGTGTATATCAACCGATCTTCCTCAAATTCCGTACATCCGAATATTTTATGGGTCTCGAAAAACTTGCAAAATATCAGCCACATCGGTTCAGATTTAAATATAGCTCCCATATATAGATTTCGCCCGATTTACACTCATTTGCCCACAGACGCCAATTTTTAACTCCGATTTAGTTTAAATTTTGCACAGGGAGTAGAATTAGCATTGTAGCTATGCGTGCCAAATTTTATTGAAATCGGTTCAGATTTAGATATAGCTCCCATATAAATGTTTTTCTGATTTCGACAAAAATGGTCAAAATACCAACAATTTCCTTGTAAAATCGCCACTGCTTAGTCGAAAAGTTGTAAAAATGACTCTAATTTTCCTAAACTTTTAATACATATATACACGCAAAAAAATAATTCTTTCCTCCCAAACGAAATTTTAGACAAACAAAGTTCGTTTCTCATTTGCTTTTCTCTGTAAGGAAGTGTATTTGGAAGAAAAGTATATACTTTTTGTGATAAACGTTTATTCTTTTCCAGGATGTAAAAACAATTTCATAAAGACTAGCTCAAAAAAAAAACATTATTTTCTTGCTAATTGCATTGTCCCCCACATCTTTCTCACATCCACGAGGATTTTTAGTTCTTAACACCTTTTCCTGTAATACCAACAATGTTGAAGAAATTATACGATTTTATAAATTTTTAAAATTTTTTTTACCTTTCGCCTGGACGGAGAATCGAACCGCGGACCATGCACATTGTAAGCCAACACACTAACCACTGAGCTATGTACCTGTTATGGTCATCAATAGATAAATATCCATATAAGTTATATTTATATAGCATAGCTTGCGGCGCCCACAAACCGAATAAACAAAGTTTATTTACCGGAAAAAACATTTAGTTTGGCACCGTGGAGCAGTGGTAGCTACGTCCGACTCTCATGCCAAAGGTCGTGGGTTCGATCCCTGCTTCGGCCAAAGTTTTTTTTTTTTGCTTTTGTTTTTTTTTTTACATATATTCCAGATATATTCGGAAGATTCCGAAAAAATGTTCAACATTACATTGTACTATATTAAATTTTGAACTGTAAAATGTGTCTTACTAAAGACCTAAAGTCAGAAAAGAACAGTGTTTGATATAAACGAAATGGACTGTGTTGTTATTTCAAAAATAACTTTTTTTATTGAAAAAATAAAAATTTTGTAACAAACGAATTTTTTTGGTGATAAAAGTTTAAAATTTTCGAAGCAATTCAAAAAACTCTAACAAAAGAAAAACGTTTTCGGTACACGTTTTCCAAACGTTTTTTTTCTTTGCGTGTATCGAGCGATAAATCATAAATAAACTTTTGCAAAGTTTCCTTAAAATTGCTTCAGATTTAAATGTTTCCCATATTTTTTTACTAACATTGTGTTCCACCCTAGTGCATTAGCCGACTTAAATTTTGAGTCTATAGAGTTTGCAGAAGTCTATCTAATTCGGTCCAGATCGAGTGATATTTAAATATATGTATTTGGGACAAACCTTTATATATAGCCCCAAACACATTTGACGGATGTGATGTGGTATCGAAAATTTAGATCTACAAAGTGGTGCAGGGTATAATATAGTCGGCCCCGCCCAACATTACATTGTAGTATATTAAATTTTATGTGTCTTAAAAGTGTAAAATGTGTCTTAAAGACCTAAAGTCAGAAAAGAACAGTGTTCGATATAAACGAAATGGACTGTGTTGTTGTTTCAAAAATAACTTTT
The DNA here is from genome assembly GCF_050003625.1 of Haematobia irritans. Lineage (NCBI taxonomy): Eukaryota > Metazoa > Arthropoda > Insecta > Diptera > Muscidae > Haematobia > Haematobia irritans. Next base: position 161,652,180 of record NC_134398.1, on the reverse strand, counting down.
TTTATTGAAAAAATAAAAATTTTGTAACAAACGAATTTTTTTGGTGATAAAAGTTTAAAATTTTCGAAGCAATTCAAAAAACTCTAACAAAAGAAAAACGTTTTCGGTACACGTTTTCCAAACATTTTTTTTCTTTGTGTGTACTAACAAGTGGAAGATATCTCGTAAAATACTATCATAACTTTTGAACGTAGCATATTTACTTACCAATCGTTTTATTTCCCCATACACGTTTGACCACGGCACATACCCCTTTTTTCAAAATTTTGTTTCTGTAGATTTTTTTAAATTTTATTTCTATTGAAAATGTTGTCCTAATTTTATTTCCATAGAAAATTTGTGAAGTACCTCTTAATTGGAGGTGAATATTTTTCAAAATCTACCAAAACATCAAGAATTCTACCAATCTACCAAACAGTAAAAATCTACCATTTTTGGTAGAATTTCAAATACAATTTTGATCGGTCTATGTTTCGTAATGGCCCCCATAAAGACGATCCTCCTGATTTGGCTTTTTGGGCTTCTAGAAATCATTTTGTTTTACCCGATTTGGCTGAAATTGGAAATCTAGTGGTATATTAGTTTCACAAATAGGTGTCTCCAATATTTAATTATTGGTCTGTTAGACACCCTAGCTTTCAATCTTGTTTGCTGAGTTTCTATTTCGGTGGTCATGCACTCAAAAAAAAGTGAACTCTCTATTTCACTAAAGCCAATTTAACTTTATTTTAGTTCATGGAATTATTATGTTTAGAGAAAGTTTTCTTTACTCTAATAATTTTTTATGTACGTTAGTTAAATTAACTAAACCCGAGGAAAAAAATATACTCCAATGAAGCATAAAGATGAACTAAATTCGTGTCTTCCACAAAATAGTTCAGAATTTCTTTAAATTTGTAAATTTTACTAAAAATGCGTCCATCATGAACTTCGTATGTCACTAAAGACATTCTTGCAATTTTGAACACCAAGTTTTTCCTTCAAACTACAAAATTTTCTTTAACAAGTGAAAAAACTTAGTTATGTCTAATAAATTTTCTTGAATTTGTCGAAAAATATGTACTTATTTTTATGACATCGGCTTGATCCCAACGTTTGTAATACTGTTTAGTTAAAATTTTCTACAAATATTCAAAATTTTCTAAAATTAACCGAAAGTTTTCTTCCTGGTGGGTTCACTGTTTTTTCAGTGTGATAGAGGGCAATACGAAAATATGAAACGACTGAACTTCCGTCGCCAATTGAAAAATAAAATTTCCTATTGGACCAAAAAATAAAAAGTAAATAAAACAAGTAAGTAAAGTCTAAAGTCGGGCGGAGCCGACTATATTATACCCTTCACCACTATGTAGAAAAACATTTGTGTTACCATCTCAACTACTTAAAATTTGCTGGGAGCTATATAAAAGTTTGCATTTCCAGATACAAATACTTTTAATGGAAACAATTTTTTGTACTTCTACAAAAACTCTAGAATTAAAATTTAAATCGGCTAACGCCCTGGGATGAAACACAATGTTAGTAAATATGGGAAATATGAAGCGATAGAAATTTTAATGAAATTGTATAAAAGAGATTTATGATTTTTCAGACGATACATATGTATTCGAGATAAAGGACAATTTGAGTAATATTTAAAATTTTTGCTACTCAGCAATGGCGATTTTACAAGGATATTGGTTAGATCTCGCCAAGATATGTGGTCAAGTGTGGGTTGTGATATATTATTTGGTTTAGTCGAGCGACTTGGAGCCTTATTTAAAACTCATCCGTTCTGTGGAAATTTTGGCATTGCAGTGTGTAGGATATGGCTAAGATATGGGGAAATCATCACAGAATTTTGTGTAAAGTGTGAGAATTTTGGCCATATTTGTATTCTCTGAGGAAACTATCCAGTCAATTGGAGGAAAATCCTATTGAAAATGGGTCTAAAATATGAAACAGTCTACCATATCCCCAACTCTGGTGTACGTATATATGGGAGCTATATACAATCTGAACCAATTTTGACTAAATTTGACATGCATAGTTAGAATAATAATTCTGCTATCTATGCGAAATTTCACGTACATGGGAGTATAACTTCGGCCCCCCTGGTCATATGAGTCCAAATCGGGCGAAAGATATATATGTAAGTCTGGCTTTTGTGGCCTTATAAGTTCAAATCGGACGAAAGATATATAAGGGAGCTATATCTAAATTTGAACCGATTTCAATCAAATTTACCAAGCATTAGTAGAATGTCAATTCTACCCTCTCTGCAAAATTTCACGAAGATCGGTAGTAAACGTTGGCCTCTGTGGTCATATGAGTCTAAATCGGACGAAAGGTATATATGGGAGCTATATCTAAATCTGAACTGATTTGGCTGATATTTTGCAAGATTTTCGAGATTCATAAAATATTTGGATGTACGGTATTTCAAAAAATCGGTTGATAAACACGCTAACTATGACCACATCGGGGATAAATATATATGGCAGCTATATCTAAATCTGAACCGTTTTTTTCCAAAATCAATAGCGATTGTCTCTGTCCCAAGAAACGTCCCTATGCCAAATTTGAGGACGATCGGACTTAAATTGCGAGCTGTACTTTGTGCACAAAATTACATTTACAGACAGACGGACGGACAGACAGACGGACATCGCTAAATCCACTCAGAATTTAATTCTAAGCCGATCGGTATACTAAAAGATGGGTCTATGACAATTATTTCTTGGCGTTACATACAAATGCACAAACTTATTATACCCTGTACCACAGTAGTGGTGAAGGGTATAAAAATTAAATAATTCATTTTGAATACGACACCAACCAATCAATACACCTCCATCGTTGCCGCCTACATCATCGTCGTCATCAGAATAGGCAGAGCAGAGTAACGGCAACAACGGCCATCAATAACGTCCATTATTTACAAACGAACAGATGATGCCAAGAAAAATTGGAGCAATAGCGTAAAGATTTGCACCGCCCCAACTCCAGCCAAGCTATCGTTAGTTGTTATGGCTATGGTATTTGTGTCGTCCTGACACAAATGACATTTCATAATCATTTGCCGCCATAACATGAGGAATGTAAAATTTTTGGCCTATTGTGACACTTTTGGCCCGTCAACAAACAACATGGGCCAATGAATAGGCAGACGAAGGAACACAGTAGCGGTAACGTCGACATCAGTAATATCAATTATAGTTGGCCCAAACATTGTGGACCATTTCCGTTGTGCAATTTTATTTTTTTGTTGTTTAAATTGACAGTGGTTTGGAAAATGTTGGAAGTAGAAAAATTACTTAAGCCAAATCCAGTTTTGTGTCCAGTGTTTTAGAATCCCTTACAATTGACTAAAGCTAGCATTTTACCGATCCTCCAGTTACTGCCAATTTTTCATTCATCTAATGGACTCATCGTATGAATTGCCTAACCCTGACTTGGCCCAAGCAGTCGCCATCTGAAAATGGCACCACTTTCAACTTTTAATTTTCTAGAGAGAACAAAAGACTGTTTATCGCATTATTCCAATGTAAAGTTGAAAGTGCTTCTGCTCGTGTTCACTTGCTTTTGCATTATTTCTTACCCTATGGTGTGTAAAATCCGCCTCTTCGCCCATCAGCTCACCACTCACCTTTTTTAGGAGCTTCCTGCAAGATTTCCTCATGCGAGGGTTGTCTTTTATATTTCGCGACTAGATAACAAAAACAAATATTAATAATCGAAAATCACTTAATTGTTTTTCAAAATATTTCGAAGCACTCTGATTGAGGTACCTCCAAAACTTGCATTCTGAACGCATCAACCGCCTCTTCAGGTGTCAGAAAACGTTGACCCCTTATTTTATTTTTTATGGACGGGAATAAAAAGAAGTCATTCGGTACCATGTCAGGACTATAAGGCGAATGATTCATCATATCGTTGTCTTGAGTGCTCAAAAATTTAATTGTTTGAGCCTTCTTCCAAGACACATCGGAAGACAAAAAAAACTTACTCAAAACATAATAACTCCATGAACTAAAATATAATTAAATTGCCTTTAGCTCCATATAGGGTTCACTTTTTTGAGTGTAGCACAAAAAGTGCTCGTATGTCAAATACCCTCGTGCCAAAAATAATTGACCAACATTTAAAGAAAATTTTACCAAAAATCATCCAACATTAAAAAAAAATTATTTTGAAGTTTTTGATCAAATTTTTGTGCTTAGTATAAAAAAAAATTCTTCGGAAGAAATGTTTTATTATTTTATTTTAGATGTTTATTTATTTTGATCTCTGCTATATATTTTGATCTCTACTACTTCTACAGAAAAGGTTGTCAAAATTGTATTTCTGTACAAAATTTTCCCAAAATCTCAAATTCCAAAATTTTATTTCTATGAAGAATGTTGTCCAAATTTAGTTTATTTCTATTGAGAATTGAAGAACCTCTTAGAACGAAAATTAAAATTTTGTCAAAATTTTTATTTCTATAGAGAATGTTGTCAAAATTTTATTTCATTAGAGAATTGAAGTACCTCTTAGCATGAAAACTAAAATTTTTTCGAAATTTTATTTCTATAGAGAATGTTGCCAAAATTTTATTTCTATAGAGAATTTAAGAACCTCTTAGCACGAAAATTAAAATTTTGTCAAAATTTTTATTCTATAGAGAATGTTGTCAACATTTTATTTCTTTAGAGATGAAGTACCTCTTAGCACGAAAATTAAAATTTTGTCAAAATTTTATTTCTATAGAGAATGTTGCCAAAATTTTATTTCTATAGAGAATTGAAGAACCTCTTAGCACGACAATTAAAATTTTGTCAAAATTCTATAGAGTTTTGACAAAAGTTTTGTCCAAACGTTATTTCTATAGAAAATGTTGTCAAAATATTTATTTCTTTAGAAAATGTGGTCAAAATATTTATTTCTTTAGAAAATTTTGTCAAAATTTTTATTTCTATAGAAAATTTTGTCAAAATTTTTATTTCCATAGAGAATTTTGTCAATGTTTTATTTCTTTGGAGAATTGAAGTACCTCTTTGCACGAAAATAAAAATTTCGTCAAAATTTTATTTTCAAGAAAATTTTGTCAACATTTTATTTCTATAGAAAATGTTGTCCAAATTTTTATTTCTTTAGAAAATTTTGTCAAAATTTTTTTTCTGTAGAGAGGAATATTTTGAAAAATCTACCAAAAAATCTACTATTTTTGGTAGAATTCTACCAACTGTGGCAACCGTGATGTCAAAACGTTCTGTACGCATAGCCTGAAAAATGTCAAGCTCTAAGATAGAAGCAACCCTCGTACACAGTTGGCTTAAACTAAGCTGCATATGATTTAGCAGAGAAACTTAAGATTCTTCATACTGAAAAAAAATATTTACGTGATATTAAAGATTAGGCAACCTAAATTTTAGGATGCGTAATTTACAAAATATTAAGGACAAGTTTGTTTAGATCTAATTTAATTAAAATAAAGTTTATAATATTTGTTTTACTTTTTTGTATTAAATTAAGGACACAAATTTCCATCCCTCCGTTAAAGTCGTATGTCTTTGAAGTAAGGCAAATTTTCTTTAAAGTAAAGAAACGTATTTTTAATTTAATGAAATTGTCCTAAATTAACTGAAATATTTAGTATTTAGTTTTAAAAGCTTTAAGACTTAATTTGGAGGATATAGTATCTTTGGTTATTTTTTTTTTTTTTTTATTTTGAGTTAAGAAAACATTTTTTTCTTGGTATCCTTTACAGTTTAAATTTTGTATCCGCTACAATTTTGATATTTACACTTGCATTTATTTGTACGTGAATAGCTTTATTAATATGCCGCGAAAAAAGAATGAAAATCCGATAATTTTAATTTTATTGATCCTATAATAAAGTCAGATAAGTCGCTAAAAAACTATTTATTTTAAGGAAGCCTTTGGCTTCCAAAATCCTTAGATTACACTGAAAATAATGTTTACGTGATGTTAAAGATTACTCAACCTAAATTTAGGATGCGCTATTGACAAAATATTAAGGACAAATTTCTTAAAAACAATGAAATTTTAATTAAAATAAAATTTATAAACTTGCTTCAATAATTTTGTTCATTAAATTTAGGGCGCAAATTTGGGAAATTTTCGTCCCTCCGTTAAAGCTGCATGTCTTTGAAATAAGGTACATTTTCCTTAAAGTAAAGAAGCACATTTTTGATTTAAAGAAATCGTTCTTAAATTAACTGAAATATTGAATCCTAAGATTTCAGATAAAAACGCTTCAAATATAAGTTAAGACTAATTTTGAGGATTTTTATATCTTTGGTTTGAAGTTTTTATGGAATTAACCCTTTCACTACCGAAATAAACCTAATGCTAAAAGCTTTAATTTTTCTTCTGTTTTTACTTGTACTAACAGCATGTAGAACAAAAATTACCATTTTGAAAACCTACCTCAATTACTTCAAGAGATATATGAGCTTATTCTGAAAACTTGATTCTTGAATTGTGACCAAATGGCCTTACCAAAATAAGCGCTATTTGGCCTATAATATCCTGCAAAGTGTGAGAAAAAATACAAAAAGAAAACGAAAAAGTATCGGCTATAGTTTCTGTATAAATTTACATTTACTAGTAACATATGGTAGAAAAATTGTCTCAAATTTTCATATTTTTCGTTTATTGCTAAAGAAGTTTATAAAAATGTATTTTCGACCTCACCAATATGGAAAATATTTATAGCTTATTTAGATTAAAGACTCTACTTTAAAATAACATCGAGAAATAAATCGAAACTAAGTGGGAAAATAGAATTTGGTGTCTTTTTCGAATGTCCTTCTAAGTGGACATCGGTAGTGAAAGGGTTAAGAAAACAGTTTTTACTTGAAAGTATCTGTTATAATTTGGATTTTCAGAAAATTCGATAAATCAAATCTCTATCCTAATTTTAATTTTATTGATCCTAAGTTTAAAGCCAGATAGGTCGCTTAAAAATTTCTTTATTTTAAAGAACACGCATCTTTGGCTCGAAATCATTATCAAACAACTTAAGGGTAGGTAAAAATCTTTGGATCCAAGTAAACTTTTTTTGAGTGTAGGTAGGTTTAGATTAGATTAGGCAGCCCAATGTATCAGGTTCACTTAGACTATTCAGTCCACTGTGATACCACAGTGGTGAACTTCTCTTTTATCACACTGTAAAAATATTTACGTGATATTAAGGATTATGCAACTTAAATTTTAGGATGTGCAATTTACAAAATATTAAGGACAAATTTCTTTAAAGTTATGACATTTTAATTAAAACAAAGCTTATAACCTTTATTTCAAAAATTTTTTTCATTAAATTTAGGTCACAAATTTTCTAAATTTGCGTCTCTCCGTTATAGTCGCATGTTTTTGATTTAAAGAAATCGTCCTTAAATTAGCTGAATTCAATCTTTATATTTAAGATACTCAAGTATATGCGGCCGAATCTTATGTACCCTCCACCATGGATTGCGTAGAAACTTCTACTGCAGACTGTCATCCACAATCGAATTACTTGGGTTGCGTAACACTTGCCGGTGGCAAGGTATCTTAAAACTTTGTACATCGTCTTTTTAAAAAAGGCCGATTAAGTACGTATAACATATAATTCAATTTGACAAAATTTTCTATAGAAAGAAAATTTTAACAAAATTTTCTACAGAAATAAAATTTTAACAAAATTTTCTATAGAAATAAAATTTTGACAAAATTTTCTATAGAAATAAAATTTTAACAAAATTTTCTATAGAAATAAAATTTTGGTAGATTATTTTTGGTGATCGGCTATATATAACTAAAGACCGATATGGACCAATTTTGGCATGGTTGTTAGCGGCCATATACTAGCGCAATGTACCAAATTTCACCACGTACCAAATTTCAACAGGATCGGATGAATTTTGTTCCTCCAAGAGCTACGGACGTCAAATCTGGGGATCGGTTTAAATGGGGGTTATATATAATTAAGACCGGTATGGACCAATTTTTGCATGGTTGTTAGAGAACATATACTAACACAACGTACCAAATTTCAGCCTGATCGGATTAAATTTGCTTCTCTTAGAGGCTCCGCAAGCCAAATCTGGGGATCGAATTATATGGGTGCTATATATAATTATGGACCGATGTGGACCAATTAGACCAATTTTTGCATGGTTGTTAGAGACCATATACTAACACCATGTACCAAATTTCAGCCGGATGAGATGCAAATTGCTTCTCTTAGAAACTCCGTAAGCCAAATCTGGGGATCGGTTTATTTGGGGGCTACTTATATGTTAATTATGGACCGATATGGACCAATTTTTGCGTGGTTGTTAGATACCATATACTAACACCATGTACCAAATTGCAACCGGATAGGATGAATTTTGCTCCTCTAAGAGGCCTTTTGCAATACCATCCGACCTACATCAATAACAACTACTTATGCCAAGTTTCAAGTCGATAACTTGTTTCGTTCGGAAGTTAGCGTGATTTGAACAGACGGACGGACATGCTTAGATCGACTCAGAATTTCACCACGACCCAGAATATATATACTTTATGTGGTCTTAGAGCAATACTTCGATGTGTTACAAACTGAATGACAAAGTTAATTTACCCCCCATCCTATGGTGGAGGGTATAAAAAGCGTCAAATATAGGCTAAGATTTATTTTGAGGATTCAGCATTTTTGGTTTAAAGTTTTTTTTTTTTTTTTTTTTTGAAACTAAGAAAATAGTTTTTACTTGGAAGTATCTGTTATAATTTGGATTTCCGGAAAAATCCATAAATCAAATCTCTATCCTAATTTTAATTTTATTGATCCTAAATTTAAAGCCAAATAGGTCGCTTAAAAATGTCTTTATTTTAAATTCGATAAATGATATCTGAATCCTAATTTTAATTTTATTGATCCTAGATTTAAGGCCAGATAGGTCGCTAAAAATGTCTTTATTTTAAAGAAGCCACACCTGTAGCTCGGAGTCAATACCAAAATCCTTCAGAGAAGGTCAAAATCTTTGGATCCAAGTAAACTTTTTTTTTTTTTTGAGTGCACTGAGTGCTGCCCGATTCTATGTTATGCTCTATGACAAGGGACCTCCTTTTTATAGCCGAGTCCGAAAGGCCTTCCAATTTGCAGTGAAACCACTTAGGGAAGCTTTGAAACACTCAGAAATGTCACCAGCATTACTGAGTTGGGATAATCCAACGCTGAAAATCGTTTTAGTGTTTGGTCGAAATTGGTTTCGAACCTACGATCCTATGTATGCAAGGCGGCCATACTAACTATTGCACCACGGTGGCTCCCAAAAATCCTTAAGGGAAGGTCAAAATCTTTGGATTCTCGTAAACGTTTTTTTGAGCGTATAAAATCTTAAAATATATGGTTCGTATGGATCAAAGCTCTCCAACCCAATTTGCTTTGTACTCCCCAGAAACCTTAGCCATTTCTCTGCGCCCAAATTCAAAATTTTGTGTTTTTATAAATGCATAAATTGCTAAAATTTTTCGGTGTACAATTCGCGCCCAAGTTGAAACTTTTTGCTTTTTTGGGCACATAAAGTATGACCATTTATATCGATTTAATTTTGTTGTTGTTTGTTTTTGATACCTTCCATCATATAATTACAAATAGACTGGGTTTTAGTCACATTACCTGGAGTCGGAGTTGAGGCCGAGTGAGTCGAAAAACCTAGTTTTTATAAAACACTTTTCATCCAACATTGCAAAAAAGCTCAGTTTGATTTCTTGATACCACTGTTTCAAAGTGACAAAAATAAATTATGGAACACCCATTTTTTTTGCAAACATCTGCACTCAAAACTCTAGCTATTGCCATTTCGAATTATGGGTATGAGTTTGAGAATTACATTTAGTTTCCGTTTCATATCTAAGAATCGTATAGAGTACTACTATTGTCTACAGTGTGTCTTGGCTAAAATGGTATGCCTTCTACATTGTCTCATAGAAGCAACTTACTTTCTAAGACATTTGCAATGAAATGGAATGATTTTCTATTCCAGGTCTATTACTGCAATTTACGATTTGAACGGAGTTTTTCTTCAGCAGAAGGAAAACAAAAAAAATATATATGTGGTACGCATTGGCAAAATGTCATCAGCCTTAACAATTTTTGGCATATTGCCCATTTATTGACACCAAACATTTAACCAACAGGCTACATAAAGCAGTCACTGGAGAATATAAGCTAATGGTATTGCCAGCCTGCAGGCCTTATAATGCTACCATCATCAATCGTTTGCAAAAATAAAAAAAAAAAAACAATTTTGAAAAACACCCGTATGGCAAAAGAAAGTAGGACAACCTTTTGCCTCTGATAAATGTCGGTTATTAAAGTCAGGAGAAAACCATGTTGAACTTAGATTGAAAGTCCTTTTGGTTTTTATTTTTTGCATTCAGGAATATCTTTGCCATTCACATGGAACATAAATTTTCGCACTCACACATTTTGACAATCGAGTTTGGTAACATTTGGTGGACTAAATTGGAAAATATCCTTAATAAAAGAGAAGAAGGAGCGGCAGCATTAGTTCCCTTCTGAGTGCAAAAAACAAAACCGAAAAATGAATTGTTGCCTCTTAAAATTAATGAAAATTTTTTCCAGAAAAAAACACACAATGCCTCCTATTTAAAGAGGACATGAGTGTTGCAATTTCCTACGGAAATAACACATCTACAATAAATTGCCAAACATTAAACACAAGTCGTTTACTTTAAATTGTCTCCCAGATACGATATCCAGTACCAGTCCTGAGGGAAGATTTATATTCGATTTTTCAGATGTCCACTTGTCGAAAATGTCTTGGCTGAAGTGTCACATTGTGTCAACAATGGATTTTTGTAAATGAATGCCGGAAATAGGGACAGCATGTCAATTGAGGATTTAGGGCGTGATATTAATGTTCTAAATAAACTGAAGGCGAACGTTAGCAAAAGCTAGTGATAACAGCTGAAAGTATGTTCAGCTTGAAACTGACATTTGTGAGGTTCCATGAATAAGATTTCAATTTTGTTCGGCCCACCATAATTGAATAGTGTGGGCAATGTATGGATATACGCATATAAATGTAGCAAAACATCATGTCTTTTTGCTGTATTTTGGTTCGAATAATGTTTTATATAAGAAAACCGTGTATAAGAAAAAACCCGATAAACTGGAAAATCTGGCAATACCACGATACCAAAATCCCATTATAAAAAATTTCCTATAAGAAACTTTTTATTATTTGTCGGGTTTTTAGTGTTTTGGGCTACTTTTTATACCCTCCACCATAGAATGGGGGTATATTGACTTTGTTATTCCGTTTGTAACACATCGAGATATTGCTCTAAGGTCGCACAGACGTTGTTGCAGCTGACTGTTTGGCCAAAATGTCTAAAGGCAATAGATGCAGCATGACAGTAAGACAGGAACAAATTCCCTTAATGTCATACTGCATCTATTGCCTTTAGACATTTTGGCCAACAACGGTCAGCTGCAACAACGGCTGTGCGGTTGCGCGAGCTATCGCTGTGGTCGGAAAAAAGGTATGGCCACATTTCCGTCCTCAAAACAATACCAGATGCGCCTAACGTAGTGGATTACACATTGGCGAGACCACTTTCAAAAAAAAAGCAAAAAGTTTGAATCTCTAATTCCCAACATTGAGACGTTGTGCACACAGGCCCCGGGGAATAAACGATATATAGATTTCTATACTGATGGCTCCAAAAAGGATGGACAAGTGGGTTTCGGAGTATATTCTAAAGATCTGAAACTTCGAATAGCGAAAAAATTACCTAATCACTGTGATGTTTTTCAGGCTGAAATATTAGCAATAAGAGAGGTGGCGAATTGGCTGAGAAGTAATGTTCCAACAAATGTTGGCATTAATATATATACACAGACAGTCAACCTGCAATAAAATCCTTGGACTCTGTGTTCCTTAATTCGAAAACGGTCATCGACTGCCGCAAATCTCTCAATGAGATGGCTGAGCAGCACAATATGGGTGCCTGGCCATAGGAACGTACCGGGGAACTGCGAAGCGGTTGAGTTAGCAAGGCAAGGGACTACCTTACATATTCCAGGGGAACTAGAATCTGTTGGTATGCCTCTGGCTACCTGCAAGCTCTTACTGCGTGAGAAGGCTTTTATGATGGCAAATGTTCGATGGGAGAATTGCAAGGGTTGTAACGACACCAAGCAAATTTGGCCCCATTTAAACTTATGCTAGTGTTCTCAAGACGTCAGATATCACTCCTGATATCTGCTATAACGGGTCGCTGCCAGATAGGCGATTTGGCAAAAACTATTTGCGAGAAGTATAATGACTACTGTATGAGCTGTCATGATGCGGAGGAAAAGGAATCAACACCTGCATTTTGTGTAAGGCGTAAGAAAATTTTAGGGGCATATAGCTTTAGATTACTGGCGGACCTGGCGTTAATTTAAGCAGTCTGCTAATGTTTTTGCAACAATCTTGTTGGTTCAACAGAAGAAAATAATCGAGAAGGTTCAGCGGCTAAAACAAGAAGTGCCAATATGTAATAGGTACTTTTAGTTAACGTGGTATCACAATTGACTGAATAGTCTAAGTGAGCCTGAAACTTAATCGGGCTGCCACTTTAACCTAACCTATATATAGGTTAACCTATATTCAGAGTCCTAGTGAAATTCTGAGTCGATATAGCTATGTCCGTCCGTCTGTGGAAATCACGCTAACTTCCGAACGAAACAAGCTATTGATTTGAAACTTGCCACAAGTAGTTGTTATTGATGTAGGTCAGATGATATTGCAAATAGGCCATATCGCACCACTTTTACGTATAGCCCCCATATAAACTGACCCCCAGATTTGGTTTGCGGAGCCTTTTAGAGAAGCAAATTTCATCCGATCCGGTTGAAATTTGGTACGTGGTGTTAGTATATGGTCTCTCATAACCATGCAAAAATTGGTCTATATCCGTCCACAATTATATATAGCACCCATATAAATCGATCCCCAGATTTGACCTCCGGAGCCTCTTGGAGAAGCAAACTTCATCTGATCTGTTTGAAATTTAGTACGTGGTGTTACTAACCACACCGAAAAAAAGAGAACTGTTTTATAGGAAGAATGAACTACCTCACTCGAAAATTGAACTAAATTTTACTGCACATTTTGAGATTTTCACAAAGCGTTGTTAAAACCAGCAAAATTTAATGCCCTGTTGTACTTTTTAACTGCATTTCACGAAATTACATCCTCTCATAGAAGAAAAAATGAACTAAAAGTAAAGAAGAAAATTATTGGCGCTAAATCATCACCATTTCTACTATTTTTGGAAATCGTACGAAAATCTTCGTTTGCTTTAGTTCATATTGAACTTATGTGTACGGTCATTGAACTTTATACCCACGTTTAGTTCATAAAATTTTTGAGACATACTTAAAAAAAGTATGATTTCATTAAGCTGTACAAAAATTGGCGGTGCAAAATGCATTCGATCCGGTTCAAATGTGGTAAGTGGTGCAAAAATTGGTCCATATCGGTTCATAATTATATATAGCCCCCATATAAACCCATCCCCAGTATTGGTTTTGTAGCCTCTTGGGGGAGCAAATTCCATCCGATTCAGTTGAAAATGCAAAAATTAGTCCATATCAATCCATTATTATATATAGCCCTCATATAAACCGATCCCCAGATTTTACCTCTGGAGCTCCTTGGAGGAGTAAAATTCATCCAATACGGTTGACATTTGGAACATTGTGCTAGTAAATCGCCACTAACACCAATACCAAGCCTGATCTATATTGGTCTATATTTACATAGACCCCAGATAAACCGTTCGTCAATCACACAAAAATTGGCCGATATCGGTTCATGATTGTATATAGCCCCCATCTAAAGCGACCCCTATATTTCAATTCAATTCTGGCTCTCTAATTACCGCGCAATATTTCATATCGGTTCGTAATTATTTATGAGACTCCCTTATATACACCGATAAAAAACTGAATTATATACTTATTTAGTCGGCTTTTTTATCTAATATATATTTCGTATGAACAAACTTACAACTTAGAAGACGTTATTAAGAAGTTTTAAGATACCTTGAAATCGGTTGTTGATGACAGTTTTTAGTAGAAATTTCTACGCAATCGATGGTGGAGGGTACATAAGATTCGACGTGGCCGAACTTACGGCCGTATATACTTGTTTATTTTAAAATTATTTTAGATTGTGGCTAAGCAATTAGTGAACTAGTGGTATCACAAAACACTATAGTTCTTAGTTAGCTTCTTTTAAAAGAAATATTTTCCAAGCCATGTATTAATATATATTCCGAGATTTTCTGGCTTTCTTATATCCGAACGGAAATTTACTTCTGAATAATCCAGAAATAAAATTTGGTGGTAGATCAATATGTAGGTGAACCATTTTCATCGTTTATGTGTGTGGTATATATCACCCAATAGGGGCCAACATTTAGGACTCAGTCCTCACTCAATGATTTAACAACTGTAGAAAAATTATAAAATAGGGAGCCCAAGCGCAAAAATAAAATCCTCAATGTGTACCATATTGTATTCCGCACAATAGTTCCAAACCGATGTTTACTGGAAATAATTCTGCATCTTTTGAACGGATTACAATATAAACATAATCTTCTCTTTGTGTAAAAGCTGAGGTGTTTTCCTCTATGTTTGTGTCAAATCCGCAATTATGAATCGACTTCGACGATTTTATTTTATGAAATATATCTGAAAATACCATTCCCATTATTTGGGGATTAAAAAACTGTGAACCAATGTATGACGATAAATTTTGACGATTAGTTTTTTTTTTTTTTAATAATGTAAATATAAAAATAATTTTGTGTAAACATGATTTATTATATATTCGAAAAAAAAAAATTCCAAATTTATGGAAATTGCCCACCAGATACCCAAGTCTCAAACCACGATAAAATATCCCCAATACTAGCAACACTGGGTATAGTGTCAGTAGGAAGGGTACTTACACGATTCAGTCGAATCTGGTGAATTTCTCTCTTATCAATGACTGCTGCCCTATTCTATGTTTGTCTCAATAACAAGGGACCTTCTTTTTATAGCCGAGTCCGAACGGCGTATCGCTTTACGGTGAAATCGCTTTGAGAAGCTTTGAAACTATCACAGAACTGTTGGTTATTAAGGCTTGTTTGAATTCACATCCTTTGTTTGAAGATCCCCGTGAGTTAGATTCCCTTACACCTGGTTATTTTTTGTAGATGTTACGATTTTTGATACTGCGGAGCCCCGTATAACGCAACAATCATTGTCCTATGCTAATCGGTTGCCTCAACCATCAATTTTTTATTACGTGAAAGGAGGAATATTTGAAGAATTTGCACATGCGGTAAAGTGTAAATATCCCCAACGTTGTATAATGGAGGATGATTTGCTTGTTATTAAGCAAAAGCTCTGATCAATCAAGCAGACTGTTTAGTACCGTGGTGTGCGCTCCCATTATCACAGACGACGTATACCCTCAAAAAACGTTTACTTGGATCCAAAGATTCTGACCTTCCTTTAAGGATATTGGTATTGATTCCGAACCACAGATGCGGCTTCTTTAAAATAAAGATATTTTTAGTGACCTATGTGGCTTTAAATCTGGGATTATATATTCCGTTTATAAAACATCGTTGTTAAATTCTGAATCGATCTAGTGATTTTCGTCCGTCCGTTCATACGCCTGTCGATATCTCGTTAATTTGGCCTATCTCATCAATTGTAAAGCAAATCCTCATTATGTGTTTGTTGATGTTATGATGTCCACTGAGGTCATCAAATCATCTTTGCACATTGCTATTAGAGTTTCAAAGTTCTTACTATTCTTGTCGTCATATCAATTTGGAGCCCGCAGAGGAAGCACAACTTTCATTCCAAAAACCATCGCTTTAACCAGCAAAATTGATCCTTCATTACCTATTATTACATGGAAAACTTCGTTGGTCCCAAAATTTCGTTTCCCAGAAAAGAGAATAGCTTTTTGCGAGTGTGTATGTCAAGAAAAACTTTATATGACAACGTTGGCCAGCAGCCACATTACTTTAGGCTGATTTCGACCAACTGTTTTATCACATGAACAACAAATATTTGTTACATTTTTTAGTTAATTTCTAAATTTAATCTATCCATATTTGAAATCCTTGTGTCCATTGCTCAAGTATCTTTCAATTCTCTTCACCTCAACATTGTGAACAGCTTTCGTTCATTTTTGACCTACGCCATACTTTAAAATATGCTGAAGTCGTCGCCTTTCTTTTGCAGTTAAAACCTTTTCCAATTGTTCCAGTGTCAAGTTGATCTCACGCAGTGAATGCAAAGGTAACCAGAGTGTGGTAATGGCAAATGTCCTTCAAAAAAAGGAAAAAATACAAGAAAATTACAAAGAGTGAAAAAATTCTTCTTCAAAGCAAAATGTGGGGCATTGGAATTTTGTTTAAATTCAAACAATGAGATGCAAACCTCTTGGGCATCTATCACCATGGCACAGCAATGGAATATGCAGTATTTACATACCTATGAACCCTCATAGCATCAATGGCACTTGGCTGCATGGCCTCCAGTTGTTTGATTTCCTGGCGGAATTGACGATTGTAACGATGAAAGGATTGTTGGTAACGCTTTTGGCATTTCGTCTGACTGGCAGGCAAGTGGATAATTTTGCGGAAATTTAAGCAGAAGTTACATAGGCCACCATCCAAGTACGCAAGTGTGCAAGAAAAAGTCAGGCAAAGCCACCAAAAGAATCACATAGCAGGAAAAGTCAGGAAATTCAATCACTTTTAAATGCATTTTCGCCGCAAACGAGAAAATGTAGGAAAATAAGGAATCTTTCACTTACTATGTATCCTCTTCGATTGGCGGTTGACGTGGTGAGCCAAAACCCAGTTTACGTGCTATGAGAATACGATACCACTGCT
This sequence comes from Haematobia irritans, assembly GCF_050003625.1. NCBI lineage: Eukaryota > Metazoa > Arthropoda > Insecta > Diptera > Muscidae > Haematobia > Haematobia irritans. The sequence goes on along the minus strand of NC_134398.1, from coordinate 161,635,245 downwards.
TTTGCAAGGCATTCATGGGACGTTTGAATGGATTTATAGATGGATCCATTGCTCGACCAAAGTGTAATTGTCCGTTTTCTAATACTCCAAAAGAAACTAAAAGTGTTTTATTCTTTAACGTTCCCAGAAAACTAAAATTCTTAGTGAACCGAAGGGTGTTTTTTGCAAAATAACCTACCTTAGTTTGTTGATAGTTCGATTGCCATAGCAAAATTTGTTTAATTGGCCTCAACAAATTGTGGCATTTGCATGTGATACAATCCAGCAAAAAATATACACCCATAGAAAAAATCATGCACGGCGTGCTCATTTCAAAACGATTCGTTCATGAAAGTTAATCAACACACATGTGGTGTCAAACTGAGAACAGGCGGTGTCAATCTGACAACGATAAAATGACACCATGCGTTGTCAAAACAACAACCAGCGTTCATGATCTGAAAACGTTATGGTTACGACTTTATAAACAAAATTAAAAAATGATTTACGCTAGCGTGACTCGAACCTGTGTTTTCTGCACCATACGCGTTAACAGTCGCATTAGCACATTGCACCACCGAGGAGTTGCCATAATAACGTCTAACGATTATTTAAAGACTTATCATGGCCAAAGAAAAACGAATGCCGTTCATGAAATCGTGAACGCCCGTGGACGAAATTGTGAACATTCCGTTTTGATTTTTTGTGAACGTTTCCGTTTCATTTTGTCACCGTCCGTTCACGACTATGCAACGTAATTTTTTCTATTAGTGTAGTTACCTTCAGTGGTATACGGAAATGTATACGAAATTCCATAGAAACAAAACACCTCTAGACGAGTATATACTTCTCCACTGCACTATGGACGGATATGGCAAAACAGCCAAAAAGTTAAATTTTAAATAAAATGAGAACTAGTTTCTACTATTTATATCGTACTCAAACATAAATTAAACATATGAGTACATTATGTAGTATTCCAAGTGGAATTATAATTCCGACCCTTCTATAGGAACGCACCTGGAATAAGGAATAATATTTATATACCATGTTTGGAGATACAAATGTTCAATTTCCGGCCATATTTGGTTATAAAGGGTGGTTAAAATTTCAAGGGCCGATGTTGATTTTGAATAAAACACAAACTATTTAGGAAATTACTGTAATTTTATTTTATTATGATATATTGGTATTACTCAAATATGTATGGAACAAAATATCGGCCAAATGGGCGCCGCGACCTCGGTGGCACACCTTCATCCGATGATCCAAATTTTCGATGACGCTGAGGCATAATGGAGGTTCTATGCCGTTAATGTGCCGAATTATCTCATCCTTTAGCTCTTGAATTGTTGCTGGCTTATCGACGTACACCTTTTCTTTCAAATAACCCCAAAGAAAAAAGTCCAACGGTGTCAAATCACATGATCTTGGCGGCCAATTGACATCGCCATTACGTGAGATAACATGGCCATTGAATTTGTTGCTCAAAAGAGCCATTGTTTCGTTAGCTGTGTGGCAAGTGGCACCGTCATGCTGGAACCACATATCGTCCACATCCATATCTTCCAATTCGGGCCATAAAAAGTTCGTTATCATCTCACGATAGCGAACACCATTCACAGTAACTGCCTGACCGGCCTCATTTTCGAAAAAATACGGCCCGATGATGCCGCCAGCCCATAAACCGCACCAAACAGTCACTCTTTGTGGGTGCATGGGTTTTTCGACAATCACTCTTGGATTCTCATTCACCCAAATGCGGCAATTCTGTTTATTGACGAATCCACTGAGGTGAAAATGTGCCTCATCACTGAAGATGATTTTCTTCGAAAATTGATCATCCACGGTTGCCATTTCTTGGAACCATTTAACACGTTGTTGGATTGTGTATCTCTCCATGGTTCAAATTGAGTAAGTCTGAAATAGAGAAATGACAAATAAAATTCGGAAAAAAATCTTGGCGTTTAGGTGTGGTTTACAGTCAACATCGGCCCTTACAATTTAACCACCCTTTATATAGCACCTTTTTCAAGACAAATGACAACCACTACTGTGGTACAGGGTAAAATAAGTTTGTGCATTTGTATGTAACGCCAAGAAGGAAAAGACTGAGACCCATTGTTTAGTATCAATCGTCTTAGAATTAAATTCTGAGTCGATTTAGCGATGTCCGTCTGTCTGTCTGACCGTATTTTCTCAAAATTTCGGGCAGCCAAATATTTTGGAGCTTTCGTAAGATATGCAAAATATCAGCCAAATCGGTTCAGATTAAGATATAGCTCCCATATATATCTTTCGTCCGATTTGAACTTATATGGCCTCAAAAGCCAGAGTTTTGCCCTGATTTGCTTCAAATTTTGCACAAGGAGTACACTGAATTAGCATCATTAAGTATACCAAATTTCATTGAAATCAGTTCAGATTTAGATACAGCTCCCATATATATTTTTTGTCAGATTTTTACCTATATGACAAAAAAAGCCAGAGTTTTATTCTGTTTTGCTTCAAATTTTGCACAAGGAGTACGTTTAATAGTATTGTTAATAGTGCTCAATTTGGTTAAAATCGGTTCAGATTTAGATATAGCTCCCATATATATCTTTTGTCCGATTTGCACTTATATGGCTTCAAAAGCCAGAGTTTTGCCCTGAGTTGCTTCAAATTTTGCATAAGAAGTACGTTTAATAGTAGCGTTAAGTGTGCCAAATTTGGTTGAATTCGGTTCAGATTTAGATATAGCTTCCATATATATCTTTCGCCTAATTTACACCCATATGATCACAGAGGCCAAAATTATTCTCCCATTTACGTCTTTTGCTGAGATAGAAGGATTATTATTCTAACTATGCATGTCAAATTTGGTCAAAATTGGTTCATATGTAGATATAGCTCCCATATATATGTACGCCAGAGTAGGGGAAATATGGTAGAATGTTTCATATTTTAGACCCATTTTCAAGGGGAGTTTCCTCCAATTGACTCGATAGTTTCCACACACTGAAAAAAAGCATACCCGGTTCCAAAGATTTTGTCTTTACTTTAAAAAATTTGGTATTGATTCCGAGCCAAAGAAGCGGAGAATACAAGTAAGGATACTTTTAAGACACAATTCTCTTTTAAAATCGGGTTTTGTGTACTTGCTTCTTGGAAGCAAATTTTAATTTTTCGCTTTTTCAGCTTTTTTTCTTCATATGCTATCAAAGTCCTTTAAAAACAAGTTAACAAAGACTTTATTTTCCAAATTAAGACTCGACTTCTAGTAGAAATTATGCTGTGTTTCAAGTAAAAAACGTCTTTAAAGTAAAGTGTTGAAAAACATGTACTATATTTGATCGATTTTTTGCTTTGTAGTCAAGATGCAAAAAGACAACAATTTTCCAAATTAAGACTCGACTTCTAGTAGAAATTATGCTGTGTTTCAAGTAAAAAACGTCTTTAAAGTAAAGTGTTGAAAAACATGTACTATATTTGATCGATTTTTTGCTTTGTAGTCAAGATGCAAAAAGACAACAAATTTAAAGACAATTTCATTAAATTTAAAGATTTTTTCTAAATTATTAAAGTCAAGTTGACCTTACCCCAAACATTTTTTCTTTCATGTTATGATATCCATTTTTAAATCAAATCACTTTATTATAAGGACAATACGACTTCATTGAAAAGTTTGTCGACCTTTGGTCAAGGAAAAAAACTTCATACTAGAGAAATGCGTCTTCTATGCTAAGCAAAATTTGCATTCGTATTTTAAAGACATGAAATCTTTGACCTCACGACAATATTTTTTTCAGTGCAGAGAATACATTTAATATGCTATTTAAGTGTGTCATCTTAATCTAATATGGCCAAAATACCCACATTTTACACAAAATTTTGTGATGATATCCCCATATCGTAGTCATATTCTACACACTGTAATGCCAAACTTTCACAGAATGGTCGAATTTTAAATAAAGCTCCCGCTTGTGGAAATATCACCCGAATTGGCCAAACAATATATAACAACCCACAATTGACCACATATCTTGGCGAGATTTGACCAATATCCTTGTAAAATCGCAACTGCTGAGTAGCAAAAATTTTAAATATTACTCAAATTGTCCTATATCTCGAATACATATGTATATGTTTCAACCCAGGGTGTTAGCCGATTTAATTTTTAATTCTAGCGATTTTGTAGAAGTACAAAAAATTGTCTCCTAATCGTTTCAGATATAAATATTTGTATAATATACATTTTGTTAACAACTCCAAACAAATTTGAAGGAGTTGATATGGTAACACAAATTTTGGTCTACATAATTGTGAAGGGTTTAATATAGTCGGCCCCGCCCGACTTTAGACTTTACTTACTTGTTTTAATTGATAAACGTAAATGTTATTCATAAATTTATTAGGACCTTTAATAAAATTAAAATCACTATCACTAAAAAAATTTTTGTCTAATATTGTTATGGAAAATCTCATCCAATCGGAAACTCAAAATGTATTTTTTTCACCCGAAATTTAAAAACAAACCAAATTTGATTGAGGACTGTTATTTTATCGAAAATGTTCATATGGTTAATCAGTGTTAAAGTATGAATTCGAATAAAAAAGTGGTTCAAAATTAAAAAAAATACAAAGAATTCATTTTATTTGAAAAAAGTTTCATTTGAAATGAAAAAAATTTCATTTGATTTGTAAAAGGTTTCATTTGATTTGAAAAAGGCTTCATTTGATTTGAAAAAGTTTCATTTGATTTGAAAAGGGTTTCATTTGATTTGAAAAAGGATTCATTTGAAATGTAAAAGGTTTCATTTGAAGTGAAAATGCTATAAACCATAAAACAAGAGAAATAGCTTACAATAGTTCCACACAATTAAAAGTACTCCATCTCCACAACAATTCATTCGTACTCGAATTCCAACTTATTATTTCTGTGAGTGTAGGTTATAGTGGCAGCCCGCTTCTCATGCTCACTTTCAGAATTCGATCCATTGTGATTGTACATAAACTTAAAGTGCCCATAACATATGAAGATTTCCATTGATGAACTCCATCATGGCGCTAAAAAGACGGTCCCAAAAAATCAACAATACCAAATTGAAATAAAACAATAACCATAAATGAAATAAGTTCCAAAAATTGGGGACTTATATAATTTTGAAATAAACCCCTAAATATTTTATGAAATTATATCCCAAAAAATAAAATAAATCCCCAAACCGCAAAATGAAATATATGGCTCCATGAAATAACTCCCCACAATGGAAAGGTAAATATATCCCAAATTTCCTCTACAGAGAACAAAAAGAACGATTTTTTGGGGAGGTATTTCATTTCTAATTTTGAGGAGTTATTTCATAATGAAATAACACTCCAATTTGTCATTATGAAACAATTCCCCAATTTGGATTTTGAGGAGTTATTTCATTTCCTTAAATTTTATTCCATTTTTAAATCCTAAAGAGCAAAAATAGGCTCCACGTGAAAATGAAGTTAAATTCCATAAAGGATGTTAGGGTTCATTTTCATTTGAAGTATTGGGGTTTATTTTCATAATTCAAACAAGCCTTAAAAATGAAATGAAGTAACACCCCAAAAGTGGGTGTCGTTGTAATATTTTGGGGTCCAACTTCATAAGGGTTCATGAGACCAATATTCATAACGCTAAACCATATATTTGGTGTTGTTGTTTTCCATACAATTTTTTGGGGTTATACTTCATTTAGATCTTGGAGTTTATTTACATGGACCCATATCCATATCACCAACTATATAAATATATACATTCTTGATCAAGGTAAAAGACAATCTAACGATGTCCGTCTGTCTGTTTGTTGTAATCACAATATTGCTTTCAATAGTGAAGCTAACCTCATGAAATTTGTCAAAATTTTTTTTGCAAGCAGGTCATGTTCGACGATGGGCTACCTCCCGATTTGACGTACTGAGAAGCTTTAAGCCTCAATTTTAATCCGAATTGACTATGAATTATTGAGGAAATTTTCAATAAAATTCAACCAATGAAACAATTTCGTGTATACAATTAAACTTTTCTTAATTGTTATGATTTCTTTATAAAGGAACGAACATTTCATACTATTAACGAACATTGTGTCAAACATTTTTTGTTATGTCAGTGAAAAACTGTCGTCGGTTCGATTCTAATGAAATTTTCTTTTTGTGTTTGTACCAAATATTGATTTGACTTCTTGAGGACATAGAATTTTGATGCAATTCGCTTGCGCCAAACTGTGGAACAGGGAAGTTTAAGTTAGTACATATGTTTGCAACAATTAGGGTCTAATCGTGAGTCGATTCGTCGTCGTCTGTCTGTGAACACATTTTTGTAATCCAAGTCTAGGTCGCAAGTTTAGTATACTCGACACAAGGTTTTGGGTCAGAATAGAACCCTATTGATTTTGGAAGAAATCGGTTTAGATTTAGATATAGTTCCCATATATATTGTTCGCTCGATATGTATTTATATGGCTCCAGATATCAGAGTTTTACTCTAATTTGCGTTAAATTTTGCACAAGGAGTACCACTGTTAGAGTCGTAAAGTGCTCCAAATTTGGTTGAAATCGGTTCAGATTTAAATATAGCTGTCATATATATCATTCGCCAGATATGTATTCATATGACTACGGAGGCCAAAGTTTTACTCCGAAAATTTTGAAATTTTGCACTGAGAGTTTTTTTTTTTATTTGTGTGCCAAATTTGCTCAAAATCGGTTCAGATTTAGATAATGCTTCCATATATATCTTCTTCCGATTTGGGCAAATGTGGCCTAAATACTCTTATTGTATTTGCAAATCGCCACTGCTAAGTCGAAAACTTGCAAAAATTACTCAAATTTTCCTATACCTCTAATACATATCAGTTGATAAATCTTAAGTGCACATTTGCGCTCCTCCTTGGGGCTTTAGCCGATTTAAATTTTAAGTCTAGAGAATTAGTAGAAGATTTGTCCAAATCGGTATATATATAACAAGTCTACAAATAATTACGAATCGATATGGACATTTGCACGGTACTTAGAGAGTCAGAATTGAAGTATGGGGGTCGCTTATATGGGGGCTATATACAATTATGAACTTGATATGGACCAATTTTTGTGTGATTGGGGATCGATTTATCGAGGGTTATATATAACTATGGACCTAGTTAGGCATGCTTGTTAACGGCCGTATACTAGCACAATTTACCAAATTTCAAATGACTCGGTTGCAATTTGCTCCTCCAATTGGCTCCAAAACCAAATCACGGGATCGGTTTATATGGGGGCTATATATAATTATGGACTGATATGAACCAATATCTGCATGTTTGTTAGAGACCATATACTAACACCACGTACTAAATTTCAATCATATCGGATGGATTTTGATTCCCCAAAAGGCACCGGAGGTCAAATCTGCGGATCGGTTTATATGGGGGCTATATATAATTATGGACCGTTAAGGACCAATTCCTGCATGGTTGTTATAGACCATATACTATGTTAACATCAAGTACCAAATTTCAACCGATTCGATAAATCTCGCTTTTCCAAAGGGCTTCGGAGGTTATTATATGGGTGCTATATATAATTATGCACCGATTTCAACCAATTTTTGCATGGGCGTTTGAGGACATATATTAACACGACGTACCAAATTTCAACGGAATCAGATGCATTTTGCTCTTCCAAGGGGTTCCGGAGGTCAAATCTGGGGATCGGTTTATATGGGGACTACGTATAATTATTGACCGATAAGGACCAATTTTTGCATGGTTGTTAGAGACAATATCATATACTAACACCATGTACCAAATTTCAACTGAATCGGATGAATTTTGCTCTTCCACGAGGCTCCGGAGGTCAAATCTGGGGATCGGTTTATATACTAACACCATGTACCAAATTTCAGCCGGATCGGATGTAATTTGCTTCTCTTAGGGGATCCGCAAGACAAATCTGGGAATCGGTTTATATGGGGGCTATATATAATTATGGACCGATGTGGACCAATTTTTGCATGGTTGTTAGAGACTATATACCAACACCATGTACCAAATTTCAGCCGGATAGGATGAAAGTTGCTTCCCTTTGAGAAGCCAAATCTGCGGATCGGTTGATATGGGGGCTATATATAATAATGGACCGATGTGGACCAATTGCCGCATGGTTGTTAGAGACCGTAGACCAACACCATGTACCAAATTTCAGTCAGATCGTATGATATATGCTTCTCTTAGAGGCCCCGCAAGCCAAATCTAGGGGCCGTTTATATGGGGGCTATACGTAAAAGTGGACCGATATGGACCATTTGCAATACCATTCGACCTACTTCAATAACATCTACTTGTGTCAAGTTTCAAGTCGTTAGCTTGTTTCGTTCGGAAGTCAGTGTGATTTCAACAGACGGACGGACGGACACGCGTAGATCCATTCAGAATTTCACCACTACCCAGAATATATGTACTTTATGGGGTCTTAGAGCATTTAAGACAAACTATATTATTGCGTCCAACTTTATTTTTTTTTTCTCACTGACTTGTTATTAAAAATTTTCACTTCTCCATCTACAATACCTTGACTTAATTTTTTAAAAATTACAAACAACCCTCTGATATAAATTTAATATGTGTTCGTGATAAAAAAAAAAAAAAAACGTAATGGAAATACAAACAGAAGCTGGATCATAGCACTCAAAATTTGAAGAAGATTACAAATATTTACCTATTACCACGCATTTGTTAGTGGTTACAGAATTTCACGGGTTAATTGAAGCTTAACATTTGCTTTTTAGGCAATTCATAGCCGTGACGCAGAATTTGTATTATTATTACCCCCGCCCCCATCACAGCAACAAATTGCAGCTGTTGTTTTTATTATGAATGTATGAGTTTGTGTGTGTATGTGGGTGGGTGTGCGACTTTATTCAAGCATACTTCCCAAAAAACCAGGTAATATCCTCTCGATACATTTACAACTATTGACACACACCGAAAAAATGGGGCGGAACAACCACTAAAGCAACAATTTCCCTTTCCCTTAATTTCACTGAGGTGACTATATGCTATATATCCAAAGCTTCATCTTCGTCTACACCTTAATCCGGAAAACTGTCTGCCCTTTTTTCCTTTCCTCTTAACTCCGTTTATAATCATAAAGAATAATTTTGGTTACGAAAAAAAATATTTCACGCTTTGCATTATATTTCGCTAACGTTTTGTTTCATGCATATTTAACAGCAAAACAACAAAGAGAAAAAAGGACATCTACAAGGATAATAACCGATCTGAAACTGAAGGTAATGGTGGTAGCGGTAGTGGGAGGGTGAAATGTGCTAATATAAAATGTAAACATATGAAATGTAACAATATTTATGTATGTGACACATATACTCACACATACAACTTGCGTTTTCATTGAGAAATATATATTTCACGCACACAGATATCTGTGTGTGTTGGGATCTTCAAAATAAATGAAATTTACACTTGTTCTCAGTTATGAGGGCACAACATACACATGCACAAATACATTAAACTTGTTAAAGAGCAAGAAAATTGTATAATCAGTTTAACGTAAATATATAATTTTTTTTTTTTTGAAAGATGCATGGCGTGAAACACTGCAATGAGGGAGATTAAAAAATCCTGGGATTAGTAACTGTAGCGTGAGTTGAGTTGGAAAGGTGTTGACATTTTCAATGTTACTATTACAACAAGTAGGAGCGGCGTTGATTTCGGCTCAAACTCAAGTACCGGATTTAATCTTTAAAGTTCAACAAACTTTCAATATCAAAACTTTTTAATAATTTAGAATTAATTATAATTAAAAACAAGTGAGTAAAGTAGAATGTCGGGGGAGCTGACCTAAATTACACCTACTGATTAATAAAGCTAAACATTTATGGGTTATCATTGAAAGAGATATAGCGTAGTTCCATATTTATGAAAATTAAGGGACATATGTTTTTGGGAGTTCTCAATTCGAACAGAAATTCCAAACCCTAACAGCAATACTTGTTGTTGTTGTTGTAACAGTTTATTGTGATTTCATCCATTTTTATGTTATACGCTTTGGTACTTCAGCTTGTGGCCAGATCGAGGAACTCTGCGACTAAGGTGGGGTGCGTCCAGAGTGACCTGGCGGTAAGTCGGGTTGGTTTAGCTGAGCAAGAGAAAAGATGACGCGTGTCGAGTGGCCCTTGGTTGCAAATTGGACATACGTCAGCTACGCTGCTATCAATCACTGATAAATAGGAATTGAGGCGGCTGAACTTGCCTGATCTTAACTGGGCTAAAATTACCCTAATCTGCCGTGGGAGGTATCTTTCCTCCGGTGCTATGAGCGGTGGACGGACTCCGAGAACAGGATTAACCTTGTAGCTTCTCACCGCTTCAGCTACAGTATCCTCGTGAATCCTGTTCAAACCTGCCTGGTACGCTGCTTGATCTAGAGGTTCTCTTTTGTAGCGCTGGATCTCGCGCTCTAGATTATGTATATCAACCCTTACGTTCCTGGGTGGTGGTTGTGCATCCATGAGATGGTGGTTTGGATGATTACTGCGATAACAACCCAGGAGATACTGCTTTAACAACATGTAGTTATGTCTTCACACAGGGATGATCTTTGTCTCCACATAAACGTGATCCAGGGGTGTGCTGCGGAGACACCCAGTCGCAGTTCTAAGGGCAGCGTTCTGACAGGTTTGAATGTTATTCCACTGCGTATCACTAGTCTGCGGTGTACACACTGGCGCTGCATAATTTACCACTGACCGGCCAATTGCCTTATAGGTAGTTAACATGGTTTCTTTGTCCGCTCCCCAAGTACTGCCGGCAAGTGACTTGAGGACCTTGTTTCTACCACGGAGCTTATTACAAATTGCAGTGGCATGGGCAGACGACTTGAAAAGGCTGTCGAATGTGACCCCAAGAATCTTGGGGTAATTTGTGGTCGGAATTATTCCGCCATCGACACTAATATTCAACTGCCTGCGCACTTCTGCCTTCCATGTAGTGAATAGTGTGGCTGAGGATTTGGTGGGGGATATCCTCAAGTTTCTCGCAGTGAAATAACTGGTAAGATTAGCTAAGTAGACATTTAAACGATCGCAGATGTCATCAACATTTGGCCCAGATGCCAAGATTGTACAGTCATCCGCATAAGATACAATCTCGACGCCGTCAGGTGGGCGTGGAATCGAGGACAGGTAGAGGTTAAACAGTGCCGGAGATATCAACCCACCCTGGGGAACTCCCTGTTTAACTTTAACAGCTATAGCTGATTTGCCAAGGCTTATGAAGCGTCTCTTACAGCCTCTCATGAGCAAATGTCAGCCTTAGCCTTCCCGCGGCGGTACCAGTTTCCCCAAATGAAAGCCGTATAACCTTTCCATATTCAACACCCTGTTTCGACGGAAATAACCGGAACAACACAAAGCACTAACTAAGATAACAGCCCTATCACCAAACTAGATTACCTTAGGCTAATCCCCTACTGCAACTGAAACCCACAACCTTTTAACCAAAATCGTATATACAGAACCAGAACACGATGAACCCAAATTTTGATGAGGAACCCCGACCGCCCCCGGATATGATTTGCGACATGCAACGTAAACACACTCGATAAACTAGGAAAACTAGCACAACTAACAGCTGAGAGTAATGCTATGTTCCTACTGACGAACCCCGACCGCCCCCGGATATGATTTGCGACATGACTCGTTTTCCTCATTCGTTTTTCCAAAACATTTCACCGTTCACACCGAATTTAGATGTTTTGCATTTTGTTGGCCTCTATTCTGGCCAACAAAATGCACATTCACGTTGTGGGCATCTTTTTAAATATACATATTCGAAACGTTCTTATTAGCTGGGAAGTAATAAACGAAAGAATCATCTCTGCACGCCTTCATTCGAACATTGGACCCATAACTATTGTACAATGCTATGCACCCACTGAAGCTTCCAATCCTAACTCCAAGAAAAAATTCTACGACGAGCTGCATCGAGTTCTAACCGGCATAGATCGGAAAGATATTGTAATATTAATGGTCGATAGGAATGTCGGAGTGGTTAGTATAAATACCGGATTTGAGCATGTGATCGCCCAGCAGAAAGGAATGAAAATGGAGAACTCTTTTTTCAAACGGAATACAACCTAGCCGTACTTTCCCCACAAATCGCACCCTATGTTAGCATGGAGATCAAGAGACCCGCGCTTCAACACCCAAAGCCAAATCGATTACATCTGTATATCAAAGAAACATTTTTGAATGCTTCAAGACGTCCGAGTTCTACGAAGTACAGACATTGCTTCTGACCACTTTCTTCTAATTTCAGAGATTAAACTCACCCTACGAAAATATTGCGCTACGACCCCAATGAACGAATAAAACTCCGCCCATACAATGGACTGAAATTAAAATCAGATATAGTCCGAGACAGATATAAATATTCCCAAACCACAAAATTTAGCAAAACATTTCCAACATCTAGACACATTAGAGATATCGACGAGGATTGGTCCAACATCGAAAAAGAAATGCACGAAACAGCAAAAGAAGTAGAGGTACCACGAGCTCCGAAATATATGGAAATAAAATAATCTTACAACGAAAACGAAAAAAATTAAACATATATAATGCATGCGTCAAAACTGTGCTATTGTATGGATCCGAGATTTGGCTTGTAACCAACAGCAACAAGCAGAAACTGCAGGCTTTTTGCAACAGATGTCTTCGCAATATTCTAAAAATTTGGTGGCCACGCAATATCTCCAACGAGGAACTTCTCAAAATAGCCGATCAAGACAATAGAAACACACAAATTAAAAGGAGAAAATACAATTGGTTGGGGCACACCCTTCGAAAGGCATAAGATGAAATATGTCACGAGACCCTCGAATGGAATCCTCAAGGATCAAGGAGGAGAAGCAGACCAAAGACAACCTGGAGACGAACAATTTTCAGCGAGACTGACCAATCTTTTGCCCAATTACGCTACATCGCAGCGGACAGAGACTGATGGAGATTCTATGTACATAGCCTATATTCCTGACGGAATTAGCTGACTATATATACTCGATTTTATACCTGCAGAGTTATTATGTTATGCCACTAATATTAAGTCCATTATTAAACAAGTTAAGGAAAGGCTAAAGTCGGGTGGGGCCGACTATGTTATACCCTTCACCACTATATAGACCAACATTTTTGATGCCATCTCAACTCCTTCCAATTTGTTGGTAGTTATATTATGGTTTATGTTCCCATATTCACATCTTTATACCCTTCACCACTACTGTGGTACATGGTATAATAAGTTTGTGCATTTGGATGTAACGCCCAGAAGGAACAGTCATAGACCGATCTTTTAGTATACCGATCGACTTAGAATTAAATTCTGAGTCGATTTAGCGATGCCCGTCTGACTGTCTGTCTGTTGATGTATTTTTGTGTGCAAAGTACAGTTCGCAATTTTAGTCGGATCGTCCTCAAATTTGACACAGGGTCGTTTTCTGGCTCAAAGACGATCGCTATTGATTTTGGTTCAGATTTAGATAAAGCTGCCATATATATATATATATATATATATATATATATATATATATATATATATATATATATATATATATATATATATATATATATATATATATAATATATATATATATATATATATATATATATATATATATATATATATATATATATATATATATATATATATATATATATATATATAATATATATATATATATATATATATATATATATATATATATATATATATATATATATGTATATATATATATATATATTATATATATATATATATATATATATATATATATATATATATATATATATATATATATATATATATATATATATATATATATATATATATATATATATATATATATATATATATATATATATATATATATATATATATATATATATATATATATATATATATATATATATATATATATATATATATATATATATATATATATATATATATATATTATATATATATATATATATATATATATATATATATATATATATATATATATATATATATATATATATATATATATATATATATATATTTATAACCGATGTGGTCATAAATGACGTATTTATTAACCGATCTTCTTCAAATTTCGGATATTGTAATGTTTTAGGAGACAAATCGATTCTGCCGATATGTATTTATATGACCCCAGAAGCTAGAGTTTTACACTGACTTGCTTTAAATTTTGCACAGGCAGTAGAACTAACATTCTTATTATGCATGCTAAATATGGTTGAAATCGGTTCAGATTTAGATATACTAGCTCTCATCTATATCATTTTTTTACTCCGATCTACGTGAAACTTTGCACAGGGTGTAGAACTATCATTCTTATTATGCGTGTCAAATTTGTTTGAAATCGGTTCAGATTTAGATATACCTCCCATATACATCTTTCGCCCGATTTGACTCGTATGGCCACAGAGGTCAAAATTTTACTCCAACCTACGTGAAATTTTGCACAGGGTGTAGAATTAACATTCTTACTATGCGCTATAAATTTGGTTGAAATCGGTTCAGATTTAGATATACCTCCCATACATATCTTTCGTCCGATATGCACTTATATGGTCCCACAAGCCAGACTTCTAGTCTGATTGGCTTCAAATTTTGCACAAGGAGTACAATTGATATTGTCGTTAAATGTGATAAATTTTGTTGAATCCCATATATATCACTCGCCCGATTTACATTCATATGACCACAGAGGCCAACGTTTTACGCCGATTTATGTCAAAATTTGCACAGGGAATAGAATTAAAATCTACTTATCCAAGCCAAATATTGGGCGACAGATATATATGGGCGCTGTATCTAAATCTGAACCGATTTCTTCTAAAATCATAAGGATTCTATTCCGACCCAAAAAAAGATCAACTTGTGCCTAATTTGAAGTCGATTGGATCAAACCTGCGACTTAGACTTTGATTACAAAACTTTGTTCACAGACAGACGGACATGGCGGTTCAGGAGGCGGCCCTGATCATTATTGCCAAACACTCCCTGTGTCTATCTTGTCTCCTTCTAGATGTTGCACACATATGTAGTAACTTATAATACCCTGTTCCATAGTGTGGCGTAGGGTACAAATAAACCACAACAAGTTAGGTTAGGCTAGGTAACCGGTTTTTGTCAAAATTCGTTTTTATTATTCAACATAGTTCCCCTCAAGAGCGATACAACGATTATAACGACCTTCCAATTTTTTGATACAATTTTGGTAGTACTCCTTCGGTTTTGCCTCAAAATAGGCCTTAGTTTCGGCGATCATCTCTTCATTGCAGCAAAATTTTTTCCCTGCGAGCATCCTTTTGAGATCTGAGAACAAGAAAAAGTCGGTGGGGCCAGATCTGGAGAATACGATGGGTGGGGAAGCGATTCGAAGCCCAATTCATGAATTTTTGCCATCGTTCTCAATGACTTGTGGCACGATGCGTTGTCTTGGTGGAACAACACATTTTTCTTTTTCATATGGAGCCGTTTTGCCGCGATTTTGACCTTCAAACGCTTCAATAACGCCATATAATAGTCACTGTTGATGGTTTTTCCCTTCTCAAGATAATCGATAAAAATTATTCCATGCGCATCCCAAAAAACAGAGACCATTACTTTGCCAGCGGACTTTGAGTCTTTCCACGCTTCGGAGACGGTGCACCAGTCGCTGTCCACTCAGTCGACTGTCAATTGAACTCAGGAGTGTAGTGATGGAGCCATGTTTCATCCATTGTCACATATCGACGGAAAAACTCGGGAGTATTACGAGTTAAAAGCTGCAAACACCGCTCAGAATCATCAACACGTTCTTGTTTTTGGTCAAATTTGAGCTCGCGCGGCACCCATTTTGCACAGAGCTTCCGCATATCCAAATATTGATGAATGATATGACCAACACGTTCCTTTGATATCTTTAAGGCCTCTGCTATCTCGATCAACTTCATTTTACGGTCATTCAAATTCATTTTGTGGATTTTTTTTGATGTTTTCGTCGGTTACCACCTCTTTCGGGCGTCCACTGCGTTCACCGTCCTCCGTGCTCATTTCACCACGCTTGAATTTTGCATACCAATCAATTATTGTTGATTTTTTTGGGGCAGAGTACGGAAACTCATTACCAAGCCAAGTTTTTGCTTCCACCGTATTTTTTCCCTTCAGAAAACAGTATTTTATCAAAACACGAAATTCCTTTTTTTCCATTTATTTCACAATAACAAAAGTTGCTTCACAAAAGACGCTCTATCTTACAAACTAATTGACTTACAGACCTCAAATTTTGACACGAATCATTTGAAGGTTGGTACTATATAAATATAATATGCATTTAATACTAGCGACGCCATCTATGTGTCAGACCGGGGACTTATCAGCCAACCTGTTATAGTGGCAGCCCGATATTTCAGGCTCACTTAGACTATTCAATCCATTGTTGAGTACTTCTCTCTTATCACTAAGTGCTGCCCGATTCCATGTTTACCTCAATGACAGGGGACCTCCTTTTTATAGCCGAGTCCGTAGAAGCTTTGAAACACTCAGAAACAGCCACCAGCAATACTGAGAAGAGATCGATTATTATACATAGCCTCCATATACCCCGATCCCCAGATTTGCTTTACGAAGCTTTTAGAGGAGCAAATGTCATCCGATACGGTTGTAATTTGGTACGACATGTTACTACATGCTCTCAAATAATCGGGAAAAAGTTGGTCGATATCGGTCCATAGTTATATATAGCCGCCATATAAACCGATCCCCAGATGTGACCTTCGAAACATAACCCCCATTTAAATCGATTCCCATACATACACTCAAAAAAAAAGAAGTTTACTTGAATCCAAAGATTTTGACTTAGGCTATATGTGAAGCGTTTTTATCTTAAATGTAAAGATTCAGTATTTCAGCTAATTTATGGACAATTTATTTAAATCAAAAATGTGTTTTTTACTTTAAAGAAAATTTTCCTTAGTTCAAAGACATGCGAGCTGAGAGGAGGAACGCAAATTTACTAAATTTGTATCCTAAATTTAATGAAAAAAATTTTTGAAGTAAATATTCTAAACTTTATTTTAATTAAAATTTCATTGCTTTAAAGAAATTCGTGCTTAATATTTTGTAAATTTCGCATCCTAAAATTTAGTTTGCGTAATCTTAATATCACCTAAATATTTTTTTAGATTCGACCGTATTTACTTAAATGGTGGAGGTTACCGAAATGATACACGCAATTTTTTGTAATTTTCCGGTATTTGTTTTTTACACTGAAAAAAAATATTTGCGTGATATTAAAGATTATGCAACCTCAATTTTAGTATGCGCAATTTACACACTATTAAGGACAAATTTCTTGAAAATAATGAAATTTTAATTAAAAGAAAGTTTATAATCTTTGCTTCAAAACTTTTTTTCATTAAATTTAGGACATACATTTTGAAAATTTGCGTCACATCGTTAAAGTTGCATGTACTTAAACTAAGGCAAATTTTCCTTAAAGTAAAGAAACACATTTTTGGTTTAAAGAAATCGCCCTTAGATTAACTGAAATATTGAATCTTTAGATTAAAGATAAAAACGCTTCAAATATAGGCTAAGACTTATTTTGAGGATTTAGCATCTTTGGTTTAAAGTTTTTTTGGAATTAAGAAAATAGTTTTTAATTCGAAGTATCCGTTATAAATTGGTTTTTTAAACTGGCTTTTGTTTGTACGTGAATAGCTTTTGTTAATATACCGGAAAGGAAGATCAAAATCTTTGGATCCAAGTAAACTTTTTTTTTTCTTTGAGTGTAGTCTAAATGCAACATTCTCAAGATTTCCTTCATTTCCCCATCTTAATTTTCTGCTCCGTATAGTTATAAAAACAAGCTTAATTTCAATGAAAACAGCAAGTGCTATGCAATACGCGCACTGAACATTAACGCTGTTTGTTCAGATGTCCTGCTGATGAGCAAAAGGAGATGACTGGAGGTGGATAGAAGTGAGGCGAATAAATACTCAGCTCCAAAAGGTAGATTTACGTAGATAATTTAGCTGACGTCGCTAAAGTGTATACGAAGCGTATGCCTTTGTATGAGTAAATGAGTGAGTTTGACTGTGTCTGTGTGCATTTCATTAAGCTTGGTAAACAATTTACAACAAATACTAGCGATATGCTTACACATAAAACAAAAAAAAAAAACGAACGGTAAACGGAAAACACAACAAAAACATCAAACTCACAAGTGGTAGCATCATCGTCATAAACAGGAGTTATTCGTTTCTTACTCCAAACGAAGCTACTGCTGAGAAAGAAGAATATCGTAGAACACCTTTTCCCATCTGGTGAATGCATCATCATTCTCAGATGAAGTAGCAATGGCTGGAATATCTTCGGTAACGCAACAAGGGTTGATTTTTAATGAAAAACAGACAAACTGGCAAATGTGTTTGTCTTCAAGAAATTGCGTCCATCCATTCCCATTCCGACTCGTCGTTTGGAGTGGAATGCCGGTTGTTGTTCTTTTGTCCCATAAATTGTTACTAAATTGCCAGTAAACTGGGATGATACTTGGAAGTGCATGTAAAACAACAACCCTCCTTGTTCAACCGTTGCCTCGTCCCACCACTTAGGATCCTTGATCTCGAACATTTTTATGATTTGTGTATTTTTAATTTAACCACTTTAAGAAAAAGTCTACATCTTGCTGACAATAAAAAACAGCCACATGGATTTTCGGATATTCTTTGCGGCTTGGGAAATGAAATGCAAGAACATATGAATTATGATTTGTGAACTTGTTTACTCGACAATAAAGCTTCGACTGTAAACAAAGAGGATATTTTGTTGTTAACTCACAATTTTTAATTTCCTGTAATATTTAACAGAAAGGAGTCCGATGGGCCAGACCCTACTTTGAGCTCGCCAGATTAAAATGCAGTTTTTTTGCATCTCTGACATTATTTTGAGATCTGATATTTACAATACACAAAATTTTGATTTAAAATTTATCGAAATGTAAAGATAATCCATATATTATAATCTGTAGGATACATCCTTTTTTAAATCCGATTGGGGAGGTGAGGTCACCCTTGCCCAACGTTTTGAAAATTGTACAAAAGTTCTCCGATTTGCTTGAAATTTTCAGAGAAGGTTAAGGGTAGCATCTAGATAAAAATTCGCTACTTTTTCGATATTTGTTCGGGGAGTTACACCTTCTCCTTGTCCGATTTTTTACAAATTAAAAGTTTCCCGAATTTTTCCAAATGTGCAGGAAATGTAGTTGTCCCTGGAGTGGGAAGCTCCTTCTTGCCAGGGCTGTTGAGCCGGAGTCTGAAGATTTCGCTGGAGAAGGAGTCGTAAAAATTTTGCTCGACTCCGACTACGGCCAAACCTAAATTTCCAGAATTTGGGATCCTTAATAAAATATTCAAAATACTAATCCTATCGGTTCAGAGTTTTATATACCCTTACATAGACATATTTTTGAGCGCTTAGAAGCGTCCACATTCATTCGATTTGACTAGAATTTGGTTTCTATTGGTTTATTTTGGGCCACAAAATCAAATTAGTTTGTTTTTATAGATATCAGCTATTTATACTCTGCGTCACACTGTGGAACAGGGTATTATAAGTTAGTACATATTTTTTCAATACCCAGAAGGAGACGAGATAGACACATGGTGACTTGATCTAGCCATGTCCGTCTGTCTGTGAACACATTTTTGTGATCAACGTCTAGGTCGCAGTTTTATTTTAGTCCAATTGACTACAGATTTACCACACAAAAGTGTTTCGGGTCAGAGTAGAAACCTATTGAGTTTGGAAAAAATCAGCTCAGATTTAGATATAGCTACCAAATATCTCTCACTTATATGGCCCCAGAAACCATAGTTTTATCTTGATTTACTAAAGATTTTGCACAAGCATTAGTGTCGTAAAGTGTGCCAAATTTAGTTGGAATCGCAAATCTCAAAGTTTTACTCCGATTTATGTGAAATTGTGTACAGAGAGCAGAATTAACATACTTACTATACATGCCACGGTGGTGCAATGGTTAGCATGCCCGCCTTGCATACACAAGGTCGTGGGTTCGATTCCTGCTTCGACCGAACACCAAAAAGTTTTTCAGCGGTGGATTATCCCACCTCAGTAATGCTGGTGACATTTCTGAGGGTTTCAAAGCTTCTCTAAGTGGTTTCACTGCAATGTGGAACGCCGTTCGGACTCGGCTATAAAAAGGAGAGAAGTTCTCCAATGTGGTATCACAATGGACTGAATAGTCTAAGTGAGCCTGATACATCGGGCTGCCACCTAACCTAAACCTAAACTAAACCTACTATACATGCCAAATTTGGTCAAAATCCCTTATTTCGCCCGGTTAAGACCCATAAAGAAAGTTACTACTTCTACAAAAGGGATACTTTGATAGTATGGCCTAAGCCGGATTGATGAAAAATCCTGGAGTCGGAGTTGATCAAAATTGGCTCGACTCCACAGCCCTGCTTCTTGCCAGACTTTTTTTAAGTAAAAAACTTAATTCTACATTTAGTAACAGATAACATAGAAGATGCTTCCGATATATATTCGGAAAGGCATATTCCCTATGCCCGACATTTTAAACAAGTATATACGGCCGTAAGTTCGGCGAGGCCGAAGCTTATGTACCCTACACCATGGATTGCGTAGAAACTTCTTCTAAACACTGCCATCCCCAATCGAATTACTTGAGTTGCGGTAACGCTTGCCGGTATCTTAAAACCTCCTAACACCGTCTGCTAAATTGTAAGTAAGTCCATACGTGGTATATATTAAAATATAAAAACACCGATTAAATACGTATATAATTCAGTTTGACAAAATTTTCTTTAGAAATGAAGTTTTAAAAAAATTTTCTTTAGAAATGAAATTTTTACAAAATTTTCTATAGAAATAACATTTTGACAAAATTTTCTATAGAAATAAAATTTTAACAAAATTTTTTATAGAAATAAAATTTTGACAAAATTTTCTATAGAAATAAAGTTTTGACAAAATTTTCTTTAGAAATGAAATTTTAACAAAATTTTCTATAGAAATAAAATTTTTACAAAATTTTCTATAGAAATAAAATTTTAACAAAATTTTCTAAATGTTGACAAAATTTTCTATAGAAATAACATTTTGGTAGATTATTTTTGGCTCGAGTGGCAACCATGATTATGAACCGATATGGACCATTTTTTGTGTGATCGGGGATCGGCTATATAACTATAGACCGATATGAACCAATTTTGGTATGGTTGTTAGCGACCATATACTAACACCACGTTCCAAATTTGAACCGGATCGGATGAATTTTGCTCCTCCAAGAGGCTCCGGAGTTCAAATCTGGAGAACGGTTTATATGAGTTCTATATATAATTATGGCCTGATAAGGACAAATTCTCGCACGATTGTTAGAGACCATATACTAACACCATGTCCCAAATTTCAACTGTATCGGATGAAATTTGCTTCTCTTTGAGGCTCCGCAAGCCAAATCTGGGGATCGGTTTATATGTGGGCTATATATAATTATGAGCCGATGTGGACCTATTTTTGCATGGTTGTTAGAGACCATATACCAACATCATGTACCAAATTTCAGCCGGATCGGATAAAATTTGTTTCTCTTTGAGGCTCCGCAAGCCAAACCTGGGGATCGGTTTAAATGGGGGCTATATATAATTATGGACCGATGTGGACCAATTTTAGCATGGTTGTTAGAGACCCTATACCAAAACCATGTACCACATTTCTGCCGGATCGGATGAAATTTGCTTATCTTTGAGGCTCCGCAAGTCAAATCTGGGGATCGGTTCATATGGGGGCTATATATAATGATGGACCGATGTGGACCAGTTTTTGCATGGTTGTTAGAGACCATATGCTAACGCCATGTACCAAATTTTAGTCGGATCGGATGAAATTTGCTTCTCTTAGAAGCTCCACAAGCCAAATCTGAGGGTTCGTTTAAAGGGTGATACGGTCAAAATTTGGTCAAGGGAAAACGCGTGTAAAACGTGTGTAAATCGGTGAAATCGTTTATTTAAAAAATCAAATTAAATTTCTTTTTCAAGTTCAATTAGTATAAAATTCAGGAAAAATATTCAGTTAGGCTTTCGCTTTTCCAAATCCGTATTGCCGGGCCTCACGCTTGACACCTGCCATCAGATTTTGTACAGCCACCTTGTCCACCTTCTTCGCCGCAGAAAGCCAGTTTGCCTTGAACTGCTGCTCGTCCTTAGCAGTTTTTTTTGGTCTTTCCGCTTGACAATAGCCCAGTATTTCTCAATTGGGCGGAGCTCTGGCGTGTTGGGAGGGTTCTTGTCCTTGGGAACAACCTGCACGTTGTTGGCGGCGTACCACTCCATGGTCTTTTTACCGTAATGGCAAGATGCCAAATCCGGACAAAACAGTACGGAACAACCGTGTTTCTTCAGGAAAGCAGCAGACGTTTATTCAAACACTCTTTCACGTAAATTTCTTGGTTGACAGTTCCGGAAGCTATGAAAATGCTGCTTTTCAAACCACAGGTATAGATGGCTTGCCAAACCAGATATTTCTTTGCGAACTTTGACAGTTTTATGTGCTTGAAAAAATCTGCTACCTTTCCCCTTCCTTTTGCCGTATAAAACTCCTGTCCCGGAAGCTGCTTGTAGTCGGCTTTGACGTACGTTTCGTCGTCCATTACCACGCAGTCAAACTTCGTCAGCATCGTCGTGTACAGCCTCCGGGATCGCGCTTTGGCCATCGTATTTTGTGTATCATCGCGATTTGGAGTCACTACCTTCTTGTAAGTCGATAGTCCGGCTCGTTTTTTGGCTCGATGCACGGTTGTAGACGATACACCCAGCTTATTTGCGGCATCTCGGAGAGAGAGGTTAGGGTTTCGATTGAAACTACCGGCAACTCTCTTTGTCGTCTCAGCGGCTTCCGGTTTTCGATTTCCCCCGATCCAGACTTCCTGGCTGTAGACAAACGTTCCCCAAACACTTTAATTACATTTGTAACGGTTGATTTGGCAACTTTTAGCGATTTTGCAGCTTTGCGTGCGAGTAGCTCGGATTTTCGCGATGCGCGAGCAAAATTTTGAAACCCTGCTCTTCTTGCTTGGACGGCATTTTGACAACTGAAGAGTGAATTCCAAAATCAAAATAGGAGCAACATTCTACACACACACACCTTCAAAATGAGTGGTATTCAGGTTTTTTAAATGCAAAATTGAAAGAAATACGTCAAGTTTATATTGACCAAATTTTGACCGTTTCACCCTATATAATTTCTTCTACATTGTTGGTATTACAGGGAAAGGTGTTCAGAACTAAAAAACCTCGTGGATGTGAGAAAGATGTGAGGGAAAATGCAATTAGCAAGAAGACAATGTTTTTTTTTTTGAGTTAATCTTTATGAAATTGTTTTTACATCACAAAAAGTATGTACTTTTCTTCAAATACACTTCCTTACAGCGAAAAGCAAATGAGAAACGAACTTTGTTTGTCTAAAATTTCGTTTGGGAGGAAAGAATTATTTTTTTGCGTGTACGGATGGTATGCTCTTTTGTAGTATATTATTGATGTTTAGTTGAACTTAACAATTTGTGTTGTTTTAACAAATTTAATGATACAAAACCTGCTTATTTAACCTACCTTGTTTGTACAACATACTCGTATACCTTATATGGACTAACTTACAATTTAAAAGATGATGTTAAGAAGTGTTAACACACCCCAAGTAATTCGGTTTTTGATTACAGCCTATAGTAGAAGATTCTACGCAATCCATGATAACGGGTACATAAGATTCGGCCTGGTCGAACTTACGACTCCGCCCCAAGGCATAAACCGATTTAAATTTTAAGTCTAGATATTTTGTAGAAGTGTCAAAAATGAAGTTTATATCCCAATATATGTATGTATGTATGTGGAAACATTAACATGTATAGCTCCCAACAAATTGGAAGGATTTGAGAAGATATCGAAACTGTAAATCTACCGTGGTGCAATAGTTATCATGTCCGCTAACATGATATGTTTGTTTTATACCCACCACCATAGGATGGGGGGTATATTAACTTTGTCATTCCGTTTGTAACACATCGAAATATTGCTCTAAGACCCCATAAAGTATATATATTCTGGGTCGTGGTGAAATTCTGAGTCGATCTGAGCATGTCCGTCCGTCCGTCCGTCCGTCCGTCTGTTGAAATCACGCTAACTTCCGAACGAAACAAGCTATCGACTTGAAACTTGGCACAAGTAGTTGTTATTGATGTAGGTCGGATGGTATTGCAAATGGGCCATATCGGTCCACTTTTACGTATAGCCCCCATATAAACGGACCCCAAAATTTGGCTTGCGAGGCCTTTAAGAGAAGCAAATTTCATCCGATCCGGCTGAAATTTGGTACATGGTGTTAGTATATGGTCTCTAACAACCATACAAAAATTGGTCCACATCGGTCCATAATTATATATAGCCCCCATATAAACCGATCCCCCGATTTGGCTTGCGAGGCCCCTAAGAGAAGATTATTTCATCCGATCCGGCTGAAATTTGGTACATGGTGTCAGTATATGGTCTCTAATAACCATGCAAAAATTGGTCCACATCGGTCCATAATTATATATAGCCCCCATATAAACCGATCACCAGATTTGACCTAAGGAACCTCTTGGAAGACCAAAATTCATCTGATTCAGTTGAAATTTGGTACGTGGTGTTAATATATGGCCTCAAACTCCCATGCAAAAATTGGTCGATATCGGTCCATAATTATATATAGGCCCCATATAAACCGATCCCCAGATTTGTCCTCCAGAGCCCCTTGGAAGAGCAAAATTCTTCCCATTCGGTTGGAATTTGGTACGTGATGTTAGTATATGGTATCCACCAACCATGCAGGAATTGGTTCCTATCAGTCCATAATTATATATAGCTCCCATATATACCGATCCCCAGATTTGACCTCCGGTGCCTTTTGGAGAAGCAAAATTCATCCGATCTGCTTGAAATTTGGTACGTGGTGGTAGTATATGATATTTAATAACCATGCCAAAAGTGGTCCATATCAGTCCATAATCGTACATAGCCCCATATAAACCGATACCGAGATTTGGTTTTGGAACCTCTTGGAGGAGCAAATTTCATCCGAGTGAGTTGAAATTTGGTACATTGTGCTAGTATATGGTCGTTAACAACAATGCCTAACTAGGTCCATATCGGTCTATAGTTATATATGGCCCTCAGATAAATCGATCCCCAATCACATAAAAATTGGTCCATATCAAGTTCATAATTGTATATAGCCCCCATATAAGCGACCCCCATATTTCAATTCTGGCTCTCTACGTACAAAAAGTCCATATCGATTCGTAATTATTTGTAGACTTAACTATACATAACTTTTTTGTCTAATATATACCATGTATGGACTAAATCACAATTTAGGAAACGATGTTAAGAAGTTTTAAGATACCACAACCCAAGTAATTCGATTGTGGATGGTAGTCTTTCGTAGAAGTTTCTACGCAATCCATGGTGGTGGGTACATAAGATTCGGCCTGGCCGAACTTGCGGCCGTATATACTTGTTTTTTTTTTAATTTATTCTTCGAAAGTAAAAATGATCGACAATATCATCAAATTTTAGAATCTGTTTAGATTTCTTCGAAGTGGCTACCTTTGGCACGAATTATAGCCTTCAATGGCAGATAAAGCCATTGCAGTTTTGAGATTATCGAAACAGTATTTTTTAGTGCCAACCTTATTATTCAAAATACATCTGGCGCAAAAGTTCAACGAATTTAGATCCGTACATTTTGGAGGCCATTGTGGGTAGGTAAGTTATTCTGTTCTCCGTCCAGAACTAACGTTTTGCTCTTAAAATATTTTTGAGGTGATTCATATTCCTTCTCTGCGTGTGATAGTCCTTTAGGACTATTAAATTTGTTAGCACAACCAAATAACTTTTTTTCCTTTTGTCAAAATTTTAGACAATAGATGTTCCATTTTATCTTTAAAAGACCAAACGAAAGCAAATATTACATAAAACTTTGGTTTACCTACGAGTATTTTATGGGTCACCCGTATATTTGATTATCCAGAAAATAAAATAGACTTCATATTTTCCATATGAATTTAGCTTAGATAAAAATTCGTTAGTATTCATCAACCACATATGAAAAGTTTTGAGATGATAGAAAACAAAAAAAAATATGTTTTAGTGGTTGTTGACTAACACATTTTTTGGAGGACTAAACCCTCATGTAACCCTCCATGTACCTGAATGCAAAATTATGTTGTTTTTTTTTAATATCTCCTCCTCCAGCTGTTGGATAAGCTACGGGTCGCAAGTCATGGTAGTCGTTTGAGCTAGCCTGAATTTGAGCTTTTCAGAGTTTTCAAAATTCGCCAGTGTTTCTTGCAAAGTGTTTTTTATTTTTTTTTTGCCACTCTTTATATTAACTAAATTTTTGTAATATGAAAACCAAGCCACGTAGAAAACACCTGCGTCCAGCTTGTCAGCAGAGTAAAGTCATTGCGGCTTCGTACCATTCATTCTTCTATGTAACCTGCATAGATTTTCCACAAGGGATATGTGTGGATGTGTGTGTGGGAGTTGAGGATAACCTTTAAGTTGAGCATATTAATATGCGTTCTTTGTACCAACATTCTTTTAGTAGTAAATTTTTGTGATGATTTTCTTTCATACCCAAATACTATAAAATGGATCGGTATGATATATTCGTCATATTGTGTGTATTTTTTCAGAGCTACTTTGTGAAAATCTGCGAATTTGGGTATCTTGCCATTTAATTCGTCTTCATTAGAATTAGCAGCCTAATAAGCTTGTTTGTATTAAAGAACCATAATCATATGGCGATTTCGTTTCTGTATAAGGATGTTGTCCCAGTGTTACTTTACTACCACTTAGAGAAGCTGAAACCCTCATCAATCACCCAGAGAAGGAATATGATCACCACAAACATGTTTTAAGAGCTAAATGTTATTTTTGGGTGGTGACCATGTAACATGGTTTTCGCAACCATGTTATTTTCTCGAAAATCATGTATTTGATTTCGGCAAGCAGGTTATATTTGACGAGAAAATAACATTTTAGTGACAAACATGTTACATGGTCACCATACAAAAATAACATTTTGCTCCTGAAACATGTTTGAGGTGATCATATTCCTTCTCTGCGTGATGTCACCACCGCTGAAAATCTTTTTCGTGTTCGATCGAAATTGGGCTTGAACCCATGACCGTTTAAATACAAGGTGGGCGTGCGAACCATTATTGTAAATGTATTATATTGTGATTGATCATATATACAAGAACTATCCATACACTGAAAAAACAGTGAACCCACTAGGAAGAAAACATTCGGTTAATTGTAGGATAGTTTTAGAAAGTCTTATCACAAAAATAAGTAAATATTTTTCAACAGATTTAATCAAATTTATTAGACATAATCAAGTTTTTTCACTTGAAAATTTTGTAGTTTGAAGGAAAAAATTGGAGTTCAAAATTGCAAGAATGTCCTTAGTGACATACGAAGTTCATGATGAACGCATTTCTAGTAAAATTTACCAATTTAAAGAAATAATGAACTATGTTGTGAGAAATACGAATTTAGTAAATATTTGTGTTTAATTTATGTATATTTTTTCCCCGTTTTTTAGTTAATTTAACTAACTTATGCAAACAATTATTATAGTATGGTAAAGGAAACTTTCTATAAAAATAATAACTCCATGAACTCAAATAATGTTAAATTGGCTTTAGTGAAATAAAGAGCTCACTTTTTTTTGAGTATAATGTTTAACTTTTTATTAGAATTGAAATTGAAATGAAAAAAAAAACTAAATTTGACAATAAAACTTATGTGACAACCCACTTTTTTCAAACATATAAAGCACTTCTTCTCATTGATCTTCTTCGTGTGCCTTTTTTCTCAATATTTTCACACATATCAATTAAGATGTTTTTTAGCCTTAATGCCAATAACAGGTTGCCTGATAAGTCCCCGGTCTGACACATAGATGGCGTCGCTAGTATTAAATGCATATTATTTTTATATAGTACCAACCTTCAAATGATTCGTGTCAAAATTTGACGTCTGTAAGTCAATTAGTTTGTGAGACAGAGCGTCTTTTGTGAAGCAACTTTTGTTATTGTGAAAAAATGGAAAAAAAAGAATTTCGTGTTTTGATAAAATACTGTTTTCTGAAGCGAAAAAATACGGTGGAAGCAAAAACTTGGCTTGATAATGAGTTTCCGGACTCTGCCCCAGGGAAATCAACAATAATTGATTGGTATGCAAAATTCAAGCGTGGTGAAATGAGCACGGAGTACGGTGAACGCAGTGGACGCCCGAAAGCGGTGGTTACCGACGAAAACATCAAAAAAATCCACAAGATGATTTTTAATGACCGTAAAATGAAGTTGATCGAGATAGCAGAGGCCTTAAAGATATCAAAGTAACGTGTTGGTCATATCATTCATCAATATTTGGATATGCGGAAGCTCTGTGCAAAATGGGTGCCGCGCGAGCTCAAATTTGACCAAAAACAACAACGTGTTGATGATTCTGAGCGGTGTTTGCAAGGTGTTAACTCGTAATACTCCCGAGTTTTTCCGTCGATATGTGACAATGGATGAAACATGGCTCCATCACTACACTCCTGAGTCCAATCGACAGTCGACTGAGTGGACAGCGACTGATGAAACGTCTCCGAAGCGTGGAAAGACTCAAAAGTCCGCTGGCAAAGTAATGGTCTCTGTTTTTTTGGGATGTGCATCGAATAATTTTTATGGATTATCTTGAGAAGGGAAAAACCATCAACAGTGACTATTATATGGCGTTATTGAAGTGTTTGAAGGTCAAAATCGCGGCAAAACGGCCCCATATGAAAAAGAAAAAAGTGTTGTTTCACCAAGACAACGCATCGTGCCACAAGTAATTGAGAACGATGGCAAAAATTCATGAATTGGGCTTCGAATTGCTTCCCCACCCACCGTATTCTCCAGATCTGGCCCCCAGCGACGTTTTCTTGTTCTCAAACCTCAAAAGGATGCTCACAGGGAAAAAATTTGGCTGCAATGAGGAGGTGATAGCCGAAACTAAGGCCTATTTTGAGGCAAAACCGAAGGAGTACTTTCAAAATGGTTTCAAAAAATTGGAAGGTCGTTATAATCGTTGTATCGCTGTTGAAGGGAACTATGTTGAATAATAAAAACGAAATTTTTATAAAGGGTGATATTTGGTCAATATAAACTTGACGTATTTCTTTCAATTTTGCATTTAAAAAACCTGAACACCCCCCATTTTGAAGGTGTGTGTGTGTAGAATGTTGCTCCTATTTTGATTTTGGAATTCACTCTTCAGTTGTCAAAATGCCATCCAAGCAAGAAGAGCAGCGTATCAAAATTTTGCTCGCGCATCGCGAAAATCCGAGCTACGCAAAGCTGACAAAATCGCAAAAAGTTGCCAAATCAACCGTTACAAATGTAATTAAAGTGTTTGGGGAACGTTTGTCGACAGCCAGGAAGTCTGGATCGGGGGAAATCGAAAACCGGAAGCCGTTGAGACGACAAAGAGAGTTGCCGGCAGTTTCAAGCGAAACCCTAACCTCTCTCTCCGAGATGCCGCAAATAAGCTGGGTGTATCGTCTACAACCGTGCATCGAGCCAAAAAACGAGCCGGACTATCGACTTACAAGAAGGTAGTGACTCCAAATCGCGATGATAAACAAAATACGACGGCCAAAGCGCGATCCCGGAGGCTGTACACGACGATGCTGACGAAGTTTGACTGCGTGGTAATGGACGACGAAACCTACGTCAAAGCCGACTACAAGCAGCTTCCGGGACAGGAGTTTTATACGGCAAAAGGAAGGGGAAAGGTAGCAGATATTTTCAAGCACATAAAACTGTCAAAGTTCGCAAAGAAATATCTGGTTTGGCAAGCCATCTGTACCTGTGGCTTGAAAAGCAGCATTTTCATAGCTTCCGGGACTGTCAACCAAGAAATTTACGTGAAATTGTGTTTGAATAAACGTCTGCTGCCTTTCCTGAAGAAACACGGTTGTTCCGTACTGTTTTGCCCGGATTTGGCATCTTGCCATTACGGTCAAAAGGCCATGGAGTGGTACGCCGCCAACAACGTGCAGGTGGTTCCCAAGGACAAGAACCCTCCCAACACGCCAGAGCTCCGCCCAATTGAGAAATACTGGGCTATTGTCAAGCGGAACCTAAAGAAGATCAAAAAAACTGCTAAGGACAAGCAGCAGTTCAAGGCAAACTGGCTTTCTGCGGCGAAGAAGGTGGACAAGGTGGCTGTACAAAATCTGATGGCAGGTGTCAAGCGTGAGGCCCGGCAATTCGGATTTGGAAAAGCGAAAGCCTAACTGAATATTATTCCTGAATTTTATACTAATTGAACTTGAAAAAGAAATTTAGTTTGATTTTTTAAATAAACAATTTCACCGATTTACACGCGTTTTCCCTTGACCTAATTTTGACCGTATTTCATTAAGCATCAGTTTTACAACAGACTTTTTTTCTGTGTATCTATTCATATTCCTACACATTAAAATTAATACACGTTTCCAAATAGTAATGTATGATATTATGATTCAAAATGCTTAATCTGAAAGTATTACACTGATAGAAAACGCCTCGTAAAATAAAATAAATTTATCATTAAAATTGAGACAGCGAATCAATTTCATAAATACAATGAATCTGTTCGTTATTGTTATGATTTTTCTACTAAATAGCGAAAAATTTCTTATATTGACTGGATAGTCTCATTATTTCAAAGGAAAATTTTCGCTATTTCAAATAAAACCAATTCCACTGGTTCATAGTGATGAGTGTAGGTTATACTATAGTCGAACATGCTTGACTTTTGATATCACTTGATTTTTATGTTCTCTCCATTGAGTTGATGGTTTCTAAAGGCACTTGCCAAGCCAAAGGTGAATTGAAAGATGAAGCTAGAAAACAAAATAAAAAAACAACAAATAATATTATGCAAATAGTCTTTGTTGCTTTCGTTTTACATTGGCTTTCGTTTCTTATTGCCAAACACCTAGCACAGGTAGATTTAATGGTTTTTACAGGTGTTTTTAAGCTGTTCGCTTAAAAGTAATTGAAAGAGGATGATCAGGTGAGTGAGTTACATACAAACGACAGAAATCTAAATTAAATTCCCTAGAGTACAAAGAGTTTAACTGATCGGTACAATCTGATAAGTGAATAGCTACACTCAAAAAATGTTTACTTGGGTCTAAAGATTTTGACCTTCCCTTAGGGATTTTGGTATTGATTCCGAGCAAAAGATTACGGACCTGTCGGGATTTAAATCTAGGATCTAGGAATAAAATTAAAATTGGATACAGATTTCATTCACAAGTTTTTATTATACCCTCCACCATAGGATGGGGGTATATTAACTTTGTCATTTCGTTTGTAACACATCGAAATATTGCTCTAAAACCCCATAAAGTCGTGGTGAAATTCTGAGTCGATCTGAGCATGTCCGTCCGTCCGTCTGTTGAAATCACGAAACTTCCGAACGAAACAAGCTATCGACTTGAAACTTGGCACAAGTAGTTGTTATTGATGTAGGTATTGCAAATGGGCCATATCGGTCCACTTTTACGTATAGCCCCCATATAAACGGACCCCCAAATTTGGCATGCGATTGCTCTAAGAGAAGCAAATTTCATCCGATCCGGCTGAAATTTGGTACATGGTGTTAGTATATGGTCTCTAACAACCATGCAAAAATTGGTCCACATCGGTCCATAATTATATATAGCCCCCATATAAACCGATCCCCCGATTTGTCTTGCGGAGCCTCTAAGAAACGAAAATTTCATCCGATCCAGCTGAAATTTGGTACATGGTGTTGGTATATGTTCTCTAATGACCATGTAAAAATTGGTCCACATCGGTCCATAATTATATATAGCACCCATATAAACCGATCCCCCGATTTGGCTTGCGGAGCCTCTAAGAAACGAAAATTTCATCCGATCCGGCTGAACTTTGGTACATGGTGTTCATATATGTTCTCTAATGGCCATGCAAAAATTGGTCCATATCGGTCCATAATTATATATAGCCCCCATATAAACCGATCCCCCGATTTGGCTTGCGGAGCCTCTAAGAAACCAAAATTTCATCCGATCCGGCTGAAATTTGGTACATGGTGTTGGTATATGTTCTCTAATGACCATGCAAAAATTGGTCCATATCGGTCCATAATTATATATAGCCCCCATATAAATTGATTCCCAGATTTGTCCTCCGGAGCCTCTTGGAGGAGCAAAATTCATCCGATCCGGTTGAAATTGGGAACATGGTGTTAGAATGTGATCTCTAACAAACACGCAAGAATTGGTCCATATCGGTCCATAATTATATATAGCCCCCATATAAACCGTTCTCCAGATTTGATCTCCGGAGCCTCTTGGAGAAGCAAAATTCATCCGATCCGGTGTTAGTATAAGGCCACTAATATACATGCCAAAATTGGTCCATATCGCTCTATAGTTATATATAGCTGATCCCCAATCACACAAAAATTGGTCCATATCGGTTCATATTCATGGTTGCCACTCGAGCCAAAAATAATCTACCAAAATTTTATTTTTATAGAAATCATTGTCAAAATGTTATTTCTATAGAAAATTTTGTCAAAATTTTATTTCTATAGAAAATTTTGTTAAAATTTTATTTCTATAGAAAATTTTGTCAAAATTTTATTTCTATAGAAAATTTTGTCAAAATTTTATTTCTATAGAAAATTTTGTCAAAATTTTATTTCTAAAGAAAATTTTGTCAAAATTTTATTTCTATAGAAAATTTGGTCAAAATGTTATTTCTATAGAAAATTTTTTCCAAATTTTATTTCTATAGAAAATTTTTTTCCAAATTTTACTTTTATAGAAAATGTTGTCAAAATTTTATTTTGTCAAAATTTTATTTCTATAGAAACTTTAAACTTAATTATATACATATTTAATCGGCCTTTTTTTAGTTCAATATATACCACGTATGGACTATGTGGTATATATTACGGTGTTGGAAGTTTTAAGATACCTTGCCATCGGCAAGTGTTACCGCAACCCAAGTAATTCGATTGTGGATGACAGTCTTCAGTAGAAGTTTCTACGCAATCCATGGTGGAGGGTACATAAGCTTCGGCCTGGCCGAACTTACGGCCGTATATACTTGTTTTCTTTTTGCGATACATTAATAAAGGTATTTATGTACAAACAAATTCCAATTTCAAAATCCAAATTATGCCAGGTACTTCAAAGTAAAGACAGTTTTCTTAATGCTAAAAAAAAACTTTAAACCAAAGATGCAAATCCCTAGAATAAGTCTTAGCCTATTATTGAAGCGTTTTTATTTAAATTTAAAAATTCAATGTCAGTTGAGTTAAAGACGATTTCTTTAAATTAAAAATGTTTTTCTATATTCTAAGAAAATTTTGCTTTATTTCAAATATCTTCAGCAGAAAGACGCAAAAATTCAAGATTTGTGTCTTAAATTTAATGAAAAAAATTTTGAAGCAAGGATTTTAAACTTTCTTTTAATTAAAATGTCGTTGTTTTAACGAATTTTGTCCTTATCATTGCGTAAATTTTGAGTCCTTAAATTTGAGTTGGATAATCTTCCATATTAGATCAATATTTTTTTCAATGTATATAACATACTCAACCATTTATATGACCGAAATTACAGTAATCCCTCGATTTACGTCGTGATTGGTTCCGGAATTTGACGACGTTAACCGAAACGACGTAAACCGAATTAAAAATTGCTCATACTTACACCTAATCCATTTATGTATGTATGTGCGTGTACATAATAAAAAAAACTTAAAAAATAAAGGTAATTCAGTAATTTCGGTAAGAATCTCAGAAAAAAATGTTTTGACGTCATCATCGTTGATACTTATGTTACTTATGGAAGGCGTTTCTGATAAAGTGGGCAAAAAAATTGACGACGTAAATCGAATGGCGGCGTAAATCGAAGTTTGATGGAACAACAAATTTGACGACGTAAATCGAAACAACGTAAACCGAGACGACGTAAATCGAGGGATTACTGTAGTTATATAATAACACTGAAAAAAAAGCATGCCCGGTTCCAAAGATTTTGTCTTTACTTTAACAATCTTTGTATTGATTCCGAGCCAAAGAAGCGGAGAATACAAGTAAGGATACTTTTAAGACACAATTTTATTTTAAACTTAGATTTTGTGTACTTGCTTTTAGGAAGCAAATTTTAATTGTTCGTTTTTTCAGCTTTTTTCTACATATGTCCTTTAAGAACGAGGTAACGACAACTATATTTTCCAAATTCAGACGCGACTTCCAGTAGAAATTATGCTATGTGTCAAGTAAAAAACGTCTTAAGAATAAAGTGTTGAAAAACGTGTCCTATATTTGATCGATTTTTTGCTTTGTAGTCAAGATGCAAAAAGACAACAAATTTAAAGACAATTTCATTCATTTTAAAGAATTTTTCTGAATTATTAAAGTCAAGTTGACCTTACCCCAAAAAAAATTCTTTCATGTTATGATACCCATTTTTAAGTCAAATCACTTAATTATAAGGACAATACGACTTCGTTGAAAAGTTTATGGACTTTTTGACAAGAAAAAAAATTATATTAGAGAAATGCATCTTCTATGCTAAGCTAAATTTGTATTAATATTTTAAAGACATGAAATCTTTGGCCTCACGACAATATTTTTTTTTCAGTGCAATAAACTAAAGCAAAGTAGCAAAGTAAGTCGACTATCATAGAGGCTTTTAGTGCTGGTTTATTTGTTTGTCTTTAGGTTAGGTTAGATTAGTTTGAAGAGAGGAGTCGGATTTCTCCGTCTCATGTCATTGACATACACCTAAGCCAGAAATCGGCTTGTTGTGCGCTCTAGTTTATAATTATAACCCCATGTCTATTTTAAGAATTCTGTGCTTTCGACGAATTCCTTAATTTGTTTCCATTTTACCCCCTTCAATCGGTTTAAATTTGGAATGTTTTCGACTCCCAAATGTTGGGACCTGTATCTTGTAAATGCCGGGCAGTGACACAGATAATGTTCAAGTGTCCCTTCGTCCTCTACACATGCCCTGCATAAACTATCATTTATTACACCTATACGGTGCAAGTGAGCCCTGAGGTCCAAGTGTCCCGTGATGATTCCAATAGCCCTACTGATCGTACTCCTACTCTCCTTCAGCAGTTCTTTTGTTCTATCTTCATCGGTATCTCCCCATATGATCTTCGTGGTCCTTCCGACTATTTCACTGTTCCACAGCTCTACATGTGCTCGCTTCGCCCACACTTTTAACTCGGACCGGGTAGCCCCAAAGGGCTTGGGGTTATCCAAGTTTACTTCCTCAGCTTTCCTGGCTTTTATCGCTAGGTCATTCACATGCTCGTTTCCATCCACCCCACAGTGAGCAGGTACCCAGGTGATTCTAATGGAGCCATACACGGAGTAGGAATTTATTATATTTTTGCATTCTAAAACGTTCCGTGATTTAACCGTATTGGATTCTATAGCTCGTATAGCCATCTGACTATCGGTGAGAACATTTACACTTAGTGGCCTTGTGTTTGTGCTGAGCCATCTTACACGCAAAGAAAAAAAACGTTTGGAAAACGTGTACCGAAAACGTTTTTCTTTTGTTAGAGTTTTTTGAATTGCTTCGAAAATTTTAAACTTTTATCACCAAAAAAATTCGTTTGTTACAAAATTTTTATTTTTTCAATAAAAAAAGTTATTTTTGAAATAACAACACAGTCCATTTCGTTTATATCAAACACTGTTCTTTTCTGACTTTAGGTCTTTAATAAGACACATTTTACAGTTCAAAATTTAATATAGTACAATGTAATGTTGAAAATTTTTTCGGAATCTTCCGAATATATCTGGAATATATGTAAAAAAAAAACAAAAGCAAAAAAAAAACTTTGGCCGAAGCAGGGATCGAACCCACGACCCTTGGCATGAGAGTCGGACGTAGCTACCACTGCTCCACGGTGCCAAACTAAATGTTTGTTTCTGTTAAATAAACTTTGTTTATTCGGTTCGTGGGCGCCGCAAGCTATGCTATATAAATATAACTTATATGGATATTTATCTATTGATGACCATAACAGGTACATAGCTCAGTGGTTAGTGTGTTGGCTTACAATGTGCATGGTCCGCGGTTCGATTCTCCGTCCAGGCGAAAGGTAAAAAAAATTTAAAAATTTATAAAATCGTATAATTTCTTCTACATTGTTGGTATTACAGGAAAAGCTGTTAAGAACTAAAAATCCTCGTGGATGTGAGAAAGATGTGAGGGACAATGCAATTAGCAAGAAAATAATGTTTTTTTTTTGAGCTAGTCTTTATGAAATTGTTTTTACATCCTGGAAAAGAATAAACGTTTATCACAAAAAGTATATACTTTTCTTCCAAATACACTTCCTTACAGCGAAAAGCAAATGAGAAACGAACTTTGTTTGTCTAAAATTTCGTTTGGGAGGAAAGAATTATTTTTTTGCGTGTACACACTCCGTGATCGCTCTGATTTCTGCTTGCAGAATAGTTGTATGGTCTGGCAAGCGAAAGGAGATTTCGGTGCCAGAGTCTTCTATGTATACCCCCCACCCGTTCTATCCCCCATCTTAGCTCCGTCTGTGTAACAATTGTTACCATAAGGGGCTTCCTTAAGGGTTCCGTTAGACCATGATTGTCTCTCCGGTATGAGAATTTCAGACTCGGTCGCTAGCGTTTCTTCAGGTATGCGATCATGGAGCACTCCTAAATCATGGAGCACTCCTAAATCAGCCTATCGTCACCTCCATTATCTTCTGATGGTTTGATCTGTTCCCCATTTGGTGCCATTCTCCCATCATCTTGAGTCTCATTGCTGTCATGGCTGCTTCACTTTTTATCTGTATCTCTATAGGTAGGACGTTTAGAATCGTTTCTAGCGCTCTAGTTGAAGTTGTACTCATAGCCCCGCTTACACCAAGACAACATGTTCGTTGGACCCGTTGCAGGGTTTCCACGTTACATTTCTTCTCCATTGATGTCCACCATACTACCATAGGTCTTATTACGCTGGTGTATATCCAGAGCGACATTTTGGGATTTAGTCCCCATTTTGAGACATAGTGCCCAACATCTGTGTGCTTTCTCTGCCCTCTCCTTGATGTGGCACTTCCAATTCAACTTTCTGTCAAGGACTACTCCTAAATATTTCACCGTGTCAGATACTGCAATAGTATTGCTTAAAAAGCAAGGTTCAACGTATAGTGTTGAAAAACGTGTCCTATATTTGATCGATTTTTTGCTTTGTAGTCAAGATGCAAAAAGACAACAAATTTAAAGACAATTTCATTCATTTTAAAGAATTTTTCTGAATTATTAAAGTCAAGTTGACCTTACCCCAAAAAAAATTCTTTCATGTTATGATACCCATTTTTAAGTCAAATCACTTAATTATAAGGACAATACGACTTCGTTGAAAAGTTTATGGACTTTTTGACAAGAAAAAAAATTATATTAGAGAAATGCATCTTCTATGCTAAGCTAAATTTGTATTAATATTTTAAAGACATGAAATCTTTGGCCTCACGACAATATTTTTTTTTCAGTGCAATAAACTAAAGCAAAGTAGCAAAGTAAGTCGACTATCATAGAGGCTTTTAGTGCCGGTTTATTTGTTTGTCTTTAGGTTAGGTTAGATTAGTTTGAAGAGAGGAGTCGGATTTCTCCGTCTCATGTCATTGACATACACCTAAGCCAGAAATCGGCTTGTTGTGCGCTCTAGTTTATAATTATAACCCCATGTCTATTTTAAGAATTCTGTGCTTTCGACGAATTCCTTAATTTGTTTCCATTTTACCCCCTTCAATCGGTTTAAATTTGGAATGTTTTCGACTCCCAAATGTTGGGACCTGTATCTTGTAAATGCCGGGCAGTGACACAGATAATGTTCAAGTGTCCCTTCGTCCTCTACACATGCCCTGCATAAACTATCATTTATTACACCTATACGGTGCAAGTGAGCCCTGAGGTCCAAGTGTCCCGTGATGATTCCAATAGCCCTACTGATCGTACTCCTACTCTCCTTCAGCAGTTCTTTTGTTCTATCTTCATCGGTATCTCCCCATATGATCTTCGTGGTCCTTCCGACTATTTCACTGTTCCACAGCTCTACATGTGCTCGCTTCGCCCACACTTTTAACTCGGACCGGGTAGCCCCAAAGGGCTTGGGGTTATCCAAGTTTACTTCCTCAGCTTTCCTGGCTTTTATCGCTAGGTCATTCACATGCTCGTTTCCATCCACCCCACAGTGAGCAGGTACCCAGGTGATTCTAATGGAGCCATACACGGAGTAGGAATTTATTATATTTTTGCATTCTAAAACGTTCCGTGATTTAACCGTATTGGATTCTATAGCTCGTATAGCCATCTGACTATCGGTGAGAACATTTACACTTAGTGGCCTTGTGTTTGTGCTGAGCCATCTTACACGCAAAGAAAAAAAACGTTTGGAAAACGTGTACCGAAAACGTTTTTCTTTTGTTAGAGTTTTTTGAATTGCTTCGAAAATTTTAAACTTTTATCACCAAAAAAATTCGTTTGTTACAAAATTTTTATTTTTTCAATAAAAAAAGTTATTTTTGAAATAACAACACAGTCCATTTCGTTTATATCAAACACTGTTCTTTTCTGACTTTAGGTCTTTAATAAGACACATTTTACAGTTCAAAATTTAATATAGTACAATGTAATGTTGAAAATTTTTTCGGAATCTTCCGAATATATCTGGAATATATGTAAAAAAAAAACAAAAGCAAAAAAAAAACTTTGGCCGAAGCAGGGATCGAACCCACGACCCTTGGCATGAGAGTCGGACGTAGCTACCACTGCTCCACGGTGCCAAACTAAATGTTTGTTTCTGTTAAATAAACTTTGTTTATTCGGTTCGTGGGCGCCGCAAGCTATGCTATATAAATATAACTTATATGGATATTTATCTATTGATGACCATAACAGGTACATAGCTCAGTGGTTAGTGTGTTGGCTTACAATGTGCATGGTCCGCGGTTCGATTCTCCGTCCAGGCGAAAGGTAAAAAAAATTTAAAAATTTATAAAATCGTATAATTTCTTCTACATTGTTGGTATTACAGGAAAAGCTGTTAAGAACTAAAAATCCTCGTGGATGTGAGAAAGATGTGAGGGACAATGCAATTAGCAAGAAAATAATGTTTTTTTTTTTGAGCTAGTCTTTATGAAATTGTTTTTACATCCTGGAAAAGAATAAACGTTTATCACAAAAAGTATATACTTTTCTTCCAAATACACTTCCTTACAGCGAAAAGCAAATGAGAAACGAACTTTGTTTGTCTAAAATTTCGTTTGGGAGGAAAGAATTATTTTTTTGCGTGTACACACTCCGTGATCGCTCTGATTACTGCTTGCAGAATAGTTGTATGGTCTGGCAAGCGAAAGGAGATTTCGGTGCCAGAGTCTTCTATGTATACCCCCCACCCGTTCTATCCCCCATCTTAGCTCCGTCTGTGTAACAATTGTTACCATAAGGGGCTTCCTTAAGGGTTCCGTTAGACCATGATTGTCTCTCCGGTATGAGAATTTCAGACTCGGTCGCTAGCGTTTCTTCAGGTATGCGATCATGGAGCACTCCTAAATCATGGAGCACTCCTAAATCAGCCTATCGTCACCTCCATTATCTTCTGATGGTTTGATCTGTTCCCCATTTGGTGCCATTCTCCCATCATCTTGAGTCTCATTGCTGTCATGGCTGCTTCACTTTTTATCTGTATCTCTATAGGTAGGACGTTTAGAATCGTTTCTAGCGCTCTAGTTGAAGTTGTACTCATAGCCCCGCTTACACCAAGACAACATGTCCGTTGGACCCGTTGCAGGGTTTCCACGTTACATTTCTTCTCCATTGATGTCCACCATACTACCATAGGTCTTATTACGCTGGTGTATATCCAGAGCGACATTTTGGGATTTAGTCCCCATTTTGAGACATAGTGCCCAACATCTGTGTGCTTTCTCTGCCCTCTCCTTGATGTGGCACTTCCAATTCAACTTTCTGTCAAGGACTACTCCTAAATATTTCACCGTGTCAGATACTGCAATAGTATTGCTTAAAAAGCAAGGTTCAACGTATTGGCCGATCTTCGTCTTTCTGGTGAAAAGGCATTTATCAGTCTTATCTGGGTTTACGTTCAGACCCCTTGGTCTAGCCCAATCATATGCTATCCTTAGAACACGCTCAGCTCTCCTACATAACTTGTTTGGATCCGTCCCCTTCAGAAGTATTATAACATCGTCTTCATAACAGACTGGTTCAAATCCTTCCTTAGTTAGAATACTCAGCAGACTGTTAATGGTGGTTACCCACAATAGAGGTGATAAAATTCCACCCTGTAGTGTTCCCCGTGTAACTTTGTCCCTTATTTTGGTATCGTACAATCCACAGCTTATTTTGTTTGTCTTTAGTAGAACTCTGTAGTAGCCCAAGCTCAATATGTCTTGCATTTTTTTAGGT
This sequence comes from Haematobia irritans, assembly GCF_050003625.1. Taxonomy (NCBI): domain Eukaryota; kingdom Metazoa; phylum Arthropoda; class Insecta; order Diptera; family Muscidae; genus Haematobia; species Haematobia irritans. The sequence goes on along the minus strand of NC_134398.1, from coordinate 161,594,581 downwards.
TTATATTAGAGCCATTGTGGTGCAATGGTCAGCAATCTTTGTGTGCCTTACTAGACATTTTCCTATATGCTCCCTACTGTATATATGGGAGCTATATCTGAATCTGAATCGATTTAGATGATATTTTGCAGGCTTAATTTATACTAAAGAAAGTAACCTTGTGCTTAATTTGAGTAAGTTCCGTAATTAAATGAAGACATTATGATCAAAACTAATAATATTAGGTCAAAATTTTTGAAAATCGTCCATATATGCTATATGGGAGCTATATCTAAACCGATTTGGATGATATATTGCAGATTTGGTTGATACCACAGAAGGTTATCTTGTGCAAAATGTGAGCAAGATTGTTAAATAAAAAATAAATTTACGAAAATCGGGCGATACATATATATGGGAGCTATATTTCAATCTGAACCGATTTCCATGCTTTTTTGCACATATATTATATACAATAGAATATTAGATTTGGCCAACTTTGAGTAAGATCGGTTGATAAATCAGGGACATATGGTCAAATTTGGGACATATATATGGGGGCTATATCTAAATCTGAACCAGTTTTGAAGAAATTTTGCACACTTGAAGATTTACATTTTGTGGAAAATTCGACGCCGATCGGTTAGTAAATGAGCGCAATCTAACCTAACATTTAACGAAATCGGGCGATACATATATATGGAAGCTATATCGAAATTTGATCCGATTTTTTTCTAAATTCAATAGCGATAATTGCGACGGGAATCCTGCACGCAGAGAAGGAATATGATCACCTCAAACATGTTTCAAGAGCAAAATGTTATTTTTGTATGGTGACCATGTAACATGTTTGTCACTAAAATGTTATTTTCTCGTCACATATAACCTGCTTGCCGAAATCAGATACATGATTTCCGAGAAAATAACATGGTTGCGAAAACCATGTTACATGGTCACCACCCAAAAATAACATTTTGCTCTTAAAACATGTTTGAGGTGATCATATTCCTTCTCTGGGTGTGCGAACAACAAATACATGGAAATACGGACAGACGGACTGACGAACAGACGGACGGAGGGACTGATAGACGGACGAACGGACGAACGGAAACCAAGGGGTGGGGATTCTGAGTCGATCTGTATATATGTTATTATTGCGTTTACAATCAATATTTCTGGTAGGCACATTTTTGGCAGATCAACATTTTTAAACCTTGACCACTATGTGGCTAAGGGTATAATTACATTATCACTCTTGAATTCCATCACCAATAAATATTTCTAAATACCATAGATAAGCTGTCACCTTGTACATAAAATGCACAATCCCTTTTGTGTATAAGTGTATATTAGCAAACATTTAATCATATGTGGGCGAGTACATTTTGGAATAAATAAAAGGTCTACCTGCGTATGAGAAATATACCCTAAAACAGCAAGCAAATACGCTAACAAAAACAACTTTGGGTAAATTTAGGAATAATCTTGGTCTGTAGGTTGATTCGACGAAGCACCCTTTATGACTTTGGCATTCCATGGCTTTTTTCCTCTCTTGTTTCCATTTTTCGCACTTGCTCGTATTCAGAAAAGGCGTTAAGGTGCAAATTTATTTGTACTCACTCACGGTTAGTGCTGCTACTACTTCAAGTACATTTTGTTATTGTTACCTTTTCTTAGTTCACCCCCCCACGTCCCGTTAAGGCCATTATTATAACTGTTTGAGAACCCATGAAGTATTAGCAACAACTGTAGCTAAAGTAGCAGCCATTCTGGGATACAATTCACCCGCAGTCAACCAACAACATCCATGAGTTCAAAATCTTGAAACAGCAACAGCTCCACAGGACTTTGGGATTGTGATGATGATGATGCCGACGACGACGACGACGGTGGTGATGATTGCAAATGGCTATGAAGTGGGGGTCGGAATAGTAGCATCTGCGGAGTTATAGTCAGTGGGAGAGGTGGGGCAGAGGGGTGCGAAAATAAATAAATAAAATGAAAATCCTTTTTAATGAGCACTTTCTGCACAAAAACCATATATCTTGGATGTTGACATGTGGGTGAGGTATACCAGGTTTACATATATTTTCGAGTTCCAATGAATTTTCCCCAATGCAAGAAGAGGGCTATGGAAAAAAATCACCCATAAACCAACCTACCAATGCCAATACGAGTGCTTAGCATATGATCAACCATCCATATGTATACATGGATGTATGTCCATGTACTTCCAGGTACAGATGTTAACCAAGGAAGCTCCATAATGAATCTTAACTTAAGTAGGTTTATGGATCCTTATTTATACTACTAAGTAACCTTTATGGATATTTTCGTCTCCTACCACTCCATTTTATTTCAAAGGAAATTTATATGTCTCCTCACAAAAATTGTTGGGTCATAAAGAACTTTTAGTCCATTTTGGTTTAATTGTTAAGCATATTTAAGTCTGATTTAAACTTTTTTTTCAGTGGTTAACGACTTTGTTGTTCTCAAACTCAATGTTATTCTCTGGGAAAATGTATATGATTCACAATATTACAAGAAAGGATTAAAATGAGTACATTCTATGAAAATCATATACATAAGTATATATGCCGAGTAAACGGTAAGGGTACGACAAAATTACAATAATTTAAAACGAAAATATTTCAGTAAAGTCCATTCGCAATACCACCTAACCTACATAGCAACCACTTGTTTCCCTTGGAACATAGCAAGATCTACAGAAATTTTCACTACGATCTAGGAGATATAAAATAGGTGTACGTACCATGATGTATGGTGTCTATCGATCTATGCTTTGTTACAACTGCCTCCATATAAACCGATTCCCAGATTTTTATTTGATCCCATTCGGTTGAAACCGAAACCATCATTACTAGGGCTATGGTAACACTTGCCGATGGCATAGTAGATTTTGGAAAATATTCCTCTCCAAAAAAGAGGTACTTACATTTTCTATAGAAATAAAATTTTGACAACATTTTCTATAGAAATAAAATTTTTGAGAAAATTTCCTATAGAAATAAATTTTGGGAAATTTCCTATAGAAATAAATTTTGGGAAGATTTTCGTGACAAATACAATTTTGACAAAATTTTCTACACAAATAAAATTGTGACAAATTTTCAAATCGATGATTTGACTTCAAGTTCAAATGTAGTTCACTTTGGCTTTAGTGAATTACCCGAATTTATGCTGATAATTGGTTGATAGTTTTGCTGCAATTAGAGGATGCTAATGAGGAATATGGTAATTCCGAAAAAGCTGTCCACCCACCAATCTTGCAGTCTACAGGGCCTTGTCCAAATAAATTTGACAGGCATACTTTTCCTCCGTTGGTTAAGCTACACTTATAGTTTAATCAATGCATGGTTTTAAGCTGAAATCAAAAACAACAATAATGATTGACGAATAAACCAACAATAAAAAACAAAACACGTATGAAGTAAGAGAAAGCTGCCAGCCAACTGCACTCAAATCGATGATTTGATGGTGGCAAAGGAAACGAGAGATGTTTGCATGAATTTATTTCGGCATAAGCCGGCTATCTTAAACTTTTTTTCGGAAGGTTCAAGTGTGGTTCACTTTGGGTTTAGCGAACTGCCTGAATTTATTTTGATAATTGGTTGATAGTTTTGCTGCAATGAGGAATGTGGTAATTCCGAAACGTACGCCCACCCAACCATCTTGCAGTCTATAGGGCTTTGTCCAATAAATTTGACAAACATTCTTTTCCTCTATTGGTTAAGCTACACTTGTAGTTTAGTCAATGCATGGTTTTAAGCTGAAATCAAAAACAACAAATATGATTGAAGTACAAACCAACAATAGACAAGTATATACGGCCGTAAGTTCGGCCAGGCCGAATTTTATGTACCCTCCACCATGGATTGCGTTGAAACTTGTACGAAACACTCTCATTCACAATCGAATTACTTAGGTTGTGCCATCTTAAAACTTTTTAACATCGTTTTCTAAATTGCTAGTTAGTCCATATGTGGTACATATTAGACAAAACAGGTATGTATACACGCAAAGAAAAAAAACGTTTGGAAAACGTGTACCGAAAACGTTTTTCTTTTGTTAGAGTTTTTTGAATTGCTTCGAAAATTTTAAACTTTTATCACCAAAAAAATTCGTTTGTTACAAAGTTTTTATTTTTTCAATAAAAAAAGTTATTTTTGAAACAACGACAGAGTCCATTTCGTTTATATCAAACACTCTTCTTTTCTGACTTTTGGTCTTTAATAAAACACATTTTACAGTTCAAAATTTAATATAGTACAATGTAATGTTGAACATTTTTTTCGGAATCTTCCGAACATATGTAGAATGTATGTAAAAAAAAAAAAAAAAAAAAAACTTTGGTCGAAGCAGGGATCGAACCCACGACCCTTGGCATGAGAGTCAGACGTAGCAACCACTGCTCCACGGTGCCAAACTAAATGTTTGTTTCTGTTAAATAAACTTTGTTTATTCGGTTCGTGGGCGCCGCAAGCTATGCTATATAAATATAACTTATATGGATATTTATCTCTTGATGACCATAACAGGTACATAGCTCAGTGGTTAGTGTGTTGGCTTACAAAGTGCATGGTCCGCGTTTCGATTCTCCGTCCAGGCGAAAGGTAAAAAAATTTTAAACATTTATAAAATCGTATAATTTCTTCTACATTGTTTGTATTACAGAAAAAGGTGCTAAGAACTAAAAATCTTCGTGGAAGTGAGAAAGATGTCAGGGAAAATGCAATTAGCCAGAAAAAAATTTTTTTTTGAGTTAGTCTTTATGAAATTGTTTTTACATCCTGGAAAAGAATAAACGTTTATCACAAAAAGTATATACTTTTCTTCCAAATACACTTCCTTACAGCGAAAAGCAAATGAGAAACGAACTTTGTTTGTCTAAAATTTCGTTTGGGAGGAAAGAATTATTTTTTTGCGTGTAGGTAAGTCTACAAATAATAACGAATTGATATGGAAGTTTGCACGGTACGTAGAGAGCCAGAATTGAAATATGAACATAATATGGACCAATTTTTGTGTGATTGGGGATCGATTTATCTGAGGGCTACATATAACTATAGACCGATATGGACCATGGTTGTTAACAGCCATAAAATAGCACAATGTACCAAATTTCAACTGACTCGGATGAAATTTGCTCCTCCAAGTGTCTCCAAAACCAAATCTCGGGATCGGTTTATATGGGGCTATATATGATTATGGACTGATATGGACCACTTTTGGCATGGTTGTTAAATATCATATACGATCACCACGTACCAAATTTCAAGCAGATCGGATGAATTTTGCTTCTAAAGGCATCGGAGGTCTAATCTGGGGATCGATTTATATGGGAGCTATATATAATAATGGGCTGATAGGAACCAATTCCTGAATGGTTGTTGGATACCATATACTAACATCACGTACAATATTTCAACAGAATGGGAAGAATTTTGCTCTTCCAAGGGGCTCTGGAGGTCAAAGCTGGGGATCGGTTTATATGGGGGCTATATATAATTATGGACCGATTTCGACCAATTTTTGCATGGGAGTTTGAGGCCATATATTAACACCACGTACCAAATTTCAACTGAATCAGATGAATTTTGGTCTTCCAAGAGGCTGCGGAGGTCAAATCTGGTGATCGGTTTATATGGGGGCTATATATAATTATTGTCCGATGTGGACCAATTTTTGCATAGTTGCTAGAGATCATATACCAACACCATGTACCAAATTTCAGCCGGGTCGGAAGAAATTTGCTTCTATTAGAGGCCTCGCAAGCCAAATCGGGGGATCGGTTTATATGGGGGCTATACGTAAAAGTGGACCGATATGGCCCATTTGCAATACCATCTGACCTACCTTAATAACAATTACTTGTGCCAAATTTCAAGTCGATAGCTTGTTTCGTTCGGAAGTTAGCGTGATTTCAATAGACGGACGGACGGACATGCTCAGATCGACTCAGAATTTCACCACGACCCAGAATATATACTTAATGGGGTCTTAGAGCAATATTTCGATGTGTTACAAACGCAGCGTTGCCAATTTAGCTTTTTTCCCGCTAGATTTGGCTTTTTTTGAAGACGTTTAGCGGGAAAAAATGCATTTAGCTTTTAGCTTTTTTTCTGGCTTTTTTTCATGACACTTTTAGCTATTTTTGGCTTTTTTTATTTTCGACATGTTCCTATTGAAATATGGATAAAACTTCGTTTTTATCTAAGCCTTGCTGCCAGAATAAGGTTTTCCACATATTTCAATTCCTTATTAAACTGTCAGTAAATTATTAGGAATATTAGCATTTGACTCGTTTATCCTTTTTATGTTATTATAATATTCTACACTTATTATGATATTACTAAATTAAAATAGTAGCTGTGAATTGCTGTGTACATTGAAAAAATATTGTGGTGAGGCCAAAGATTTCATTTCCTTAAAATACGAACGCGAATTTTGGTTATAATAGCATTTGTGAATTTCTCTTATATAAACTGTTTTCCTTGTCCAATAGCCGATAAATTCTTTTTGTCCTTATAGTTAAGTGATTCAACTTAAAAATGGGTATCTTTTCATGAAAGAAGGCTAGGGTCAATTCTAAAAAATTCTTAAAATTAATGAAATAGTCTTTAAATTTGTGGAATTTTTGTATCTTGACCACAAACCAAAATAGCGTTCAAAAATAGAAGAGGTTTTTCAACATTTTATTTTAAAAACGTATACATAGAATAATTTCTACTTAAAGTCGAGTCTGAATTTGGAAATTTAAGTTGTCGTTAGCACGTTTTTAAAGCACTGTGATAGCTCATGAAGAAAAAGCTGAAAAAACGAATATTTAAATTCAAATTTGACTCGGAATCAATACCAAAATCATTAGTGTACAAAATCTTTGGAACCGAACATAGAAATAATTAAGGAAATAAAGTTTTGAATGTGGTATTATTTTTTTTAACATCAAAAAATGCAATGAAAAAATTCGTAGTGATAGGATCAAAACAAATCTGCTATATATTAATGGAATGGATTTACATTTACGAAAATTGGACAACAATAGGTTTGTATGGGAATTTTTCGAATAAAAGTTATTCAATATAAACTTGCAAGACAGTTAGAATGGGTTTTATTCTCTTGGGTAAAATTAGGAGAAGTGTACACGTTCACGAATTTATCATTAATTCAGTTAAAACGAAATATATTGATATTTTCTAATGCAGTTCTATGTGACATTATGCAATATATCGCACATTGGACTTGTTGATGATTAACCAGCTGGCAATTGCAAGTTTACTGGGAAAAATGTTTTTACTAGGAAATATAAACGAAGGACTTCCAGTAAAAATTTGTGATAGTAATCAAAATGTATCGAGTACGCAAACAGAGCTAATATGACTTAAATTTTCTTACAGTCTCACAGAAATTAAATTAAAATGAATACAATTAAAATAATATGCATTTTAAGTGAAATAAAGCCTTTAAGTTTGTTAAATTTCAACCAAAAATGTGACTTTTGATACAAAAAATTTTAGCTTTTTTTCTAGCTATTTTTTAAAATTTTTTAGCTTTTTTTGGCTAGTTTTTTGGACAAATCTAGCGGTTTTTTGTGAAACAATTCTGGCAACGCTGTACAAACGGAATGACAAAGTTAATACACCCCCATCCTATGGAGGGTATAAAAACAAAATAGAAATAAAATTTTTACAAAATTTTCTACAGAAATAAAATTTTAACAAAGTTTTCTATAGAATAAAATTTTAACAAAATTTTCTATAGAATAAAATTTTAACAAAATTTTCTATAGAATAAAATTTTAACAAAATTTTGTAAAGAAATAAAATTTTGAGAAAATTTTCTATAGAAAGAAAATGTTGACAAAGTTTTCTACAGAAATAAAATATTGACAAAACTTTCTATTGAAATAAAATTTTCCATAAAAATAAAATTTTGACATAATTCTCTACAGAAATAAAATTTTGAGAAAATTTTCTATAGAAATAACATTTTGAGAAAATATTACATAGAAATTAACTGTTGAGAAAATTTTTTATAGAGATAAAATTTGGACAAAATTTTCTTAGAAATAACATTTTGACAAAATTTTCTATTGAAACAAAATTTTGACAAAAGTTTCTAAGACAAAAAAAATTTAACAAAATTTTCGATAGAAATATAATTTTGACAAAATTTTCTATAGAAATAAAATTTTGACAAAATTTTCTATAGAAATAAAATTTTCACAAAATTTTCTATAAAAATAAAATGTTGACAAAAATTTTCTAAAGAAATAAAAGTTTGACAAAATTTTATATAGAAATAAAATGTTGAAAAAAATTTTTATAGAAATAAAATGTTGACAAAATTTTCTATAGAAATAAATTTCAACTTAAATAGTATTTTTTTTTTTTTTTAATTTTCGCCACAAAAATTTTAAAAATACAATAAATCGTCGCTTTTTAAAATTCTAGATCTGATGTAAATGTTGAGATGTGTTAGTAACAGAAAAGCAACCTGAGTTATAGTATCATTCGGTAGTGTTTGCATAACAAATCTTAGATGTGCCGAATAACACTAATAGATTATAGTGGTATATGCTCGGCTCCACATGACTGTATTTTCCCTACTTTTTTTTTAAAAACTTTCTAGTCAAATGTGAATACTACTTATATAATGGTTTGGATTTCACTTTACCCCAAATGACTGATGAGGAAACAAAAAATGGCAAGAAACCCCAAAATCAATGAAAAAACCAACTTCAAAGAATTTTGTCCCATTGCAGTAGTTTTAATTGTAATTTCCTTTGAAACCCGATGGTCTAAAACACATCTAAAATAAACACCACAATAACTTTGCAACTCATTAAATAGTAATAAATTTAACACTCAAACGTCTGAAAAGTTTTTCCCATCCTGCATACAAAATAATATTTTGAAGCTTTCTTGCATCATTTTTGTTTTTTCAAAGGCAAAAAATCGAAATACAAAACATCAAAGTAAAGTTAAACAAAAAACAGCCTTAACAACTTGTGGAAGCGAAAAAAAACGAAAACGTAAAATAAATATTAATTTAACAAGACTTTGAAAACTAAAACCAAAGGACTGCGGCAATGAAATTCGACCAATAACAAAACAACAAAAAAACTACGTGCAAAAAACCTAGAAAAATGTTTGGATGTTTTTTCAGGATTTTCTACACCGAGCTGGCATTTGGAAAAAAATCAAATCAAGTATTTTTACCGAATTTTACATGAGTAGCATACAAAGTTTACCAAAATACTCCCAATAAATGGAGCCTTTTTTACTTTGCTTTCCTATTTTGCAATTCCGCTACTCGAAACCTAATATTCAAAAATTTCCCATTTGATTTTTTTTTGTTGTTAAAAATGCAAAGCAAAAAAATAAAATAAAAAATCAGAGTGGAATTGATACCCCATCAAGCCATCATCGTCAAAACCATAGACTCTATTATGGCTATGTGTGAGGCCCATTGTTAGCATCCGCATACTCATGCCCATCCCGAATTGAGCTTTGGGGTTGTCATAGACATCGTTATCATCGTTGATGATTCAATGGATATCGTATCGTTTTGTAAATTTTCCACTTATTTTAAAGTACATCATGCTCCTCTATTGCGGCCTTTTTGTTCCCTTCTATAACAGATGAGGAGCATCATCTAACCTAACTTCTCCAACTTCGTTGTCAGACAACCAGAAAGAAAAATAAAGGAAAAATAAAATATCCCTCTATGACTGCCTAACAGTTTGCCTGCCACATACATGAGAGCATGACCATGAAATAGAATCCAATAAGTTTTCGATATTGTCTAAAGGTACGTGCCTGCCTTTTGGATTCGAAATATTTCTCTTGTATTAGTATGAGAGGTTCAAACATGATTACACAAGTTGAGCATCAATTTTTCCAAAAATAAAAACGAATAACATAACGATATAAAGATGTTCATAAAATGCCAGCATGAAGAAAATCTCAGTATACCAGAGGAGAAAATATAGCAAGTATTTGAGGATCTATGTTCATATGCATTTCGGGCAAGGCCACTTATTGGATTGCAGCACAGTGTAGGGGATTTATAGACTGATTTATGCACTGGAAAAAAAAATTGTCGTCAGGCGAAAGATTGCATGCCCTTAAAATATGAATGCAACAAATTGATAAAATTTTCCATGAAGCCGTTTTGTCCTTATAGTTAGGTGATTCGGCTTAAAAATTGGTATCTTTAAATGAAGAAAATTTTTGTTTTGCTAAGGTAAACTTGACATGAATAATTAAAAACAAGTATATACGGACGTAAGTTCGGCCAGGCCAACTCTTATGTACCCTCCACCATGGATTGCGCAGAAACTTCTACGAAAGACTGTCATCCACAATCGAATTACTTGGGCTGTGGTAATACTTACCGATGGCAAGGTATAGTAAAACTTTTTAAAATCGTCTTCTAAATTGATAGTTAGTACATACTATACTACGTAGACAAAAACTATTAGACAAAAAAGGTATATATAGGTAAGTCTACAAATAAATACGAATCGATATAGACATTAGCACGGTATATATATATATATATATATATATATATATATATATATATATATATATATTATATATATATATATATATATATATATATATATATATATATATATATATATATATATATATATATATATATATATATATATATATATATATATATATATATATATATATATATATATATATATATATATATATATATATATATATATATATATATATATATATATATATATATATATATATATATATATATATATATATATTATATATATATATATATATATATATATATATATATATATATATATATAATATATATATATATATATATATATATATATATATATATATATATATATATATATATATATATATATATATATATATA